>NC_081325.1:36377805-36997866 GCF_026419965.1 Kogia breviceps
ACAGGCCCATGGCGCTCTAATTTCCAATGCTGAACAAGAATTGACCCAACTCTAAGATTGCTCTCACAAGGAGAATAGGGTTTGATAATTACCTGCTGCTTTCTGACTGCTTCCGAAAGTGGGAAGTTGAGCAGGGGATCTCAGGGAGCCTATAATTCATGGCGCTGCGGGATGGAAGAAGACACCTAATGCGGATAAATGCCTTGGGTTGAACCAGAGAAAAGAACTTGAGAGCAAGGCAGAATTGCAAACATGGGATTTCATGAGGGAGATGGGTCTCGCCTCATAAGAACCTGGAATGTGGCAGTACTTCTTCAAGCATGCCTAGGTCGAAAAAGGGTGTATGCCTTTATCCTGAATATATTCAGGATAAAGGCATACACCGTTTTTGGGCAACCAGGCAGTGGCTCGGTGCAAATCAACACTACATAGTGCTATCACTTCCCATCAAAACAAAGGGTCATCTACGAAAAGTGTAAAGACCAGAAATGCAGGGAAGGGTGGAGATAAATCATACCCACATTTGGTGGATTGTGGGATGGTAAATTGCAATTGGCACTCTGGCGAAGTCTATGGTGTATTCCAAAATAATGTTAGAAACAAAGCTACAGCACATAGGACACTTCCACTCAAGAACGTATATTTAACGGAAAACCAAAGATCCTCAGGACACAGGCAACCCAACCTTTACTGCTCCTCCCTTTATAAAAGCCTCCACTAGGATACCATCTAAATTTCCTTGGACGGAAAACATAGATGAAGAACATGTGATTCTTATCTACAATCATATATTACTAAGCCAGGAAATCAATGAAATAACGTCACTTGCCACCACCGGAGTGTTCTTAGTTACAATCATTCTCCGTGAATTTAGTCACATAGAAAAAAGTCGTTTCTCAAAGTTATGAAGTACAGGTGGAACATAAAATTTCGTCACATGAACGAAATGCCAAACGAGAGAAAGAATTATACATTTAGCAAACACACTTATGCCTGTAGGAGCGCAAAGGTCACTTGAGGTGAGTAAAAACCAGGTGTTTTAAATGAGCACAGATACCATTCCCTATAGACCAAAGAGGGAATCAACACAACTTACTCTAAACCTCAAAGGACTGAACTCAGCCCACTTTACACAACAGAAAAGATTATTTACAACTGGTCAGAATTTGAAAAACAATTTATTGATGTCTCTTTGGAAGAGAATCAAGTGCATGTACAGCAGCAAGCAACAAAGCACTGAAAACCAGCGACACCCCGTTAGAAAAATAAACTGCAATAAAAAGGCGGTGAGTGAGAGATAAATTCTTAGAGATTTCGTTCAGGGGCTGTGATTGAAGTTGTTTTGACCATACATTAACACACAGAAGGATGGGACCTAAGGGAGGACACTCCTGGGTCTCAGAGTCTTCGTGAGCATGAGTCAGCAAATGGAGCACTTTTAGAATTACACTGCCTTGCTCTGATTCCATGGATCCCAAATCTCCAAATGCAGATGACACTTCCTACAGTGAACCCATGCATGGGAACAACCACAGGATGCTACCCCATTGGAACGGGAAAAAACTTGATAAGCCACCTCATCTTCTCATATCCTTGTGCTCTGGTTCAAGCTTCCATCCGCTTTCCTGAAAATATCCCCACTTGGGGAACTCAGCACTTTCAAAATCCTCTTTCTTATAGGATGGTATTGGTTCTACGGATGAACTGCAATGGGGAAGAATAAGACAGAATTCCTATATATTTGGACAGGCACATGGAGCTCTAATTTCCAATGCGGAGCAAGAATTGACGGAAGTCTAATCTGGCTCTCAAAAGGAAAATAGGGCTTGAAAATTTCCTGCTGCTTTGTGACCGGTCCCAAAGTGGTAAGTTGAGAAGGGAATCTCAGGGAGCCTATAATTCATTGTCCAGCAGGATGGTAAAGATACCGAATGTGGAGAAATGCCTTGGGTTGAACCAGAGGAAAGAACTTGAGATCAAGGCAGAATTGCAAAAATGGGATTTCAAAAGAGAGATGGATCTCGCCTGGTAAGAAACTAGAATGTGGCAGCACTTCTTCAACCATGCCTTTGTCGGAAAAGGGTGTATGCCTTTATCCTGAATATATTCAGGATAAAGGCATACACCGTTTTTGGGCAACCAGGCAGGGGCTCAGTGCAAATCAACACTACATAGTGCTATCACTTCCCATCAAAACAAAGGGTCACCTAAGAAAAGTGTAAAGACCAGAAATGCAGGGTAGGGTGGAGATAAATCGTACCCACATTTTGTGGATTGTGGGATGGCAAATTGCAATCGCCACTCTGGCGAAGTTTACGGTGTATTCCAAAATAATGTGAGAAACAAAGCTACAACACATAGGACACTTCCACTCAAGGACCTATATTTTCAGGAAAACCAAAGATCCTCAGGATATACGCAACCCAACGTTTACTGCTGCTCTCTTTACAAAAGCCTCGACGATGATACCATCTAAATTTCCTTGGACGGGAAACATGGATGAAGACTATGTGATTCTTATCTACAATGATATATTACTGTGCCAGGAAATCAATGAATTAACGCACTTACCGCCACCGGAGTGTTCTTAGTTACAATCATTCTCAGTGAATTTAGTCACATAGAAAAAAGTGGTTTATCAAAGATATGAGGTACAGGTGGAACATAAAATTGCGTAACATGAAGGAAATGGCAAACGAGAGAAAGAATTACACGTTTAGCCAACACAGTTATGACTGTAGGAGCGCAAAGGTCACTTGAGATGAGTAAAAACCAGGTGTTTTAAATGGGCACAGATCCCATTCCATATAGACCAAAGAGGGAAACAACACAACTTACTCTAAACCTCAAAGGACTGACCTCAGCCCACTTTACACACCAGAAATGATTATTTACAACTGGTCAGAATTTGAAAAACAATTTATCGATGTCTCTCTGGAAGAGAATCAAGTGGATGTAGAGCAGCAGGCAACACAGCACTGAAAAACAGCTACACCCCATAAGAAAAATAAACTGCAAAATAAAGGCAGTGAGTGAGAGATAAATTCTTAGAATCTTCGTTCAGGGGCTGTGATTGAAGTGGTTTTGACCGTATATTAACACACAAAAGGATGGGACCTAAGGGAAGACACTCGCGGGTCCGAGAGTCTTCGTGAGCATGAGTCAGCAAATGCAGAACTTTTAGAATAACACTGCTTTGCCTTGATTCCATGGATCCGAAATCTCCAAATGCAGACGACCCTTCCTACAGCGATCACATGCATGGGAGAGCCACAGGATGCTACCGCATTGGAACGGGAATAAACTTGAAAAGCCACCTCATCTTCTCATATCCTGGTGCTCGGGGTCAAGCTTCCAGGCGCTTTCCTAAAAATATCCCCACTTGGGGAAGTCAGCACTTTCAAATCTCTCTTTCTTGTAGCTTGCAATTGGTTCCATGGATGAAGTGCAACGGGGAAGAATAAGAAACATTGCCAATATATTTGGACAGGCCCATGGCGCTCTAATTTCCAATGCTGAACAAGAATTGACCCAACTCTAAGATTGCTCTCACAAGGAGAATAGGGTTTGATAATTACCTGCTGCTTTCTGACTGCTTCCGAAAGTGGGAAGTTGAGCAGGGGATCTCAGGGAGCCTATAATTCATGGCGCTGCGGGATGGAAGAAGACACCTAATGTGGATAAATGCCTTGGGTTGAACCAGAGAAAAGAACTTGAGAGCAAGGCAGAATTGCAAACATGGGATTTCATGAGGGAGATGGGTCTCGCCTCATAAGAACCTGGAATGTGGCAGTACTTCTTCAAGCATGCCTAGGTCGAAAAAGGGTGTATGCCTTTATCCTGAATATATTCAGGATAAAGGCATACACCGTTTTTGGGCAACCAGGCAGTGGCTCGGTGCAAATCAACACTACATAGTGCTATCACTTCCCATCAAAACAAAGGGTCATCTACGAAAAGTGTAAAGACCAGAAATGCAGGGAAGGGTGGAGATAAATCATACCCACATTTGGTGGATTGTGGGATGGTAAATTGCAATTGGCACTCTGGCCAAGTCTATGGTGTATTCCAAAATAATGTTAGAAACAAAGCTACAGCACATAGGACACTTCCACTCAAGAACGTATATTTAACGGAAAACCAAAGATCCTCAGGACACAGGCAACCCAACCTTTACTGCTCCTCCCTTTATAAAAGCCTCCACTAGGATACCATCTAAATTTCCTTGGACGGAAAACATAGATGAAGAACATGTGATTCTTATCTACAATCATATATTACTAAGCCAGGAAATCAATGAAATAACGTCACTTGCCACCACCGGAGTGTTCTTAGTTACAATCATTCTCCGTGAATTTAGTCACATAGAAAAAAGTCGTTTCTCAAAGTTATGAAGTACAGGTGGAACATAAAATTTCGTCACATGAACGAAATGCCAAACGAGAGAAAGAATTATACATTTAGCAAACACACTTATGCCTGTAGGAGCGCAAAGGTCACTTGGGGTGAGTAAAAACCAGGTGTTTTAAATGAGCACAGATACCATTCCCTATAGACCAAAGAGGGAATCAACACAACTTACTCTAAACCTCAAAGGACTGAACTCAGCCCACTTTACACAACAGAAAAGATTATTTACAACTGGTCAGAATTTGAAAAACAATTTATTGATGTCTCTTTGGAAGAGAATCAAGTGCATGTACAGCAGCAAGCAACAAAGCACTGAAAACCAGCGACACCCCGTTAGAAAAATAAACTGCAATAAAAAGGCGGTGAGTGAGAGATAAATTCTTAGAGATTTCGTTCAGGGGCTGTGATTGAAGTTGTTTTGACCATACATTAACACACAGAAGGATGGGACCTAAGGGAGGACACTCCTGGGTCTCAGAGTCTTCGTGAGCATGAGTCAGCAAATGGAGCACTTTTAGAATTACACTGCCTTGCTCTGATTCCATGGATCCCAAATCTCCAAATGCAGATGACACTTCCTACAGTGAACCCATGCATGGGAACAACCACAGGATGCTACCCCATTGGAACGGGAAAAAACTTGATAAGCCACCTCATCTTCTCATATCCTGGTGCTCGGGTTCAAGCTTCCATCCACTTTCCTGAAAATATCCCCACTTGGGGAACTCAGCACTTTCAAAATCCTCTTTCTTATAGGATGGTATTGGTTCTACGGATGAACTGCAATGGGGACGAATAAGACAGAATTCCTATATATTTGGACAGGCACATGGAGCTCTAATTTCCAATGCGGAGCAAGAATTGACGGAAGTCTAATCTGGCTCTCAAAAGGAAAATAGGGCTTGAAAATTTCCTGCTGCTTTGTGACCGGTCCCAAAGTGGTAAGTTGAGAAGGGAATCTCAGGGAGCCTATAATTCATTGTCCAGCAGGATGGTAAAGATACCGAATGTGGAGAAATGCCTTGGGTTGAACCAGAGGAAAGAACTTGAGATCAAGGCAGAATTGCAAAAATGGGATTTCAAAAGAGAGATGGATCTCGCCTGGTAAGAAACTAGAATGTGGCAGCACTTCTTCAACCATGCCTTTGTCGGAAAAGGGTGTATGCCTTTATCCTGAATATATTCAGGATAAAGGCATACACCGTTTTTGGGCAACCAGGCAGGGGCTCAGTGCAAATCAACACTACATAGTGCTATCACTTCCCATCAAAACAAAGGGTCACCTAAGAAAAGTGTAAAGACCAGAAATGCAGGGTAGGGTGGAGATAAATCGTACCCACATTTTGTGGATTGTGGGATGGCAAATTGCAATCGCCACTCTGGCGAAGTTTACGGTGTATTCCAAAATAATGTGAGAAACAAAGCTACAACACATAGGACACTTCCACTCAAGGACGTATATTTTCAGGAAAACCAAAGATCCTCAGGATATACGCAACCCAACGTTTACTGCTGCTCTCTTTACAAAAGCCTCGACGATGATACCATCTAAATTTCCTTGGACGGGAAACATGGATGAAGACTATGTGATTCTTATCTACAATGATATATTACTGTGCCAGGAAATCAATGAATTAACGCACTTACCGCCACCGGAGTGTTCTTAGTTACAATCATTCTCAGTGAATTTAGTCACATAGAAAAAAGTGGTTTATCAAAGATATGAGGTACAGGTGGAACATAAAATTGCGTAACATGAAGGAAATGGCAAACGAGAGAAAGAATTACACGTTTAGCCAACACAGTTATGACTGTAGGAGCGCAAAGGTCACTTGAGATGAGTAAAAACCAGGTGTTTTAAATGGGCACAGATCCCATTCCATATAGACCAAAGAGGGAAACAACACAACTTACTCTAAACCTCAAAGGACTGACCTCAGCCCACTTTACACACCAGAAATGATTATTTACAACTGGTCAGAATTTGAAAAACAATTTATCGATGTCTCTCTGGAAGAGAATCAAGTGGATGTAGAGCAGCAGGCAACACAGCACTGAAAAACAGCTACACCCCATAAGAAAAATAAACTGCAAAATAAAGGCAGTGAGTGAGAGATAAATTCTTAGAATCTTCGTTCAGGGGCTGTGATTGAAGTGGTTTTGACCGTATATTAACACACAAAAGGATGGGACCTAAGGGAAGACACTCGCGGGTCCGAGAGTCTTCGTGAGCATGAGTCAGCAAATGCAGAACTTTTAGAATAACACTGCTTTGCCTTGATTCCATGGATCCGAAATCTCCAAATGCAGACGACCCTTCCTACAGCGATCACATGCATGGGAGAGCCACAGGATGCTACCGCATTGGAACGGGAATAAACTTGAAAAGCCACCTCATCTTCTCATATCCTGGTGCTCGGGGTCAAGCTTCCAGGCGCTTTCCTAAAAATATCCCCACTTGGGGAAGTCAGCACTTTCAAATCTCTCTTTCTTGTAGCTTGCAATTGGTTCCATGGATGAAGTGCAACGGGGAAGAATAAGAAACATTGCCAATATATTTGGACAGGCCCATGGCGCTCTAATTTCCAATGCTGAACAAGAATTGACCCAACTCTAAGATTGCTCTCACAAGGAGAATAGGGTTTGATAATTACCTGCTGCTTTCTGACTGCTTCCGAAAGTGGGAAGTTGAGCAGGGGATCTCAGGGAGCCTATAATTCATGGCGCTGCGGGATGGAAGAAGACACCTAATGTGGATAAATGCCTTGGGTTGAACCAGAGAAAAGAACTTGAGAGCAAGGCAGAATTGCAAACATGGGATTTCATGAGGGAGATGGGTCTCGCCTCATAAGAACCTGGAATGTGGCAGTACTTCTTCAAGCATGCCTAGGTCGAAAAAGGGTGTATGCCTTTATCCTGAATATATTCAGGATAAAGGCATACACCGTTTTTGGGCAACCAGGCAGTGGCTCGGTGCAAATCAACACTACATAGTGCTATCACTTCCCATCAAAACAAAGGGTCATCTACGAAAAGTGTAAAGACCAGAAATGCAGGGAAGGGTGGAGATAAATCATACCCACATTTGGTGGATTGTGGGATGGTAAATTGCAATTGGCACTCTGGCCAAGTCTATGGTGTATTCCAAAATAATGTTAGAAACAAAGCTACAGCACATAGGACACTTCCACTCAAGAACGTATATTTAACGGAAAACCAAAGATCCTCAGGACACAGGCAACCCAACCTTTACTGCTCCTCCCTTTATAAAAGCCTCCACTAGGATACCATCTAAATTTCCTTGGACGGAAAACATAGATGAAGAACATGTGATTCTTATCTACAATCATATATTACTAAGCCAGGAAATCAATGAAATAACGTCACTTGCCACCACCGGAGTGTTCTTAGTTACAATCATTCTCCGTGAATTTAGTCACATAGAAAAAAGTCGTTTCTCAAAGTTATGAAGTACAGGTGGAACATAAAATTTCGTCACATGAACGAAATGCCAAACGAGAGAAAGAATTATACATTTAGCAAACACACTTATGCCTGTAGGAGCGCAAAGGTCACTTGGGGTGAGTAAAAACCAGGTGTTTTAAATGAGCACAGATACCATTCCCTATAGACCAAAGAGGGAATCAACACAACTTACTCTAAACCTCAAAGGACTGAACTCAGCCCACTTTACACAACAGAAAAGATTATTTACAACTGGTCAGAATTTGAAAAACAATTTATTGATGTCTCTTTGGAAGAGAATCAAGTGCATGTACAGCAGCAAGCAACAAAGCACTGAAAACCAGCGACACCCCGTTAGAAAAATAAACTGCAATAAAAAGGCGGTGAGTGAGAGATAAATTCTTAGAGATTTCGTTCAGGGGCTGTGATTGAAGTTGTTTTGACCATACATTAACACACAGAAGGATGGGACCTAAGGGAGGACACTCCTGGGTCTCAGAGTCTTCGTGAGCATGAGTCAGCAAATGGAGCACTTTTAGAATTACACTGCCTTGCTCTGATTCCATGGATCCCAAATCTCCAAATGCAGATGACACTTCCTACAGTGAACCCATGCATGGGAACAACCACAGGATGCTACCCCATTGGAACGGGAAAAAACTTGATAAGCCACCTCATCTTCTCATATCCTGGTGCTCGGGTTCAAGCTTCCATCCACTTTCCTGAAAATATCCCCACTTGGGGAACTCAGCACTTTCAAAATCCTCTTTCTTATAGGATGGTATTGGTTCTACGGATGAACTGCAATGGGGACGAATAAGACAGAATTCCTATATATTTGGACAGGCACATGGAGCTCTAATTTCCAATGCGGAGCAAGAATTGACGGAAGTCTAATCTGGCTCTCAAAAGGAAAATAGGGCTTGAAAATTTCCTGCTGCTTTGTGACCGGTCCCAAAGTGGTAAGTTGAGAAGGGAATCTCAGGGAGCCTATAATTCATTGTCCAGCAGGATGGTAAAGATACCGAATGTGGAGAAATGCCTTGGGTTGAACCAGAGGAAAGAACTTGAGATCAAGGCAGAATTGCAAAAATGGGATTTCAAAAGAGAGATGGATCTCGCCTGGTAAGAAACTAGAATGTGGCAGCACTTCTTCAACCATGCCTTTGTCGGAAAAGGGTGTATGCCTTTATCCTGAATATATTCAGGATAAAGGCATACACCGTTTTTGGGCAACCAGGCAGGGGCTCAGTGCAAATCAACACTACATAGTGCTATCACTTCCCATCAAAACAAAGGGTCACCTAAGAAAAGTGTAAAGACCAGAAATGCAGGGTAGGGTGGAGATAAATCGTACCCACATTTTGTGGATTGTGGGATGGCAAATTGCAATCGCCACTCTGGCGAAGTTTACGGTGTATTCCAAAATAATGTGAGAAACAAAGCTACAACACATAGGACACTTCCACTCAAGGACGTATATTTTCAGGAAAACCAAAGATCCTCAGGATATACGCAACCCAACCTTTACTGCTGCTCTCTTTACAAAAGCCTCGACTATGATACCATCTAAATTTCCTTGGACGGGAAACATGGATGAAGACTATGTGATTCTTATCTACAATGATATATTACTGTGCCAGGAAATCAATGAATTAACGCACTTACCACCACCGGAGTGTTCTTAGTTACAATCATTCTCAGTGAATTTAGTCACATAGAAAAAAGTGGTTTATCAAAGATATGAGGTACAGGTGGAACATAAAATTGCGTAACATGAATGAAATGGCAAACGAGAGAAAGAATTACACGTTTAGCCAACACAGTTATGACTGTAGGAGCGCAAAGGTCACTTGAGATGAGTAAAAACCAGGTGTTTTAAATGGGCACAGATCCCATTCCATATAGACCAAAGAGGGAAACAACACAACTTACTCTAAACCTCAAAGGACTGACCTCAGCCCACTTTACACACCAGAAATGATTATTTACAACTGGTCAGAATTTGAAAAACAATTTATCGATGTCTCTCTGGAAGAGAATCAAGTGGATGTAGAGCAGCAGGCAACACAGCACTGAAAAACAGCTACACCCCATAAGAAAAATAAACTGCAAAATAAAGGCAGTGAGTGAGAGATAAATTCTTAGAATCTTCGTTCAGGGGCTGTGATTGAAGTTGTTTTGACCGTATATTAACACACAAAAGCATGGGACCTAAGGGAAGACACTCGTGGGTCTGAGAGTCTTCGTGAGCATGAGTCAGCAAATGCAGAACTTTTAGAATAACACTGCTTTGCCTTGATTCCATGGATCCGAAATCTCCAAATGCAGACGACCCTTCCTACAGCGATCACATGCATGGGAGAGCCACAGGATGCTACCGCATTGGAACGGGAATAAACTTGAAAAGCCACCTCATCTTCTCATATCCTGGTGCTCGGGGTCAAGCTTCCAGGCGCTTTCCTAAAAATATCCCCACTTGGGGAAGTCAGCACTTTCAAATCTCTCTTTCTTGTAGCTTGCAATTGGTTCCATGGATGAAGTGCAACGGGGAAGAATAAGAAACATTGCCAATATATTTGGACAGGGCCATGGCGCTCTAATTTCCAATGCTGAACAAGAATTGACCCAACTCGAAGATTGCTCTCACAAGGAGAATAGGGTTTGATAATTACCTGCTGCTTTCTGACTGCTTCCGAAAGTGGGAAGTTGAGCAGGGGATCTCAGGGAGCCTATAATTCATGGCGCTGCGGGATGGAAGAAGACACCTAATGTGGATAAATGCCTTGGGTTGAACCAGAGAAAAGAACTTGAGAGCAAGGCAGAATTGCAAACATGGGATTTCATGAGGGAGATGGGTCTCGCCTCATAAGAACCTGGAATGTGGCAGTACTTCTCCAAGCATGCCTAGGTCGAAAAAGGGTGTATGCCTTTATCCTGAATATATTCAGGATAAAGGCATACACCGTTTTTGGGCAACCAGGCAGTGGCTCGGTGCAAATCAACACTACATAGTGCTATCACTTCCCATCAAAACAAAGGGTCATCTACGAAAAGTGTAAAGACCAGAAATGCAGGGAAGGGTGGAGATAAATCATACCCACATTTGGTGGATTGTGGGATGGTAAATTGCAATTGGCACTCTGGCCAAGTCTATGGTGTATTCCAAAATAATGTCAGAAACAAAGCTACAGCACATAGGACACTTCCACTCAAGAACGTATATTTAACGGAAAACCAAAGATCCTCAGGACACAGGCAACCCAACCTTTACTGCTCCTCCCTTTATAAAAGCCTCCACTAGGATACCATCTAAATTTCCTTGGACGGAAAACATAGATGAAGAACATGTGATTCTTATCTACAATCATATATTACTAAGCCAGGAAATCAATGAAATAACGTCACTTGCCACCACCGGAGTGTTCTTAGTTACAATCATTCTCCGTGAATTTAGTCACATAGAAAAAAGTCGTTTCTCAAAGTTATGAAGTACAGGTGGAACATAAAATTTCGTCACATGAACGAAATGCCAAACGAGAGAAAGAATTATACATTTAGCAAACACACTTATGCCTGTAGGAGCGCAAAGGTCACTTGAGGTGAGTAAAAACCAGGTGTTTTAAATGAGCACAGATACCATTCCCTATAGACCAAAGAGGGAATCAACACAACTTACTCTAAACCTCAAAGGACTGAACTCAGCCCACTTTACACAACAGAAAAGATTATTTACAACTGGTCAGAATTTGAAAAACAATTTATTGATGTCTCTTTGGAAGAGAATCAAGTGCATGTACAGCAGCAAGCAACAAAGCACTGAAAACCAGCGACACCCCGTTAGAAAAATAAACTGCAATAAAAAGGCGGTGAGTGAGAGATAAATTCTTAGAGATTTCGTTCAGGGGCTGTGATTGAAGTTGTTTTGACCATACATTAACACACAGAAGGATGGGACCTAAGGGAGGACACTCCTGGGTCTCAGAGTCTTCGTGAGCATGAGTCAGCAAATGGAGCACTTTTAGAATTACACTGCCTTGCTCTGATTCCATGGATCCCAAATCTCCAAATGCAGATGACACTTCCTACAGTGAACCCATGCATGGGAACAACCACAGGATGCTACCCCATTGGAACGGGAAAAAACTTGATAAGCCACCTCATCTTCTCATATCCTGGTGCTCGGAGTCAAGCTTCCATCCGCTTTCCTGAAAATATCCCCACTTGGGGAACTCAGCACTTTCAAAATCCTCTTTCTTATAGGATGGTATTGGTTCTACGGATGAACTGCAATGGGGAAGAATAAGACAGAATTCCTATATATTTGGACAGGCACATGGAACTCTAATTTCCAATGCGGAGCAAGAATTGACGGAAGTCTAATCTGGCTCTCAAAAGGAAAATAGGGCTTGAAAATTTCCTGCTGCTTTGTGACCGGTCCCAAAGTGGTAAGTTGAGAAGGGAATCTCAGGGAGCCTATAATTCATTGTCCAGCAGGATGGTAAAGATACCGAATGTGGAGAAATGCCTTGGGTTGAACCAGAGGAAAGAACTTGAGATCAAGGCAGAATTGCAAAAATGGGATTTCAAAAGAGAGATGGATCTCGCCTGGTAAGAAACTAGAATGTGGCAGCACTTCTTCAACCATGCCTTTGTCGGAAAAGGGTGTATGCCTTTATCCTGAATATATTCAGGATAAAGGCATACACCGTTTTTGGGCAACCAGGCAGGGGCTCAGTGCAAATCAACACTACATAGTGCTATCACTTCCCATCAAAACAAAGGGTCACCTAAGAAAAGTGTAAAGACCAGAAATGCAGGGTAGGGTGGAGATAAATCGT
Organism: Kogia breviceps; assembly: GCF_026419965.1. Classification (NCBI taxonomy): domain Eukaryota; kingdom Metazoa; phylum Chordata; class Mammalia; order Artiodactyla; family Physeteridae; genus Kogia; species Kogia breviceps. Next base: position 36,390,522 of record NC_081325.1, read on the forward strand.
ACCCACATTTTGTGGATTGTGGGATGGCAAATTGCAATCGCCACTCTGGCGAAGTTTACGGTGTATTCCAAAATAATGTGAGAAACAAAGCTACAACACATAGGACACTTCCACTCAAGGACGTATATTTTCAGGAAAACCAAAGATCCTCAGGATATACGCAACCCAACGTTTACTGCTGCTCTCTTTACAAAAGCCTCGACGATGATACCATCTAAATTTCCTTGGACGGGAAACATGGATGAAGACTATGTGATTCTTATCTACAATGATATATTACTGTGCCAGGAAATCAATGAATTAACGCACTTACCGCCACCGGAGTGTTCTTAGTTACAATCATTCTCAGTGAATTTAGTCACATAGAAAAAAGTGGTTTATCAAAGATATGAGGTACAGGTGGAACATAAAATTGCATAACATGAATGAAATGGCAAACGAGAGAAAGAATTACACGTTTAGCCAACACAGTTATGACTGTAGGAGCGCAAAGGTCACTTGAGATGAGTAAAAACCAGGTGTTTTAAATGGGCACAGATCCCATTCCATATAGACCAAAGAGGGAAACAACACAACTTACTCTAAACCTCAAAGGACTGACCTCAGCCCACTTTACACACCAGAAATGATTATTTACAACTGGTCAGAATTTGAAAAACAATTTATCGATGTCTCTCTGGAAGAGAATCAAGTGGATGTAGAGCAGCAGGCAACACAGCACTGAAAAACAGCTACACCCCATAAGAAAAATAAACTGCAAAATAAAGGCAGTGAGTGAGAGATAAATTCTTAGAATCTTCGTTCAGGGGCTGTGATTGAAGTTGTTTTGACCGTATATTAACACACAAAAGGATGGGACCTAAGGGAAGACACTCGTGGGTCTGAGAGTCTTCGTGAGCATGAGTCAGCAAATGCAGAACTTTTAGAATAACACTGCTTTGCCTTGATTCCATGGATCCGAAATCTCCAAATGCAGACGACCCTTCCTACAGCGATCACATGCATGGGAGAGCCACAGGATGCTACCGCATTGGAACGGGAATAAACTTGAAAAGCCACCTCATCTTCTCATATCCTGGTGCTCGGGGTCAAGCTTCCAGGCGCTTTCCTCAAAATATCCCCACTTGGGGAAGTCAGCACTTTCAAATCTCTCTTTCTTGTAGCTTGCAATTGGTTCCATGGATGAAGTGCAACGGGGAAGAATAAGAAACATTGCCAATATATTTGGACAGGGCCATGGCGCTCTAATTTCCAATGCTGAACAAGAATTGACCCAACTCTAAGATTGCTCTCACAAGGAGAATAGGGTTTGATAATTACCTGCTGCTTTCTGACTGCTTCCGAAAGTGGGAAGTTGAGCAGGGGATCTCAGGGAGCCTATAATTCATGGCGCTGCGGGATGGAAGAAGACACCTAATGTGGATAAATGCCTTGGGTTGAACCAGAGAAAAGAACTTGAGAGCAAGGCAGAATTGCAAACATGGGATTTCATGAGGGAGATGGGTCTCGCCTCATAAGAACCTGGAATGTGGCAGTACTTCTTCAAGCATGCCTAGGTCGAAAAAGGGTGTATGCCTTTATCCTGAATATATTCAGGATAAAGGCATACACCGTTTTTGGGCAACCAGGCAGTGGCTCGGTGCAAATCAACACTACATAGTGCTATCACTTCCCATCAAAACAAAGGGTCATCTACGAAAAGTGTAAAGACCAGAAATGCAGGGAAGGGTGGAGATAAATCATACCCACATTTTGTGGATTGTGGGATGGTAAATTGCAATTGGCACTCTGGCCAAGTCTATGGTGTATTCCAAAATAATGTCAGAAACAAAGCTACAGCACATAGGACACTTCCACTCCAGAACGTATATTTAACGGAAAACCAAAGATCCTCAGGACACAGGCAACCCAACCTTTACTGCTCCTCCCTTTATAAAAGCCTCCACTAGGATACCATCTAAATTTCCTTGGACGGAAAACATAGATGAAGAACATGTGATTCTTGTCTACAATCATATATTACTAAGCCAGGAAATCAATGAAATAACGTCACTTGCCACCACCGGAGTGTTCTTAGTTACAATCATTCTCCGTGAATTTAGTCACATAGAAAAAAGTCGTTTCTCAAAGTTATGAAGTACAGGTGGAACATAAAATTTCGTCACATGAACGAAATGCCAAACGAGAGAAAGAATTATACATTTAGCAAACACACTTATGCCTGTAGGAGCGCAAAGGTCACTTGAGGTGAGTAAAAACCAGGTGTTTTAAATGAGCACAGATACCATTCCCTATAGACCAAAGAGGGAATCAACACAACTTACTCTAAACCTCAAAGGACTGAACTCAGCCCACTTTACACAACAGAAAAGATTATTTACAACTGGTCAGAATTTGAAAAACAATTTATTGATGTCTCTTTGGAAGAGAATCAAGTGCATGTACAGCAGCAAGCAACAAAGCACTGAAAACCAGCGACACCCCGTTAGAAAAATAAACTGCAATAAAAAGGCGGTGAGTGAGAGATAAATTCTTAGAAATTTGGTTCAGGGGCTGTGATTGAAGTTGTTTTGACCATACATTAACACACAGAAGGATGGGACCTAAGGGAGGACACTCCTGGGTCTCAGAGTCTTCGTGAGCATGAGTCAGCAAATGGAGCACTTTTAGAATTACACTGCCTTGCTCTGATTCCATGGATCCCAAATCTCCAAATGCAGATGACACTTCCTACAGTGAACCCATGCATGGGAACAACCACAGGATGCTACCCCATTGGAACGGGAAAAAACTTGATAAGCCACCTCATCTTCTCATATCCTGGTGCTCGGAGTCAAGCTTCCATCCGCTTTCCTGAAAATATCCCCACTTGGGGAACTCAGCACTTTCAAAATCCTCTTTCTTATAGGATGGTATTGGTTCTACGGATGAACTGCAATGGGGAAGAATAAGACAGAATTCCTATATATTTGGACAGGCACATGGAGCTCTAATTTCCAATGCGGAGCAAGAATTGACGGAAGTCTAATCTGGCTCTCAAAAGGAAAATAGGGCTTGAAAATTTCCTGCTGCTTTGTGACCGGTCCCAAAGTGGTAAGTTGAGAAGGGAATCTCAGGGAGCCTATAATTCATTGTCCAGCAGGATGGTAAAGATACCGAATGTGGAGAAATGCCTTGGGTTGAACCAGAGGAAAGAACTTGAGATCAAGGCAGAATTGCAAAAATGGGATTTCAAAAGAGAGATGGATCTCGCCTGGTAAGAAACTAGAATGTGGCAGCACTTCTTCAACCATGCCTTTGTCGGAAAAGGGTGTATGCCTTTATCCTGAATATATTCAGGATAAAGGCATACACCGTTTTTGGGCAACCAGGCAGGGGCTCAGTGCAAATCAACACTACATAGTGCTATCACTTCCCATCAAAACAAAGGGTCACCTAAGAAAAGTGTAAAGACCAGAAATGCAGGGTAGGGTGGAGATAAATCGTACCCACATTTTGTGGATTGTGGGATGGCAAATTGCAATCGCCACTCTGGCGAAGTTTACGGTGTATTCCAAAATAATGTGAGAAACAAAGCTACAACACATAGGACACTTCCACTCAAGGACGTATATTTTCAGGAAAACCAAAGATCCTCAGGATATACGCAACCCAACGTTTACTGCTGCTCTCTTTACAAAAGCCTCGACTATGATACCATCTAAATTTCCTTGGACGGCAAACATGGATGAAGACTATGTGATTCTTATCTACAATGATATATTACTGTGCCAGGAAATCAATGAATTAACGCACTTACCGCCACCGGAGTGTTCTTAGTTACAATCATTCTCAGTGAATTTAGTCACATAGAAAAAAGTGGTTTATCAAAGATATGAGGTACAGGTGGAACATAAAATTGCGTAACATGAATGAAATGGCAAACGAGAGAAAGAATTACACGTTTAGCCAACACAGTTATGACTGTAGGAGCGCAAAGGTCACTTGAGATGAGTAAAAACCAGGTGTTTTAAATGGGCACAGATCCCATTCCATATAGACCAAAGAGGGAAACAACACAACTTACTCTAAACCTCAAAGGACTGACCTCAGCCCACTTTACACACCAGAAATGATTATTTACAACTGGTCAGAATTTGAAAAACAATTTATCGATGTCTCTCTGGAAGAGAATCAAGTGGATGTAGAGCAGCAGGCAACACAGCACTGAAAAACAGCTACACCCCATAAGAAAAATAAACTGCAAAATAAAGGCAGTGAGTGAGAGATAAATTCTTAGAATCTTCGTTCAGGGGCTGTGATTGAAGTTGTTTTGACCATATACTAACACACAAAAGGATGGGACCTAAGGGAAGACACTCGTGGGTCTGAGAGTCTTCGTGAGCATGAGTCAGCAAATGCAGAACTTTTAGAATAACACTGCTTTGCCTTGATTCCATGGATCCGAAATCTCCAAATGCAGACGACCCTTCCTACAGCGATCACATGCATGGGAGAGCCACAGGATGCTACCGCATTGGAACGGGAATAAACTTGAAAAGCCACCTCATCTTCTCATATCCTGGTGCTCGGGGTCAAGCTTCCAGGCGCTTTCCTCAAAATATCCCCACTTGGGGAAGTCAGCACTTTCAAATCTCTCTTTCTTGTAGCTTGCAATTGGTTCCATGGATGAAGTGCAACGGGGAAGAATAAGAAACATTGCCAATATATTTGGACAGGGCCATGGCGCTCTAATTTCCAATGCTGAACAAGAATTGACCCAACTCTAAGATTGCTCTCACAAGGAGAATAGGGTTTGATAATTACCTGCTGCTTTCTGACTGCTTCCGAAAGTGGGAAGTTGAGCAGGGGATCTCAGGGAGCCTATAATTCATGGCGCTGCGGGATGGAAGAAGACACCTAATGTGGATAAATGCCTTGGGTTGAACCAGAGAAAAGAACTTGAGAGCAAGGCAGAATTGCAAACATGGGATTTCATGAGGGAGATGGGTCTCGCCTCATAAGAACCTGGAATGTGGCAGTACTTCTTCAAGCATGCCTAGGTCGAAAAAGGGTGTATGCCTTTATCCTGAATATATTCAGGATAAAGGCATACACCGTTTTTGGGCAACCAGGCAGTGGCTCGGTGCAAATCAACACTACATAGTGCTATCACTTCCCATCAAAACAAAGGGTCATCTACGAAAAGTGTAAAGACCAGAAATGCAGGGAAGGGTGGAGATAAATCATACCCACATTTTGTGGATTGTGGGATGGTAAATTGCAATTGGCACTCTGGCCAAGTCTATGGTGTATTCCAAAATAATGTCAGAAACAAAGCTACAGCACATAGGACACTTCCACTCAAGAACGTATATTTAACGGAAAACCAAAGATCCTCAGGACACAGGCAACCCAACCTTTACTGCTCCTCCCTTTATAAAAGCCTCCACTAGGATACCATCTAAATTTCCTTGGACGGAAAACATAGATGAAGAACATGTGATTCTTGTCTACAATCATATATTACTAAGCCAGGAAATCAATGAAATAACGTCACTTGCCACCACCGGAGTGTTCTTAGTTACAATCATTCTCCGTGAATTTAGTCACATAGAAAAAAGTCGTTTCTCAAAGTTATGAAGTACAGGTGGAACATAAAATTTCGTCACATGAACGAAATGCCAAACGAGAGAAAGAATTATACATTTAGCAAACACACTTATGCCTGTAGGAGCGCAAAGGTCACTTGAGGTGAGTAAAAACCAGGTGTTTTAAATGAGCACAGATACCATTCCCTATAGACCAAAGAGGGAATCAACACAACTTACTCTAAACCTCAAAGGACTGAACTCAGCCCACTTTACACAACAGAAAAGATTATTTACAACTGGTCAGAATTTGAAAAACAATTTATTGATGTCTCTTTGGAAGAGAATCAAGTGCATGTACAGCAGCAAGCAACAAAGCACTGAAAACCAGCGACACCCCGTTAGAAAAATAAACTGCAATAAAAAGGCGGTGAGTGAGAGATAAATTCTTAGAGATTTCGTTCAGGGGCTGTGATTGAAGTTGTTTTGACCATACATTAACACACAGAAGGATGGGACCTAAGGGAGGACACTCCTGGGTCTCAGAGTCTTCGTGAGCATGAGTCAGCAAATGGAGCACTTTTAGAATTACACTGCCTTGCTCTGATTCCATGGATCCCAAATCTCCAAATGCAGATGACACTTCCTACAGTGAACCCATGCATGGGAACAACCACAGGATGCTACCCCATTGGAACGGGAAAAAACTTGATAAGCCACCTCATCTTCTCATATCCTGGTGCTCGGAGTCAAGCTTCCATCCGCTTTCCTGAAAATATCCCCACTTGGGGAACTCAGCACTTTCAAAATCCTCTTTCTTATAGGATGGTATTGGTTCTACGGATGAACTGCAATGGGGAAGAATAAGACAGAATTCCTATATATTTGGACAGGCACATGGAGCTCTAATTTCCAATGCGGAGCAAGAATTGACGGAAGTCTAATCTGGCTCTCAAAAGGAAAATAGGGCTTGAAAATTTCCTGCTGCTTTGTGACCGGTCCCAAAGTGGTAAGTTGAGAAGGGAATCTCAGGGAGCCTATAATACATTGTCCAGCAGGATGGTAAAGATACCGAATGTGGAGAAATGCCTTGGGTTGAACCAGAGAAAAGAACTTGAGATCAAGGCAGAATTGCAAAAATGGGATTTCAAAAGAGAGATGGATCTCGCCTGGTAAGAAACTAGAATGTGGCAGCACTTCTTCAACCATGCCTTTGTCGGAAAAGGGTGTATGCCTTTATCCTGAATATATTCAGGATAAAGGCATACACCGTTTTTGGGCAACCAGGCAGGGGCTCAGTGCAAATCAACACTACATAGTGCTATCACTTCCCATCAAAACAAAGGGTCACCTAAGAAAAGTGTAAAGACCAGAAATGCAGGGTAGGGTGGAGATAAATCGTACCCACATTTTGTGGATTGTGGGATGGCAAATTGCAATCGCCACTCTGGCGAAGTTTACGGTGTATTCCAAAATAATGTGAGAAACAAAGCTACAACACATAGGACACTTCCACTCAAGGACGTATATTTTCAGGAAAACCAAAGATCCTCAGGATATACGCAACCCAACGTTTACTGCTGCTCTCTTTACAAAAGCCTCGACTATGATACCATCTAAATTTCCTTGGACGGGAAACATGGATGAAGACTATGTGATTCTTATCTACAATGATATATTACTGTGCCAGGAAATCAATGAAATAACGTCACTTACCGCCACCGGAGTGTTCTTAGTTACAATCATTCTCAGTGAATTTAGTCACATAGAAAAAAGTGGTTTATCAAAGATATGAGGTACAGGTGGAACATAAAATTGCGTAACATGAATGAAATGGCAAACGAGAGAAAGAATTACACGTTTAGCCAACACAGTTATGACTGTAGGAGCGCAAAGGTCACTTGAGATGAGTAAAAACCAGGTGTTTTAAATGGGCACAGATCCCATTCCATATAGACCAAAGAGGGAAACAACACAACTTACTCTAAACCTCAAAGGACTGACCTCAGCCCACTTTACACACCAGAAATGATTATTTACAACTGGTCAGAATTTGAAAAACAATTTATCGATGTCTCTCTGGAAGAGAATCAAGTGGATGTAGAGCAGCAGGCAACACAGCACTGAAAAACAGCTACACCCCATAAGAAAAATAAACTGCAAAATAAAGGCAGTGAGTGAGAGATAAATTCTTAGAATCTTCGTTCAGGGGCTGTGATTGAAGTTGTTTTGACCGTATACTAACACACAAAAGGATGGGACCTAAGGGAAGACACTCGTGGGTCTGAGAGTCTTCGTGAGCATGAGTCAGCAAATGCAGAACTTTTAGAATAACACTGCTTTGCCTTGATTCCATGGATCCGAAATCTCCAAATGCAGACGACCCTTCCTACAGCGATCACATGCATGGGAGAGCCACAGGATGCTACCGCATTGGAACGGGAATAAACTTGAAAAGCCACCTCATCTTCTCATATCCTGGTGCTCGGGGTCAAGCTTCCAGGCGCTTTCCTAAAAATATCCCCACTTGGGGAAGTCAGCACTTTCAAATCTCTCTTTCTTGTAGCTTGCAATTGGTTCCATGGATGAAGTGCAACGGGGAAGAATAAGAAACATTGCCAATATATTTGGACAGGCCCATGGCGCTCTAATTTCCAATGCTGAACAAGAATTGACCCAACTCGAAGATTGCTCTCACAAGGAGAATAGGGTTTGATAATTACCTGCTGCTTTCTGACTGCTTCCGAAAGTGGGAAGTTGAGCAGGGGATCTCAGGGAGCCTATAATTCATGGCGCTGCGGGATGGAAGAAGACACCTAATGTGGATAAATGCCTTGGGTTGAACCAGAGAAAAGAACTTGAGAGCAAGGCAGAATTGCAAACATGGGATTTCATGAGGGAGATGGGCCTCGCCTCATAAGAACCTGGAATGTGGCAGTACTTCTTCAAGCATGACTAGGTCGAAAAAGGGTGTATGCCTTTATCCTGAATATATTCAGGATAAAGGCATACACCGTTTTTGGGCAACCAGGCAGTGGCTCGGTGCAAATCAACACTCCATAGTGCTATCACTTCCCATCAAAACAAAGGGTCATCTACGAAAAGTGTAAAGACCAGAAATGCAGGGAAGGGTGGAGATAAATCATACCCACATTTGGTGGATTGTGGGATGGTAAATTGCAATTGGCACTCTGGCGAAGTCTATGGTGTATTCCAAAATAATGTTAGAAACAAAGCTACAGCACATAGGACACTTCCACTCAAGAACGTATATTTAACGGAAAACCAAAGATCCTCAGGACACAGGCAACCCAACCTTTACTGCTCCTCCCTTTATAAAAGCCTCCACTAGGATACCATCTAAATTTCCTTGGACGGAAAACATAGATGAAGAACATGTGATTCTTATCTACAATCATATATTACTAAGCCAGGAAATCAATGAAATAACGTCACTTGCCACCACCGGAGTGTTCTTAGTTACAATCATTCTCCGTGAATTTAGTCACATAGAAAAAAGTCGTTTCTCAAAGTTATGAAGTACAGGTGGAACATAAAATTTCGTCACATGAACGAAATGCCAAACGAGAGAAAGAATTATACATTTAGCAAACACACTTATGCCTGTAGGAGCGCAAAGGTCACTTGAGGTGAGTAAAAACCAGGTGTTTTAAATGAGCACAGATACCATTCCCTATAGACCAAAGAGGGAATCAACACAACTTACTCTAAACCTCAAAGGACTGAACTCAGCCCACTTTACACAACAGAAAAGATTATTTACAACTGGTCAGAATTTGAAAAACAATTTATTGATGTCTCTTTGGAAGAGAATCAAGTGCATGTACAGCAGCAAGCAACAAAGCACTGAAAACCAGCGACACCCCGTTAGAAAAATAAACTGCAATAAAAAGGCGGTGAGTGAGAGATAAATTCTTAGAGATTTCGTTCAGGGGCTGTGATTGAAGTTGTTTTGACCATACATTAACACACAGAAGGATGGGACCTAAGGGAGGACACTCCTGGGTCTCAGAGTCTTCGTGAGCATGAGTCAGCAAATGGAGCACTTTTAGAATTACACTGCCTTGCTCTGATTCCATGGATCCCAAATCTCCAAATGCAGATGACACTTCCTACAGTGAACCCATGCATGGGAACAACCACAGGATGCTACCCCATTGGAACGGGAAAAAACTTGATAAGCCACCTCATCTTCTCATATCCTTGGGCTCGGAGTCAAGCTTCCATCCGCTTTCCTGAAAATATCCCCACTTGGGGAACTCAGCACTTTCAAAATCCTCTTTCTTATAGGATGGTATTGGTTCTACGGATGAACTGCAATGGGGAAGAATAAGACAGAATTCCTATATATTTGGACAGGCACATGGAGCTCTAATTTCCAATGCGGAGCAAGAATTGACGGAAGTCTAATCTGGCTCTCAAAAGGAAAATAGGGCTTGAAAATTTCCTGCTGCTTTGTGACCGGTCCCAAAGTGGTAAGTTGAGAAGGGAATCTCAGGGAGCCTATAATTCATTGTCCAGCAGGATGGTAAAGATACCGAATGTGGAGAAATGCCTTGGGTTGAACCAGAGGAAAGAACTTGAGATCAAGGCAGAATTGCAAAAATGGGATTTCAAAAGAGAGATGGATCTCGCCTGGTAAGAAACTAGAATGTGGCAGCACTTCTTCAACCATGCCTTTGTCGGAAAAGGGTGTATGCCTTTATCCTGAATATATTCAGGATAAAGGCATACACCGTTTTTGGGCAACCAGGCAGGGGCTCAGTGCAAATCAACACTACATAGTGCTATCACTTCCCATCAAAACAAAGGGTCACCTAAGAAAAGTGTAAAGACCAGAAATGCAGGGTAGGGTGGAGATAAATCGTACCCACATTTTGTGGATTGTGGGATGGCAAATTGCAATCGCCACTCTGGCGAAGTTTACGGTGTATTCCAAAATAATGTGAGAAACAAAGCTACAACACATAGGACACTTCCACTCAAGGACGTATATTTTCAGGAAAACCAAAGATCCTCAGGATATACGCAACCCAACGTTTACTGCTGCTCTCTTTACAAAAGCCTCGACTATGATACCATCTAAATTTCCTTGGACGGGAAACATGGATGAAGACTATGTGATTCTTATCTACAATGATATATTACTGTGCCAGGAAATCAATGAAATAACGTCACTTACCGCCACCGGAGTGTTCTTAGTTACAATCATTCTCAGTGAATTTAGTCACATAGAAAAAAGTGGTTTATCAAAGATATGAGGTACAGGTGGAACATAAAATTGCGTAACATGAATGAAATGGCAAACGAGAGAAAGAATTACACGTTTAGCCAACACAGTTATGACTGTAGGAGCGCAAAGGTCACTTGAGATGAGTAAAAACCAGGTGTTTTAAATGGGCACAGATCCCATTCCATATAGACCAAAGAGGGAAACAACACAACTTACTCTAAACCTCAAAGGACTGACCTCAGCCCACTTTACACACCAGAAATGATTATTTACAACTGGTCAGAATTTGAAAAACAATTTATCGATGTCTCTCTGGAAGAGAATCAAGTGGATGTAGAGCAGCAGGCAACACAGCACTGAAAAACAGCTACACCCCATAAGAAAAATAAACTGCAAAATAAAGGCAGTGAGTGAGAGATAAATTCTTAGAATCTTCGTTCAGGGGCTGTGATTGAAGTTGTTTTGACCATATACTAACACACAAAAGGATGGGACCTAAGGGAAGACACTCGTGGGTCTGAGAGTCTTCGTGAGCATGAGTCAGCAAATGCAGAACTTTTAGAATAACACTGCTTTGCCTTGATTCCATGGATCCGAAATCTCCAAATGCAGACGACCCTTCCTACAGCGATCACATGCATGGGAGAGCCACAGGATGCTACCGCATTGGAACGGGAATAAACTTGAAAAGCCACCTCATCTTCTCATATCCTGGTGCTCGGGGTCAAGCTTCCAGGCGCTTTCCTCAAAATATCCCCACTTGGGGAAGTCAGCACTTTCAAATCTCTCTTTCTTGTAGCTTGCAATTGGTTCCATGGATGAAGTGCAACGGGGAAGAATAAGAAACATTGCCAATATATTTGGACAGGCCCATGGCGCTCTAATTTCCAATGCTGAACAAGAATTGACCCAACTCTAAGATTGCTCTCACAAGGAGAATAGGGTTTGATAATTACCTGCTGCTTTCTGACTGCTTCCGAAAGTGGGAAGTTGAGCAGGGGATCTCAGGGAGCCTATAATTCATGGCGCTGCGGGATGGAAGAAGACACCTAATGTGGATAAATGCCTTGGGTTGAACCAGAGAAAAGAACTTGAGAGCAAGGCAGAATTGCAAACATGGGATTTCATGAGGGAGATGGGTCTCGCCTCATAAGAACCTGGAATGTGGCAGTACTTCTTCAAGCATGACTAGGTCGAAAAAGGGTGTATGCCTTTATCCTGAATATATTCAGGATAAAGGCATACACCGTTTTTGGGCAACCAGGCAGTGGCTCGGTGCAAATCAACACTACATAGTGCTATCACTTCCCATCAAAACAAAGGGTCATCTACGAAAAGTGTAAAGACCAGAAATGCAGGGAAGGGTGGAGATAAATCATACCCACATTTGGTGGATTGTGGGATGGTAAATTGCAATTGGCACTCTGGCCAAGTCTATGGTGTATTCCAAAATAATGTTAGAAACAAAGCTACAGCACATAGGACACTTCCACTCAAGAACGTATATTTAACGGAAAACCAAAGATCCTCAGGACACAGGCAACCCAACCTTTACTGCTCCTCCCTTTATAAAAGCCTCCACTAGGATACCATCTAAATTTCCTTGGACGGAAAACATAGATGAAGAACATGTGATTCTTATCTACAATCATATATTACTAAGCCTGGAAATCAATGAAATAACGTCACTTGCCACCACCGGAGTGTTCTTAGTTACAATCATTCTCCGTGAATTTAGTCACATAGAAAAAAGTCGTTTCTCAAAGTTATGAAGTACAGGTGGAACATAAAATTTCGTCACATGAACGAAATGCCAAACGAGAGAAAGAATTATACATTTAGCAAACACACTTATGCCTGTAGGAGCGCAAAGGTCACTTGGGGTGAGTAAAAACCAGGTGTTTTAAATGAGCACAGATACCATTCCCTATAGACCAAAGAGGGAATCAACACAACTTACTCTAAACCTCAAAGGACTGAACTCAGCCCACTTTACACAACAGAAAAGATTATTTACAACTGGTCAGAATTTGAAAAACAATTTATTGATGTCTCTTTGGAAGAGAATCAAGTGCATGTACAGCAGCAAGCAACAAAGCACTGAAAACCAGCGACACCCCGTTAGAAAAATAAACTGCAATAAAAAGGCGGTGAGTGAGAGATAAATTCTTAGAGATTTCGTTCAGGGGCTGTGATTGAAGTTGTTTTGACCATACATTAACACACAGAAGGATGGGACCTAAGGGAGGACACTCCTGGGTCTCAGAGTCTTCGTGAGCATGAGTCAGCAAATGGAGCACTTTTAGAATTACACTGCCTTGCTCTGATTCCATGGATCCCAAATCTCCAAATGCAGATGACACTTCCTACAGTGAACCCATGCATGGGAACAACCACAGGATGCTACCCCATTGGAACGGGAAAAAACTTGATAAGCCACCTCATCTTCTCATATCCTTGGGCTCGGAGTCAAGCTTCCATCCGCTTTCCTGAAAATATCCCCACTTGGGGAACTCAGCACTTTCAAAATCCTCTTTCTTATAGGATGGTATTGGTTCTACGGATGAACTGCAATGGGGACGAATAAGACAGAATTCCTATATATTTGGACAGGCACATGGAGCTCTAATTTCCAATGCGGAGCAAGAATTGACGGAAGTCTAATCTGGCTCTCAAAAGGAAAATAGGGCTTGAAAATTTCCTGCTGCTTTGTGACCGGTCCCAAAGTGGTAAGTTGAGAAGGGAATCTCAGGGAGCCTATAATTCATTGTCCAGCAGGATGGTAAAGATACCGAATGTGGAGAAATGCCTTGGGTTGAACCAGAGGAAAGAACTTGAGATCAAGGCAGAATTGCAAAAATGGGATTTCAAAAGAGAGATGGATCTCGCCTGGTAAGAAACTAGAATGTGGCAGCACTTCTTCAACCATGCCTTTGTCGGAAAAGGGTGTATGCCTTTATCCTGAATATATTCAGGATAAAGGCATACACCGTTTTTGGGCAACCAGGCAGGGGCTCAGTGCAAATCAACACTACATAGTGCTATCACTTCCCATCAAAACAAAGGGTCACCTAAGAAAAGTGTAAAGACCAGAAATGCAGGGTAGGGTGGAGATAAATCGTACCCACATTTTGTGGATTGTGGGATGGCAAATTGCAATCGCCACTCTGGCGAAGTTTACGGTGTATTCCAAAATAATGTGAGAAACAAAGCTACAACACATAGGACACTTCCACTCAAGGACGTATATTTTCAGGAAAACCAAAGATCCTCAGGATATACGCAACCCAACGTTTACTGCTGCTCTCTTTACAAAAGCCTCGACTATGATACCATCTAAATTTCCTTGGACGGGAAACATGGATGAAGACTATGTGATTCTTATCTACAATGATATATTACTGTGCCAGGAAATCAATGAAATAACGTCACTTACCGCCACCGGAGTGTTCTTAGTTACAATCATTCTCAGTGAATTTAGTCACATAGAAAAAAGTGGTTTATCAAAGATATGAGGTACAGGTGGAACATAAAATTGCGTAACATGAATGAAATGGCAAACGAGAGAAAGAATTACACGTTTAGCCAACACAGTTATGACTGTAGGAGCGCAAAGGTCACTTGAGATGAGTAAAAACCAGGTGTTTTAAATGGGCACAGATCCCATTCCATATAGACCAAAGAGGGAAACAACACAACTTACTCTAAACCTCAAAGGACTGACCTCAGCCCACTTTACACACCAGAAATGATTATTTACAACTGGTCAGAATTTGAAAAACAATTTATCGATGTCTCTCTGGAAGAGAATCAAGTGGATGTAGAGCAGCAGGCAACACAGCACTGAAAAACAGCTACACCCCATAAGAAAAATAAACTGCAAAATAAAGGCAGTGAGTGAGAGATAAATTCTTAGAATCTTCGTTCAGGGGCTGTGATTGAAGTTGTTTTGACCATATACTAACACACAAAAGGATGGGACCTAAGGGAAGACACTCGTGGGTCTGAGAGTCTTCGTGAGCATGAGTCAGCAAATGCAGAACTTTTAGAATAACACTGCTTTGCCTTGATTCCATGGATCCGAAATCTCCAAATGCAGACGACCCTTCCTACAGCGATCACATGCATGGGAGAGCCACAGGATGCTACCGCATTGGAACGGGAATAAACTTGAAAAGCCACCTCATCTTCTCATATCCTGGTGCTCGGGGTCAAGCTTCCAGGCGCTTTCCTAAAAATATCCCCACTTGGGGAAGTCAGCACTTTCAAATCTCTCTTTCTTGTAGCTTGCAATTGGTTCCATGGATGAAGTGCAACGGGGAAGAATAAGAAACATTGCCAATATATTTGGACAGGCCCATGGCGCTCTAATTTCCAATGCTGAACAAGAATTGACCCAACTCGAAGATTGCTCTCACAAGGAGAATAGGGTTTGATAATTACCTGCTGCTTTCTGACTGCTTCCGAAAGTGGGAAGTTGAGCAGGGGATCTCAGGGAGCCTATAATTCATGGCGCTGCGGGATGGAAGAAGACACCTAATGTGGATAAATGCCTTGGGTTGAACCAGAGAAAAGAACTTGAGAGCAAGGCAGAATTGCAAACATGGGATTTCATGAGGGAGATGGGTCTCGCCTCATAAGAACCTGGAATGTGGCAGTACTTCTTCAAGCATGACTAGGTCGAAAAAGGGTGTATGCCTTTATCCTGAATATATTCAGGATAAAGGCATACACCGTTTTTGGGCAACCAGGCAGTGGCTCGGTGCAAATCAACACTACATAGTGCTATCACTTCCCATCAAAACAAAGGGTCATCTACGAAAAGTGTAAAGACCAGAAATGCAGGGAAGGGTGGAGATAAATCATACCCACATTTGGTGGATTGTGGGATGGTAAATTGCAATTGGCACTCTGGCGAAGTCTATGGTGTATTCCAAAATAATGTTAGAAACAAAGCTACAGCACATAGGACACTTCCACTCCAGAACGTATATTTAACGGAAAACCAAAGATCCTCAGGACACAGGCAACCCAACCTTTACTGCTCCTCCCTTTATAAAAGCCTCCACTAGGATACCATCTAAATTTCCTTGGACGGAAAACATAGATGAAGAACATGTGATTCTTATCTACAATCATATATTACTAAGCCAGGAAATCAATGAAATAACGTCACTTGCCACCACCGGAGTGTTCTTAGTTACAATCATTCTCCGTGAATTTAGTCACATAGAAAAAAGTCGTTTCTCAAAGTTATGAAGTACAGGTGGAACATAAAATTTCGTCACATGAACGAAATGCCAAACGAGAGAAAGAATTATACATTTAGCAAACACACTTATGCCTGTAGGAGCGCAAAGGTCACTTGGGGTGAGTAAAAACCAGGTGTTTTAAATGAGCACAGATACCATTCCCTATAGACCAAAGAGGGAATCAACACAACTTACTCTAAACCTCAAAGGACTGAACTCAGCCCACTTTACACAACAGAAAAGATTATTTACAACTGGTCAGAATTTGAAAAACAATTTATTGATGTCTCTTTGGAAGAGAATCAAGTGCATGTACAGCAGCAAGCAACAAAGCACTGAAAACCAGCGACACCCCGTTAGAAAAATAAACTGCAATAAAAAGGCGGTGAGTGAGAGATAAATTCTTAGAGATTTCGTTCAGGGGCTGTGATTGAAGTTGTTTTGACCATACATTAACACACAGAAGGATGGGACCTAAGGGAGGACACTCCTGGGTCTCAGAGTCTTCGTGAGCATGAGTCAGCAAATGGAGCACTTTTAGAATTACACTGCCTTGCTCTGATTCCATGGATCCCAAATCTCCAAATGCAGATGACACTTCCTACAGTGAACCCATGCATGGGAACAACCACAGGATGCTACCCCATTGGAACGGGAAAAAACTTGATAAGCCACCTCATCTTCTCATATCCTTGGGCTCGGAGTCAAGCTTCCATCCGCTTTCCTGAAAATATCCCCACTTGGGGAACTCAGCACTTTCAAAATCCTCTTTCTTATAGGATGGTATTGGTTCTACGGATGAACTGCAATGGGGACGAATAAGACAGAATTCCTATATATTTGGACAGGCACATGGAGCTCTAATTTCCAATGCGGAGCAAGAATTGACGGAAGTCTAATCTGGCTCTCAAAAGGAAAATAGGGCTTGAAAATTTCCTGCTGCTTTGTGACCGGTCCCAAAGTGGTAAGTTGAGAAGGGAATCTCAGGGAGCCTATAATTCATTGTCCAGCAGGATGGTAAAGATACCGAATGTGGAGAAATGCCTTGGGTTGAACCAGAGGAAAGAACTTGAGATCAAGGCAGAATTGCAAAAATGGGATTTCAAAAGAGAGATGGATCTCGCCTGGTAAGAAACTAGAATGTGGCAGCACTTCTTCAACCATGCCTTTGTCGGAAAAGGGTGTATGCCTTTATCCTGAATATATTCAGGATAAAGGCATACACCGTTTTTGGGCAACCAGGCAGGGGCTCAGTGCAAATCAACACTACATAGTGCTATCACTTCCCATCAAAACAAAGGGTCACCTAAGAAAAGTGTAAAGACCAGAAATGCAGGGTAGGGTGGAGATAAATCGTACCCACATTTTGTGGATTGTGGGATGGCAAATTGCAATCGCCACTCTGGCGAAGTTTACGGTGTATTCCAAAATAATGTGAGAAACAAAGCTACAACACATAGGACACTTCCACTCAAGGACGTATATTTTCAGGAAAACCAAAGATCCTCAGGATATACGCAACCCAACGTTTACTGCTGCTCTCTTTACAAAAGCCTCGACTATGATACCATCTAAATTTCCTTGGACGGGAAACATGGATGAAGACTATGTGATTCTTATCTACAATGATATATTACTGTGCCAGGAAATCAATGAAATAACGTCACTTACCGCCACCGGAGTGTTCTTAGTTACAATCATTCTCAGTGAATTTAGTCACATAGAAAAAAGTGGTTTATCAAAGATATGAGGTACAGGTGGAACATAAAATTGCGTAACATGAATGAAATGGCAAACGAGAGAAAGAATTACACGTTTAGCCAACACAGTTATGACTGTAGGAGCGCAAAGGTCACTTGAGATGAGTAAAAACCAGGTGTTTTAAATGGGCACAGATCCCATTCCATATAGACCAAAGAGGGAAACAACACAACTTACTCTAAACCTCAAAGGACTGACCTCAGCCCACTTTACACACCAGAAATGATTATTTACAACTGGTCAGAATTTGAAAAACAATTTATCGATGTCTCTCTGGAAGAGAATCAAGTGGATGTAGAGCAGCAGGCAACACAGCACTGAAAAACAGCTACACCCCATAAGAAAAATAAACTGCAAAATAAAGGCAGTGAGTGAGAGATAAATTCTTAGAATCTTCGTTCAGGGGCTGTGATTGAAGTTGTTTTGACCATATACTAACACACAAAAGGATGGGACCTAAGGGAAGACACTCGTGGGTCTGAGAGTCTTCGTGAGCATGAGTCAGCAAATGCAGAACTTTTAGAATAACACTGCTTTGCCTTGATTCCATGGATCCGAAATCTCCAAATGCAGACGACCCTTCCTACAGCGATCACATGCATGGGAGAGCCACAGGATGCTACCGCATTGGAACGGGAATAAACTTGAAAAGCCACCTCATCTTCTCATATCCTGGTGCTCGGGGTCAAGCTTCCAGGCGCTTTCCTAAAAATATCCCCACTTGGGGAAGTCAGCACTTTCAAATCTCTCTTTCTTGTAGCTTGCAATTGGTTCCATGGATGAAGTGCAACGGGGAAGAATAAGAAACATTGCCAATATATTTGGACAGGCCCATGGCGCTCTAATTTCCAATGCTGAACAAGAATTGACCCAACTCGAAGATTGCTCTCACAAGGAGAATAGGGTTTGATAATTACCTGCTGCTTTCTGACTGCTTCCGAAAGTGGGAAGTTGAGCAGGGGATCTCAGGGAGCCTATAATTCATGGCGCTGCGGGATGGAAGAAGACACCTAATGTGGATAAATGCCTTGGGTTGAACCAGAGAAAAGAACTTGAGAGCAAGGCAGAATTGCAAACATGGGATTTCATGAGGGAGATGGGTCTCGCCTCATAAGAACCTGGAATGTGGCAGTACTTCTCCAAGCATGCCTAGGTCGAAAAAGGGTGTATGCCTTTATCCTGAATATATTCAGGATAAAGGCATACACCGTTTTTGGGCAACCAGGCAGTGGCTCGGTGCAAATCAACACTACATAGTGCTATCACTTCCCATCAAAACAAAGGGTCATCTACGAAAAGTGTAAAGACCAGAAATGCAGGGAAGGGTGGAGATAAATCATACCCACATTTGGTGGATTGTGGGATGGTAAATTGCAATTGGCACTCTGGCCAAGTCTATGGTGTATTCCAAAATAATGTCAGAAACAAAGCTACAGCACATAGGACACTTCCACTCAAGAACGTATATTTAACGGAAAACCAAAGATCCTCAGGACACAGGCAACCCAACCTTTACTGCTCCTCCCTTTATAAAAGCCTCCACTAGGATACCATCTAAATTTCCTTGGACGGAAAACATAGATGAAGAACATGTGATTCTTATCTACAATCATATATTACTAAGCCAGGAAATCAATGAAATAACGTCACTTGCCACCACCGGAGTGTTCTTAGTTACAATCATTCCCCGTGAATTTAGTCACATAGAAAAAAGTCGTTTCTCAAAGTTATGAAGTACAGGTGGAACATAAAATTTCGTCACATGAACGAAATGCCAAATGAGAGAAAGAATTATACATTTAGCAAACACACTTATGCCTGTAGGAGCGCAAAGGTCACTTGGGGTGAGTAAAAACCAGGTGTTTTAAATGAGCACAGATACCATTCCCTATAGACCAAAGAGGGAATCAACACAACTTACTCTAAACCTCAAAGGACTGAACTCAGCCCACTTTACACAACAGAAAAGATTATTTACAACTGGTCAGAATTTGAAAAACAATTTATTGATGTCTCTTTGGAAGAGAATCAAGTGCATGTACAGCAGCAAGCAACAAAGCACTGAAAACCAGCGACACCCCGTTAGAAAAATAAACTGCAATAAAAAGGCGGTGAGTGAGAGATAAATTCTTAGAGATTTCGTTCAGGGGCTGTGATTGAAGTTGTTTTGACCATACATTAACACACAGAAGGATGGGACCTAAGGGAGGACACTCCTGGGTCTCAGAGTCTTCGTGAGCATGAGTCAGCAAATGGAGCACTTTTAGAATTACACTGCCTTGCTCTGATTCCATGGATCCCAAATCTCCAAATGCAGATGACACTTCCTACAGTGAACCCATGCATGGGAACAACCACAGGATGCTACCCCATTGGAACGGGAAAAAACTTGATAAGCCACCTCATCTTCTCATATCCTTGGGCTCGGGTTCAAGCTTCCATCCACTTTCCTGAAAATATCCCCACTTGGGGAACTCAGCACTTTCAAAATCCTCTTTCTTATAGGATGGTATTGGTTCTAAGGATGAACTGCAATGGGGAAGAATAAGACAGAATTCCTATATATTTGGACAGGCACATGGAGCTCTAATTTCCAATGCGGAGCAAGAATTGACGGAAGTCTAATCTGGCTCTCAAAAGGAAAATAGGGCTTGAAAATTTCCTGCTGCTTTGTGACCGGTCCCAAAGTGGTAAGTTGAGAAGGGAATCTCAGGGAGCCTATAATTCATTGTCCAGCAGGATGGTAAAGATACCGAATGTGGAGAAATGCCTTGGGTTGAACCAGAGAAAAGAACTTGAGATCAAGGCAGAATTGCAAAAATGGGATTTCAAAAGAGAGATGGATCTCGCCTGGTAAGAAACTAGAATGTGGCAGCACTTCTTCAACCATGCCTTTGTCGGAAAAGGGTGTATGCCTTTATCCTGAATATATTCAGGATAAAGGCATACACCGTTTTTGGGCAACCAGGCAGGGGCTCAGTGCAAATCAACACTACATAGTGCTATCACTTCCCATCAAAACAAAGGGTCACCTAAGAAAAGTGTAAAGACCAGAAATGCAGGGTAGGGTGGAGATAAATCGTACCCACATTTTGTGGATTGTGGGATGGCAAATTGCAATCGCCACTCTGGCGAAGTTTACGGTGTATTCCAAAATAATGTGAGAAACAAAGCTACAACACATAGGACACTTCCACTCAAGGACGTATATTTTCAGGAAAACCAAAGATCCTCAGGATATACGCAACCCAACGTTTACTGCTGCTCTCTTTACAAAAGCCTCGACTATGATACCATCTAAATTTCCTTGGACGGGAAACATGGATGAAGACTATGTGATTCTTATCTACAATGATATATTACTGTGCCAGGAAATCAATGAAATAACGTCACTTACCGCCACCGGAGTGTTCTTAGTTACAATCATTCTCAGTGAATTTAGTCACATAGAAAAAAGTGGTTTATCAAAGATATGAGGTACAGGTGGAACATAAAATTGCGTAACATGAATGAAATGGCAAACGAGAGAAAGAATTACACGTTTAGCCAACACAGTTATGACTGTAGGAGCGCAAAGGTCACTTGAGATGAGTAAAAACCAGGTGTTTTAAATGGGCACAGATCCCATTCCATATAGACCAAAGAGGGAAACAACACAACTTACTCTAAACCTCAAAGGACTGACCTCAGCCCACTTTACACACCAGAAATGATTATTTACAACTGGTCAGAATTTGAAAAACAATTTATCGATGTCTCTCTGGAAGAGAATCAAGTGGATGTAGAGCAGCAGGCAACACAGCACTGAAAAACAGCTACACCCCATAAGAAAAATAAACTGCAAAATAAAGGCAGTGAGTGAGAGATAAATTCTTAGAATCTTCGTTCAGGGGCTGTGATTGAAGTTGTTTTGACCGTATACTAACACACAAAAGGATGGGACCTAAGGGAAGACACTCGTGGGTCTGAGAGTCTTCGTGAGCATGAGTCAGCAAATGCAGAACTTTTAGAATAACACTGCTTTGCCTTGATTCCATGGATCCGAAATCTCCAAATGCAGACGACCCTTCCTACAGCGATCACATGCATGGGAGAGCCACAGGATGCTACCGCATTGGAACGGGAATAAACTTGAAAAGCCACCTCATCTTCTCATATCCTGGTGCTCGGGGTCAAGCTTCCAGGCGCTTTCCTCAAAATATCCCCACTTGGGGAAGTCAGCACTTTCAAATCTCTCTTTCTTGTAGCTTGCAATTGGTTCCATGGATGAAGTGCAACGGGGAAGAATAAGAAACATTGCCAATATATTTGGACAGGCCCATGGCGCTCTAATTTCCAATGCTGAACAAGAATTGACCCAACTCGAAGATTGCTCTCACAAGGAGAATAGGGTTTGATAATTACCTGCTGCTTTCTGACTGCTTCCGAAAGTGGGAAGTTGAGCAGGGGATCTCAGGGAGCCTATAATTCATGGCGCTGCGGGATGGAAGAAGACACCTAATGTGGATAAATGCCTTGGGTTGAACCAGAGAAAAGAACTTGAGAGCAAGGCAGAATTGCAAACATGGGATTTCATGAGGGAGATGGGTCTCGCCTCATAAGAACCTGGAATGTGGCAGTACTTCTCCAAGCATGCCTAGGTCGAAAAAGGGTGTATGCCTTTATCCTGAATATATTCAGGATAAAGGCATACACCGTTTTTAGGCAACCAGGCAGTGGCTCGGTGCAAATCAACACTACATAGTGCTATCACTTCCCATCAAAACAAAGGGTCATCTACGAAAAGTGTAAAGACCAGAAATGCAGGGAAGGGTGGAGATAAATCATACCCACATTTGGTGGATTGTGGGATGGTAAATTGCAATTGGCACTCTGGCCAAGTCTATGGTGTATTCCAAAATAATGTCAGAAACAAAGCTACAGCACATAGGACACTTCCACTCCAGAACGTATATTTAACGGAAAACCAAAGATCCTCAGGACACAGGCAACCCAACCTTTACTGCTCCTCCCTTTATAAAAGCCTCCACTAGGATACCATCTAAATTTCCTTGGACGGAAAACATAGATGAAGAACATGTGATTCTTATCTACAATCATATATTACTAAGCCAGGAAATCAATGAAATAACGTCACTTGCCACCACCGGAGTGTTCTTAGTTACAATCATTCCCCGTGAATTTAGTCACATAGAAAAAAGTCGTTTCTCAAAGTTATGAAGTACAGGTGGAACATAAAATTTCGTCACATGAACGAAATGCCAAACGAGAGAAAGAATTATACATTTAGCAAACACACTTATGCCTGTAGGAGCGCAAAGGTCACTTGGGGTGAGTAAAAACCAGGTGTTTTAAATGAGCACAGATACCATTCCCTATAGACCAAAGAGGGAATCAACACAACTTACTCTAAACCTCAAAGGACTGAACTCAGCCCACTTTACACAACAGAAAAGATTATTTACAACTGGTCAGAATTTGAAAAACAATTTATTGATGTCTCTTTGGAAGAGAATCAAGTGCATGTACAGCAGCAAGCAACAAAGCACTGAAAACCAGCGACACCCCGTTAGAAAAATAAACTGCAATAAAAAGGCGGTGAGTGAGAGATAAATTCTTAGAGATTTCGTTCAGGGGCTGTGATTGAAGTTGTTTTGACCATACATTAACACACAGAAGGATGGGGCCTAAGGGAGGACACTCCTGGGTCTCAGAGTCTTCGTGAGCATGAGTCAGCAAATGGAGCACTTTTAGAATTACACTGCCTTGCTCTGATTCCATGGATCCCAAATCTCCAAATGCAGATGACACTTCCTACAGTGAACCCATGCATGGGAACAACCACAGGATGCTACCCCATTGGAACGGGAAAAAACTTGATAAGCCACCTCATCTTCTCATATCCTTGGGCTCGGGTTCAAGCTTCCATCCACTTTCCTGAAAATATCCCCACTTGGGGAACTCAGCACTTTCAAAATCCTCTTTCTTATAGGATGGTATTGGTTCTAAGGATGAACTGCAATGGGGAAGAATAAGACAGAATTCCTATATATTTGGACAGGCACATGGAGCTCTAATTTCCAATGCGGAGCAAGAATTGACGGAAGTCTAATCTGGCTCTCAAAAGGAAAATAGGGCTTGAAAATTTCCTGCTGCTTTGTGACCGGTCCCAAAGTGGTAAGTTGAGAAGGGAATCTCAGGGAGCCTATAATTCATTGTCCAGCAGGATGGTAAAGATACCGAATGTGGAGAAATGCCTTGGGTTGAACCAGAGAAAAGAACTTGAGATCAAGGCAGAATTGCAAAAATGGGATTTCAAAAGAGAGATGGATCTCGCCTGGTAAGAAACTAGAATGTGGCAGCACTTCTTCAACCATGCCTTTGTCGGAAAAGGGTGTATGCCTTTATCCTGAATATATTCAGGATAAAGGCATACACCGTTTTTGGGCAACCAGGCAGGGGCTCAGTGCAAATCAACACTACATAGTGCTATCACTTCCCATCAAAACAAAGGGTCACCTAAGAAAAGTGTAAAGACCAGAAATGCAGGGTAGGGTGGAGATAAATCGTACCCACATTTTGTGGATTGTGGGATGGCAAATTGCAATCGCCACTCTGGCGAAGTTTACGGTGTATTCCAAAATAATGTGAGAAACAAAGCTACAACACATAGGACACTTCCACTCAAGGACGTATATTTTCAGGAAAACCAAAGATCCTCAGGATATACGCAACCCAACGTTTACTGCTGCTCTCTTTACAAAAGCCTCGACTATGATACCATCTAAATTTCCTTGGACGGGAAACATGGATGAAGACTATGTGATTCTTATCTACAATGATATATTACTGTGCCAGGAAATCAATGAAATAACGTCACTTACCGCCACCGGAGTGTTCTTAGTTACAATCATTCTCAGTGAATTTAGTCACATAGAAAAAAGTGGTTTATCAAAGATATGAGGTACAGGTGGAACATAAAATTGCGTAACATGAATGAAATGGCAAACGAGAGAAAGAATTACACGTTTAGCCAACACAGTTATGACTGTAGGAGCGCAAAGGTCACTTGAGATGAGTAAAAACCAGGTGTTTTAAATGGGCACAGATCCCATTCCATATAGACCAAAGAGGGAAACAACACAACTTACTCTAAACCTCAAAGGACTGACCTCAGCCCACTTTACACACCAGAAATGATTATTTACAACTGGTCAGAATTTGAAAAACAATTTATCGATGTCTCTCTGGAAGAGAATCAAGTGGATGTAGAGCAGCAGGCAACACAGCACTGAAAAACAGCTACACCCCATAAGAAAAATAAACTGCAAAATAAAGGCAGTGAGTGAGAGATAAATTCTTAGAATCTTCGTTCAGGGGCTGTGATTGAAGTTGTTTTGACCGTATACTAACACACAAAAGGATGGGACCTAAGGGAAGACACTCGTGGGTCTGAGAGTCTTCGTGAGCATGAGTCAGCAAATGCAGAACTTTTAGAATAACACTGCTTTGCCTTGATTCCATGGATCCGAAATCTCCAAATGCAGACGACCCTTCCTACAGCGATCACATGCATGGGAGAGCCACAGGATGCTACCGCATTGGAACGGGAATAAACTTGAAAAGCCACCTCATCTTCTCATATCCTGGTGCTCGGGGTCAAGCTTCCAGGCGCTTTCCTCAAAATATCCCCACTTGGGGAAGTCAGCACTTTCAAATCTCTCTTTCTTGTAGCTTGCAATTGGTTCCATGGATGAAGTGCAACGGGGAAGAATAAGAAACATTGCCAATATATTTGCACAGGCCCATGGCGCTCTAATTTCCAATGCTGAACAAGAATTGACCCAACTCGAAGATTGCTCTCACAAGGAGAATAGGGTTTGATAATTACCTGCTGCTTTCTGACTGCTTCCGAAAGTGGGAAGTTGAGCAGGGGATCTCAGGGAGCCTATAATTCATGGCGCTGCGGGATGGAAGAAGACACCTAATGTGGATAAATGCCTTGGGTTGAACCAGAGAAAAGAACTTGAGAGCAAGGCAGAATTGCAAACATGGGATTTCATGAGGGAGATGGGTCTCGCCTCATAAGAACCTGGAATGTGGCAGTACTTCTCCAAGCATGCCTAGGTCGAAAAAGGGTGTATGCCTTTATCCTGAATATATTCAGGATAAAGGCATACACCGTTTTTGGGCAACCAGGCAGTGGCTCGGTGCAAATCAACACTACATAGTGCTATCACTTCCCATCAAAACAAAGGGTCATCTACGAAAAGTGTAAAGACCAGAAATGCAGGGAAGGGTGGAGATAAATCATACCCACATTTGGTGGATTGTGGGATGGTAAATTGCAATTGGCACTCTGGCCAAGTCTATGGTGTATTCCAAAATAATGTCAGAAACAAAGCTACAGCACATAGGACACTTCCACTCAAGAACGTATATTTAACGGAAAACCAAAGATCCTCAGGACACAGGCAACCCAACCTTTACTGCTCCTCCCTTTATAAAAGCCTCCACTAGGATACCATCTAAATTTCCTTGGACGGAAAACATAGATGAAGAACATGTGATTCTTGTCTACAATCATATATTACTAAGCCAGGAAATCAATGAAATAACGTCACTTGCCACCACCGGAGTGTTCTTAGTTACAATCATTCTCCGTGAATTTAGTCACATAGAAAAAAGTCGTTTCTCAAAGTTATGAAGTACAGGTGGAACATAAAATTTCGTCACATGAACGAAATGCCAAACGAGAGAAAGAATTATACATTTAGCAAACACACTTATGCCTGTAGGAGCGCAAAGGTCACTTGAGGTGAGTAAAAACCAGGTGTTTTAAATGAGCACAGATACCATTCCCTATAGACCAAAGAGGGAATCAACACAACTTACTCTAAACCTCAAAGGACTGAACTCAGCCCACTTTACACAACAGAAAAGATTATTTACAACTGGTCAGAATTTGAAAAACAATTTATTGATGTCTCTTTGGAAGAGAATCAAGTGCATGTACAGCAGCAAGCAACAAAGCACTGAAAACCAGCGACACCCCGTTAGAAAAATAAACTGCAATAAAAAGGCGGTGAGTGAGAGATAAATTCTTAGAGATTTCGTTCAGGGGCTGTGATTGAAGTTGTTTTGACCATACATTAACACACAGAAGGATGGGACCTAAGGGAGGACACTCCTGGGTCTCAGAGTCTTCGTGAGCATGAGTCAGCAAATGGAGCACTTTTAGAATTACACTGCCTTGCTCTGATTCCATGGATCCCAAATCTCCAAATGCAGATGACACTTCCTACAGTGAACCCATGCATGGGAACAACCACAGGATGCTACCCCATTGGAACGGGAAAAAACTTGATAAGCCACCTCATCTTCTCATATCCTGGTGCTCGGGTTCAAGCTTCCATCCGCTTTCCTGAAAATATCCCCACTTGGGGAACTCAGCACTTTCAAAATCCTCTTTCTTATAGGATGGTATTGGTTCTACGGATGAACTGCAATGGGGAAGAATAAGACAGAATTCCTATATATTTGGACAGGCACATGGAGCTCTAATTTCCAATGCGGAGCAAGAATTGACGGAAGTCTAATCTGGCTCTCAAAAGGAAAATAGGGCTTGAAAATTTCCTGCTGCTTTGTGACCGGTCCCAAAGTGGTAAGTTGAGAAGGGAATCTCAGGGAGCCTATAATTCATTGTCCAGCAGGATGGTAAAGATACCGAATGTGGAGAAATGCCTTGGGTTGAACCAGAGGAAAGAACTTGAGATCAAGGCAGAATTGCAAAAATGGGATTTCAAAAGAGAGATGGATCTCGCCTGGTAAGAAACTAGAATGTGGCAGCACTTCTTCAACCATGCCTTTGTCGGAAAAGGGTGTATGCCTTTATCCTGAATATATTCAGGATAAAGGCATACACCGTTTTTGGGCAACCAGGCAGGGGCTCAGTGCAAATCAACACTCCATAGTGCTATCACTTCCCATCAAAACAAAGGGTCACCTAAGAAAAGTGTAAAGACCAGAAATGCAGGGTAGGGTGGAGATAAATCGTACCCACATTTTGTGGATTGTGGGATGGCAAATTGCAATCGCCACTCTGGCGAAGTTTACGGTGTATTCCAAAATAATGTGAGAAACAAAGCTACAACACATAGGACACTTCCACTCAAGGACGTATATTTTCAGGAAAACCAAAGATCCTCAGGATATACGCAACCCAACGTTTACTGCTGCTCTCTTTACAAAAGCCTCGACTATGATACCATCTAAATTTCCTTGGACGGGAAACATGGATGAAGACTATGTGATTCTTATCTACAATGAT
Organism: Kogia breviceps; assembly: GCF_026419965.1. Lineage (NCBI taxonomy): Eukaryota > Metazoa > Chordata > Mammalia > Artiodactyla > Physeteridae > Kogia > Kogia breviceps. Next base: position 36,418,689 of record NC_081325.1, read on the forward strand.
ATATTACTGTGCCAGGAAATCAATGAAATAACGTCACTTACCGCCACCGGAGTGTTCTTAGTTACAATCATTCTCAGTGAATTTAGTCACATAGAAAAAAGTGGTTTATCAAAGATATGAGGTACAGGTGGAACATAAAATTGCGTAACATGAATGAAATGGCAAACGAGAGAAAGAATTACACGTTTAGCCAACACAGTTATGACTGTAGGAGCGCAAAGGTCACTTGAGATGAGTAAAAACCAGGTGTTTTAAATGGGCACAGATCCCATTCCATATAGACCAAAGAGGGAAACAACACAACTTACTCTAAACCTCAAAGGACTGACCTCAGCCCACTTTACACACCAGAAATGATTATTTACAACTGGTCAGAATTTGAAAAACAATTTATCGATGTCTCTCTGGAAGAGAATCAAGTGGATGTAGAGCAGCAGGCAACACAGCACTGAAAAACAGCTACACCCCATAAGAAAAATAAACTGCAAAATAAAGGCAGTGAGTGAGAGATAAATTCTTAGAATCTTCGTTCAGGGGCTGTGATTGAAGTTGTTTTGACCATATATTAACACACAAAAGGATGGGACCTAAGGGAAGACACTCGTGGGTCTGAGAGTCTTCGTGAGCATGAGTCAGCAAATGCAGAACTTTTAGAATAACACTGCTTTGCCTTGATTCCATGGATCCGAAATCTCCAAATGCAGACGACCCTTCCTACAGCGATCACATGCATGGGAGAGCCACAGGATGCTACCGCATTGGAACGGGAATAAACTTGAAAAGCCACCTCATCTTCTCATATCCTGGTGCTCGGGGTCAAGCTTCCAGGCGCTTTCCTCAAAATATCCCCACTTGGGGAAGTCAGCACTTTCAAATCTCTCTTTCTTGTAGCTTGCAATTGGTTCCATGGATGAAGTGCAACGGGGAAGAATAAGAAACATTGCCAATATATTTGGACAGGGCCATGGCGCTCTAATTTCCAATGCTGAACAAGAATTGACCCAACTCGAAGATTGCTCTCACAAGGAGAATAGGGTTTGATAATTACCTGCTGCTTTCTGACTGCTTCCGAAAGTGGGAAGTTGAGCAGGGGATCTCAGGGAGCCTATAATTCATGGCGCTGCGGGATGGAAGAAGACACCTAATGTGGATAAATGCCTTGGGTTGAACCAGAGAAAAGAACTTGAGAGCAAGGCAGAATTGCAAACATGGGATTTCATGAGGGAGATGGGTCTCGCCTCATAAGAACCTGGAATGTGGCAGTACTTCTTCAAGCATGCCTAGGTCGAAAAAGGGTGTATGCCTTTATCCTGAATATATTCAGGATAAAGGCATACACCGTTTTTGGGCAACCAGGCAGTGGCTCGGTGCAAATCAACACTACATAGTGCTATCACTTCCCATCAAAACAAAGGGTCATCTACGAAAAGTGTAAAGACCAGAAATGCAGGGAAGGGTGGAGATAAATCATACCCACATTTTGTGGATTGTGGGATGGTAAATTGCAATTGGCACTCTGGCCAAGTCTATGGTGTATTCCAAAATAATGTCAGAAACAAAGCTACAGCACATAGGACACTTCCACTCAAGAACGTATATTTAACGGAAAACCAAAGATCCTCAGGACACAGGCAACCCAACCTTTACTGCTCCTCCCTTTATAAAAGCCTCCACTAGGATACCATCTAAATTTCCTTGGACGGAAAACATAGATGAAGAACATGTGATTCTTATCTACAATCATATATTACTAAGCCAGGAAATCAATGAAATAACGTCACTTGCCACCACCGGAGTGTTCTTAGTTACAATCATTCCCCGTGAATTTAGTCACATAGAAAAAAGTCGTTTCTCAAAGTTATGAAGTACAGGTGGAACATAAAATTTCGTCACATGAACGAAATGCCAAACGAGAGAAAGAATTATACATTTAGCAAACACACTTATGCCTGTAGGAGCGCAAAGGTCACTTGAGATGAGTAAAAACCAGGTGTTTTAAATGAGCACAGATACCATTCCCTATAGACCAAAGAGGGAATCAACACAACTTACTCTAAACCTCAAAGGACTGAACTCAGCCCACTTTACACAACAGAAAAGATTATTTACAACTGGTCAGAATTTGAAAAACAATTTATTGATGTCTCTTTGGAAGAGAATCAAGTGCATGTACAGCAGCAAGCAACAAAGCACTGAAAACCAGCGACACCCCGTTAGAAAAATAAACTGCAATAAAAAGGCGGTGAGTGAGAGATAAATTCTTAGAGATTTCGTTCAGGGGCTGTGATTGAAGTTGTTTTGACCATACATTAACACACAGAAGGATGGGACCTAAGGGAGGACACTCCTGGGTCTCAGAGTCTTCGTGAGCATGAGTCAGCAAATGGAGCACTTTTAGAATTACACTGCCTTGCTCTGATTCCATGGATCCCAAATCTCCAAATGCAGATGACACTTCCTACAGTGAACCCATGCATGGGAACAACCACAGGATGCTACCCCATTGGAACGGGAAAAAACTTGATAAGCCACCTCATCTTCTCATATCCTTGGGCTCGGGTTCAAGCTTCCATCTGCTTTCCTGAAAATATCCCCACTTGGGGAACTCAGCACTTTCAAAATCCTCTTTCTTATAGGATGGTATTGGTTCTACGGATGAACTGCAATGGGGAAGAATAAGACAGAATTCCTATATATTTGGACAGGCACATGGAGCTCTAATTTCCAATGCGGAGCAAGAATTGACGGAAGTCTAATCTGGCTCTCAAAAGGAAAATAGGGCTTGAAAATTTCCTGCTGCTTTGTGACCGGTCCCAAAGTGGTAAGTTGAGAAAGGAATCTCAGGGAGCCTATAATTCATTGTCCAGCAGGATGGTAAAAATACCGAATGTGGAGAAATGCCTTGGGTTGAACCAGAGGAAAGAACTTGAGATCAAGGCAGAATTGCAAAAATGGGATTTCAAAAGAGAGATGGATCTCGCCTGGTAAGAAACTAGAATGTGGCAGCACTTCTTCAACCATGCCTTTGTCGGAAAAGGGTGTATGCCTTTATCCTGAATATATTCAGGATAAAGGCATACACCGTTTTGGGGCAACCAGGCAGGGGCTCAGTGCAAATCAACACTCCATAGTGCTATCACTTCCCATCAAAACAAAGGGTCACCTAAGAAAAGTGTAAAGACCAGAAATGCAGGGTAGGGTGGAGATAAATCGTACCCACATTTTGTGGATTGTGGGATGGCAAATTGCAATCGCCACTCTGGCGAAGTTTACGGTGTATTCCAAAATAATGTGAGAAACAAAGCTACAACACATAGGACACTTCCACTCAAGGACGTATATTTTCAGGAAAACCAAAGATCCTCAGGATATACGCAACCCAACGTTTACTGCTGCTCTCTTTACAAAAGCCTCGACTATGATACCATCTAAATTTCCTTGGACGGGAAACATGGATGAAGACTATGTGATTCTTATCTACAATGATATATTACTGTGCCAGGAAATCAATGAATTAACGCACTTACCGCCACCGGAGTGTTCTTAGTTACAATCATTCTCAGTGAATTTAGTCACATAGAAAAAAGTGGTTTATCAAAGATATGAGGTACAGGTGGAACATAAAATTGCGTAACATGAATGAAATGGCAAACGAGAGAAAGAATTACACGTTTAGCCAACACAGTTATGACTGTAGGAGCGCAAAGGTCACTTGAGATGAGTAAAAACCAGGTGTTTTAAATGGGCACAGATCCCATTCCATATAGACCAAAGAGGGAAACAACACAACTTACTCTAAACCTCAAAGGACTGACCTCAGCCCACTTTACACACCAGAAATGATTATTTACAACTGGTCAGAATTTGAAAAACAATTTATCGATGTCTCTCTGGAAGAGAATCAAGTGGATGTAGAGCAGCAGGCAACACAGCACTGAAAAACAGCTACACCCCATAAGAAAAATAAACTGCAAAATAAAGGCAGTGAGTGAGAGATAAATTCTTAGAATCTTCGTTCAGGGGCTGTGATTGAAGTTGTTTTGACCATATATTAACACACAAAAGGATGGGACCTAAGGGAAGACACTCGTGGGTCTGAGAGTCTGCGTGAGCATGAGTCAGCAAATGCAGAACTTTTAGAATAACACTGCTTTGCCTTGATTCCATGGATCCGAAATCTCCAAATGCAGACGACCCTTCCTACAGCGATCACATGCATGGGAGAGCCACAGGATGCTACCGCATTGGAACGGGAATAAACTTGAAAAGCCACCTCATCTTCTCATATCCTGGTGCTCAGGGTCAAGCTTCCAGGCGCTTTCCTCAAAATATCCCCACTTGGGGAAGTCAGCACTTTCAAATCTCTCTTTCTTGTAGCTTGCAATTGGTTCCATGGATGAAGTGCAACGGGGAAGAATAAGAAACATTGCCAATATATTTGGACAGGGCCATGGCGCTCTAATTTCCAATGCTGAACAAGAATTGACCCAACTCGAAGATTGCTCTCACAAGGAGAATAGGGTTTGATAATTACCTGCTGCTTTCTGACTGCTTCCGAAAGTGGGAAGTTGAGCAGGGGATCTCAGGGAGCCTATAATTCATGGCGCTGCAGGATGGAAGAAGACACCTAATGTGGATAAATGCCTTGGGTTGAACCAGAGAAAAGAACTTGAGAGCAAGGCAGAATTGCAAACATGGGATTTCATGAGGGAGATGGGTCTCGCCTCATAAGAACCTGGAATGTGGCAGTACTTCTTCAAGCATGCCTAGGTCGAAAAAGGGTGTATGCCTTTATCCTGAATATATTCAGGATAAAGGCATACACCGTTTTTGGGCAACCAGGCAGTGGCTCGGTGCAAATCAACACTACATAGTGCTATCACTTCCCATCAAAACAAAGGGTCATCTACGAAAAGTGTAAAGACCAGAAATGCAGGGAAGGGTGGAGATAAATCATACCCACATTTTGTGGATTGTGGGATGGTAAATTGCAATTGGCACTCTGGCCAAGTCTATGGTGTATTCCAAAATAATGTCAGAAACAAAGCTACAGCACATAGGACACTTCCACTCAAGAACGTATATTTAACGGAAAACCAAAGATCCTCAGGACACAGGCAACCCAACCTTTACTGCTCCTCCCTTTATAAAAGCCTCCACTAGGATACCATCTAAATTTCCTTGGACGGAAAACATAGATGAAGAACATGTGATTCTTGTCTACAATCATATATTACTAAGCCAGGAAATCAATGAAATAACGTCACTTGCCACCACCGGAGTGTTCTTAGTTACAATCATTCCCCGTGAATTTAGTCACATAGAAAAAAGTCGTTTCTCAAAGTTATGAAGTACAGGTGGAACATAAAATTTCGTCACATGAACGAAATGCCAAACGAGAGAAAGAATTATACATTTAGCAAACACACTTATGCCTGTAGGAGCGCAAAGGTCACTTGAGGTGAGTAAAAACCAGGTGTTTTAAATGAGCACAGATACCATTCCCTATAGACCAAAGAGGGAATCAACACAACTTACTCTAAACCTCAAAGGACTGAACTCAGCCCACTTTACACAACAGAAAAGATTATTTACAACTGGTCAGAATTTGAAAAGCAATTTATTGATGTCTCTTTGGAAGAGAATCAAGTGCATGTACAGCAGCAAGCAACAAAGCACTGAAAACCAGCGACACCCCGTTAGAAAAATAAACTGCAATAAAAAGGCGGTGAGTGAGAGATAAATTCTTAGAGATTTCGTTCAGGGGCTGTGATTGAAGTTGTTTTGACCATACATTAACACACAGAAGGATGGGACCTAAGGGAGGACACTCCTGGGTCTCAGAGTCTTCGTGAGCATGAGTCAGCAAATGGAGCACTTTTAGAATTACACTGCCTTGCTCTGATTCCATGGATCCCAAATCTCCAAATGCAGATGACACTTCCTACAGTGAACCCATGCATGGGAACAACCACAGGATGCTACCCCATTGGAACGGGAAAAAACTTGATAAGCCACCTCATCTTCTCATATCCTGGTGCTCGGAGTCAAGCTTCCATCCGCTTTCCTGAAAATATCCCCACTTGGGGAACTCAGCACTTTCAAAATCCTCTTTCTTATAGGATGGTATTGGTTCTACGGATGAACTGCAATGGGGAAGAATAAGACAGAATTCCTATATATTTGGACAGGCACATGGAGCTCTAATTTCCAATGCGGAGCAAGAATTGACGGAAGTCTAATCTGGCTCTCAAAAGGAAAATAGGGCTTGAAAATTTCCTGCTGCTTTGTGACCGGTCCCAAAGTGGTAAGTTGAGAAGGGAATCTCAGGGAGCCTATAATTCATTGTCCAGCAGGATGGTAAAGATACCGAATGTGGAGAAATGCCTTGGGTTGAACCAGAGGAAAGAACTTGAGATCAAGGCAGAATTGCAAAAATGGGATTTCAAAAGAGAGATGGATCTCGCCTGGTAAGAAACTAGAATGTGGCAGCACTTCTTCAACCATGCCTTTGTCGGAAAAGGGTGTATGCCTTTATCCTGAATATATTCAGGATAAAGGCATACACCGTTTTTGGGCAACCAGGCAGGGGCTCAGTGCAAATCAACACTACATAGTGCTATCACTTCCCATCAAAACAAAGGGTCACCTAAGAAAAGTGTAAAGACCAGAAATGCAGGGTAGGGTGGAGATAAATCGTACCCACATTTTGTGGATTGTGGGATGGCAAATTGCAATCGCCACTCTGGCGAAGTTTACGGTGTATTCCAAAATAATGTGAGAAACAAAGCTACAACACATAGGACACTTCCACTCAAGGACGTATATTTTCAGGAAAACCAAAGATCCTCAGGATATACGCAACCCAACGTTTACTGCTGCTCTCTTTACAAAAGCCTCGACGATGATACCATCTAAATTTCCTTGGACGGGAAACATGGATGAAGACTATGTGATTCTTATCTACAATGATATATTACTGTGCCAGGAAATCAATGAATTAACGCACTTACCGCCACCGGAGTGTTCTTAGTTACAATCATTCTCAGTGAATTTAGTCACATAGAAAAAAGTGGTTTATCAAAGATATGAGGTACAGGTGGAACATAAAATTGCGTAACATGAAGGAAATGGCAAACGAGAGAAAGAATTACACGTTTAGCCAACACAGTTATGACTGTAGGAGCGCAAAGGTCACTTGAGATGAGTAAAAACCAGGTGTTTTAAATGGGCACAGATCCCATTCCATATAGACCAAAGAGGGAAACAACACAACTTACTCTAAACCTCAAAGGACTGACCTCAGCCCACTTTACACACCAGAAATGATTATTTACAACTGGTCAGAATTTGAAAAACAATTTATCGATGTCTCTCTGGAAGAGAATCAAGTGGATGTAGAGCAGCAGGCAACACAGCACTGAAAAACAGCTACACCCCATAAGAAAAATAAACTGCAAAATAAAGGCAGTGAGTGAGAGATAAATTCTTAGAATCTTCGTTCAGGGGCTGTGATTGAAGTTGTTTTGACCATATATTAACACACAAAAGGATGGGACCTAAGGGAAGACACTCGTGGGTCTGAGAGTCTTCGTGAGCATGAGTCAGCAAATGCAGAACTTTTAGAATAACACTGCTTTGCCTTGATTCCATGGATCCGAAATCTCCAAATGCAGACGACCCTTCCTACAGCGATCACATGCATGGGAGAGCCACAGGATGCTACCGCATTGGAACGGGAATAAACTTGAAAAGCCACCTCATCTTCTCATATCCTGGTGCTCGGGGTCAAGCTTCCAGTCGCTTTCCTAAAAATATCCCCACTTGGGGAAGTCAGCACTTTCAAATCTCTCTTTCTTGTAGCTTGCAATTGGTTCCATGGATGAAGTGCAACGGGGAAGAATAAGAAACATTGCCAATATATTTGGACAGGGCCATGGCGCTCTAATTTCCAATGCTGAACAAGAATTGACCCAACTCGAAGATTGCTCTCACAAGGAGAATAGGGTTTGATAATTACCTGCTGCTTTCTGACTGCTTCCGAAAGTGGGAAGTTGAGCAGGGGATCTCAGGGAGCCTATAATTCATGGCGCTGCGGGATGGAAGAAGACACCTAATGTGGATAAATGCCTTGGGTTGAACCAGAGAAAAGAACTTGAGAGCAAGGCAGAATTGCAAACATGGGATTTCATGAGGGAGATGGGTCTCGCCTCATAAGAACCTGGAATGTGGCAGTACTTCTTCAAGCATGCCTAGGTCGAAAAAGGGTGTATGCCTTTATCCTGAATATATTCAGGATAAAGGCATACACCGTTTTTGGGCAACCAGGCAGTGGCTCGGTGCAAATCAACACTACATAGTGCTATCACTTCCCATCAAAACAAAGGGTCATCTACGAAAAGTGTACAGACCAGAAATGCAGGGAAGGGTGGAGATAAATCATACCCACATTTGGTGGATTGTGGGATGGTAAATTGCAATTGGCACTCTGGCGAAGTCTATGGTGTATTCCAAAATAATGTCAGAAACAAAGCTACAGCACATAGGACACTTCCACTCAAGAACGTATATTTAACGGAAAACCAAAGATCCTCAGGACACAGGCAACCCAACCTTTACTGCTCCTCCCTTTATAAAAGCCTCCACTAGGATACCATCTAAATTTCCTTGGACGGAAAACATAGATGAAGAACATGTGATTCTTATCTACAATCATACATTACTAAGCCAGGAAATCAATGAAATAACGTCACTTGCCACCACCGGAGTGTTCTTAGTTACAATCATTCCCCGTGAATTTAGTCACATAGAAAAAAGTCGTTTCTCAAAGTTATGAAGTACAGGTGGAACATAAAATTTCGTCACATGAACGAAATGCCAAACGAGAGAAAGAATTATACATTTAGCAAACACACTTATGCCTGTAGGAGCGCAAAGGTCACTTGAGGTGAGTAAAAACCAGGTGTTTTAAATGAGCACAGATACCATTCCCTATAGACCAAAGAGGGAATCAACACAACTTACTCTAAACCTCAAAGGACTGAACTCAGCCCACTTTACACAACAGAAAAGATTATTTACAACTGGTCAGAATTTGAAAAACAATTTATTGATGTCTCTTTGGAAGAGAATCAAGTGCATGTACAGCAGCAAGCAACAAAGCACTGAAAACCAGCGACACCCCGTTAGAAAAATAAACTGCAATAAAAAGGTGGTGAGTGAGAGATAAATTCTTAGAGATTTCGTTCAGGGGCTGTGATTGAAGTTGTTTTGACCATACATTAACACACAGAAGGATGGGACCTAAGGGAGGACACTCCTGGGTCTCAGAGTCTTCGTGAGCATGAGTCAGCAAATGGAGCACTTTTAGAATTACACTGCCTTGCTCTGATTCCATGGATCCCAAATCTCCAAATGCAGATGACACTTCCTACAGTGAACCCATGCATGGGAACAACCACAGGATGCTACCCCATTGGAACGGGAAAAAACTTGATAAGCCACCTCATCTTCTCATATCCTTGTGCTCGGGTTCAAGCTTCCATCCGCTTTCCTGAAAATATCCCCACTTGGGGAACTCAGCACTTTCAAAATCCTCTTTCTTATAGGATGGTATTGGTTCTACGGATGAACTGCAATGGGGAAGAATAAGACAGAATTCCTATATATTTGGACAGGCACATGGAGCTCTAATTTCCAATGCGGAGCAAGAATTGACGGAAGTCTAATCTGGCTCTCAAAAGGAAAATAGGGCTTGAAATTTTCCTGCTGCTTTGTGACCGGTCCCAAAGTGGTAAGTTGAGAAGGGAATCTCAGGGAGCCTATAATTCATTGTCCAGCAGGATGGTAAAGATACCGAATGTGGAGAAATGCCTTGGGTTGAACCAGAGGAAAGAACTTGAGATCAAGGCAGAATTGCAAAAATGGGATTTCAAAAGAGAGATGGATCTCGCCTGGTAAGAAACTAGAATGTGGCAGCACTTCTTCAACCATGCCTTTGTCGGAAAAGGGTGTATGCCTTTATCCTGAATATATTCAGGATAAAGGCATACACCGTTTTGGGGCAACCAGGCAGGGGCTCAGTGCAAATCAACACTACATAGTGCTATCACTTCCCATCAAAACAAAGGGTCACCTAAGAAAAGTGTAAAGACCAGAAATGCAGGGTAGGGTGGAGATAAATCGTACCCACATTTTGTGGATTGTGGGATGGCAAATTGCAATCGCCACTCTGGCGAAGTTTACGGTGTATTCCAAAATAATGTGAGAAACAAAGCTACAACACATAGGACACTTCCACTCAAGGACGTATATTTTCAGGAAAACCAAAGATCCTCAGGATATACGCAACCCAACGTTTACTGCTGCTCTCTTTACAAAAGCCTCGACGATGATACCATCTAAATTTCCTTGGACGGGAAACATGGATGAAGACTATGTGATTCTTATCTACAATGATATATTACTGTGCCAGGAAATCAATGAATTAACGCACTTACCGCCACCGGAGTGTTCTTAGTTACAATCATTCTCAGTGAATTTAGTCACATAGAAAAAAGTGGTTTATCAAAGATATGAGGTACAGGTGGAACATAAAATTGCGTAACATGAAGGAAATGGCAAACGAGAGAAAGAATTACACGTTTAGCCAACACAGTTATGACTGTAGGAGCGCAAAGGTCACTTGAGATGAGTAAAAACCAGGTGTTTTAAATGGGCACAGATCCCATTCCATATAGACCAAAGAGGGAAACAACACAACTTACTCTAAACCTCAAAGGACTGACCTCAGCCCACTTTACACACCAGAAATGATTATTTACAACTGGTCAGAATTTGAAAAACAATTTATCGATGTCTCTCTGGAAGAGAATCAAGTGGATGTAGAGCAGCAGGCAACACAGCACTGAAAAACAGCTACACCCCATAAGAAAAATAAACTGCAAAATAAAGGCAGTGAGTGAGAGATAAATTCTTAGAATCTTCGTTCAGGGGCTGTGATTGAAGTTGTTTTGACCGTATATTAACACACAAAAGGATGGGACCTAAGGGAAGACACTCGTGGGTCTGAGAGTCTTCGTGAGCATGAGTCAGCAAATGCAGAACTTTTAGAATAACACTGCTTTGCCTTGATTCCATGGATCCGAAATCTCCAAATGCAGACGACCCTTCCTACAGCGATCACATGCATGGGAGAGCCACAGGATGCTACCGCATTGGAACGGGAATAAACTTGAAAAGCCACCTCATCTTCTCATATCCTGGTGCTCGGGGTCAAGCTTCCAGGCGCTTTCCTAAAAATATCCCCACTTGGGGAAGTCAGCACTTTCAAATCTCTCTTTCTTGTAGCTTGCAATTGGTTCCATGGATGAAGTGCAACGGGGAGGAATAAGAAACATTGCCAATATATTTGGACAGGCCCATGGCGCTCTAATTTCCAATGCTGAACAAGAATTGACCCAACTCTAAGATTGCTCTCACAAGGAGAATAGGGTTTGATAATTACCTGCTGCTTTCTGACTGCTTCCGAAAGTGGGAAGTTGAGCAGGGGATCTCAGGGAGCCTATAATTCATGGCGCTGCGGGATGGAAGAAGACACCTAATGTGGATAAATGCCTTGGGTTGAACCAGAGAAAAGAACTTGAGAGCAAGGCAGAATTGCAAACATGGGATTTCATGAGGGAGATGGGTCTCGCCTCATAAGAACCTGGAATGTGGCAGTACTTCTTCAAGCATGCCTAGGTCGAAAAAGGGTGTATGCCTTTATCCTGAATATATTCAGGATAAAGGCATACACCGTTTTGGGGCAACCAGGCAGTGGCTCGGTGCAAATCAACACTACATAGTGCTATCACTTCCCATCAAAACAAAGGGTCATCTACGAAAAGTGTAAAGACCAGAAATGCAGGGAAGGGTGGAGATAAATCATACCCACATTTGGTGGATTGTGGGATGGTAAATTGCAATTGGCACTCTGGCGAAGTCTATGGTGTATTCCAAAATAATGTCAGAAACAAAGCTACAGCACATAGGACACTTCCACTCAAGAACGTATATTTAACGGAAAACCAAAGATCCTCAGGACACAGGCAACCCAACCTTTACTGCTCCTCCCTTTATAAAAGCCTCCACTAGGATACCATCTAAATTTCCTTGGACGGAAAACATAGATGAAGAACATGTGATTCTTATCTACAATCATATATTACTAAGCCAGGAAATCAATGAAATAACGTCACTTGCCACCACCGGAGTGTTCTTAGTTACAATCATTCCCCGTGAATTTAGTCACATAGAAAAAAGTCGTTTCTCAAAATTATGAAGTACAGGTGGAACATAAAATTTCGTCACATGAACGAAATGCCAAACGAGAGAAAGAATTATACATTTAGCAAACACACTTATGCCTGTAGGAGCGCAAAGGTCACTTGAGGTGAGTAAAAACCAGGTGTTTTAAATGAGCACAGATACCATTCCCTATAGACCAAAGAGGGAATCAACACAACTTACTCTAAACCTCAAAGGACTGAACTCAGCCCACTTTACACAACAGAAAAGATTATTTACAACTGGTCAGAATTTGAAAAACAATTTATTGATGTCTCTTTGGAAGAGAATCAAGTGCATGTACAGCAGCAAGCAACAAAGCACTGAAAACCAGCGACACCCCGTTAGAAAAATAAACTGCAATAAAAAGGTGGTGAGTGAGAGATAAATTCTTAGAGATTTCGTTCAGGGGCTGTGATTGAAGTTGTTTTGACCATACATTAACACACAGAAGGATGGGACCTAAGGGAGGACACTCCTGGGTCTCAGAGTCTTCGTGAGCATGAGTCAGCAAATGGAGCACTTTTAGAATTACACTGCCTTGCTCTGATTCCATGGATCCCAAATCTCCAAATGCAGATGACACTTCCTACAGTGAACCCATGCATGGGAACAACCACAGGATGCTACCCCATTGGAACGGGAAAAAACTTGATAAGCCACCTCATCTTCTCATATCCTTGTGCTCGGGTTCAAGCTTCCATCCGCTTTCCTGAAAATATCCCCACTTGGGGAACTCAGCACTTTCAAAATCCTCTTTCTTATAGGATGGTATTGGTTCTACGGATGAACTGCAATGGGGAAGAATAAGACAGAATTCCTATATATTTGGACAGGCACATGGAGCTCTAATTTCCAATGCGGAGCAAGAATTGACGGAAGTCTAACCTGGCTCTCAAAAGGAAAATAGGGCTTGAAATTTTCCTGCTGCTTTGTGACCGGTCCCAAAGTGGTAAGTTGAGAAGGGAATCTCAGGGAGCCTATAATTCATTGTCCAGCAGGATGGTAAAGATACCGAATGTGGAGAAATGCCTTGGGTTGAACCAGAGGAAAGAACTTGAGATCAAGGCAGAATTGCAAAAATGGGATTTCAAAAGAGAGATGGATCTCGCCTGGTAAGAAACTAGAATGTGGCAGCACTTCTTCAACCATGCCTTTGTCGGAAAAGGGTGTATGCCTTTATCCTGAATATATTCAGGATAAAGGCATACACCGTTTTGGGGCAACCAGGCAGGGGCTCAGTGCAAATCAACACTACATAGTGCTATCACTTCCCATCAAAACAAAGGGTCACCTAAGAAAAGTGTAAAGACCAGAAATGCAGGGTAGGGTGGAGATAAATCGTACCCACATTTTGTGGATTGTGGGATGGCAAATTGCAATCGCCACTCTGGCGAAGTTTACGGTGTATTCCAAAATAATGTGAGAAACAAAGCTACAACACATAGGACACTTCCACTCAAGGACGTATATTTTCAGGAAAACCAAAGATCCTCAGGATATACGCAACCCAACGTTTACTGCTGCTCTCTTTACAAAAGCCTCGACGATGATACCATCTAAATTTCCTTGGACGGGAAACATGGATGAAGACTATGTGATTCTTATCTACAATGATATATTACTGTGCCAGGAAATCAATGAATTAACGCACTTACCGCCACCGGAGTGTTCTTAGTTACAATCATTCTCAGTGAATTTAGTCACATAGAAAAAAGTGGTTTATCAAAGATATGAGGTACAGGTGGAACATAAAATTGCGTAACATGAATGAAATGGCAAACGAGAGAAAGAATTACACGTTTAGCCAACACAGTTATGACTGTAGGAGCGCAAAGGTCACTTGAGATGAGTAAAAACCAGGTGTTTTAAATGGGCACAGATCCCATTCCATATAGACCAAAGAGGGAAACAACACAACTTACTCTAAACCTCAAAGGACTGACCTCAGCCCACTTTACACACCAGAAATGATTATTTACAACTGGTCAGAATTTGAAAAACAATTTATCGATGTCTCTCTGGAAGAGAATCAAGTGGATGTAGAGCAGCAGGCAACACAGCACTGAAAAACAGCTACACCCCATAAGAAAAATAAACTGCAAAATAAAGGCAGTGAGTGAGAGATAAATTCTTAGAATCTTCGTTCAGGGGCTGTGATTGAAGTTGTTTTGACCGTATATTAACACACAAAAGGATGGGACCTAAGGGAAGACACTCGCGGGTCCGAGAGTCTTCGTGAGCATGAGTCAGCAAATGCAGAACTTTTAGAATAACACTGCTTTGCCTTGATTCCATGGATCCGAAATCTCCAAATGCAGACGACCCTTCCTACAGCGATCACATGCATGGGAGAGCCACAGGATGCTACCGCATTGGAACGGGAATAAACTTGAAAAGCCACCTCATCTTCTCATATCCTGGTGCTCGGGGTCAAGCTTCCAGGCGCTTTCCTCAAAATATCCCCACTTGGGGAAGTCAGCACTTTCAAATCTCTCTTTCTTGTAGCTTGCAATTGGTTCCATGGATGAAGTGCAACGGGGAAGAATAAGAAACATTGCCAATATATTTGGACAGGCCCATGGCGCTCTAATTTCCAATGCTGAACAGGAATTGACCCAACTCGAAGATTGCTCTCACAAGGAGAATAGGGTTTGATAATTACCTGCTGCTTTCTGACTGCTTCCGAAAGTGGGAAGTTGAGCAGGGGATCTCAGGGAGCCTATAATTCATGGCGCTGCGGGATGGAAGAAGACACCTAATGTGGATAAATGCCTTGGGTTGAACCAGAGAAAAGAACTTGAGAGCAAGGCAGAATTGCAAACATGGGATTTCATGAGGGAGATGGGTCTCGCCTAATAAGAACCTGGAATGTGGCAGTACTTCTTCAAGCATGCCTAGGTCGAAAAAGGGTGTATGCCTTTATCCTGAATATATTCAGGATAAAGGCATACACCGTTTTTGGGCAACCAGGCAGTGGCTCGGTGCAAATCAACACTACATAGTGCTATCACTTCCCATCAAAACAAAGGGTCATCTACGAAAAGTGTAAAGACCAGAAATGCAGGGAAGGGTGGAGATAAATCATACCCACATTTGGTGGATTGTGGGATGGTAAATTGCAATTGGCACTCTGGCGAAGTCTATGGTGTATTCCAAAATAATGTCAGAAACAAAGCTACAGCACATAGGACACTTCCACTCCAGAACGTATATTTAACGGAAAACCAAAGATCCTCAGGACACAGGCAACCCAACCTTTACTGCTCCTCCCTTTATAAAAGCCTCCACTAGGATACCATCTAAATTTCCTTGGACGGAAAACATAGATGAAGAACATGTGATTCTTATCTACAATCATATATTACTAAGCCAGGAAATCAATGAAATAACGTCACTTGCCACCACCGGAGTGTTCTTAGTTACAATCATTCTCCGTGAATTTAGTCACATAGAAAAAAGTCGTTTCTCAAAGTTATGAAGTACAGGTGGAACATAAAATTTCGTCACATGAACGAAATGCCAAACGAGAGAAAGAATTATACATTTAGCAAACACACTTATGCCTGTAGGAGCGCAAAGGTCACTTGAGGTGAGTAAAAACCAGGTGTTTTAAATGAGCACAGATACCATTCCCTATAGACCAAAGAGGGAATCAACACAACTTACTCTAAACCTCAAAGGACTGAACTCAGCCCACTTTACACAACAGAAAAGATTATTTACAACTGGTCAGAATTTGAAAAACAATTTATTGATGTCTCTTTGGAAGAGAATCAAGTGCATGTACAGCAGCAAGCAACAAAGCACTGAAAACCAGCGACACCCCGTTAGAAAAATAAACTGCAATAAAAAGGCGGTGAGTGAGAGATAAATTCTTAGAGATTTCGTTCAGGGGCTGTGATTGAAGTTGTTTTGACCATACATTAACACACAGAAGGATGGGACCTAAGGGAGGACACTCCTGGGTCTCAGAGTCTTCGTGAGCATGAGTCAGCAAATGGAGCACTTTTAGAATTACACTGCCTTGCTCTGATTCCATGGATCCCAAATCTCCAAATGCAGATGACACTTCCTACAGTGAACCCATGCATGGGAACAACCACAGGATGCTACCCCATTGGAACGGGAAAAAACTTGATAAGCCACCTCATCTTCTCATATCCTTGTGCTCGGGTTCAAGCTTCCATCCGCTTTCCTGAAAATATCCCCACTTGGGGAACTCAGCACTTTCAAAATCCTCTTTCTTATAGGATGGTATTGGTTCTACGGATGAACTGCAATGGGGAAGAATAAGACAGAATTCCTATATATTTGGACAGGCACATGGAGCTCTAATTTCCAATGCGGAGCAAGAATTGATGGAAGTCTAATCTGGCTCTCAAAAGGAAAATAGGGCTTGAAAATTTCCTGCTGCTTTGTGACCGGTCCCAAAGTGGTAAGTTGAGAAGGGAATCTCAGGGAGCCTATAATTCATTGTCCAGCAGGATGGTAAAGATACCGAATGTGGAGAAATGCCTTGGGTTGAACCAGAGGAAAGAACTTGAGATCAAGGCAGAATTGCAAAAATGGGATTTCAAAAGAGAGATGGATCTCGCCTGGTAAGAAACTAGAATGTGGCAGCACTTCTTCAACCATGCCTTTGTCGGAAAAGGGTGTATGCCTTTATCCTGAATATATTCAGGATAAAGGCATACACCGTTTTTGGGCAACCAGGCAGGGGCTCAGTGCAAATCAACACTACATAGTGCTATCACTTCCCATCAAAACAAAGGGTCACCTAAGAAAAGTGTAAAGACCAGAAATGCAGGGTAGGGTGGAGATAAATCGTACCCACATTTTGTGGATTGTGGGATGGCAAATTGCAATCGCCACTCTGGCGAAGTTTACGGTGTATTCCAAAATAATGTGAGAAACAAAGCTACAACACATAGGACACTTCCACTCAAGGACCTATATTTTCAGGAAAACCAAAGATCCTCAGGATATACGCAACCCAACGTTTACTGCTGCTCTCTTTACAAAAGCCTCGACGATGATACCATCTAAATTTCCTTGGACGGGAAACATGGATGAAGACTATGTGATTCTTATCTACAATGATATATTACTGTGCCAGGAAATCAATGAATTAACGCACTTACCGCCACCGGAGTGTTCTTAGTTACAATCATTCTCAGTGAATTTAGTCACATAGAAAAAAGTGGTTTATCAAAGATATGAGGTACAGGTGGAACATAAAATTGCGTAACATGAAGGAAATGGCAAACGAGAGAAAGAATTACACGTTTAGCCAACACAGTTATGACTGTAGGAGCGCAAAGGTCACTTGAGATGAGTAAAAACCAGGTGTTTTAAATGGGCACAGATCCCATTCCATATAGACCAAAGAGGGAAACAACACAACTTACTCTAAACCTCAAAGGACTGACCTCAGCCCACTTTACACACCAGAAATGATTATTTACAACTGGTCAGAATTTGAAAAACAATTTATCGATGTCTCTCTGGAAGAGAATCAAGTGGATGTAGAGCAGCAGGCAACACAGCACTGAAAAACAGCTACACCCCATAAGAAAAATAAACTGCAAAATAAAGGCAGTGAGTGAGAGATAAATTCTTAGAATCTTCGTTCAGGGGCTGTGATTGAAGTGGTTTTGACCGTATATTAACACACAAAAGGATGGGACCTAAGGGAAGACACTCGCGGGTCCGAGAGTCTTCGTGAGCATGAGTCAGCAAATGCAGAACTTTTAGAATAACACTGCTTTGCCTTGATTCCATGGATCCGAAATCTCCAAATGCAGACGACCCTTCCTACAGCGATCACATGCATGGGAGAGCCACAGGATGCTACCGCATTGGAACGGGAATAAACTTGAAAAGCCACCTCATCTTCTCATATCCTGGTGCTCGGGGTCAAGCTTCCAGGCGCTTTCCTAAAAATATCCCCACTTGGGGAAGTCAGCACTTTCAAATCTCTCTTTCTTGTAGCTTGCAATTGGTTCCATGGATGAAGTGCAACGGGGAAGAATAAGAAACATTGCCAATATATTTGGACAGGCCCATGGCGCTCTAATTTCCAATGCTGAACAAGAATTGACCCAACTCTAAGATTGCTCTCACAAGGAGAATAGGGTTTGATAATTACCTGCTGCTTTCTGACTGCTTCCGAAAGTGGGAAGTTGAGCAGGGGATCTCAGGGAGCCTATAATTCATGGCGCTGCGGGATGGAAGAAGACACCTAATGTGGATAAATGCCTTGGGTTGAACCAGAGAAAAGAACTTGAGAGCAAGGCAGAATTGCAAACATGGGATTTCATGAGGGAGATGGGTCTCCCCTAATAAGAACCTGGAATGTGGCAGTACTTCTTCAAGCTTGCCTAGGTCGAAAAAGGGTGTATGCCTTTATCCTGAATATATTCAGGATAAAGGCATACACCGTTTTGGGGCAACCAGGCAGTGGCTCGGTGCAAATCAACACTACATAGTGCTATCACTTCCCATCAAAACAAAGGGTCATCTACGAAAAGTGTAAAGACCAGAAATGCAGGGAAGGGTGGAGATAAATCATACCCACATTTGGTGGATTGTGGGATGGTAAATTGCAATTGGCACTCTGGCGAAGTCTATGGTGTATTCCAAAATAATGTCAGAAACAAAGCTACAGCACATAGGACACTTCCACTCCAGAACGTATATTTAACGGAAAACCAAAGATCCTCAGGACACAGGCAACCCAACCTTTACTGCTCCTCCCTTTATAAAAGCCTCCACTAGGATACCATCTAAATTTCCTTGGACGGAAAACATAGATGAAGAACATGTGATTCTTATCTACAATCATATATTACTAAGCCAGGAAATCAATGAAATAACGTCACTTGCCACCACCGGAGTGTTCTTAGTTACAATCATTCCCCGTGAATTTAGTCACATAGAAAAAAGTCGTTTCTCAAAGTTATGAAGTACAGGTGGAACATAAAATTTCGTCACATGAACGAAATGCCAAACGAGAGAAAGAATTATACATTTAGCAAACACACTTATGCCTGTAGGAGCGCAAAGGTCACTTGAGGTGAGTAAAAACCAGGTGTTTTAAATGAGCACAGATACCATTCCCTATAGACCAAAGAGGGAATCAACACAACTTACTCTAAACCTCAAAGGACTGAACTCAGCCCACTTTACACAACAGAAAAGATTATTTACAACTGGTCAGAATTTGAAAAACAATTTATTGATGTCTCTTTGGAAGAGAATCAAGTGCATGTACAGCAGCAAGCAACAAAGCACTGAAAACCAGCGACACCCCGTTAGAAAAATAAACTGCAATAAAAAGGCGGTGAGTGAGAGATAAATTCTTAGAGATTTCGTTCAGGGGCTGTGATTGAAGTTGTTTTGACCATACATTAACACACAGAAGGATGGGACCTAAGGGAGGACACTCCTGGGTCTCAGAGTCTTCGTGAGCATGAGTCAGCAAATGGAGCACTTTTAGAATTACACTGCCTTGCTCTGATTCCATGGATCCCAAATCTCCAAATGCAGATGACACTTCCTACAGTGAACCCATGCATGGGAACAACCACAGGATGCTACCCCATTGGAACGGGAAAAAACTTGATAAGCCACCTCATCTTCTCATATCCTTGTGCTCGGGTTCAAGCTTCCATCCGCTTTCCTGAAAATATCCCCACTTGGGGAACTCAGCACTTTCAAAATCCTCTTTCTTATAGGATGGTATTGGTTCTACGGATGAACTGCAATGGGGAAGAATAAGACAGAATTCCTATATATTTGGACAGGCACATGGAGCTCTAATTTCCAATGCGGAGCAAGAATTGACGGAAGTCTAATCTGGCTCTCAAAAGGAAAATAGGGCTTGAAATTTTCCTGCTGCTTTGTGACCGGTCCCAAAGTGGTAAGTTGAGAAGGGAATCTCAGGGAGCCTATAATTCATTGTCCAGCAGGATGGTAAAGATACCGAATGTGGAGAAATGCCTTGGGTTGAACCAGAGGAAAGAACTTGAGATCAAGGCAGAATTGCAAAAATGGGATTTCAAAAGAGAGATGGATCTCGCCTGGTAAGAAACTAGAATGTGGCAGCACTTCTTCAACCATGCCTTTGTCGGAAAAGGGTGTATGCCTTTATCCTGAATATATTCAGGATAAAGGCATACACCGTTTTTGGGCAACCAGGCAGGGGCTCAGTGCAAATCAACACTACATAGTGCTATCACTTCCCATCAAAACAAAGGGTCACCTAAGAAAAGTGTAAAGACCAGAAATGCAGGGTAGGGTGGAGATAAATCGTACCCACATTTTGTGGATTGTGGGATGGCAAATTGCAATCGCCACTCTGGCGAAGTTTACGGTGTATTCCAAAATAATGTGAGAAACAAAGCTACAACACATAGGACACTTCCACTCAAGGACCTATATTTTCAGGAAAACCAAAGATCCTCAGGATATACGCAACCCAACGTTTACTGCTGCTCTCTTTACAAAAGCCTCGACGATGATACCATCTAAATTTCCTTGGACGGGAAACATGGATGAAGACTATGTGATTGTTATCTACAATGATATATTACTGTGCCAGGAAATCAATGAATTAACGCACTTACCGCCACCGGAGTGTTCTTAGTTACAATCATTCTCAGTGAATTTAGTCACATAGAAAAAAGTGGTTTATCAAAGATATGAGGTACAGGTGGAACATAAAATTGCATAACATGAATGAAATGGCAAACGAGAGAAAGAATTACACGTTTAGCCAACACAGTTATGACTGTAGGAGCGCAAAGGTCACTTGAGATGAGTAAAAACCAGGTGTTTTAAATGGGCACAGATCCCATTCCATATAGACCAAAGAGGGAAACAACACAACTTACTCTAAACCTCAAAGGACTGACCTCAGCCCACTTTACACACCAGAAATGATTATTTACAACTGGTCAGAATTTGAAAAACAATTTATCGATGTCTCTCTGGAAGAGAATCAAGTGGATGTAGAGCAGCAGGCAACACAGCACTGAAAAACAGCTACACCCCATAAGAAAAATAAACTGCAAAATAAAGGCAGTGAGTGAGAGATAAATTCTTAGAATCTTCGTTCAGGGGCTGTGATTGAAGTTGTTTTGACCATATATTAACACACAAAAGGATGGGACCTAAGGGAAGACACTCGTGGGTCTGAGAGTCTTCGTGAGCATGAGTCAGCAAATGCAGAACTTTTAGAATAACACTGCTTTGCCTTGATTCCATGGATCCGAAATCTCCAAATGCAGACGACCCTTCCTACAGCGATCACATGCATGGGAGAGCCACAGGATGCTACCGCATTGGAACGGGAATAAACTTGAAAAGCCACCTCATCTTCTCATATCCTGGTGCTCGGGGTCAAGCTTCCAGGCGCTTTCCTCAAAATATCCCCACTTGGGGAAGTCAGCACTTTCAAATCTCTCTTTCTTGTAGCTTGCAATTGGTTCCATGGATGAAGTGCAACGGGGAAGAATAAGAAACATTGCCAATATATTTGGACAGGGCCATGGCGCTCTAATTTCCAATGCTGAACAAGAATTGACCCAACTCTAAGATTGCTCTCACAAGGAGAATAGGGTTTGATAATTACCTGCTGCTTTCTGACTGCTTCCGAAAGTGGGAAGTTGAGCAGGGGATCTCAGGGAGCCTATAATTCATGGCGCTGCGGGATGGAAGAAGACACCTAATGTGGATAAATGCCTTGGGTTGAACCAGAGAAAAGAACTTGAGAGCAAGGCAGAATTGCAAACATGGGATTTCATGAGGGAGATGGGTCTCGCCTCATAAGAACCTGGAATGTGGCAGTACTTCTTCAAGCATGCCTAGGTCGAAAAAGGGTGTATGCCTTTATCCTGAATATATTCAGGATAAAGGCATACACCGTTTTTGGGCAACCAGGCAGTGGCTCGGTGCAAATCAACACTACATAGTGCTATCACTTCCCATCAAAACAAAGGGTCATCTACGAAAAGTGTAAAGACCAGAAACGCAGGGAAGGGTGGAGATAAATCATACCCACATTTGGTGGATTGTGGGATGGTAAATTGCAATTGGCACTCTGGCGAAGTCTATGGTGTATTCCAAAATAATGTCAGAAACAAAGCTACAGCACATAGGACACTTCCACTCAAGAACGTATATTTAACGGAAAACCAAAGATCCTCAGGACACAGGCAACCCAACCTTTACTGCTCCTCCCTTTATAAAAGCCTCCACTAGGATACCACCTAAATTTCCTTGGACGGAAAACATAGATGAAGAACATGTGATTCTTATCTACAATCATATATTACTAAGCCAGGAAATCAATGAAATAACGTCACTTGCCACCACCGGAGTGTTCTTAGTTACAATCATTCCCCGTGAATTTAGTCACATAGAAAAAAGTCGTTTCTCAAAGTTATGAAGTACAGGTGGAACATAAAATTTCGTCACATGAACGAAATGCCAAACGAGAGAAAGAATTATACATTTAGCAAACACACTTATGCCTGTAGGAGCGCAAAGGTCACTTGAGGTGAGTAAAAACCAGGTGTTTTAAATGAGCACAGATACCATTCCCTATAGACCAAAGAGGGAATCAACACAACTTACTCTAAACCTCAAAGGACTGAACTCAGCCCACTTTACACAACAGAAAAGATTATTTACAACTGGTCAGAATTTGAAAAACAATTTATTGATGTCTCTTTGGAAGAGAATCAAGTGCATGTACAGCAGCAAGCAACAAAGCACTGAAAACCAGCGACACCCCGTTAGAAAAATAAACTGCAATAAAAAGGCGGTGAGTGAGAGATAAATTCTTAGAGATTTCGTTCAGGGGCTGTGATTGAAGTTGTTTTGACCATACATTAACACACAGAAGGATGGGACCTAAGGGAGGACACTCCTGGGTCTCAGAGTCTTCGTGAGCATGAGTCAGCAAATGGAGCACTTTTAGAATTACACTGCCTTGCTCTGATTCCATGGATCCCAAATCTCCAAATGCAGATGACACTTCCTACAGTGAACCCATGCATGGGAACAACCACAGGATGCTACCCCATTGGAACGGGAAAAAACTTGATAAGCCACCTCATCTTCTCATATCCTTGTGCTCGGGTTCAAGCTTCCATCCGCTTTCCTGAAAATATCCCCACTTGGGGAACTCAGCACTTTCAAAATCCTCTTTCTTATAGGATGGTATTGGTTCTACGGATGAACTGCAATGGGGAAGAATAAGACAGAATTCCTATATATTTGGACAGGCACATGGAGCTCTAATTTCCAATGCGGAGCAAGAATTGACGGAAGTCTAATCTGGCTCTCAAAAGGAAAATAGGGCTTGAAAATTTCCTGCTGCTTTGTGACCGGTCCCAAAGTGGTAAGTTGAGAAGGGAATCTCAGGGAGCCTATAATTCATTGTCCAGCAGGATGGTAAAGATACCGAATGTGGAGAAATGCCTTGGGTTGAACCAGAGGAAAGAACTTGAGATCAAGGCAGAATTGCAAAAATGGGATTTCAAAAGAGAGATGGATCTCGCCTGGTAAGAAACTAGAATGTGGCAGCACTTCTTCAACCATGCCTTTGTCGGAAAAGGGTGTATGCCTTTATCCTGAATATATTCAGGATAAAGGCATACACCGTTTTTGGGCAACCAGGCAGGGGCTCAGTGCAAATCAACACTACATAGTGCTATCACTTCCCATCAAAACAAAGGGTCACCTAAGAAAAGTGTAAAGACCAGAAATGCAGGGTAGGGTGGAGATAAATCGTACCCACATTTTCTGGATTGTGGGATGGCAAATTGCAATCGCCACTCTGGCGAAGTTTACGGTGTATTCCAAAATAATGTGAGAAACAAAGCTACAACACATAGGACACTTCCACTCAAGGACGTATATTTTCAGGAAAACCAAAGATCCTCAGGATATACGCAACCCAACGTTTACTGCTGCTCTCTTTACAAAAGCCTCGACGATGATACCATCTAAATTTCCTTGGACGGGAAACATGGATGAAGACTATGTGATTCTTATCTACAATGATATATTACTGTGCCAGGAAATCAATGAATTAACGCACTTACCGCCACCGGAGTGTTCTTAGTTACAATCATTCTCAGTGAATTTAGTCACATAGAAAAAAGTGGTTTATCAAAGATATGAGGTACAGGTGGAACATAAAATTGCGTAACATGAATGAAATGGCAAACGAGAGAAAGAATTACACGTTTAGCCAACACAGTTATGACTGTAGGAGCGCAAAGGTCACTTGAGATGAGTAAAAACCAGGTGTTTTAAATGGGCACAGATCCCATTCCATATAGACCAAAGAGGGAAACAACACAACTTACTCTAAACCTCAAAGGACTGACCTCAGCCCACTTTACACACCAGAAATGATTATTTACAACTGGTCAGAATTTGAAAAACAATTTATCGATGTCTCTCTGGAAGAGAATCAAGTGGATGTAGAGCAGCAGGCAACACAGCACTGAAAAACAGCTACACCCCATAAGAAAAATAAACTGCAAAATAAAGGCAGTGAGTGAGAGATAAATTCTTAGAATCTTCGTTCAGGGGCTGTGATTGAAGTTGTTTTGACCATATATTAACACACAAAAGGATGGGACCTAAGGGAAGACACTCGTGGGTCTGAGAGTCTTCGTGAGCATGAGTCAGCAAATGCAGAACTTTTAGAATAACACTGCTTTGCCTTGATTCCATGGATCCGAAATCTCCAAATGCAGACGACCCTTCCTACAGCGATCACATGCATGGGAGAGCCACAGGATGCTACCGCATTGGAACGGGAATAAACTTGAAAAGCCACCTCATCTTCTCATATCCTGGTGCTCGGGGTCAAGCTTCCAGGCGCTTTCCTCAAAATATCCCCACTTGGGGAAGTCAGCACTTTCAAATCTCTCTTTCTTGTAGCTTGCAATTGGTTCCATGGATGAAGTGCAACGGGGAAGAATAAGAAACATTGCCAATATATTTGGACAGGGCCATGGCGCTCTAATTTCCAATGCTGAACAAGAATTGACCCAACTCTAAGATTGCTCTCACAAGGAGAATAGGGTTTGATAATTACCTGCTGCTTTCTGACTGCTTCCGAAAGTGGGAAGTTGAGCAGGGGATCTCAGGGAGCCTATAATTCATGGCGCTGCGGGATGGAAGAAGACACCTAATGTGGATAAATGCCTTGGGTTGAACCAGAGAAAAGAACTTGAGAGCAAGGCAGAATTGCAAACATGGGATTTCATGAGGGAGATGGGTCTCGCCTCATAAGAACCTGGAATGTGGCAGTACTTCTTCAAGCATGCCTAGGTCGAAAAAGGGTGTATGCCTTTATCCTGAATATATTCAGGATAAAGGCATACACCGTTTTGGGGCAACCAGGCAGTGGCTCGGTGCAAATCAACACTACATAGTGCTATCACTTCCCATCAAAACAAAGGGTCATCTACGAAAAGTGTAAAGACCAGAAATGCAGGGAAGGGTGGAGATAAATCATACCCACATTTGGTGGATTGTGGGATGGTAAATTGCAATTGGCACTCTGGCGAAGTCTATGGTGTATTCCAAAATAATGTCAGAAACAAAGCTACAGCACATAGGACACTTCCACTCCAGAACGTATATTTAACGGAAAACCAAAGATCCTCAGGACACAGGCAACCCAACCTTTACTGCTCCTCCCTTTATAAAAGCCTCCACTAGGATACCATCTAAATTTCCTTGGACGGAAAACATAGATGAAGAACATGTGATTCTTATCTACAATCATATATTACTAAGCCAGGAAATCAATGAAATAACGTCACTTGCCACCACCGGAGTGTTCTTAGTTACAATCATTCTCCGTGAATTTAGTCACATAGAAAAAAGTCGTTTCTCAAAGTTATGAAGTACAGGTGGAACATAAAATTTCGTCACATGAACGAAATGCCAAACGAGAGAAAGAATTATACATTTAGCAAACACACTTATGCCTGTAGGAGCGCAAAGGTCACTTGAGGTGAGTAAAAACCAGGTGTTTTAAATGAGCACAGATACCATTCCCTATAGACCAAAGAGGGAATCAACACAACTTACTCTAAACCTCAAAGGACTGAACTCAGCCCACTTTACACAACAGAAAAGATTATTTACAACTGGTCAGAATTTGAAAAACAATTTATTGATGTCTCTTTGGAAGAGAATCATGTGCATGTACAGCAGCAAGCAACAAAGCACTGAAAACCAGCGACACCCCGTTAGAAAAATAAACTGCAATAAAAAGGCGGTGAGTGAGAGATAAATTCTTAGAGATTTCGTTCAGGGGCTGTGATTGAAGTTGTTTTGACCATACATTAACACACAGAAGGATGGGACCTAAGGGAGGACACTCCTGGGTCTCAGAGTCTTCGTGAGCATGAGTCAGCAAATGGAGCACTTTTAGAATTACACTGCCTTGCTCTGATTCCATGGATCCCAAATCTCCAAATGCAGATGACACTTCCTACAGTGAACCCATGCATGGGAACAACCACAGGATGCTACCCCATTGGAACGGGAAAAAACTTGATAAGCCACCTCATCTTCTCATATCCTTGTGCTCGGGTTCAAGCTTCCATCCGCTTTCCTGAAAATATCCCCACTTGGGGAACTCAGCACTTTCAAAATCCTCTTTCTTATAGGATGGTATTGGTTCTACGGATGAACTGCAATGGGGAAGAATAAGACAGAATTCCTATATATTTGGACAGGCACATGGAGCTCTAATTTCCAATGCGGAGCAAGAATTGACGGAAGTCTAATCTGGCTCTCAAAAGGAAAATAGGGCTTGAAAATTTCCTGCTGCTTTGTGACCGGTCCCAAAGTGGTAAGTTGAGAAGGGAATCTCAGGGAGCCTATAATTCATTGTCCAGCAGGATGGTAAAGATACCGAATGTGGAGAAATGCCTTGGGTTGAACCAGAGGAAAGAACTTGAGATCAAGGCAGAATTGCAAAAATGGGATTTCAAAAGAGAGATGGATCTCGCCTGGTAAGAAACTAGAATGTGGCAGCACTTCTTCAACCATGCCTTTGTCGGAAAAGGGTGTATGCCTTTATCCTGAATATATTCAGGATAAAGGCATACACCGTTTTTGGGCAACCAGGCAGGGGCTCAGTGCAAATCAACACTACATAGTGCTATCACTTCCCATCAAAACAAAGGGTCACCTAAGAAAAGTGTAAAGACCAGAAATGCAGGGTAGGGTGGAGATAAATCGTACCCACATTTTGTGGATTGTGGGATGGCAAATTGCAATCGCCACTCTGGCGAAGTTTACGGTGTATTCCAAAATAATGTGAGAAACAAAGCTACAACACATAGGACACTTCCACTCAAGGACGTATATTTTCAGGAAAACCAAAGATCCTCAGGATATACGCAACCCAACGTTTACTGCTGCTCTCTTTACAAAAGCCTCGACGATGATACCATCTAAATTTCCTTGGACGGGAAACATGGATGAAGACTATGTGATTCTTATCTACAATGATATATTACTGTGCCAGGAAATCAATGAATTAACGCACTTACCGCCACCGGAGTGTTCTTAGTTACAATCATTCTCAGTGAATTTAGTCACATAGAAAAAAGTGGTTTATCAAAGATATGAGGTACAGGTGGAACATAAAATTGCGTAACATGAATGAAATGGCAAACGAGAGAAAGAATTACACGTTTAGCCAACACAGTTATGACTGTAGGAGCGCAAAGGTCACTTGAGATGAGTAAAAACCAGGTGTTTTAAATGGGCACAGATCCCATTCCATATAGACCAAAGAGGGAAACAACACAACTTACTCTAAACCTCAAAGGACTGACCTCAGCCCACTTTACACACCAGAAATGATTATTTACAACTGGTCAGAATTTGAAAAACAATTTATCGATGTCTCTCTGGAAGAGAATCAAGTGGATGTAGAGCAGCAGGCAACACAGCACTGAAAAACAGCTACACCCCATAAGAAAAATAAACTGCAAAATAAAGGCAGTGAGTGAGAGATAAATTCTTAGAATCTTCGTTCAGGGGCTGTGATTGAAGTTGTTTTGACCATATATTAACACACAAAAGGATGGGACCTAAGGGAAGACACTCGTGGGTCTGAGAGTCTTCGTGAGCATGAGTCAGCAAATGCAGAACTTTTAGAATAACACTGCTTTGCCTTGATTCCATGGATCCGAAATCTCCAAATGCAGACGACCCTTCCTACAGCGATCACATGCATGGGAGAGCCACAGGATGCTACCGCATTGGAACGGGAATAAACTTGAAAAGCCACCTCATCTTCTCATATCCTGGTGCTCGGGGTCAAGCTTCCAGGCGCTTTCCTAAAAATATCCCCACTTGGGGAAGTCAGCACTTTCAAATCTCTCTTTCTTGTAGCTTGCAATTGGTTCCATGGATGAAGTGCAACGGGGAAGAATAAGAAACATTGCCAATATATTTGCACAGGCCCATGGCGCTCTAATTTCCAATGCTGAACAAGAATTGACCCAACTCTAAGATTGCTCTCACAAGGAGAAAAGGGTTTGATAATTACCTGCTGCTTTCTGACTGCTTCCGAAAGTGGGAAGTTGAGCAGGGGATCTCAGGGAGCCTATAATTCATGGCGCTGCGGGATGGAAGAAGACACCTAATGTGGATAAATGCCTTGGGTTGAACCAGAGAAAAGAACTTGAGAGCAAGGCAGAATTGCAAACATGGGATTTCATGAGGGAGATGGGTCTCGCCTCATAAGAACCTGGAATGTGGCAGTACTTCTTCAAGCATGCCTAGGTCGAAAAAGGGTGTATGCCTTTATCCTGAATATATTCAGGATAAAGGCATACACCGTTTTTGGGCAACCAGGCAGGGGCTCGGTGCAAATCAACACTACATAGTGCTATCACTTCCCATCAAAACAAAGGGTCATCTACGAAAAGTGTAAAGACCAGAAATGCAGGGAAGGGTGGAGATAAATCATACCCACATTTGGTGGATTGTGGGATGGTAAATTGCAATCGGCACTCTGGCGAAGTCTATGGTGTATTCCAAAATAATGTCAGAAACAAAGCTACAGCACATAGGACACTTCCACTCCAGAACGTATATTTAACGGAAAACCAAAGATCCTCAGGACACAGGCAACCCAACCTTTACTGCTCCTCCCTTTATAAAAGCCTCCACTAGGATACCATCTAAATTTCCTTGGACGGAAAACATAGATGAAGAACATGTGATTCTTATCTACAATCATATATTACTAAGCCAGGAAATCAATGAAATAACGTCACTTGCCACCACCGGAGTGTTCTTAGTTACAATCATTCTCCGTGAATTTAGTCACATAGAAAAAAAGTCGTTTCTCAAAGTTATGAAGTACAGGTGGAACATAAAATTTCGTCACATGAACGAAATGCCAAACGAGAGAAAGAATTATACATTTAGCAAACACACTTATGCCTGTAGGAGCTCAAAGGTCACTTGAGGTGAGTAAAAACCAGGTGTTTTAAATGAGCACAGATACCATTCCCTATAGACCAAAGAGGGAATCAACACAACTTACTCTAAACCTCAAAGGACTGAATTCAGCCCACTTTACACAACAGAAAAGATTATTTACAACTGGTCAGAATTTGAAAAACAATTTATTGATGTCTCTTTGGAAGAGAATCAAGTGCATGTACAGCAGCAAGCAACAAAGCACTGAAAACCAGCGACACCCCGTTAGAAAAATAAACTGCAATAAAAAGGCGGTGAGTGAGAGATAAATTCTTAGAGATTTCGTTCAGGGGCTGTGATTGAAGTTGTTTTGACCATACATTAACACACAGAAGGATGGGACCTAAGGGAGGACACTCCTGGGTCTCAGAGTCTTCGTGAGCATGAGTCAGCAAATGGAGCACTTTTAGAATTACACTGCCTTGCTCTGATTCCATGGATCCCAAATCTCCAAATGCAGATGACACTTCCTACAGTGAACCCATGCATGGGAACAACCACAGGATGCTACCCCATTGGAACGGGAAAAAACTTGATAAGCCACCTCATCTTCTCATATCCTTGGGCTCGGAGTCAAGCTTCCATCCGCTTTCCTGAAAATATCCCCACTTGGGGAACTCAGCACTTTCAAAATCCTCTTTCTTATAGGATGGTATTGGTTCTACGGATGAACTGCAATGGGGAAGAATAAGACAGAATTCCTATATATTTGGACAGGCACATGGAGCTCTAATTTCCAATGCGGAGCAAGAATTGACGGAAGTCTAATCTGGCTCTCAAAAGGAAAATAGGGCTTGAAAATTTCCTGCTGCTTTGTGACCGGTCCCAAAGTGGTAAGTTGAGAAGGGAATCTCAGGGAGCCTATAATTCATTTCCTTCATGTTACGCAATTTTATGTTCCACCTGTACCTCATATCTTTGATAAACCACTTTTTTCTATGTGACTAAATTCACTGAGAATGATTGTAACTAAGAACACGTTTAGCCAACACAGTTATGACTGTAGGAGCGCAAAGGTCACTTGAGATGAGTAAAAACCAGGTGTTTTAAATGGGCACAGATCCCATTCCATATAGACCAAAGAGGGAAACAACACAACTTACTCTAAACCTCAAAGGACTGACCTCAGCCCACTTTACACACCAGAAATGATTATTTACAACTGGTCAGAATTTGAAAAACAATTTATCGATGTCTCTCTGGAAGAGAATCAAGTGGATGTAGAGCAGCAGGCAACACAGCACTGAAAAACAGCTACACCCCATAAGAAAAATAAACTGCAAAATAAAGGCAGTGAGTGAGAGATAAATTCTTAGAATCTTCGTTCAGGGGCTGTGATTGAAGTGGTTTTGACCGTATATTAACACACAAAAGGATGGGACCTAAGGGAAGACACTCGCGGGTCCGAGAGTCTTCGTGAGCATGAGTCAGCAAATGCAGAACTTTTAGAATAACACTGCTTTGCCTTGATTCCATGGATCCGAAATCTCCAAATGCAGACGACCCTTCCTACAGCGATCACATGCATGGGAGAGCCACAGGATGCTACCGCATTGGAACGGGAATAAACTTGAAAAGCCACCTCATCTTCTCATATCCTGGTGCTCGGGGTCAAGCTTCCAGGCGCTTTCCTAAAAATATCCCCACTTGGGGAAGTCAGCACTTTCAAATCTCTCTTTCTTGTAGCTTGCAATTGGTTCCATGGATGAAGTGCAACGGGGAAGAATAAGAAACATTGCCAATATATTTGGACAGGCCCATGGCGCTCTAATTTCCAATGCTGAACAAGAATTGACCCAACTCTAAGATTGCTCTCACAAGGAGAATAGGGTTTGATAATTACCTGCTGCTTTCTGACTGCTTCCGAAAGTGGGAAGTTGAGCAGGGGATCTCAGGGAGCCTATAATTCATGGCGCTGCGGGATTGAAGAAGACACCTAATGCGGATAAATGCCTTGGGTTGAACCAGAGAAAGAACTTGAGAGCAAGGCAGAATTGCAAACATGGGATTTCATGAGGGAGATGGGTCTCGCCTCATAAGAACCTGGAATGTGGCAGCACTTCTTCAACCATGCCTTTGTCGGAAAAGGGTGTATGCCTTTATCCTGAATATATTCAGGATAAAGGCATACACCGTTTTTGGGCAACCAGGCAGTGGCTCGGTGCAAATCAACACTACATAGTGCTATCACTTCCCATCAAAACAAAGGGTCATCTACGTAAAGTGTAAAGACCAGAAATGCAGGGAAGGGTGGAGATAAATCATACCCACATTTGGTGGATTGTGGGATGGTAAATTGCAATTGGCACTCTGGCGAAGTCTATGGTGTATTCCAAAATAATGTCAGAAACAAAGCTACAGCACATAGGACACTTCCACTCCAGAACGTATATTTAACGGAAAACCAAAGATCCTCAGGACACAGGCAACCCAACCTTTACTGCTCCTCCCTTTATAAAAGCCTCCACTAGGATACCATCTAAATTTCCTTGGACGGAAAACATAGATGAAGAACATGTGATTCTTATCTACAAGCATATATTACTAAGCCAGGAAATCAATGAAATAACGTCACTTGCCACCACCGGAGTGTTCTTAGTTACAATCATTCTCCGTGAATTTAGTCACATAGAAAAAAGTCGTTTCTCAAAGTTATGAAGTACAGGTGGAACATAAAATTTCGTCACATGAACGAAATGCCAAACGAGAGAAAGAATTATACATTTAGCAAACACACTTATGCCTGTAGGAGCGCAAAGGTCACTTGAGGTGAGTAAAAACCAGGTGTTTTAAATGAGCACAGATACCATTCCCTATAGACCAAAGAGGGAATCAACACAACTTACTCTAAACCTCAAAGGACTGAACTCAGCCCACTTTACACAACAGAAAAGATTATTTACAACTGGTCAGAATTTGAAAAACAATTTATTGATGTCTCTTTGGAAGAGAATCAAGTGCATGTACAGCAGCAAGCAACAAAGCACTGAAAACCAGCGACACCCCGTTAGAAAAATAAACTGCAATAAAAAGGCGGTGAGTGAGAGATAAATTCTTAGAGATTTCGTTCAGGGGCTGTGATTGAAGTTGTTTTGACCATACATTAACACACAGAAGGATGGGACCTAAGGGAGGACACTCCTGGGTCTCAGAGTCTTCGTGAGCATGAGTCAGCAAATGGAGCACTTTTAGAATTACACTGCCTTGCTCTGATTCCATGGATCCCAAATCTCCAAATGCAGATGACACTTCCTACAGTGAACCCATGCATGGGAACAACCACAGGATGCTACCCCATTGGAACGGGAAAAAACTTGATAAGCCACCTCATCTTCTCATATCCTTGTGCTCGGGTTCAAGCTTCCATCCACTTTCCTGAAAATATCCCCACTTGGGGAACTCAGCACTTTCAAAATCCTCTTTCTTATAGGATGGTATTGGTTCTACGGATGAACTGCAATGGGGAAGAATAAGACAGAATTCCTATATATTTGGACAGGCACATGGAGCTCTAATTTCCAATGCGGAGCAAGAATTGACGGAAGTCTAATCTGGCTCTCAAAAGGAAAATAGGGCTTGAAAATTTCCTGCTGCTTTGTGACCGGTCCCAAAGTGGTAAGTTGAGAAGGGAATCTCAGGGAGCCTATAATTCATTGTCCAGCAGGATGGTAAAGATACCGAATGTGGAGAAATGCCTTGGGTTGAACCAGAGGAAAGAACTTGAGATCAAGGCAGAATTGCAAAAATGGGATTTCAAAAGAGAGATGGATCTCGCCTGGTAAGAAACTAGAATGTGGCAGCACTTCTTCAACCATGCCTTTGTCGGAAAAGGGTGTATGCCTTTATCCTGAATATATTCAGGATAAAGGCATACACCGTTTTTGGGCAACCAGGCAGGGGCTCAGTGCAAATCAACACTACATAGTGCTATCACTTCCCATCAAAACAAAGGGTCACCTAAGAAAAGTGTAAAGACCAGAAATGCAGGGTAGGGTGGAGATAAATCGTACCCACATTTTGTGGATTGTGGGATGGCAAATTGCAATCGCCACTCTGGCGAAGTTTACGGTGTATTCCAAAATAATGTGAGAAACAAAGCTACAACACATAGGACACTTCCACTCAAGGACGTATATTTTCAGGAAAACCAAAGATCCTCAGGATATACGCAACCCAACGTTTACTGCTGCTCTCTTTACAAAAGCCTCGACGATGATACCATCTAAATTTCCTTGGACGGGAAACATGGATGAAGACTATGTGATTCTTATCTACAATGATATATTACTGTGCCAGGAAATCAATGAATTAACGCACTTACCGCCACCGGAGTGTTCTTAGTTACAATCATTCTCAGTGAATTTAGTCACATAGAAAAAAGTGGTTTATCAAAGATATGAGGTACAGGTGGAACATAAAATTGCGTAACATGAAGGAAATGGCAAACGAGAGAAAGAATTACACGTTTAGCCAACACAGTTATGACTGTAGGAGCGCAAAGGTCACTTGAGATGAGTAAAAACCAGGTGTTTTAAATGGGCACAGATCCCATTCCATATAGACCAAAGAGGGAAACAACACAACTTACTCTAAACCTCAAAGGACTGACCTCAGCCCACTTTACACACCAGAAATGATTATTTACAACTGGTCAGAATTTGAAAAACAATTTATCGATGTCTCTCTGGAAGAGAATCAAGTGGATGTAGAGCAGCAGGCAACACAGCACTGAAAAACAGCTACACCCCATAAGAAAAATAAACTGCAAAATAAAGGCAGTGAGTGAGAGATAAATTCTTAGAATCTTCGTTCAGGGGCTGTGATTGAAGTTGTTTTCACCATATATTAACACACAAAAGGATGGGACCTAAGGGAAGACACTCGTGGGTCTGAGAGTCTTCGTGAGCATGAGTCAGCAAATGCAGAACTTTTAGAATAACACTGCTTTGCCTTGATTCCATGGATCCGAAATCTCCAAATGCAGACGACCCTTCCTACAGCGATCACATGCATGGGAGAGCCACAGGATGCTACCGCATTGGAACGGGAATAAACTTGAAAAGCCACCTCATCTTCTCATATCCTGGTGCTCGGGGTCAAGCTTCCAGGCGCTTTCCTAAAAATATCCCCACTTGGGGAAGTCAGCACTTTCAAATCTCTCTTTCTTGTAGCTTGCAATTGGTTCCATGGATGAAGTGCAACGGGGAGGAATAAGAAACATTGCCAATATATTTGGACAGGCCCATGGCGCTCTAATTTCCAATGCTGAACAAGAATTGACCCAACTCTAAGATTGCTCTCACAAGGAGAATAGGGTTTGATAATTACCTGCTGCTTTCTGACTGCTTCCGAAAGTGGGAAGTTGAGCAGGGGATCTCAGGGAGCCTATAATTCATGGCGCTGCGGGATGGAAGAAGACACCTAATGCGGATAAATGCCTTGGGTTGAACCAGAGAAAAGAACTTGAGAGCAAGGCAGAATTGCAAACATGGGATTTCATGAGGGAGATGGCTCTCGCCTCATAAGAACCTGGAATGTGGCAGTACTTCTTCAAGCATGCCTAGGTCGAAAAAGGGTGTATGCCTTTATCCTG
The DNA here is from genome assembly GCF_026419965.1 of Kogia breviceps. Classification (NCBI taxonomy): domain Eukaryota; kingdom Metazoa; phylum Chordata; class Mammalia; order Artiodactyla; family Physeteridae; genus Kogia; species Kogia breviceps. Next base: position 36,454,159 of record NC_081325.1, read on the forward strand.
AATATATTCAGGATAAAGGCATACACCGTTTTTGGGCAACCAGGAAGTGGCTCGGTGCAAATCAACACTACATAGTGCTATCACTTCCCATCAAAACAAAGGGTCATCTACGAAAAGTGTAAAGACCAGAAATGCAGGGAAGGGTGGAGATAAATCATACCCACATTTGGTGGATTGTGGGATGGTAAATTGCAATTGGCACTCTGGCGAAGTCTATGGTGTATTCCAAAATAATGTTAGAAACAAAGCTACAGCACATAGGACACTTCCACTCAAGAACGTATATTTAACGGAAAACCAAAGATCCTCAGGACACAGGCAACCCAACCTTTACTGCTCCTCCCTTTATAAAAGCCTCCACTAGGATACCATCTAAATTTCCTTGGACGGAAAACATAGATGAAGAACATGTGATTCTTATCTACAATCATATATTACTAAGCCAGGAAATCAATGAAATAACGTCACTTGCCACCACCGGAGTGTTCTTAGTTACAATCATTCTCCGTGAATTTAGTCACATAGAAAAAAGTCGTTTCTCAAAGTTATGAAGTACAGGTGGAACATAAAATTTCGTCACATGAACGAAATGCCAAACGAGAGAAAGAATTATACATTTAGCAAACACACTTATGCCTGTAGGAGCGCAAAGGTCACTTGGGGTGAGTAAAAACCAGGTGTTTTAAATGAGCACAGATACCATTCCCTATAGACCAAAGAGGGAATCAACACAACTTACTCTAAACCTCAAAGGACTGAACTCAGCCCACTTTACACAACAGAAAAGATTATTTACAACTGGTCAGAATTTGAAAAACAATTTATTGATGTCTCTTTGGAAGAGAATCAAGTGCATGTACAGCAGCAAGCAACAAAGCACTGAAAACCAGCGACACCCCGTTAGAAAAATAAACTGCAATAAAAAGGCGGTGAGTGAGAGATAAATTCTTAGAGATTTCGTTCAGGGGCTGTGATTGAAGTTGTTTTGACCATACATTAACACACAGAAGGATGGGACCTAAGGGAGGACACTCCTGGGTCTCAGAGTCTTCGTGAGCATGAGTCAGCAAATGGAGCACTTTTAGAATTACACTGCCTTGCTCTGATTCCATGGATCCCAAATCTCCAAATGCAGATGACACTTCCTACAGTGAACCCATGCATGGGAACAACCACAGGATGCTACCCCATTGGAACGGGAAAAAACTTGATAAGCCACCTCATCTTCTCATATCCTTGTGCTCTGGTTCAAGCTTCCATCCGCTTTCCTGAAAATATCCCCACTTGGGGAACTCAGCACTTTCAAAATCCTCTTTCTTATAGGATGGTATTGGTTCTACGGATGAACTGCAATGGGGAAGAATAAGACAGAATTCCTATATATTTGGACAGGCACATGGAGCTCTAATTTCCAATGCGGAGCAAGAATTGACGGAAGTCTAATCTGGCTCTCAAAAGGAAAATAGGGCTTGAAAATTTCCTGCTGCTTTGTGACCGGTCCCAAAGTGGTAAGTTGAGAAGGGAATCTCAGGGAGCCTATAATTCATTGTCCAGCAGGATGGTAAAGATACCGAATGTGGAGAAATGCCTTGGGTTGAACCAGAGGAAAGAACTTGAGATCAAGGCAGAATTGCAAAAATGGGATTTCAAAAGAGAGATGGATCTCGCCTGGTAAGAAACTAGAATGTGGCAGCACTTCTTCAACCATGCCTTTGTCAGAAAAGGGTGTATGCCTTTATCCTGAATATATTCAGGATAAAGGCATACACCGTTTTTGGGCAACCAGGCAGGGGCTCAGTGCAAATCAACACTACATAGTGCTATCACTTCCCATCAAAACAAAGGGTCACCTAAGAAAAGTGTAAAGACCAGAAATGCAGGGTAGGGTGGAGATAAATCGTACCCACATTTTGTGGATTGTGGGATGGCAAATTGCAATCGCCACTCTGGCGAAGTTTACGGTGTATTCCAAAATAATGTGAGAAACAAAGCTACAACACATAGGACACTTCCACTCAAGGACGTATATTTTCAGGAAAACCAAAGATCCTCAGGATATACGCAACCCAACGTTTACTGCTGCTCTCTTTACAAAAGCCTCGACGATGATACCATCTAAATTTCCTTGGACGGGAAACATGGATGAAGACTATGTGATTCTTATCTACAATGATATATTACTGTGCCAGGAAATCAATGAATTAACGCACTTACCGCCACCGGAGTGTTCTTAGTTACAATCATTCTCAGTGAATTTAGTCACATAGAAAAAAGTGGTTTATCAAAGATATGAGGTACAGGTGGAACATAAAATTGCGTAACATGAAGGAAATGGCAAACGAGAGAAAGAATTACACGTTTAGCCAACACAGTTATGACTGTAGGAGCGCAAAGGTCACTTGAGATGAGTAAAAACCAGGTGTTTTAAATGGGCACAGATCCCATTCCATATAGACCAAAGAGGGAAACAACACAACTTACTCTAAACCTCAAAGGACTGACCTCAGCCCACTTTACACACCAGAAATGATTATTTACAACTGGTCAGAATTTGAAAAACAATTTATCGATGTCTCTCTGGAAGAGAATCAAGTGGATGTAGAGCAGCAGGCAACACAGCACTGAAAAACAGCTACACCCCATAAGAAAAATAAACTGCAAAATAAAGGCAGTGAGTGAGAGATAAATTCTAAGAATCTTCGTTCAGGGGCTGTGATTGAAGTGGTTTTGACCGTATATTAACACACAAAAGGATGGGACCTAAGGGAAGACACTCGCGGGTCCGAGAGTCTTCGTGAGCATGAGTCAGCAAATGCAGAACTTTTAGAATAACACTGCTTTGCCTTGATTCCATGGATCCGAAATCTCCAAATGCAGACGACCCTTCCTACAGCGATCACATGCATGGGAGAGCCACAGGATGCTACCGCATTGGAACGGGAATAAACTTGAAAAGCCACCTCATCTTCTCATATCCTGGTGCTCGGGGTCAAGCTTCCAGGCGCTTTCCTAAAAATATCCCCACTTGAGGAAGTCAGCACTTTCAAATCTCTCTTTCTTGTAGCTTGCAATTGGTTCCATGGATGAAGTGCAACGGGGAAGAATAAGAAACATTGCCAATATATTTGGACAGGCCCATGGCGCTCTAATTTCCAATGCTGAACAAGAATTGACCCAACTCTAAGATTGCTCTCACAAGGAGAATAGGGTTTGATAATTACCTGCTGCTTTCTGACTGCTTCCGAAAGTGGGAAGTTGAGCAGGGGATCTCAGGGAGCCTATAATTCATGGCGCTGCGGGATGGAAGAAGACACCTAATGCGGATAAATGCCTTGGGTTGAACCAGAGAAAGAACTTGAGAGCAAGGCAGAATTGCAAACATGGGATTTCATGAGGGAGATGGGTCTCGCCTCATAAGAACCTGGAATGTGGCAGTACTTCTTCAAGCATGCCTAGGTCGAAAAAGGGTGTATGCCTTTATCCTGAATATATTCAGGATAAAGGCATACACTGTTTTTGGGCAACCAGGCAGTGGCTCGGTGCAAATCAACACTACATAGTGCTATCACTTCCCATCAAAACAAAGGGTCATCTACGAAAAGTGTAAAGACCAGAAATGCAGGGAAGGGTGGAGATAAATCATACCCACATTTTGTGGATTGTGGGATGGTAAATTGCAATTGGCACTCTGGCCAAGTCTATGGTGTATTCCAAAATAATGTCAGAAACAAAGCTACAGCACATAGGACACTTCCACTCAAGAACGTATATTTAACGGAAAACCAAAGATCCTCAGGACACAGGCAACCCAACCTTTACTGCTCCTCCCTTTATAAAAGCCTCCACTAGGATACCATCTAAATTTCCTTGGACGGAAAACATAGATGAAGAACATGTGATTCTTATCTACAATCATATATTACTAAGCCAGGAAATCAATGAAATAACGTCACTTGCCAACACCGGAGTGTTCTTAGTTACAATCATTCTCCGTGAATTTAGTCACATAGAAAAAAGTCGTTTCTCAAAGTTATGAAGTACAGGTGGAACATAAAATTTCGTCACATGAACGAAATGCCAAACGAGAGAAAGAATTATACATTTAGCAAACACACTTATGCCTGTAGGAGCGCAAAGGTCACTTGAGGTGAGTAAAAACCAGGTGTTTTAAATGAGCACAGATACCATTCCCTATAGACCAAAGAGGGAATCAACACAACTTACTCTAAACCTCAAAGGACTGAACTCAGCCCACTTTACACAACAGAAAAGATTATTTACAACTGGTCAGAATTTGAAAAACAATTTATTGATGTCTCTTTGGAAGAGAATCAAGTGCATGTACAGCAGCAAGCAACAAAGCACTGAAAACCAGCGACACCCCGTTAGAAAAATAAACTGCAATAAAAAGGCGGTGAGTGAGAGATAAATTCTTAGAGATTTCGTTCAGGGGCTGTGATTGAAGTTGTTTTGACCATACATTAACACACAGAAGGATGGGACCTAAGGGAGGACACTCCTGGGTCTCAGAGTCTTCGTGAGCATGAGTCAGCAAATGGAGCACTTTTAGAATTACACTGCCTTGCTCTGATTCCATGGATCCCAAATCTCCAAATGCAGATGACACTTCCTACAGTGAACCCATGCATGGGAACAACCACAGGATGCTACCCCATTGGAACGGGAAAAAACTTGATAAGCCACCTCATCTTCTCATATCCTTGTGCTCGGGTTCAAGCTTCCATCCACTTTCCTGAAAATATCCCCACTTGGGGAACTCAGCACTTTCAAAATCCTCTTTCTTATAGGATGGTATTGGTTCTACGGATGAACTGCAATGGGGAAGAATAAGACAGAATTCCTATATATTTGGACAGGCACATGGAGCTCTAATTTCCAATGCGGAGCAAGAATTGACGGAAGTCTAATCTGGCTCTCAAAAGGAAAATAGGGCTTGAAAATTTCCTGCTGCTTTGTGACCGGTCCCAAAGTGGTAAGTTGAGAAGGGAATCTCAGGGAGCCTATAATTCATTGTCCAGCAGGATGGTAAAGATACCGAATGTGGAGAAATGCCTTGGGTTGAACCAGAGGAAAGAACTTGAGATCAAGGCAGAATTGCAAAAATGGGATTTCAAAAGAGAGATGGATCTCGCCTGGTAAGAAACTAGAATGTGGCAGCACTTCTTCAACCATGCCTTTGTCGGAAAAGGGTGTATGCCTTTATCCTGAATATATTCAGGATAAAGGCATACACCGTTTTTGGGCAACCAGGCAGGGGCTCAGTGCAAATCAACACTACATAGTGCTATCACTTCCCATCAAAACAAAGGGTCACCTAAGAAAAGTGTAAAGACCAGAAATGCAGGGTAGGGTGGAGATAAATCGTACCCACATTTTGTGGATTGTGGGATGGCAAATTGCAATCGCCACTCTGGCGAAGTTTACGGTGTATTCCAAAATAATGTGAGAAACAAAGCTACAACACATAGGACACTTCCACTCAAGGACGTATATTTTCAGGAAAACCAAAGATCCTCAGGATATACGCAACCCAACGTTTACTGCTGCTCTCTTTACAAAAGCCTCGACGATGATACCATCTAAATTTCCTTGGACGGGAAACATGGATGAAGACTATGTGATTCTTATCTACAATGATATATTACTGTGCCAGGAAATCAATGAATTAACGCACTTACCGCCACCGGAGTGTTCTTAGTTACAATCATTCTCAGTGAATTTAGTCACATAGAAAAAAGTGGTTTATCAAAGATATGAGGTACAGGTGGAACATAAAATTGCGTAACATGAAGGAAATGGCAAACGAGAGAAAGAATTACACGTTTAGCCAACACAGTTATGACTGTAGGAGCGCAAAGGTCACTTGAGATGAGTAAAAACCAGGTGTTTTAAATGGGCACAGATCCCATTCCATATAGACCAAAGAGGGAAACAACACAACTTACTCTAAACCTCAAAGGACTGACCTCAGCCCACTTTACACACCAGAAATGATTATTTACAACTGGTCAGAATTTGAAAAACAATTTATCGATGTCTCTCTGGAAGAGAATCAAGTGGATGTAGAGCAGCAGGCAACACAGCACTGAAAAACAGCTACACCCCATAAGAAAAATAAACTGCAAAATAAAGGCAGTGAGTGAGAGATAAATTCTTAGAATCTTCGTTCAGGGGCTGTGATTGAAGTTGTTTTGACCATATATTAACACACAAAAGGATGGGACCTAAGGGAAGACACTCGCGGGTCCGAGAGTCTTCGTGAGCATGAGTCAGCAAATGCAGAACTTTTAGAATAACACTGCTTTGCCTTGATTCCATGGATCCGAAATCTCCAAATGCAGACGACCCTTCCTACAGCGATCACATGCATGGGAGAGCCACAGGATGCTACCGCATTGGAACGGGAATAAACTTGAAAAGCCACCTCATCTTCTCATATCCTGGTGCTCGGGGTCAAGCTTCCAGGCGCTTTCCTAAAAATATCCCCACTTGGGGAAGTCAGCACTTTCAAATCTCTCTTTCTTGTAGCTTGCAATTGGTTCCATGGATGAAGTGCAACGGGGAAGAATAAGAAACATTGCCAATATATTTGGACAGGCCCATGGCGCTCTAATTTCCAATGCTGAACAAGAATTGACCCAACTCTAAGATTGCTCTCACAAGGAGAATAGGGTTTGATAATTACCTGCTGCTTTCTGACTGCTTCCGAAAGTGGGAAGTTGAGCAGGGGATCTCAGGGAGCCTATAATTCATGGCGCTGCGGGATGGAAGAAGACACCTAATGTGGATAAATGCCTTGGGTTGAACCAGAGAAAAGAACTTGAGAGCAAGGCAGAATTGCAAACATGGGATTTCATGAGGGAGATGGGTCTCGCCTCATAAGAACCTGGAATGTGGCAGTACTTCTTCAAGCATGCCTAGGTCGAAAAAGGGTGTATGCCTTTATCCTGAATATATTCAGGATAAAGGCATACACCGTTTTTGGGCAACCAGGCAGTGGCTCGGTGCAAATCAACACTACATAGTGCTATCACTTCCCATCAAAACAAAGGGTCATCTACGAAAAGTGTAAAGACCAGAAATGCAGGGAAGGGTGGAGATAAATCATACCCACATTTGGTGGATTGTGGGATGGTAAATTGCAATTGGCACTCTGGACAAGTCTATGGTGTATTCCAAAATAATGTTAGAAACAAAGCTACAGCACATAGGACACTTCCACTCCAGAACGTATATTTAACGGAAAACCAAAGATCCTCAGGACACAGGCAACCCAACCTTTACTGCTCCTCCCTTTATAAAAGCCTCCACTAGGATACCATCTAAATTTCCTTGGACGGAAAACATAGATGAAGAACATGTGATTCTTATCTACAATCATATATTACTAAGCCAGGAAATCAATGAAATAACGTCACTTGCCACCACCGGAGTGTTCTTAGTTACAATCATTCTCCGTGAATTTAGTCACATAGAAAAAAGTCGTTTCTCAAAGTTATGAAGTACAGGTGGAACATAAAATTTCGTCACATGAACGAAATGCCAAACGAGAGAAAGAATTATACATTTAGCAAACACACTTATGCCTGTAGGAGCGCAAAGGTCACTTGGGGTGAGTAAAAACCAGGTGTTTTAAATGAGCACAGATACCATTCCCTATAGACCAAAGAGGGAATCAACACAACTTACTCTAAACCTCAAAGGACTGAACTCAGCCCACTTTACACAACAGAAAAGATTATTTACAACTGGTCAGAATTTGAAAAACAATTTATTGATGTCTCTTTGGAAGAGAATCAAGTGCATGTACAGCAGCAAGCAACAAAGCACTGAAAACCAGCGACACCCCGTTAGAAAAATAAACTGCAATAAAAAGGCGGTGAGTGAGAGATAAATTCTTAGAGATTTCGTTCAGGGGCTGTGATTGAAGTTGTTTTGACCATACATTAACACACAGAAGGATGGGACCTAAGGGAGGACACTCCTGGGTCTCAGAGTCTTCGTGAGCATGAGTCAGCAAATGGAGCACTTTTAGAATTACACTGCCTTGCTCTGATTCCATGGATCCCAAATCTCCAAATGCAGATGACACTTCCTACAGTGAACCCATGCATGGGAACAACCACAGGATGCTACCCCATTGGAACGGGAAAAAACTTGATAAGCCACCTCATCTTCTCATATCCTGGTGCTCGGGTTCAAGCTTCCATCCACTTTCCTGAAAATATCCCCACTTGGGGAACTCAGCACTTTCAAAATCCTCTTTCTTATAGGATGGTATTGGTTCTACGGATGAACTGCAATGGGGACGAATAAGACAGAATTCCTATATATTTGGACAGGCACATGGAGCTCTAATTTCCAATGCGGAGCAAGAATTGACGGAAGTCTAATCTGGCTCTCAAAAGGAAAATAGGGCTTGAAAATTTCCTGCTGCTTTGTGACCGGTCCCAAAGTGGTAAGTTGAGAAGGGAATCTCAGGGAGCCTATAATTCATTGTCCAGCAGGATGGTAAAGATACCGAATGTGGAGAAATGCCTTGGGTTGAACCAGAGGAAAGAACTTGAGATCAAGGCAGAATTGCAAAAATGGGATTTCAAAAGAGAGATGGATGTCGCCTGGTAAGAAACTAGAATGTGGCAGCACTTCTTCAACCATGCCTTTTTCGGAAAAGGGTGTATGCCTTTATCCTGAATATATTCAGGATAAAGGCATACACCGTTTTTGGGCAACCAGGCAGGGGCTCAGTGCAAATCAACACTACATAGTGCTATCACTTCCCATCAAATCAAAGGGTCACCTACGAAAAGTGTAAAGACCAGAAATGCAGGGAAGGGTGGAGATAAATCACACCCACATTTTGTGGATTGTGGGATGGTAAATTGCAATTGGCACTCTGGCGAAGTCTATGGTGTATTCCAAAATAATGTCAGAAACAAAGCTACAGCACATAGGACACTTCCACTCAAGAACGTATATTTAACGGAAAACCAAAGATCCTCAGGACACAGGCAACCCAACCTTTACTGCTCCTCCCTTTATAAAAGCCTCCACTAGGATACCATCTAAATTTCCTTGGACGGAAAACATAGATGAAGAACATGTGATTCTTATCTACAATCATATATTACTAAGCCAGGAAATCAATGAAATAACGTCACTTGCCACCACCGGAGTGTTCTTAGTTACAATCATTCTCCGTGAATTTAGTCACATAGAAAAAAGTCGTTTCTCAAAGTTATGAAGTACAGGTGGAACATAAAATTTCGTCACATGAACGAAATGCCAAACGAGAGAAAGAATTATACATTTAGCAAACACACTTATGCCTGTAGGAGCGCAAAGGTCTCTTGTGGTGAGTAAAAACCAGGTGTTTTAAATGAGCACAGATACCATTCCCTATAGACCAAAGAGGGAATCAACACAACTTACTCTAAACCTCAAAGGACTGAACTCAGCCCACTTTACACAACAGAAAAGATTATTTACAACTGGTCAGAATTTGAAAAACAATTTATTGATGTCTCTTTGGAAGAGAATCAAGTGCATGTACAGCAGCAAGCAACAAAGCACTGAAAACCAGCGACACCCCGTTAGAAAAATAAACTGCAATAAAAAGGCGGTGAGTGAGAGATAAATTCTTAGAGATTTCGTTCAGGGGCTGTGATTGAAGTTGTTTTGACCATACATTAACACACAGAAGGATGGGACCTAAGGGAGGACACTCCTGGGTCTCAGAGTCTTCGTGAGCATGAGTCAGCAAATGGAGCACTTTTAGAATTACACTGCCTTGCTCTGATTCCATGGATCCCAAATCTCCAAATGCAGATGACACTTCCTACAGTGAACCCATGCATGGGAACAACCACAGGATGCTACCCCATTGGAACGGGAAAAAACTTGATAAGCCACCTCATCTTCTCATATCCTTGTGCTCGGGTTCAAGCTTCCATCCGCTTTCCTGAAAATATCCCCACTTGGGGAACTCAGCACTTTCAAAATCCTCTTTCTTATAGGATGGTATTGGTTCTACGGATGAACTGCAATGGGGAAGAATAAGACAGAATTCCTATATATTTGGACAGGCACATGGAGCTCTAATTTCCAATGCGGAGCAAGAATTGACGGAAGTCTAATCTGGCTCTCAAAAGGAAAATAGGGCTTGAAAATTTCCTGCTGCTTTGTGACCGGTCCCAAAGTGGTAAGTTGAGAAGGGAATCTCAGGGAGCCTATAATACATTGTCCAGCAGGATGGTAAAGATACCGAATGTGGAGAAATGCCTTGGGTTGAACCAGAGAAAAGAACTTGAGATCAAGGCAGAATTGCAAAAATGGGATTTCAAAAGAGAGATGGATCTCGCCTGGTAAGAAACTAGAATGTGGCAGCACTTCTTCAACCATGCCTTTGTCGGAAAAGGGTGTATGCCTTTATCCTGAATATATTCAGGATAAAGGCATACACCGTTTTTGGGCAACCAGGCAGGGGCTCAGTGCAAATCAACACTACATAGTGCTATCACTTCCCATCAAAACAAAGGGTCACCTAAGAAAAGTGTAAAGACCAGAAATGCAGGGTAGGGTGGAGATAAATCGTACCCACATTTTGTGGATTGTGGGATGGCAAATTGCAATCGCCACTCTGGCGAAGTTTACGGTGTATTCCAAAATAATGTGAGAAACAAAGCTACAACACATAGGACACTTCCACTCAAGGACGTATATTTTCAGGAAAACCAAAGATCCTCAGGATATACGCAACCCAACGTTTACTGCTGCTCTCTTTACAAAAGCCTCGACGATGATACCATCTAAATTTCCTTGGACGGGAAACATGGATGAAGACTATGTGATTCTTATCTACAATGATATATTACTGTGCCAGGAAATCAATGAATTAACGCACTTACCGCCACCGGAGTGTTCTTAGTTACAATCATTCTCAGTGAATTTAGTCACATAGAAAAAAGTGGTTTATCAAAGATATGAGGTACAGGTGGAACATAAAATTGCGTAACATGAATGAAATGGCAAACGAGAGAAACAATTACACGTTTAGCCAACACAGTTATGACTGTAGGAGCGCAAAGGTCACTTGAGATGAGTAAAAACCAGGTGTTTTAAATGGGCACAGATCCCATTCCATATAGACCAAAGAGGGAAACAACACAACTTACTCTAAACCTCAAAGGACTGACCTCAGCCCACTTTACACACCAGAAATGATTATTTACAACTGGTCAGAATTTGAAAAACAATTTATCGATGTCTCTCTGGAAGAGAATCAAGTGGATGTAGAGCAGCAGGCAACACAGCACTGAAAAACAGCTACACCCCATAAGAAAAATAAACTGCAAAATAAAGGCAGTGAGTGAGAGATAAATTCTTAGAATCTTCGTTCAGGGGCTGTGATTGAAGTTGTTTTGACCGTATATTAACATACAAAAGGATGGGACCTAAGGGAAGACACTCGTGGGTCTGAGAGTCTTCGTGAGCATGAGTCAGCAAATGCAGAACTTTTAGAATAACACTGCTTTGCCTTGATTCCATGGATCCGAAATCTCCAAATGCAGACGACCCTTCCTACAGCGATCACATGCATGGGAGAGCCACAGGATGCTACCGCATTGGAACGGGAATAAACTTGAAAAGCCACCTCATCTTCTCATATCCTGGTGCTCGGGGTCAAGCTTCCAGGCGCTTTCCTCAAAATATCCCCACTTGGGGAAGTCAGCACTTTCAAATCTCTCTTTCTTGTAGCTTGCAATTGGTTCCATGGATGAAGTGCAACGGGGAAGAATAAGAAACATTGCCAATATATTTGGACAGGGCCATGGCGCTCTAATTTCCAATGCTGAACAAGAATTGACCCAACTCGAAGATTGCTCTCACAAGGAGAATAGGGTTTGATAATTACCTGCTGCTTTCTGACTGCTTCCGAAAGTGGGAAGTTGAGCAGGGGATCTCAGGGAGCCTATAATTCATGGCGCTGCGGGATGGAAGAAGACACCTAATGTGGATAAATGCCTTGGGTTGAACCAGAGAAAAGAACTTGAGAGCAAGGCAGAATTGCAAACATGGGATTTCATGAGGGAGATGGGTCTCGCCTCATAAGAACCTGGAATGTGGCAGTACTTCTTCAAGCATGCCTAGGTCGAAAAAGGGTGTATGCCTTTATCCTGAATATATTCAGGATAAAGGCATACACCGTTTTTGGGCAACCAGGCAGTGGCTCGGTGCAAATCAACACTACATAGTGCTATCACTTCCCATCAAAACAAAGGGTCATCTACGAAAAGTGTAAAGACCAGAAATGCAGGGAAGGGTGGAGATAAATCATACCCACATTTTGTGGATTGTGGGATGGTAAATTGCAATTGGCACTCTGGCCAAGTCTATGGTGTATTCCAAAATAATGTCAGAAACAAAGCTACAGCACATAGGACACTTCCACTCAAGAACGTATATTTAACGGAAAACCAAAGATCCTCAGGACACAGGCAACCCAACCTTTACTGCTCCTCCCTTTATAAAAGCCTCCACTAGGATACCATCTAAATTTCCTTGGACGGAAAACATAGATGAAGAACATGTGATTCTTATCTACAATCATATATTACTAAGCCAGGAAATCAATGAAATAACGTCACTTGCCACCACCGGAGTGTTCTTAGTTACAATCATTCTCCGTGAATTAAGTCACATAGAAAAAAGTCGTTTCTCAAAGTTATGAAGTACAGGTGGAACATAAAATTTCGTCACATGAACGAAATGCCAAACGAGAGAAAGAATTATACATTTAGCAAACACACTTATGCCTGTAGGAGCGCAAAGGTCACTTGAGGTGAGTAAAAACCAGGTGTTTTAAATGAGCACAGATACCATTCCCTATAGACCAAAGAGGGAATCAACACAACTTACTCTAAACCTCAAAGGACTGAACTCAGCCCACTTTACACAACAGAAAAGATTATTTACAACTGGTCAGAATTTGAAAAACAATTTATTGATGTCTCTTTGGAAGAGAATCAAGTGCATGTACAGCAGCAAGCAACAAAGCACTGAAAACCAGCGACACCCCGTTAGAAAAATAAACTGCAATAAAAAGGCGGTGAGTGAGAGATAAATTCTTAGAGATTTCGTTCAGGGGCTGTGATTGAAGTTGTTTTGACCATACATTAACACACAGAAGGATGGGACCTAAGGGAGGACACTCCTGGGTCTCAGAGTCTTCGTGAGCATGAGTCAGCAAATGGAGCACTTTTAGAATTACACTGCCTTGCTCTGATTCCATGGATCCCAAATCTCCAAATGCAGATGACACTTCCTACAGTGAACCCATGCATGGGAACAACCACAGGATGCTACCCCATTGGAACGGGAAAAAACTTGATAAGCCACCTCATCTTCTCATATCCTGGTGCTCGGAGTCAAGCTTCCATCCGCTTTCCTGAAAATATCCCCACTTGGGGAACTCAGCACTTTCAAAATCCTCTTTCTTATAGGATGGTATTGGTTCTACGGATGAACTGCAATGGGGAAGAATAAGACAGAATTCCTATATATTTGGACAGGCACATGGAGCTCTAATTTCCAATGCGGAGCAAGAATTGACGGAAGTCTAATCTGGCTCTCAAAAGGAAAATAGGGCTTGAAAATTTCCTGCTGCTTTGTGACCGGTCCCAAAGTGGTAAGTTGAGAAGGGAATCTCAGGGAGCCTATAATTCATTGTCCAGCAGGATGGTAAAGATACCGAATGTGGAGAAATGCCTTGGGTTGAACCAGAGGAAAGAACTTGAGATCAAGGCAGAATTGCAAAAATGGGATTTCAAAAGAGAGATGGATCTCGCCTGGTAAGAAACTAGAATGTGGCAGCACTTCTTCAACCATGCCTTTGTCGGAAAAGGGTGTATGCCTTTATCCTGAATATATTCAGGATAAAGGCATACACCGTTTTTGGGCAACCAGGCAGGGGCTCAGTGCAAATCAACACTACATAGTGCTATCACTTCCCATCAAAACAAAGGGTCACCTAAGAAAAGTGTAAAGACCAGAAATGCAGGGTAGGGTGGAGATAAATCGTACCCACATTTTGTGGATTGTGGGATGGCAAATTGCAATCGCCACTCTGGCGAAGTTTACGGTGTATTCCAAAATAATGTGAGAAACAAAGCTACAACACATAGGACACTTCCACTCAAGGACGTATATTTTCAGGAAAACCAAAGATCCTCGGGATATACGCAACCCAACGTTTACTGCTGCTCTCTTTACAAAAGCCTCGACTATGATACCATCTAAATTTCCTTGGACGGGAAACATGGATGAAGACTATGTGATTCTTATCTACAATGATATATTACTGTGCCAGGAAATCAATGAATTAACGCACTTACAGCCACCGGAGTGTTCTTAGTTACAATCATTCTCAGTGAATTTAGTCACATAGAAAAAAGTGGTTTATCAAAGATATGAGGTACAGGTGGAACATAAAATTGCGTAACATGAATGAAATAGCAAACGAGAGAAAGAATTACACGTTTAGCCAACACAGTTATGACTGTAGGAGCGCAAAGGTCACTTGAGATGAGTAAAAACCAGGTGTTTTAAATGGGCACAGATCCCATTCCATATAGACCAAAGAGGGAAACAACACAACTTACTCTAAACCTCAAAGGACTGACCTCAGCCCACTTTACACACCAGAAATGATTATTTACAACTGGTCAGAATTTGAAAAACAATTTATCGATGTCTCTCTGGAAGAGAATCAAGTGGATGTAGAGCAGCAGGCAACACAGCACTGAAAAACAGCTACACCCCATAAGAAAAATAAACTGCAAAATAAAGGCAGTGAGTGAGAGATAAATTCTTAGAATCTTCGTTCAGGGGCTGTGATTGAAGTTGTTTTGACCGTATATTAACACACAAAAGGATGGGACCTAAGGGAAGACACTCGTGGGTCTGAGAGTCTTCGTGAGCATGAGTCAGCAAATGCAGAACTTTTAGAATAACACTGCTTTGCCTTGATTCCATGGATCCGAAATCTCCAAATGCAGACGACCCTTCCTACAGCGATCACATGCATGGGAGAGCCACAGGATGCTACCGCATTGGAACGGGAATAAACTTGAAAAGCCACCTCATCTTCTCATATCCTGGTGCTCGGGGTCAAGCTTCCAGGCGCTTTCCTCAAAATATCCCCACTTGGGGAAGTCAGCACTTTCAAATCTCTCTTTCTTGTAGCTTGCAATTGGTTCCATGGATGAAGTGCAACGGGGAAGAATAAGAAACATTGCCAATATATTTGGACAGGGCCATGGCGCTCTAATTTCCAATGCTGAACAAGAATTGACCCAACTCGAAGATTGCTCTCACAAGGAGAATAGGGTTTGATAATTACCTGCTGCTTTCTGACTGCTTCCGAAAGTGGGAAGTTGAGCAGGGGATCTCAGGGAGCCTATAATTCATGGCGCTGCGGGATGGAAGAAGACACCTAATGTGGATAAATGCCTTGGGTTGAACCAGAGAAAAGAACTTGAGAGCAAGGCAGAATTGCAAACATGGGATTTCATGAGGGAGATGGGTCTCGCCTCATAAGAACCTGGAATGTGGCAGTACTTCTCCAAGCATGCCTAGGTCGAAAAAGGGTGTATGCCTTTATCCTGAATATATTCAGGATAAAGGCATACACCGTTTTTGGGCAACCAGGCAGTGGCTCGGTGCAAATCAACACTACATAGTGCTATCACTTCCCATCAAAACAAAGGGTCATCTACGAAAAGTGTAAAGACCAGAAATGCAGGGAAGGGTGGAGATAAATCATACCCACATTTTGTGGATTGTGGGATGGTAAATTGCAATTGGCACTCTGGCCAAGTCTATGGTGTATTCCAAAATAATGTCAGAAACAAAGCTACAGCACATAGGACACTTCCACTCAAGAACGTATATTTAACGGAAAACCAAAGATCCTCAGGACACAGGCAACCCAACCTTTACTGCTCCTCCCTTTATAAAAGCCTCCACTAGGATACCATCTAAATTTCCTTGGACGGAAAACATAGATGAAGAACATGTGATTCTTATCTACAATCATATATTACTAAGCCAGGAAATCAATGAAATAACGTCACTTGCCACCACCAGAGTGTTCTTAGTTACAATCATTCTCCGTGAATTTAGTCACATAGAAAAAAGTCGTTTCTCAAAGTTATGAAGTACAGGTGGAACATAAAATTTCGTCACATGAACGAAATGCCAAACGAGAGAAAGAATTATACATTTAGCAAACACACTTATGCCTGTAGGAGCGCAAAGGTCACTTGAGGTGAGTAAAAACCAGGTGTTTTAAATGAGCACAGATACCATTCCCTATAGACCAAAGAGGGAATCAACACAACTTACTCTAAACCTCAAAGGACTGAACTCAGCCCACTTTACACAACAGAAAAGATTATTTACAACTGGTCAGAATTTGAAAAACAATTTATTGATGTCTCTTTGGAAGAGAATCAAGTGCATGTACAGCAGCAAGCAACAAAGCACTGAAAACCAGCGACACCCCGTTAGAAAAATAAACTGCAATAAAAAGGCGGTGAGTGAGAGATAAATTCTTAGAGATTTGGTTCAGGGGCTGTGATTGAAGTTGTTTTGACCATACATTAACACACAGAAGGATGGGACCTAAGGGAAGACACTCATGGGTCTGAGAGTCTTCGTGAGCATGAGTCAGCAAATGGAGCACTTTTAGAATTACACTGCCTTGCTCTGATTCCATGGATCCCAAATCTCCAAATGCAGATGACACTTCCTACAGTGAACCCATGCATGGGAACAACCACAGGATGCTACCCCATTGGAACGGGAAAAAACTTGATAAGCCACCTCATCTTCTCATATCCTGGTGCTCGGAGTCAAGCTTCCATCCGCTTTCCTGAAAATATCCCCACTTGGGGAACTCAGCACTTTCAAAATCCTCTTTCTTATAGGATGGTATTGGTTCTACGGATGAACTGCAATGGGGAAGAATAAGACAGAATTCCTATATATTTGGACAGGCACATGGAGCTCTAATTTCCAATGCGGAGCAAGAATTGACGGAAGTCTAATCTGGCTCTCAAAAGGAAAATAGGGCTTGAAAATTTCCTGCTGCTTTGTGACCGGTCCCAAAGTGGTAAGTTGAGAAGGGAATCTCAGGGAGCCTATAATTCATTGTCCAGCAGGATGGTAAAGATACCGAATGTGGAGAAATGCCTTGGGTTGAACCAGAGGAAAGAACTTGAGATCAAGGCAGAATTGCAAAAATGGGATTTCAAAAGAGAGATGGATCTCGCCTGGTAAGAAACTAGAATGTGGCAGCACTTCTTCAACCATGCCTTTGTCGGAAAAGGGTGTATGCCTTTATCCTGAATATATTCAGGATAAAGGCATACACCGTTTTTGGGCAACCAGGCAGGGGCTCAGTGCAAATCAACACTACATAGTGCTATCACTTCCCATCAAAACAAAGGGTCACCTAAGAAAAGTGTAAAGACCAGAAATGCAGGGTAGGGTGGAGATAAATCGTACCCACATTTTGTGGATTGTGGGATGGCAAATTGCAATCGCCACTCTGGCGAAGTTTACGGTGTATTCCAAAATAATGTGAGAAACAAAGCTACAACACATAGGACACTTCCACTCAAGGACGTATATTTTCAGGAAAACCAAAGATCCTCGGGATATACGCAACCCAACGTTTACTGCTGCTCTCTTTACAAAAGCCTCGACTATGATACCATCTAAATTTCCTTGGACGGGAAACATGGATGAAGACTATGTGATTCTTATCTACAATGATATATTACTGTGCCAGGAAATCAATGAATTAACGCACTTACCGCCACCGGAGTGTTCTTAGTTACAATCATTCTCAGTGAATTTAGTCACATAGAAAAAAGTGGTTTATCAAAGATATGAGGTACAGGTGGAACATAAAATTGCGTAACATGAATTCCATGGATCCGAAATCTCCAAATGCAGACGACCCTTCCTACAGCGATCACATGCATGGGAGAGCCACAGGATGCTACCGCATTGGAACGGGAATAAACTTGAAAAGCCACCTCATCTTCTCATATCCTGGTGCTCGGGGTCAAGCTTCCAGGCGCTTTCCTCAAAATATCCCCACTTGGGGAAGTCAGCACTTTCAAATCTCTCTTTCTTGTAGCTTGCAATTGGTTCCATGGATGAAGTGCAACGGGGAAGAATAAGAAACATTGCCAATATATTTGGACAGGGCCATGGCGCTCTAATTTCCAATGCTGAACAAGAATTGACCCAACTCGAAGATTGCTCTCACAAGGAGAATAGGGTTTGATAATTACCTGCTGCTTTCTGACTGCTTCCGAAAGTGGGAAGTTGAGCAGGGGATCTCAGGGAGCCTATAATTCATGGCGCTGCGGGATGGAAGAAGACACCTAATGTGGATAAATGCCTTGGGTTGAACCAGAGAAAAGAACTTGAGAGCAAGGCAGAATTGCAAACATGGGATTTCATGAGGGAGATGGGTCTCGCCTCATAAGAACCTGGAATGTGGCAGTACTTCTCCAAGCATGCCTAGGTCGAAAAAGGGTGTATGCCTTTATCCTGAATATATTCAGGATAAAGGCATACACCGTTTTTGGGCAACCAGGCAGTGGCTCGGTGCAAATCAACACTACATAGTGCTATCACTTCCCATCAAAACAAAGGGTCATCTACGAAAAGTGTAAAGACCAGAAATGCAGGGAAGGGTGGAGATAAATCATACCCACATTTTGTGGATTGTGGGATGGTAAATTGCAATTGGCACTCTGGCCAAGTCTATGGTGTATTCCAAAATAATGTCAGAAACAAAGCTACAGCACATAGGACACTTCCACTCAAGAACGTATATTTAACGGAAAACCAAAGATCCTCAGGACACAGGCAACCCAACCTTTACTGCTCCTCCCTTTATAAAAGCCTCCACTAGGATACCATCTAAATTTCCTTGGACGGAAAACATAGATGAAGAACATGTGATTCTTATCTACAATCATATATTACTAAGCCAGGAAATCAATGAAATAACGTCACTTGCCACCACCAGAGTGTTCTTAGTTACAATCATTCTCCGTGAATTTAGTCACATAGAAAAAAGTCGTTTCTCAAAGTTATGAAGTACAGGTGGAACATAAAATTTCGTCACATGAACGAAATGCCAAACGAGAGAAAGAATTATACATTTAGCAAACACACTTATGCCTGTAGGAGCGCAAAGGTCACTTGAGATGAGTAAAAACCAGGTGTTTTAAATGGGCACAGATCCCATTCCCTATAGACCAAAGAGGGAAACAACACAACTTACTCTAAACCTCAAAGGACTGACCTCAGCCCACTTTACACACCAGAAATGATTATTTACAACTGGTCAGAATTTGAAAAACAATTTATCGATGTCTCTCTGGAAGAGAATCAAGTGGATGTAGAGCAGCAGGCAACACAGCACTGAAAAACAGCTACACCCCATAAGAAAAATAAACTGCAAAATAAAGGCAGTGAGTGAGAGATAAATTCTTAGAATCTTCGTTCAGGGGCTGTGATTGAAGTTGTTTTGACCATATATTAACACACAAAAGGATGGGACCTAAGGGAAGACACTCGTGGGTCTGAGAGTCTTCGTGAGCATGAGTCAGCAAATGCAGAACTTTTAGAATTACACTGCCTTGCTCTGATTCCATGGATCCCAAATCTCCAAATGCAGATGACACTTCCTACAGTGAACCCATGCATGGGAACAACCACAGGATGCTACCCCATTGGAACGGGAAAAAACTTGATAAGCCACCTCATCTTCTCATATCCTGGTGCTCGGAGTCAAGCTTCCATCCGCTTTCCTGAAAATATCCCCACTTGGGGAACTCAGCACTTTCAAAATCCTCTTTCTTATAGGATGGTATTGGTTCTACGGATGAACTGCAATGGGGAAGAATAAGACAGAATTCCTATATATTTGGACAGGCACGTGGAGCTCTAATTTCCAATGCGGAGCAAGAATTGACGGAAGTCTAATCTGGCTCTCAAAAGGAAAATAGGGCTTGAAAATTTCCTGCTGCTTTGTGACCGGTCCCAAAGTGGTAAGTTGAGAAGGGAATCTCAGGGAGCCTATAATTCATTGTCCAGCAGGATGGTAAAGATACCGAATGTGGAGAAATGCCTTGGGTTGAACCAGAGGAAAGAACTTGAGATCAAGGCAGAATTGCAAAAATGGGATTTCAAAAGAGAGATGGATCTCGCCTGGTAAGAAACTAGAATGTGGCAGCACTTCTTCAACCATGCCTTTGTCGGAAAAGGGTGTATGCCTTTATCCTGAATATATTCAGGATAAAGGCATACACCGTTTTTGGGCAACCAGGCAGGGGCTCAGTGCAAATCAACACTACATAGTGCTATCACTTCCCATCAAAACAAAGGGTCACCTAAGAAAAGTGTAAAGACCAGAAATGCAGGGTAGGGTGGAGATAAATCGTACCCACATTTTGTGGATTGTGGGATGGCAAATTGCAATCGCCACTCTGGCGAAGTTTACGGTGTATTCCAAAATAATGTGAGAAACAAAGCTACAACACATAGGACACTTCCACTCAAGGACGTATATTTTCAGGAAAACCAAAGATCCTCAGGATATACGCAACCCAACGTTTACTGCTGCTCTCTTTACAAAAGCCTCGACGATGATACCATCTAAATTTCCTTGGACGGGAAACATGGATGAAGACTATGTGATTCTTATCTACAATGATATATTACTGTGCCAGGAAATCAATGAATTAACGCACTTACCGCCACCGGAGTGTTCTTAGTTACAATCATTCTCAGTGAATTTAGTCACATAGAAAAAAGTGGTTTATCAAAGATATGAGGTACAGGTGGAACATAAAATTGCATAACATGAATGAAATGGCAAACGAGAGAAAGAATTACACGTTTAGCCAACACAGTTATGACTGTAGGAGCGCAAAGGTCACTTGAGATGAGTAAAAACCAGGTGTTTTAAATGGGCACAGATCCCATTCCATATAGACCAAAGAGGGAAACAACACAACTTACTCTAAACCTCAAAGGACTGACCTCAGCCCACTTTACACACCAGAAATGATTATTTACAACTGGTCAGAATTTGAAAAACAATTTATCGATGTCTCTCTGGAAGAGAATCAAGTGGATGTAGAGCAGCAGGCAACACAGCACTGAAAAACAGCTACACCCCATAAGAAAAATAAACTGCAAAATAAAGGCAGTGAGTGAGAGATAAATTCTTAGAATCTTCGTTCAGGGGCTGTGATTGAAGTTGTTTTGACCGTATATTAACACACAAAAGGATGGGACCTAAGGGAAGACACTCGTGGGTCTGAGAGTCTTCGTGAGCATGAGTCAGCAAATGCAGAACTTTTAGAATAACACTGCTTTGCCTTGATTCCATGGATCCGAAATCTCCAAATGCAGACGACCCTTCCTACAGCGATCACATGCATGGGAGAGCCACAGGATGCTACCGCATTGGAACGGGAATAAACTTGAAAAGCCACCTCATCTTCTCATATCCTGGTGCTCGGGGTCAAGCTTCCAGGCGCTTTCCTCAAAATATCCCCACTTGGGGAAGTCAGCACTTTCAAATCTCTCTTTCTTGTAGCTTGCAATTGGTTCCATGGATGAAGTGCAACGGGGAAGAATAAGAAACATTGCCAATATATTTGGACAGGGCCATGGCGCTCTAATTTCCAATGCTGAACAAGAATTGACCCAACTCTAAGATTGCTCTCACAAGGAGAATAGGGTTTGATAATTACCTGCTGCTTTCTGACTGCTTCCGAAAGTGGGAAGTTGAGCAGGGGATCTCAGGGAGCCTATAATTCATGGCGCTGCGGGATGGAAGAAGACACCTAATGTGGATAAATGCCTTGGGTTGAACCAGAGAAAAGAACTTGAGAGCAAGGCAGAATTGCAAACATGGGATTTCATGAGGGAGATGGGTCTCGCCTCATAAGAACCTGGAATGTGGCAGTACTTCTTCAAGCATGCCTAGGTCGAAAAAGGGTGTATGCCTTTATCCTGAATATATTCAGGATAAAGGCATACACCGTTTTTGGGCAACCAGGCAGTGGCTCGGTGCAAATCAACACTACATAGTGCTATCACTTCCCATCAAAACAAAGGGTCATCTACGAAAAGTGTAAAGACCAGAAATGCAGGGAAGGGTGGAGATAAATCATACCCACATTTTGTGGATTGTGGGATGGTAAATTGCAATTGGCACTCTGGCCAAGTCTATGGTGTATTCCAAAATAATGTCAGAAACAAAGCTACAGCACATAGGACACTTCCACTCAAGAACGTATATTTAACGGAAAACCAAAGATCCTCAGGACACAGGCAACCCAACCTTTACTGCTCCTCCCTTTATAAAAGCCTCCACTAGGATACCATCTAAATTTCCTTGGACGGAAAACATAGATGAAGAACATGTGATTCTTGTCTACAATCATATATTACTAAGCCAGGAAATCAATGAAATAACGTCACTTGCCACCACCGGAGTGTTCTTAGTTACAATCATTCTCCGTGAATTTAGTCACATAGAAAAAAGTCGTTTCTCAAAGTTATGAAGTACAGGTGGAACATAAAATTTCGTCACATGAACGAAATGCCAAACGAGAGAAAGAATTATACATTTAGCAAACACACTTATGCCTGTAGGAGCGCAAAGGTCACTTGAGGTGAGTAAAAACCAGGTGTTTTAAATGAGCACAGATACCATTCCCTATAGACCAAAGAGGGAATCAACACAACTTACTCTAAACCTCAAAGGACTGAACTCAGCCCACTTTACACAACAGAAAAGATTATTTACAACTGGTCAGAATTTGAAAAACAATTTATTGATGTCTCTTTGGAAGAGAATCAAGTGCATGTACAGCAGCAAGCAACAAAGCACTGAAAACCAGCGACACCCCGTTAGAAAAATAAACTGCAATAAAAAGGCGGTGAGTGAGAGATAAATTCTTAGAGATTTCGTTCAGGGGCTGTGATTGAAGTTGTTTTGACCATACATTAACACACAGAAGGATGGGACCTAAGGGAGGACACTCCTGGGTCTCAGAGTCTTCGTGAGCATGAGTCAGCAAATGGAGCACTTTTAGAATTACACTGCCTTGCTCTGATTCCATGGATCCCAAATCTCCAAATGCAGATGACACTTCCTACAGTGAACCCATGCATGGGAACAACCACAGGATGCTACCCCATTGGAACGGGAAAAAACTTGATAAGCCACCTCATCTTCTCATATCCTGGTGCTCGGGTTCAAGCTTCCATCCGCTTTCCTGAAAATATCCCCACTTGGGGAACTCAGCACTTTCAAAATCCTCTTTCTTATAGGATGGTATTGGTTCTACGGATGAACTGCAATGGGGAAGAATAAGACAGAATTCCTATATATTTGGACAGGCACATGGAGCTCTAATTTCCAATGCGGAGCAAGAATTGACGGAAGTCTAATCTGGCTCTCAAAAGGAAAATAGGGCTTGAAAATTTCCTGCTGCTTTGTGACCGGTCCCAAAGTGGTAAGTTGAGAAGGGAATCTCAGGGAGCCTATAATTCATTGTCCAGCAGGATGGTAAAGATACCGAATGTGGAGAAATGTCTTGGGTTGAACCAGAGGAAAGAACTTGAGATCAAGGCAGAATTGCAAAAATGGGATTTCAAAAGAGAGATGGATCTCGCCTGGTAAGAAACTAGAATGTGGCAGCACTTCTTCAACCATGCCTTTGTCGGAAAAGGGTGTATGCCTTTATCCTGAATATATTCAGGATAAAGGCATACACCGTTTTTGGGCAACCAGGCAGGGGCTCAGTGCAAATCAACACTACATAGTGCTATCACTTCCCATCAAAACAAAGGGTCACCTAAGAAAAGTGTAAAGACCAGAAATGCAGGGTAGGGTGGAGATAAATCGTACCCACATTTTGTGGATTGTGGGATGGCAAATTGCAATCGCCACTCTGGCGAAGTTTACGGTGTATTCCAAAATAATGTGAGAAACAAAGCTACAACACATAGGACACTTCCACTCAAGGACGTATATTTTCAGGAAAACCAAAGATCCTCAGGATATACGCAACCCAACGTTTACTGCTGCTCTCTTTACAAAAGCCTCGACTATGATACCATCTAAATTTCCTTGGACGGGAAACATGGATGAAGACTATGTGATTCTTATCTACAATGATATATTACTGTGCCAGGAAATCAATGAATTAACGCACTTACCGCCACCGGAGTGTTCTTAGTTACAATCATTCTCAGTGAATTTAGTCACATAGAAAAAAGTGGTTTATCAAAGATATGAGGTACAGGTGGAACATAAAATTGCGTAACATGAATGAAATGGCAAACGAGAGAAAGAATTACACGTTTAGCCAACACAGTTATGACTGAAGGAGCGCAAAGGTCACTTGAGATGAGTAAAAACCAGGTGTTTTAAATGGGCACAGATCCCATTCCATATAGACCAAAGAGGGAAACAACACAACTTACTCTAAACCTCAAAGGACTGACCTCAGCCCACTTTACACACCAGAAATGATTATTTACAACTGGTCAGAATTTGAAAAACAATTTATCGATGTCTCTCTGGAAGAGAATCAAGTGGATGTAGAGCAGCAGGCAACACAGCACTGAAAAACAGCTACACCCCATAAGAAAAATAAACTGCAAAATAAAGGCAGTGAGTGAGAGATAAATTCTTAGAATCTTCGTTCAGGGGCTGTGATTGAAGTTGTTTTGACCATATATTAACACACAAAAGGATGGGACCTAAGGGAAGACACTCGTGGGTCTGAGAGTCTTCGTGAGCATGAGTCAGCAAATGCAGAACTTTTAGAATAACACTGCTTTGCCTTGATTCCATGGATCCGAAATCTCCAAATGCAGACGACCCTTCCTACAGCGATCACATGCATGGGAGAGCCACAGGATGCTACCGCATTGGAACGGGAATAAACTTGAAAAGCCACCTCATCTTCTCATATCCTGGTGCTCGGGGTCAAGCTTCCAGGCGC
Source organism: Kogia breviceps (assembly GCF_026419965.1). Lineage (NCBI taxonomy): Eukaryota > Metazoa > Chordata > Mammalia > Artiodactyla > Physeteridae > Kogia > Kogia breviceps. The sequence continues at coordinate 36,479,301 of NC_081325.1, forward strand.
TTTCCTCAAAATATCCCCACTTGGGGAAGTCAGCACTTTCAAATCTCTCTTTCTTGTAGCTTGCAATTGGTTCCATGGATGAAGTGCAACGGGGAAGAATAAGAAACATTGCCAATATATTTGGACAGGCCCATGGCGCTCTAATTTCCAATGCTGAACAAGAATTGACCCAACTCTAAGATTGCTCTCACAAGGAGAATAGGGTTTGATAATTACCTGCTGCTTTCTGACTGCTTCCGAAAGTGGGAAGTTGAGCAGGGGATCTCAGGGAGCCTATAATTCATGGCGCTGCGGGATGGAAGAAGACACCTAATGTGGATAAATGCCTTGGGTTGAACCAGAGAAAAGAACTTGAGAGCAAGGCAGAATTGCAAACATGGGATTTCATGAGGGAGATGGGTCTCGCCTCATAAGAACCTGGAATGTGGCAGTACTTCTTCAAGCATGCCTAGGTCGAAAAAGGGTGTATGCCTTTATCCTGAATATATTCAGGATAAAGGCATACACCGTTTTTGGGCAACCAGGCAGTGGCTCGGTGCAAATCAACACTACATAGTGCTATCACTTCCCATCAAAACAAAGGGTCATCTACGAAAAGTGTAAAGACCAGAAATGCAGGGAAGGGTGGAGATAAATCATACCCACATTTTGTGGATTGTGGGATGGTAAATTGCAATTGGCACTCTGGCCAAGTCTATGGTGTATTCCAAAATAATGTCAGAAACAAAGCTACAGCACATAGGACACTTCCACTCAAGAACGTATATTTAACGGAAAACCAAAGATCCTCAGGACACAGGCAACCCAACCTTTACTGCTCCTCCCTTTATAAAAGCCTCCACTAGGATACCATCTAAATTTCCTTGGACGGAAAACATAGATGAAGAACATGTGATTCTTGTCTACAATCATATATTACTAAGCCAGGAAATCAATGAAATAACGTCACTTGCCACCACCGGAGTGTTCTTAGTTACAATCATTCTCCGTGAATTTAGTCACATAGAAAAAAGTCGTTTCTCAAAGTTATGAAGTACAGGTGGAACATAAAATTTCGTCACATGAACGAAATGCCAAACGAGAGAAAGAATTATACATTTAGCAAACACACTTATGCCTGTAGGAGCGCAAAGGTCACTTGAGGTGAGTAAAAACCAGGTGTTTTAAATGAGCACAGATACCATTCCCTATAGACCAAAGAGGGAATCAACACAACTTACTCTAAACCTCAAAGGACTGAACTCAGCCCACTTTACACAACAGAAAAGATTATTTACAACTGGTCAGAATTTGAAAAACAATTTATTGATGTCTCTTTGGAAGAGAATCAAGTGCATGTACAGCAGCAAGCAACAAAGCACTGAAAACCAGCGACACCCCGTTAGAAAAATAAACTGCAATAAAAAGGCGGTGAGTGAGAGATAAATTCTTAGAGATTTCGTTCAGGGGCTGTGATTGAAGTTGTTTTGACCATACATTAACACACAGAAGGATGGGACCTAAGGGAGGACACTCCTGGGTCTCAGAGTCTTCGTGAGCATGAGTCAGCAAATGGAGCACTTTTAGAATTACACTGCCTTGCTCTGATTCCATGGATCCCAAATCTCCAAATGCAGATGACACTTCCTACAGTGAACCCATGCATGGGAACAACCACAGGATGCTACCCCATTGGAACGGGAAAAAACTTGATAAGCCACCTCATCTTCTCATATCCTGGTGCTCGGAGTCAAGCTTCCATCCGCTTTCCTGAAAATATCCCCACTTGGGGAACTCAGCACTTTCAAAATCCTCTTTCTTATAGGATGGTATTGGTTCTACGGATGAACTGCAATGGGGAAGAATAAGACAGAATTCCTATATATTTGGACAGGCACATGGAGCTCTAATTTCCAATGCAGAGCAAGAATTGACGGAAGTCTAATCTGGCTCTCAAAAGGAAAATAGGGCTTGAAAATTTCCTGCTGCTTTGTGACCGGTCCCAAAGTGGTAAGTTGAGAAGGGAATCTCAGGGAGCCTATAATACATTGTCCAGCAGGATGGTAAAGATACCGAATGTGGAGAAATGCCTTGGGTTGAACCAGAGGAAAGAACTTGAGATCAAGGCAGAATTGCAAAAATGGGATTTCAAAAGAGAGATGGATCTCGCCTGGTAAGAAACTAGAATGTGGCAGCACTTCTTCAACCATGCCTTTGTCGGAAAAGGGTGTATGCCTTTATCCTGAATATATTCAGGATAAAGGCATACACCGTTTTTGGGCAACCAGGCAGGGGCTCAGTGCAAATCAACACTACATAGTGCTATCACTTCCCATCAAAACAAAGGGTCACCTAAGAAAAGTGTAAAGACCAGAAATGCAGGGTAGGGTGGAGATAAATCGTACCCACATTTTGTGGATTGTGGGATGGCAAATTGCAATCGCCACTCTGGCGAAGTTTACGGTGTATTCCAAAATAATGTGAGAAACAAAGCTACAACACATAGGACACTTCCACTCAAGGACGTATATTTTCAGGAAAACCAAAGATCCTCAGGATATACGCAACCCAACGTTTACTGCTGCTCTCTTTACAAAAGCCTCGACTATGATACCATCTAAATTTCCTTGGACGGGAAACATGGATGAAGACTATGTGATTCTTATCTACAATGATATATTACTGTGCCAGGAAATCAATGAAATAACGTCACTTACCGCCACCGGAGTGTTCTTAGTTACAATCATTCTCAGTGAATTTAGTCACATAGAAAAAAGTGGTTTATCAAAGATATGAGGTACAGGTGGAACATAAAATTGCGTAACATGAATGAAATGGCAAACGAGAGAAAGAATTACACGTTTAGCCAACACAGTTATGACTGTAGGAGCGCAAAGGTCACTTGAGATGAGTAAAAACCAGGTGTTTTAAATGGGCACAGATCCCATTCCATATAGACCAAAGAGGGAAACAACACAACTTACTCTAAACCTCAAAGGACTGACCTCAGCCCACTTTACACACCAGAAATGATTATTTACAACTGGTCAGAATTTGAAAAACAATTTATCGATGTCTCTCTGGAAGAGAATCAAGTGGATGTAGAGCAGCAGGCAACACAGCACTGAAAAACAGCTACACCCCATAAGAAAAATAAACTGCAAAATAAAGGCAGTGAGTGAGAGATAAATTCTTAGAATCTTCGTTCAGGGGCTGTGATTGAAGTTGTTTTGACCGTATACTAACACACAAAAGGATGGGACCTAAGGGAAGACACTCGTGGGTCTGAGAGTCTTCGTGAGCATGAGTCAGCAAATGCAGAACTTTTAGAATAACACTGCTTTGCCTTGATTCCATGGATCCGAAATCTCCAAATGCAGACGACCCTTCCTACAGCGATCACATGCATGGGAGAGCCACAGGATGCTACCGCATTGGAACGGGAATAAACTTGAAAAGCCACCTCATCTTCTCATATCCTGGTGCTCGGGGTCAAGCTTCCAGGCGCTTTCCTAAAAATATCCCCACTTGGGGAAGTCAGCACTTTCAAATCTCTCTTTCTTGTAGCTTGCAATTGGTTCCATGGATGAAGTGCAACGGGGAAGAATAAGAAACATTGCCAATATATTTGGACAGGCCCATGGCGCTCTAATTTCCAATGCTGAACAAGAATTGACCCAACTCGAAGATTGCTCTCACAAGGAGAATAGGGTTTGATAATTACCTGCTGCTTTCTGACTGCTTCCGAAAGTGGGAAGTTGAGCAGGGGATCTCAGGGAGCCTATAATTCATGGCGCTGCGGGATGGAAGAAGACACCTAATGTGGATAAATGCCTTGGGTTGAACCAGAGAAAAGAACTTGAGAGCAAGGCATAATTGCAAACATGGGATTTCATGAGGGAGATGGGCCTCGCCTCATAAGAACCTGGAATGTGGCAGTACTTCTTCAAGCATGACTAGGTCGAAAAAGGGTGTATGCCTTTATCCTGAATATATTCAGGATAAAGGCATACACCGTTTTTGGGCAACCAGGCAGTGGCTCGGTGCAAATCAACACTACATAGTGCTATCACTTCCCATCAAAACAAAGGGTCATCTACGAAAAGTGTAAAGACCAGAAATGCAGGGAAGGGTGGAGATAAATCATACCCACATTTGGTGGATTGTGGGATGGTAAATTGCAATTGGCACTCTGGCGAAGTCTATGGTGTATTCCAAAATAATGTTAGAAACAAAGCTACAGCACATAGGACACTTCCACTCAAGAACGTATATTTAACGGAAAACCAAAGATCCTCAGGACACAGGCAACCCAACCTTTACTGCTCCTCCCTTTATAAAAGCCTCCACTAGGATACCATCTAAATTTCCTTGGACGGAAAACATAGATGAAGAACATGTGATTCTTATCTACAATCATATATTACTAAGCCAGGAAATCAATGAAATAACGTCACTTGCCACCACCGGAGTGTTCTTAGTTACAATCATTCTCCGTGAATTTAGTCACATAGAAAAAAGTCGTTTCTCAAAGTTATGAAGTACAGGTGGAACATAAAATTTCGTCACATGAACGAAATGCCAAACGAGAGAAAGAATTATACATTTAGCAAACACACTTATGCCTGTAGGAGCGCAAAGGTCACTTGAGGTGAGTAAAAACCAGGTGTTTTAAATGAGCACAGATACCATTCCCTATAGACCAAAGAGGGAATCAACACAACTTACTCTAAACCTCAAAGGACTGAACTCAGCCCACTTTACACAACAGAAAAGATTATTTACAACTGGTCAGAATTTGAAAAACAATTTATTGATGTCTCTTTGGAAGAGAATCAAGTGCATGTACAGCAGCAAGCAACAAAGCACTGAAAACCAGCGACACCCCGTTAGAAAAATAAACTGCAATAAAAAGGCGGTGAGTGAGAGATAAATTCTTAGAGATTTCGTTCAGGGGCTGTGATTGAAGTTGTTTTGACCATACATTAACACACAGAAGGATGGGACCTAAGGGAGGACACTCCTGGGTCTCAGAGTCTTCGTGAGCATGAGTCAGCAAATGGAGCACTTTTAGAATTACACTGCCTTGCTCTGATTCCATGGATCCCAAATCTCCAAATGCAGATGACACTTCCTACAGTGAACCCATGCATGGGAACAACCACAGGATGCTACCCCATTGGAACGGGAAAAAACTTGATAAGCCACCTCATCTTCTCATATCCTTGGGCTCGGAGTCAAGCTTCCATCCGCTTTCCTGAAAATATCCCCACTTGGGGAACTCAGCACTTTCAAAATCCTCTTTCTTATAGGATGGTATTGGTTCTACGGATGAACTGCAATGGGGAAGAATAAGACAGAATTCCTATATATTTGGACAGGCACATGGAGCTCTAATTTCCAATGCGGAGCAAGAATTGACGGAAGTCTAATCTGGCTCTCAAAAGGAAAATAGGGCTTGAAAATTTCCTGCTGCTTTGTGACCGGTCCCAAAGTGGTAAGTTGAGAAGGGAATCTCAGGGAGCCTATAATTCATTGTCCAGCAGGATGGTAAAGATACCGAATGTGGAGAAATGCCTTGGGTTGAACCAGAGGAAAGAACTTGAGATCAAGGCAGAATTGCAAAAATGGGATTTCAAAAGAGAGATGGATCTCGCCTGGTAAGAAACTAGAATGTGGCAGCACTTCTTCAACCATGCCTTTGTCGGAAAAGGGTGTATGCCTTTATCCTGAATATATTCAGGATAAAGGCATACACCGTTTTTGGGCAACCAGGCAGGGGCTCAGTGCAAATCAACACTACATAGTGCTATCACTTCCCATCAAAACAAAGGGTCACCTAAGAAAAGTGTAAAGACCAGAAATGCAGGGTAGGGTGGAGATAAATCGTACCCACATTTTGTGGATTGTGGGATGGCAAATTGCAATCGCCACTCTGGCGAAGTTTACGGTGTATTCCAAAATAATGTGAGAAACAAAGCTACAACACATAGGACACTTCCACTCAAGGACGTATATTTTCAGGAAAACCAAAGATCCTCAGGATATACGCAACCCAACGTTTACTGCTGCTCTCTTTACAAAAGCCTCGACTATGATACCATCTAAATTTCCTTGGACGGGAAACATGGATGAAGACTATGTGATTCTTATCTACAATGATATATTACTGTGCCAGGAAATCAATGAAATAACGTCACTTACCGCCACCGGAGTGTTCTTAGTTACAATCATTCTCAGTGAATTTAGTCACATAGAAAAAAGTGGTTTATCAAAGATATGAGGTACAGGTGGAACATAAAATTGCGTAACATGAATGAAATGGCAAACGAGAGAAAGAATTACACGTTTAGCCAACACAGTTATGACTGTAGGAGCGCAAAGGTCACTTGAGATGAGTAAAAACCAGGTGTTTTAAATGGGCACAGATCCCATTCCATATAGACCAAAGAGGGAAACAACACAACTTACTCTAAACCTCAAAGGACTGACCTCAGCCCACTTTACACACCAGAAATGATTATTTACAACTGGTCAGAATTTGAAAAACAATTTATCGATGTCTCTCTGGAAGAGAATCAAGTGGATGTAGAGCAGCAGGCAACACAGCACTGAAAAACAGCTACACCCCATAAGAAAAATAAACTGCAAAATAAAGGCAGTGAGTGAGAGATAAATTCTTAGAATCTTCGTTCAGGGGCTGTGATTGAAGTTGTTTTGACCATATACTAACACACAAAAGGATGGGACCTAAGGGAAGACACTCGTGGGTCTGAGAGTCTTCGTGAGCATGAGTCAGCAAATGCAGAACTTTTAGAATAACACTGCTTTGCCTTGATTCCATGGATCCGAAATCTCCAAATGCAGACGACCCTTCCTACAGCGATCACATGCATGGGAGAGCCACAGGATGCTACCGCATTGGAACGGGAATAAACTTGAAAAGCCACCTCATCTTCTCATATCCTGGTGCTCGGGGTCAAGCTTCCAGGCGCTTTCCTAAAAATATCCCCACTTGGGGAAGTCAGCACTTTCAAATCTCTCTTTCTTGTAGCTTGCAATTGGTTCCATGGATGAAGTGCAACGGGGAAGAATAAGAAACATTGCCAATATATTTGGACAGGGCCATGGCGCTCTAATTTCCAATGCTGAACAAGAATTGACCCAACTCGAAGATTGCTCTCACAAGGAGAATAGGGTTTGATAATTACCTGCTGCTTTCTGACTGCTTCCGAAAGTGGGAAGTTGAGCAGGGGATCTCAGGGAGCCTATAATTCATGGCGCTGCGGGATGGAAGAAGACACCTAATGTGGATAAATGCCTTGGGTTGAACCAGAGAAAAGAACTTGAGAGCAAGGCATAATTGCAAACATGGGATTTCATGAGGGAGATGGGCCTCGCCTCATAAGAACCTGGAATGTGGCAGTACTTCTTCAAGCATGACTAGGTCGAAAAAGGGTGTATGCCTTTATCCTGAATATATTCAGGATAAAGGCATACACCGTTTTTGGGCAACCAGGCAGTGGCTCGGTGCAAATCAACACTACATAGTGCTATCACTTCCCATCAAAACAAAGGGTCATCTACGAAAAGTGTAAAGACCAGAAATGCAGGGAAGGGTGGAGATAAATCATACCCACATTTGGTGGATTGTGGGATGGTAAATTGCAATTGGCACTCTGGCGAAGTCTATGGTGTATTCCAAAATAATGTTAGAAACAAAGCTACAGCACATAGGACACTTCCACTCAAGAACGTATATTTAACGGAAAACCAAAGATCCTCAGGACACAGGCAACCCAACCTTTACTGCTCCTCCCTTTATAAAAGCCTCCACTAGGATACCATCTAAATTTCCTTGGACGGAAAACATAGATGAAGAACATGTGATTCTTATCTACAATCATATATTACTAAGCCAGGAAATCAATGAAATAACGTCACTTGCCACCACCGGAGTGTTCTTAGTTACAATCATTCTCCGTGAATTTAGTCACATAGAAAAAAGTCGTTTCTCAAAGTTATGAAGTACAGGTGGAACATAAAATTTCGTCACATGAACGAAATGCCAAACGAGAGAAAGAATTATACATTTAGCAAACACACTTATGCCTGTAGGAGCGCAAAGGTCACTTGAGGTGAGTAAAAACCAGGTGTTTTAAATGAGCACAGATACCATTCCCTATAGACCAAAGAGGGAATCAACACAACTTACTCTAAACCTCAAAGGACTGAACTCAGCCCACTTTACACAACAGAAAAGATTATTTACAACTGGTCAGAATTTGAAAAACAATTTATTGATGTCTCTTTGGAAGAGAATCAAGTGCATGTACAGCAGCAAGCAACAAAGCACTGAAAACCAGCGACACCCCGTTAGAAAAATAAACTGCAATAAAAAGGCGGTGAGTGAGAGATAAATTCTTAGAGATTTCGTTCAGGGGCTGTGATTGAAGTTGTTTTGACCATACATTAACACACAGAAGGATGGGACCTAAGGGAGGACACTCCTGGGTCTCAGAGTCTTCGTGAGCATGAGTCAGCAAATGGAGCACTTTTAGAATTACACTGCCTTGCTCTGATTCCATGGATCCCAAATCTCCAAATGCAGATGACACTTCCTACAGTGAACCCATGCATGGGAACAACCACAGGATGCTACCCCATTGGAACGGGAAAAAACTTGATAAGCCACCTCATCTTCTCATATCCTTGGGCTCGGAGTCAAGCTTCCATCCGCTTTCCTGAAAATATCCCCACTTGGGGAACTCAGCACTTTCAAAATCCTCTTTCTTATAGGATGGTATTGGTTCTACGGATGAACTGCAATGGGGAAGAATAAGACAGAATTCCTATATATTTGGACAGGCACATGGAGCTCTAATTTCCAATGCGGAGCAAGAATTGACGGAAGTCTAATCTGGCTCTCAAAAGGAAAATAGGGCTTGAAAATTTCCTGCTGCTTTGTGACCGGTCCCAAAGTGGTAAGTTGAGAAGGGAATCTCAGGGAGCCTATAATTCATTGTCCAGCAGGATGGTAAAGATACCGAATGTGGAGAAATGCCTTGGGTTGAACCAGAGGAAAGAACTTGAGATCAAGGCAGAATTGCAAAAATGGGATTTCAAAAGAGAGATGGATCTCGCCTGGTAAGAAACTAGAATGTGGCAGCACTTCTTCAACCATGCCTTTGTCGGAAAAGGGTGTATGCCTTTATCCTGAATATATTCAGGATAAAGGCATACACCGTTTTTGGGCAACCAGGCAGGGGCTCAGTGCAAATCAACACTACATAGTGCTATCACTTCCCATCAAAACAAAGGGTCACCTAAGAAAAGTGTAAAGACCAGAAATGCAGGGTAGGGTGGAGATAAATCGTACCCACATTTTGTGGATTGTGGGATGGCAAATTGCAATCGCCACTCTGGCGAAGTTTACGGTGTATTCCAAAATAATGTGAGAAACAAAGCTACAACACATAGGACACTTCCACTCAAGGACGTATATTTTCAGGAAAACCAAAGATCCTCAGGATATACGCAACCCAACGTTTACTGCTGCTCTCTTTACAAAAGCCTCGACTATGATACCATCTAAATTTCCTTGGACGGGAAACATGGATGAAGACTATGTGATTCTTATCTACAATGATATATTACTGTGCCAGGAAATCAATGAAATAACGTCACTTACCGCCACCGGAGTGTTCTTAGTTACAATCATTCTCAGTGAATTTAGTCACATAGAAAAAAGTGGTTTATCAAAGATATGAGGTACAGGTGGAACATAAAATTGCGTAACATGAATGAAATGGCAAACGAGAGAAAGAATTACACGTTTAGCCAACACAGTTATGACTGTAGGAGCGCAAAGGTCACTTGAGATGAGTAAAAACCAGGTGTTTTAAATGGGCACAGATCCCATTCCATATAGACCAAAGAGGGAAACAACACAACTTACTCTAAACCTCAAAGGACTGACCTCAGCCCACTTTACACACCAGAAATGATTATTTACAACTGGTCAGAATTTGAAAAACAATTTATCGATGTCTCTCTGGAAGAGAATCAAGTGGATGTAGAGCAGCAGGCAACACAGCACTGAAAAACAGCTACACCCCATAAGAAAAATAAACTGCAAAATAAAGGCAGTGAGTGAGAGATAAATTCTTAGAATCTTCGTTCAGGGGCTGTGATTGAAGTTGTTTTGACCATATACTAACACACAAAAGGATGGGACCTAAGGGAAGACACTCGTGGGTCTGAGAGTCTTCGTGAGCATGAGTCAGCAAATGCAGAACTTTTAGAATAACACTGCTTTGCCTTGATTCCATGGATCCGAAATCTCCAAATGCAGACGACCCTTCCTACAGCGATCACATGCATGGGAGAGCCACAGGATGCTACCGCATTGGAACGGGAATAAACTTGAAAAGCCACCTCATCTTCTCATATCCTGGTGCTCGGGGTCAAGCTTCCAGGCGCTTTCCTAAAAATATCCCCACTTGGGGAAGTCAGCACTTTCAAATCTCTCTTTCTTGTAGCTTGCAATTGGTTCCATGGATGAAGTGCAACGGGGAAGAATAAGAAACATTGCCAATATATTTGGACAGGCCCATGGCGCTCTAATTTCCAATGCTGAACAAGAATTGACCCAACTCGAAGATTGCTCTCACAAGGAGAATAGGGTTTGATAATTACCTGCTGCTTTCTGACTGCTTCCGAAAGTGGGAAGTTGAGCAGGGGATCTCAGGGAGCCTATAATTCATGGCGCTGCGGGATGGAAGAAGACACCTAATGTGGATAAATGCCTTGGGTTGAACCAGAGAAAAGAACTTGAGAGCAAGGCATAATTGCAAACATGGGATTTCATGAGGGAGATGGGCCTCGCCTCATAAGAACCTGGAATGTGGCAGTACTTCTTCAAGCATGACTAGGTCGAAAAAGGGTGTATGCCTTTATCCTGAATATATTCAGGATAAAGGCATACACCGTTTTTGGGCAACCAGGCAGTGGCTCGGTGCAAATCAACACTACATAGTGCTATCACTTCCCATCAAAACAAAGGGTCATCTACGAAAAGTGTAAAGACCAGAAATGCAGGGAAGGGTGGAGATAAATCATACCCACATTTGGTGGATTGTGGGATGGTAAATTGCAATTGGCACTCTGGCGAAGTCTATGGTGTATTCCAAAATAATGTTAGAAACAAAGCTACAGCACATAGGACACTTCCACTCAAGAACGTATATTTAACGGAAAACCAAAGATCCTCAGGACACAGGCAACCCAACCTTTACTGCTCCTCCCTTTATAAAAGCCTCCACTAGGATACCATCTAAATTTCCTTGGACGGAAAACATAGATGAAGAACATGTGATTCTTATCTACAATCATATATTACTAAGCCAGGAAATCAATGAAATAACGTCACTTGCCACCACCGGAGTGTTCTTAGTTACAATCATTCTCCGTGAATTTAGTCACATAGAAAAAAGTCGTTTCTCAAAGTTATGAAGTACAGGTGGAACATAAAATTTCGTCACATGAACGAAATGCCAAACGAGAGAAAGAATTATACATTTAGCAAACACACTTATGCCTGTAGGAGCGCAAAGGTCACTTGAGGTGAGTAAAAACCAGGTGTTTTAAATGAGCACAGATACCATTCCCTATAGACCAAAGAGGGAATCAACACAACTTACTCTAAACCTCAAAGGACTGAACTCAGCCCACTTTACACAACAGAAAAGATTATTTACAACTGGTCAGAATTTGAAAAACAATTTATTGATGTCTCTTTGGAAGAGAATCAAGTGCATGTACAGCAGCAAGCAACAAAGCACTGAAAACCAGCGACACCCCGTTAGAAAAATAAACTGCAATAAAAAGGCGGTGAGTGAGAGATAAATTCTTAGAGATTTCGTTCAGGGGCTGTGATTGAAGTTGTTTTGACCATACATTAACACACAGAAGGATGGGACCTAAGGGAGGACACTCCTGGGTCTCAGAGTCTTCGTGAGCATGAGTCAGCAAATGGAGCACTTTTAGAATTACACTGCCTTGCTCTGATTCCATGGATCCCAAATCTCCAAATGCAGATGACACTTCCTACAGTGAACCCATGCATGGGAACAACCACAGGATGCTACCCCATTGGAACGGGAAAAAACTTGATAAGCCACCTCATCTTCTCATATCCTTGGGCTCGGAGTCAAGCTTCCATCCGCTTTCCTGAAAATATCCCCACTTGGGGAACTCAGCACTTTCAAAATCCTCTTTCTTATAGGATGGTATTGGTTCTACGGATGAACTGCAATGGGGAAGAATAAGACAGAATTCCTATATATTTGGACAGGCACATGGAGCTCTAATTTCCAATGCGGAGCAAGAATTGACGGAAGTCTAATCTGGCTCTCAAAAGGAAAATAGGGCTTGAAAATTTCCTGCTGCTTTGTGACCGGTCCCAAAGTGGTAAGTTGAGAAGGGAATCTCAGGGAGCCTATAATTCATTGTCCAGCAGGATGGTAAAGATACCGAATGTGGAGAAATGCCTTGGGTTGAACCAGAGGAAAGAACTTGAGATCAAGGCAGAATTGCAAAAATGGGATTTCAAAAGAGAGATGGATCTCGCCTGGTAAGAAACTAGAATGTGGCAGCACTTCTTCAACCATGCCTTTGTCGGAAAAGGGTGTATGCCTTTATCCTGAATATATTCAGGATAAAGGCATACACCGTTTTTGGGCAACCAGGCAGGGGCTCAGTGCAAATCAACACTACATAGTGCTATCACTTCCCATCAAAACAAAGGGTCACCTAAGAAAAGTGTAAAGACCAGAAATGCAGGGTAGGGTGGAGATAAATCGTACCCACATTTTGTGGATTGTGGGATGGCAAATTGCAATCGCCACTCTGGCGAAGTTTACGGTGTATTCCAAAATAATGTGAGAAACAAAGCTACAACACATAGGACACTTCCACTCAAGGACGTATATTTTCAGGAAAACCAAAGATCCTCAGGATATACGCAACCCAACGTTTACTGCTGCTCTCTTTACAAAAGCCTCGACTATGATACCATCTAAATTTCCTTGGACGGGAAACATGGATGAAGACTATGTGATTCTTATCTACAATGATATATTACTGTGCCAGGAAATCAATGAAATAACGTCACTTACCGCCACCGGAGTGTTCTTAGTTACAATCATTCTCAGTGAATTTAGTCACATAGAAAAAAGTGGTTTATCAAAGATATGAGGTACAGGTGGAACATAAAATTGCGTAACATGAATGAAATGGCAAACGAGAGAAAGAATTACACGTTTAGCCAACACAGTTATGACTGTAGGAGCGCAAAGGTCACTTGAGATGAGTAAAAACCAGGTGTTTTAAATGGGCACAGATCCCATTCCATATAGACCAAAGAGGGAAACAACACAACTTACTCTAAACCTCAAAGGACTGACCTCAGCCCACTTTACACACCAGAAATGATTATTTACAACTGGTCAGAATTTGAAAAACAATTTATCGATGTCTCTCTGGAAGAGAATCAAGTGGATGTAGAGCAGCAGGCAACACAGCACTGAAAAACAGCTACACCCCATAAGAAAAATAAACTGCAAAATAAAGGCAGTGAGTGAGAGATAAATTCTTAGAATCTTCGTTCAGGGGCTGTGATTGAAGTTGTTTTGACCATATACTAACACACAAAAGGATGGGACCTAAGGGAAGACACTCGTGGGTCTGAGAGTCTTCGTGAGCATGAGTCAGCAAATGCAGAACTTTTAGAATAACACTGCTTTGCCTTGATTCCATGGATCCGAAATCTCCAAATGCAGACGACCCTTCCTACAGCGATCACATGCATGGGAGAGCCACAGGATGCTACCGCATTGGAACGGGAATAAACTTGAAAAGCCACCTCATCTTCTCATATCCTGGTGCTCGGGGTCAAGCTTCCAGGCGCTTTCCTCAAAATATCCCCACTTGGGGAAGTCAGCACTTTCAAATCTCTCTTTCTTGTAGCTTGCAATTGGTTCCATGGATGAAGTGCAACGGGGAAGAATAAGAAACATTGCCAATATATTTGGACAGGCCCATGGCGCTCTAATTTCCAATGCTGAACAAGAATTGACCCAACTCGAAGATTGCTCTCACAAGGAGAATAGGGTTTGATAATTACCTGCTGCTTTCTGACTGCTTCCGAAAGTGGGAAGTTGAGCAGGGGATCTCAGGGAGCCTATAATTCATGGCGCTGCGGGATGGAAGAAGACACCTAATGTGGATAAATGCCTTGGGTTGAACCAGAGAAAAGAACTTGAGAGCAAGGCAGAATTGCAAACATGGGATTTCATGAGGGAGATGGGTCTCGCCTCATAAGAACCTGGAATGTGGCAGTACTTCTTCAAGCATGACTAGGTCGAAAAAGGGTGTATGCCTTTATCCTGAATATATTCAGGATAAAGGCATACACCGTTTTTGGGCAACCAGGCAGTGGCTCGGTGCAAATCAACACTACATAGTGCTATCACTTCCCATCAAAACAAAGGGTCATCTACGAAAAGTGTAAAGACCAGAAATGCAGGGAAGGGTGGAGATAAATCATACCCACATTTGGTGGATTGTGGGATGGTAAATTGCAATTGGCACTCTGGCCAAGTCTATGGTGTATTCCAAAATAATGTTAGAAACAAAGCTACAGCACATAGGACACTTCCACTCAAGAACGTATATTTAACGGAAAACCAAAGATCCTCAGGACACAGGCAACCCAACCTTTACTGCTCCTCCCTTTATAAAAGCCTCCACTAGGATACCATCTAAATTTCCTTGGACGGAAAACATAGATGAAGAACATGTGATTCTTATCTACAATCATATATTACTAAGCCAGGAAATCAATGAAATAACGTCACTTGCCACCACCGGAGTGTTCTTAGTTACAATCATTCTCCGTGAATTTAGTCACATAGAAAAAAGTCGTTTCTCAAAATTATGAAGTACAGGTGGAACATAAAATTTCGTCACATGAACGAAATGCCAAACGAGAGAAAGAATTATACATTTAGCAAACACACTTATGCCTGTAGGAGCGCAAAGGTCACTTGGGGTGAGTAAAAACCAGGTGTTTTAAATGAGCACAGATACCATTCCCTATAGACCAAAGAGGGAATCAACACAACTTACTCTAAACCTCAAAGGACTGAACTCAGCCCACTTTACACAACAGAAAAGATTATTTACAACTGGTCAGAATTTGAAAAACAATTTATTGATGTCTCTTTGGAAGAGAATCAAGTGCATGTACAGCAGCAAGCAACAAAGCACTGAAAACCAGCGACACCCCGTTAGAAAAATAAACTGCAATAAAAAGGCGGTGAGTGAGAGATAAATTCTTAGAGATTTCGTTCAGGGGCTGTGATTGAAGTTGTTTTGACCATACATTAACACACAGAAGGATGGGACCTAAGGGAGGACACTCCTGGGTCTCAGAGTCTTCGTGAGCATGAGTCAGCAAATGGAGCACTTTTAGAATTACACTGCCTTGCTCTGATTCCATGGATCCCAAATCTCCAAATGCAGATGACACTTCCTACAGTGAACCCATGCATGGGAACAACCACAGGATGCTACCCCATTGGAACGGGAAAAAACTTGATAAGCCACCTCATCTTCTCATATCCTGGTGCTCGGAGTCAAGCTTCCATCCGCTTTCCTGAAAATATCCCCACTTGGGGAACTCAGCACTTTCAAAATCCTCTTTCTTATAGGATGGTATTGGTTCTACGGATGAACTGCAATGGGGAAGAATAAGACAGAATTCCTATATATTTGGACAGGCACATGGAGCTCTAATTTCCAATGCGGAGCAAGAATTGACGGAAGTCTAATCTGGCTCTCAAAAGGAAAATAGGGCTTGAAAATTTCCTGCTGCTTTGTGACCGGTCCCAAAGTGGTAAGTTGAGAAGGGAATCTCAGGGAGCCTATAATTCATTGTCCAGCAGGATGGTAAAGATACCGAATGTGGAGAAATGCCTTGGGTTGAACCAGAGGAAAGAACTTGAGATCAAGGCAGAATTGCAAAAATGGGATTTCAAAAGAGAGATGGATCTCGCCTGGTAAGAAACTAGAATGTGGCAGCACTTCTTCAACCATGCCTTTGTCGGAAAAGGGTGTATGCCTTTATCCTGAATATATTCAGGATAAAGGCATACACCGTTTTTGGGCAACCAGGCAGGGGCTCAGTGCAAATCAACACTACATAGTGCTATCACTTCCCATCAAAACAAAGGGTCACCTAAGAAAAGTGTAAAGACCAGAAATGCAGGGTAGGGTGGAGATAAATCGTACCCACATTTTGTGGATTGTGGGATGGCAAATTGCAATCGCCACTCTGGCGAAGTTTACGGTGTATTCCAAAATAATGTGAGAAACAAAGCTACAACACATAGGACACTTCCACTCAAGGACGTATATTTTCAGGAAAACCAAAGATCCTCAGGATATACGCAACCCAACGTTTACTGCTGCTCTCTTTACAAAAGCCTCGACTATGATACCATCTAAATTTCCTTGGACGGGAAACATGGATGAAGACTATGTGATTCTTATCTACAATGATATATTACTGTGCCAGGAAATCAATGAAATAACGTCACTTACCGCCACCGGAGTGTTCTTAGTTACAATCATTCTCAGTGAATTTAGTCACATAGAAAAAAGTGGTTTATCAAAGATATGAGGTACAGGTGGAACATAAAATTGCGTAACATGAATGAAATGGCAAACGAGAGAAAGAATTACACGTTTAGCCAACACAGTTATGACTGTAGGAGCGCAAAGGTCACTTGAGATGAGTAAAAACCAGGTGTTTTAAATGGGCACAGATCCCATTCCATATAGACCAAAGAGGGAAACAACACAACTTACTCTAAACCTCAAAGGACTGACCTCAGCCCACTTTACACACCAGAAATGATTATTTACAACTGGTCAGAATTTGAAAAACAATTTATCGATGTCTCTCTGGAAGAGAATCAAGTGGATGTAGAGCAGCAGGCAACACAGCACTGAAAAACAGCTACACCCCATAAGAAAAATAAACTGCAAAATAAAGGCAGTGAGTGAGAGATAAATTCTTAGAATCTTCGTTCAGGGGCTGTGATTGAAGTTGTTTTGACCGTATATTAACACACAAAAGGATGGGACCTAAGGGAAGACACTCGTGGGTCTGAGAGTCTTCGTGAGCATGAGTCAGCAAATGCAGAACTTTTAGAATAACACTGCTTTGCCTTGATTCCATGGATCCGAAATCTCCAAATGCAGACGACCCTTCCTACAGCGATCACATGCATGGGAGAGCCACAGGATGCTACCGCATTGGAACGGGAATAAACTTGAAAAGCCACCTCATCTTCTCATATCCTGGTGCTCGGGGTCAAGCTTCCAGGCGCTTTCCTAAAAATATCCCCACTTGGGGAAGTCAGCACTTTCAAATCTCTCTTTCTTGTAGCTTGCAATTGGTTCCATGGATGAAGTGCAACGGGGAAGAATAAGAAACATTGCCAATATATTTGGACAGGCCCATGGCGCTCTAATTTCCAATGCTGAACAAGAATTGACCCAACTCGAAGATTGCTCTCACAAGGAGAATAGGGTTTGATAATTACCTGCTGCTTTCTGACTGCTTCCGAAAGTGGGAAGTTGAGCAGGGGATCTCAGGGAGCCTATAATTCATGGCGCTGCGGGATGGAAGAAGACACCTAATGTGGATAAATGCCTTGGGTTGAACCAGAGAAAAGAACTTGAGAGCAAGGCAGAATTGCAAACATGGGATTTCATGAGGGAGATGGGTCTCGCCTCATAAGAACCTGGAATGTGGCAGTACTTCTCCAAGCATGCCTAGGTCGAAAAAGGGTGTATGCCTTTATCCTGAATATATTCAGGATAAAGGCATACACCGTTTTTGGGCAACCAGGCAGTGGCTCGGTGCAAATCAACACTACATAGTGCTATCACTTCCCATCAAAACAAAGGGTCATCTACGAAAAGTGTAAAGACCAGAAATGCAGGGAAGGGTGGAGATAAATCATACCCACATTTTGTGGATTGTGGGATGGTAAATTGCAATTGGCACTCTGGCCAAGTCTATGGTGTATTCCAAAATAATGTCAGAAACAAAGCTACAGCACATAGGACACTTCCACTCAAGAACGTATATTTAACGGAAAACCAAAGATCCTCAGGACACAGGCAACCCAACCTTTACTGCTCCTCCCTTTATAAAAGCCTCCACTAGGATACCATCTAAATTTCCTTGGACGGAAAACATAGATGAAGAACATGTGATTCTTATCTACAATCATATATTACTAAGCCAGGAAATCAATGAAATAACGTCACTTGCCACCACCGGAGTGTTCTTAGTTACAATCATTCCCCGTGAATTTAGTCACATAGAAAAAAGTCGTTTCTCAAAGTTATGAAGTACAGGTGGAACATAAAATTTCGTCACATGAACGAAATGCCAAATGAGAGAAAGAATTATACATTTAGCAAACACACTTATGCCTGTAGGAGCGCAAAGGTCACTTGGGGTGAGTAAAAACCAGGTGTTTTAAATGAGCACAGATACCATTCCCTATAGACCAAAGAGGGAATCAACACAACTTACTCTAAACCTCAAAGGACTGAACTCAGCCCACTTTACACAACAGAAAAGATTATTTACAACTGGTCAGAATTTGAAAAACAATTTATTGATGTCTCTTTGGAAGAGAATCAAGTGCATGTACAGCAGCAAGCAACAAAGCACTGAAAACCAGCGACACCCCGTTAGAAAAATAAACTGCAATAAAAAGGCGGTGAGTGAGAGATAAATTCTTAGAGATTTCGTTCAGGGGCTGTGATTGAAGTTGTTTTGACCATACATTAACACACAGAAGGATGGGACCTAAGGGAGGACACTCCTGGGTCTCAGAGTCTTCGTGAGCATGAGTCAGCAAATGGAGCACTTTTAGAATTACACTGCCTTGCTCTGATTCCATGGATCCCAAATCTCCAAATGCAGATGACACTTCCTACAGTGAACCCATGCATGGGAACAACCACAGGATGCTACCCCATTGGAACGGGAAAAAACTTGATAAGCCACCTCATCTTCTCATATCCTTGGGCTCGGGTTCAAGCTTCCATCCACTTTCCTGAAAATATCCCCACTTGGGGAACTCAGCACTTTCAAAATCCTCTTTCTTATAGGATGGTATTGGTTCTAAGGATGAACTGCAATGGGGAAGAATAAGACAGAATTCCTATATATTTGGACAGGCACATGGAGCTCTAATTTCCAATGCGGAGCAAGAATTGACGGAAGTCTAATCTGGCTCTCAAAAGGAAAATAGGGCTTGAAAATTTCCTGCTGCTTTGTGACCGGTCCCAAAGTGGTAAGTTGAGAAGGGAATCTCAGGGAGCCTATAATTCATTGTCCAGCAGGATGGTAAAGATACCGAATGTGGAGAAATGCCTTGGGTTGAACCAGAGAAAAGAACTTGAGATCAAGGCAGAATTGCAAAAATGGGATTTCAAAAGAGAGATGGATCTCGCCTGGTAAGAAACTAGAATGTGGCAGCACTTCTTCAACCATGCCTTTGTCGGAAAAGGGTGTATGCCTTTATCCTGAATATATTCAGGATAAAGGCATACACCGTTTTTGGGCAACCAGGCAGGGGCTCAGTGCAAATCAACACTACATAGTGCTATCACTTCCCATCAAAACAAAGGGTCACCTAAGAAAAGTGTAAAGACCAGAAATGCAGGGTAGGGTGGAGATAAATCGTACCCACATTTTGTGGATTGTGGGATGGCAAATTGCAATCGCCACTCTGGCGAAGTTTACGGTGTATTCCAAAATAATGTGAGAAACAAAGCTACAACACATAGGACACTTCCACTCAAGGACGTATATTTTCAGGAAAACCAAAGATCCTCAGGATATACGCAACCCAACGTTTACTGCTGCTCTCTTTACAAAAGCCTCGACTATGATACCATCTAAATTTCCTTGGACGGGAAACATGGATGAAGACTATGTGATTCTTATCTACAATGATATATTACTGTGCCAGGAAATCAATGAAATAACGTCACTTACCGCCACCGGAGTGTTCTTAGTTACAATCATTCTCAGTGAATTTAGTCACATAGAAAAAAGTGGTTTATCAAAGATATGAGGTACAGGTGGAACATAAAATTGCGTAACATGAATGAAATGGCAAACGAGAGAAAGAATTACACGTTTAGCCAACACAGTTATGACTGTAGGAGCGCAAAGGTCACTTGAGATGAGTAAAAACCAGGTGTTTTAAATGGGCACAGATCCCATTCCATATAGACCAAAGAGGGAAACAACACAACTTACTCTAAACCTCAAAGGACTGACCTCAGCCCACTTTACACACCAGAAATGATTATTTACAACTGGTCAGAATTTGAAAAACAATTTATCGATGTCTCTCTGGAAGAGAATCAAGTGGATGTAGAGCAGCAGGCAACACAGCACTGAAAAACAGCTACACCCCATAAGAAAAATAAACTGCAAAATAAAGGCAGTGAGTGAGAGATAAATTCTTAGAATCTTCGTTCAGGGGCTGTGATTGAAGTTGTTTTGACCGTATACTAACACACAAAAGGATGGGACCTAAGGGAAGACACTCGTGGGTCTGAGAGTCTTCGTGAGCATGAGTCAGCAAATGCAGAACTTTTAGAATAACACTGCTTTGCCTTGATTCCATGGATCCGAAATCTCCAAATGCAGACGACCCTTCCTACAGCGATCACATGCATGGGAGAGCCACAGGATGCTACCGCATTGGAACGGGAATAAACTTGAAAAGCCACCTCATCTTCTCATATCCTGGTGCTCGGGGCCAAGCTTCCAGGCGCTTTCCTCAAAATATCCCCACTTGGGGAAGTCAGCACTTTCAAATCTCTCTTTCTTGTAGCTTGCAATTGGTTCCATGGATGAAGTGCAACGGGGAAGAATAAGAAACATTGCCAATATATTTGGACAGGGCCATGGCGCTCTAATTTCCAATGCTGAACAAGAATTGACCCAACTCGAAGATTGCTCTCACAAGGAGAATAGGGTTTGATAATTACCTGCTGCTTTCTGACTGCTTCCGAAAGTGGGAAGTTGAGCAGGGGATCTCAGGGAGCCTATAATTCATGGCGCTGCGGGATGGAAGAAGACACCTAATGTGGATAAATGCCTTGGGTTGAACCAGAGAAAAGAACTTGAGAGCAAGGCAGAATTGCAAACATGGGATTTCATGAGGGAGATGGGTCTCGCCTCATAAGAACCTGGAATGTGGCAGTACTTCTCCAAGCATGCCTAGGTCGAAAAAGGGTGTATGCCTTTATCCTGAATATATTCAGGATAAAGGCATACACCGTTTTTAGGCAACCAGGCAGTGGCTCGGTGCAAATCAACACTACATAGTGCTATCACTTCCCATCAAAACAAAGGGTCATCTACGAAAAGTGTAAAGACCAGAAATGCAGGGAAGGGTGGAGATAAATCATACCCACATTTGGTGGATTGTGGGATGGTAAATTGCAATTGGCACTCTGGCCAAGTCTATGGTGTATTCCAAAATAATGTCAGAAACAAAGCTACAGCACATAGGACACTTCCACTCAAGAACGTATATTTAACGGAAAACCAAAGATCCTCAGGACACAGGCAACCCAACCTTTACTGCTCCTCCCTTTATAAAAGCCTCCACTAGGATACCATCTAAATTTCCTTGGACGGAAAACATAGATGAAGAACATGTGATTCTTATCTACAATCATATATTACTAAGCCAGGAAATCAATGAAATAACGTCACTTGCCACCACCGGAGTGTTCTTAGTTACAATCATTCCCCGTGAATTTAGTCACATAGAAAAAAGTCGTTTCTCAAAGTTATGAAGTACAGGTGGAACATAAAATTTCGTCACATGAACGAAATGCCAAACGAGAGAAAGAATTATACATTTAGCAAACACACTTATGCCTGTAGGAGCGCAAAGGTCACTTGGGGTGAGTAAAAACCAGGTGTTTTAAATGAGCACAGATACCATTCCCTATAGACCAAAGAGGGAATCAACACAACTTACTCTAAACCTCAAAGGACTGAACTCAGCCCACTTTACACAACAGAAAAGATTATTTACAACTGGTCAGAATTTGAAAAACAATTTATTGATGTCTCTTTGGAAGAGAATCAAGTGCATGTACAGCAGCAAGCAACAAAGCACTGAAAACCAGCGACACCCCGTTAGAAAAATAAACTGCAATAAAAAGGCGGTGAGTGAGAGATAAATTCTTAGAGATTTCGTTCAGGGGCTGTGATTGAAGTTGTTTTGACCATACATTAACACACAGAAGGATGGGGCCTAAGGGAGGACACTCCTGGGTCTCAGAGTCTTCGTGAGCATGAGTCAGCAAATGGAGCACTTTTAGAATTACACTGCCTTGCTCTGATTCCATGGATCCCAAATCTCCAAATGCAGATGACACTTCCTACAGTGAACCCATGCATGGGAACAACCACAGGATGCTACCCCATTGGAACGGGAAAAAACTTGATAAGCCACCTCATCTTCTCATATCCTTGGGCTCGGGTTCAAGCTTCCATCCACTTTCCTGAAAATATCCCCACTTGGGGAACTCAGCACTTTCAAAATCCTCTTTCTTATAGGATGGTATTGGTTCTAAGGATGAACTGCAATGGGGAAGAATAAGACAGAATTCCTATATATTTGGACAGGCACATGGAGCTCTAATTTCCAATGCGGAGCAAGAATTGACGGAAGTCTAATCTGGCTCTCAAAAGGAAAATAGGGCTTGAAAATTTCCTGCTGCTTTGTGACCGGTCCCAAAGTGGTAAGTTGAGAAGGGAATCTCAGGGAGCCTATAATTCATTGTCCAGCAGGATGGTAAAGATACCGAATGTGGAGAAATGCCTTGGGTTGAACCAGAGAAAAGAACTTGAGATCAAGGCAGAATTGCAAAAATGGGATTTCAAAAGAGAGATGGATCTCGCCTGGTAAGAAACTAGAATGTGGCAGCACTTCTTCAACCATGCCTTTGTCGGAAAAGGGTGTATGCCTTTATCCTGAATATATTCAGGATAAAGGCATACACCGTTTTTGGGCAACCAGGCAGGGGCTCAGTGCAAATCAACACTACATAGTGCTATCACTTCCCATCAAAACAAAGGGTCACCTAAGAAAAGTGTAAAGACCAGAAATGCAGGGTAGGGTGGAGATAAATCGTACCCACATTTTGTGGATTGTGGGATGGCAAATTGCAATCGCCACTCTGGCGAAGTTTACGGTGTATTCCAAAATAATGTGAGAAACAAAGCTACAACACATAGGACACTTCCACTCAAGGACGTATATTTTCAGGAAAACCAAAGATCCTCAGGATATACGCAACCCAACGTTTACTGCTGCTCTCTTTACAAAAGCCTCGACTATGATACCATCTAAATTTCCTTGGACGGGAAACATGGATGAAGACTATGTGATTCTTATCTACAATGATATATTACTGTGCCAGGAAATCAATGAAATAACGTCACTTACCGCCACCGGAGTGTTCTTAGTTACAATCATTCTCAGTGAATTTAGTCACATAGAAAAAAGTGGTTTATCAAAGATATGAGGTACAGGTGGAACATAAAATTGCGTAACATGAATGAAATGGCAAACGAGAGAAACAATTACACGTTTAGCCAACACAGTTATGACTGTAGGAGCGCAAAGGTCACTTGAGATGAGTAAAAACCAGGTGTTTTAAATGGGCACAGATCCCATTCCATATAGACCAAAGAGGGAAACAACACAACTTACTCTAAACCTCAAAGGACTGACCTCAGCCCACTTTACACACCAGAAATGATTATTTACAACTGGTCAGAATTTGAAAAACAATTTATCGATGTCTCTCTGGAAGAGAATCAAGTGGATGTAGAGCAGCAGGCAACACAGCACTGAAAAACAGCTACACCCCATAAGAAAAATAAACTGCAAAATAAAGGCAGTGAGTGAGAGATAAATTCTTAGAATCTTCATTCAGGGGCTGTGATTGAAGTTGTTTTGACCGTATACTAACACACAAAAGGATGGGACCTAAGGGAAGACACTCGTGGGTCTGAGAGTCTTCGTGAGCATGAGTCAGCAAATGCAGAACTTTTAGAATAACACTGCTTTGCCTTGATTCCATGGATCCGAAATCTCCAAATGCAGACGACCCTTCCTACAGCGATCACATGCATGGGAGAGCCACAGGATGCTACCGCATTGGAACGGGAATAAACTTGAAAAGCCACCTCAACTTCTCATATCCTGGTGCTCGGGGTCAAGCTTCCAGGCGCTTTCCTCAAAATATCCCCACTTGGGGAAGTCAGCACTTTCAAATCTCTCTTTCTTGTAGCTTGCAATTGGTTCCATGGATGAAGTGCAACGGGGAAGAATAAGAAACATTGCCAATATATTTGGACAGGCCCATGGCGCTCTAATTTCCAATGCTGAACAAGAATTGACCCAACTCGAAGATTGCTCTCACAAGGAGAATAGGGTTTGATAATTACCTGCTGCTTTCTGACTGCTTCCGAAAGTGGGAAGTTGAGCAGGGGATCTCAGGGAGCCTATAATTCATGGCGCTGCGGGATGGAAGAAGACACCTAATGTGGATAAATGCCTTGGGTTGAACCAGAGAAAAGAACTTGAGAGCAAGGCAGAATTGCAAACATGGGATTTCATGAGGGAGATGGGTCTCGCCTCATAAGAACCTGGAATGTGGCAGTACTTCTCCAAGCATGCCTAGGTCGAAAAAGGGTGTATGCCTTTATCCTGAATATATTCAGGATAAAGGCATACACCGTTTTTGGGCAACCAGGCAGTGGCTCGGTGCAAATCAACACTACATAGTGCTATCACTTCCCATCAAAACAAAGGGTCATCTACGAAAAGTGTAAAGACCAGAAATGCAGGGAAGGGTGGAGATAAATCATACCCACATTTTGTGGATTGTGGGATGGTAAATTGCAATTGGCACTCTGGCCAAGTCTATGGTGTATTCCAAAATAATGTCAGAAACAAAGCTACAGCACATAGGACACTTCCACTCAAGAACGTATATTTAACGGAAAACCAAAGATCCTCAGGACACAGGCAACCCAACCTTTACTGCTCCTCCCTTTATAAAAGCCTCCACTAGGATACCATCTAAATTTCCTTGGACGGAAAACATAGATGAAGAACATGTGATTCTTGTCTACAATCATATATTACTAAGCCAGGAAATCAATGAAATAACGTCACTTGCCACCACCGGAGTGTTCTTAGTTACAATCATTCTCCGTGAATTTAGTCACATAGAAAAAAGTCGTTTCTCAAAGTTATGAAGTACAGGTGGAACATAAAATTTCGTCACATGAACGAAATGCCAAACGAGAGAAAGAATTATACATTTAGCAAACACACTTATGCCTGTAGGAGCGCAAAGGTCACTTGAGGTGAGTAAAAACCAGGTGTTTTAAATGAGCACAGATACCATTCCCTATAGACCAAAGAGGGAATCAACACAACTTACTCTAAACCTCAAAGGACTGAACTCAGCCCACTTTACACAACAGAAAAGATTATTTACAACTGGTCAGAATTTGAAAAACAATTTATTGATGTCTCTTTGGAAGAGAATCAAGTGCATGTACAGCAGCAAGCAACAAAGCACTGAAAACCAGCGACACCCCGTTAGAAAAATAAACTGCAATAAAAAGGCGGTGAGTGAGAGATAAATTCTTAGAGATTTCGTTCAGGGGCTGTGATTGAAGTTGTTTTGACCATACATTAACACACAGAAGGATGGGACCTAAGGGAGGACACTCCTGGGTCTCAGAGTCTTCGTGAGCATGAGTCAGCAAATGGAGCACTTTTAGAATTACACTGCCTTGCTCTGATTCCATGGATCCCAAATCTCCAAATGCAGATGACACTTCCTACAGTGAACCCATGCATGGGAACAACCACAGGATGCTACCCCATTGGAACGGGAAAAAACTTGATAAGCCACCTCATCTTCTCATATCCTTGGGCTCGGGTTCAAGCTTCCATCCACTTTCCTGAAAATATCCCCACTTGGGGAACTCAGCACTTTCAAAATCCTCTTTCTTATAGGATGGTATTGGTTCTACGGATGAACTGCAATGGGGAAGAATAAGACAGAATTCCTATATATTTGGACAGGCACATGGAGCTCTAATTTCCAATGCGGAGCAAGAATTGACGGAAGTCTAATCTGGCTCTCAAAAGGAAAATAGGGCTTGAAAATTTCCTGCTGCTTTGTGACCGGTCCCAAAGTGGTAAGTTGAGAAGGGAATCTCAGGGAGCCTATAATTCATTGTCCAGCAGGATGGTAAAGATACCGAATGTGGAGAAATGCCTTGGGTTGAACCAGAGAAAAGAACTTGAGATCAAGGCAGAATTGCAAAAATGGGATTTCAAAAGAGAGATGGATCTCGCCTGGTAAGAAACTAGAATGTGGCAGCACTTCTTCAACCATGCCTTTGTCGGAAAAGGGTGTATGCCTTTATCCTGAATATATTCAGGATAAAGGCATACACCGTTTTTGGGCAACCAGGCAGGGGCTCAGTGCAAATCAACACTACATAGTGCTATCACTTCCCATCAAAACAAAGGGTCACCTAAGAAAAGTGTAAAGACCAGAAATGCAGGGTAGGGTGGAGATAAATCGTACCCACATTTTGTGGATTGTGGGATGGCAAATTGCAATCGCCACTCTGGCGAAGTTTACGGTGTATTCCAAAATAATGTGAGAAACAAAGCTACAACACATAGGACACTTCCACTCAAGGACGTATATTTTCAGGAAAACCAAAGATCCTCAGGATATACGCAACCCAACGTTTACTGCTGCTCTCTTTACAAAAGCCTCGACTATGATACCATCTAAATTTCCTTGGACGGGAAACATGGATGAAGACTATGTGATTCTTATCTACAATGATATATTACTGTGCCAGGAAATCAATGAAATAACGTCACTTACCGCCACCGGAGTGTTCTTAGTTACAATCATTCTCAGTGAATTTAGTCACATAGAAAAAAGTGGTTTATCAAAGATATGAGGTACAGGTGGAACATAAAATTGCATAACATGAATGAAATGGCAAACGAGAGAAAGAATTACACGTTTAGCCAACACAGTTATGACTGTAGGAGCGCAAAGGTCACTTGAGATGAGTAAAAACCAGGTGTTTTAAATGGGCACAGATCCCATTCCATATAGACCAAAGAGGGAAACAACACAACTTACTCTAAACCTCAAAGGACTGACCTCAGCCCACTTTACACACCAGAAATGATTATTTACAACTGGTCAGAATTTGAAAAACAATTTATCGATGTCTCTCTGGAAGAGAATCAAGTGGATGTAGAGCAGCAGGCAACACAGCACTGAAAAACAGCTACACCCCATAAGAAAAATAAACTGCAAAATAAAGGCAGTGAGTGAGAGATAAATTCTTAGAATCTTCGTTCAGGGGCTGTGATTGAAGTTGTTTTGACCATATACTAACACACAAAAGGATGGGACCTAAGGGAAGACACTCGTGGGTCTGAGAGTCTTCGTGAGCATGAGTCAGCAAATGCAGAACTTTTAGAATAACACTGCTTTGCCTTGATTCCATGGATCCGAAATCTCCAAATGCAGACGACCCTTCCTACAGCGATCACATGCATGGGAGAGCCACAGGATGCTACCGCATTGGAACGGGAATAAACTTGAAAAGCCACCTCATCTTCTCATATCCTGGTGCTCGGGGTCAAGCTTCCAGGCGCTTTCCTCAAAATATCCCCACTTGGGGAAGTCAGCACTTTCAAATCTCTCTTTCTTGTAGCTTGCAATTGGTTCCATGGATGAAGTGCAACGGGGAAGAATAAGAAACATTGCCAATATATTTGGACAGGGCCATGGCGCTCTAATTTCCAATGCTGAACAAGAATTGACCCAACTCGAAGATTGCTCTCACAAGGAGAATAGGGTTTGATAATTACCTGCTGCTTTCTGACTGCTTCCGAAAGTGGGAAGTTGAGCAGGGGATCTCAGGGAGCCTATAATTCATGGCGCTGCGGGATGGAAGAAGACACCTAATGTGGATAAATGCCTTGGGTTGAACCAGAGAAAAGAACTTGAGAGCAAGGCATAATTGCAAACATGGGATTTCATGAGGGAGATGGGTCTCGCCTCATAAGAACCTGGAATGTGGCAGTACTTCTTCAAGCATGCCTAGGTCGAAAAAGGGTGTATGCCTTTATCCTGAATATATTCAGGATAAAGGCATACACCGTTTTTGGGCAACCAGGCAGTGGCTCGGTGCAAATCAACACTACATAGTGCTATCACTTCCCATCAAAACAAAGGGTCATCTACGAAAAGTGTAAAGACCAGAAATGCAGGGAAGGGTGGAGATAAATCATACCCACATTTTGTGGATTGTGGGATGGTAAATTGCAATTGGCACTCTGGCCAAGTCTATGGTGTATTCCAAAATAATGTCAGAAACAAAGCTACAGCACATAGGACACTTCCACTCAAGAACGTATATTTAACGGAAAACCAAAGATCCTCAGGACACAGGCAACCCAACCTTTACTGCTCCTCCCTTTATAAAAGCCTCCACTAGGATACCATCTAAATTTCCTTGGACGGAAAACATAGATGAAGAACATGTGATTCTTATCTACAATCATATATTACTAAGCCAGGAAATCAATGAAATAACGTCACTTGCCACCACCGGAGTGTTCTTAGTTACAATCATTCCCCGTGAATTTAGTCACATAGAAAAAAGTCGTTTCTCAAAGTTATGAAGTACAGGTGGAACATAAAATTTCGTCACATGAACGAAATGCCAAACGAGAGAAAGAATTATACATTTAGCAAACACACTTATGCCTGTAGGAGCGCAAAGGTCACTTGAGGTGAGTAAAAACCAGGTGTTTTAAATGAGCACAGATACCATTCCCTATAGACCAAAGAGGGAATCAACACAACTTACTCTAAACCTCAAAGGACTGAACTCAGCCCACTTTACACAACAGAAAAGATTATTTACAACTGGTCAGAATTTGAAAAACAATTTATTGATGTCTCTTTGGAAGAGAATCAAGTGCATGTACAGCAGCAAGCAACAAAGCACTGAAAACCAGCGACACCCCGTTAGAAAAATAAACTGCAATAAAAAGGCGGTGAGTGAGAGATAAATTCTTAGAGATTTCGTTCAGGGGCTGTGATTGAAGTTGTTTTGACCATACATTAACACACAGAAGGATGGGACCTAAGGGAGGACACTCCTGGGTCTCAGAGTCTTCGTGAGCATGAGTCAGCAAATGGAGCACTTTTAGAATTACACTGCCTTGCTCTGATTCCATGGATCCCAAATCTCCAAATGCAGATGACACTTCCTACAGTGAACCCATGCATGGGAACAACCACAGGATGCTACCCCATTGGAACGGGAAAAAACTTGATAAGCCACCTCATCTTCTCATATCCTTGGGCTCGGAGTCAAGCTTCCATCCGCTTTCCTGAAAATATCCCCACTTGGGGAACTCAGCACTTTCAAAATCCTCTTTCTTATAGGATGGTATTGGTTCTACGGATGAACTGCAATGGGGAAGAATAAGACAGAATTCCTATATATTTGGACAGGCACATGGAGCTCTAATTTCCAATGCGGAGCAAGAATTGACGGAAGTCTAATCTGGCTCTCAAAAGGAAAATAGGGCTTGAAAATTTCCTGCTGCTTTGTGACCGGTCCCAAAGTGGTAAGTTGAGAAAGGAATCTCAGGGAGCCTATAATTCATTGTCCAGCAGGATGGTAAAAATACCGAATGTGGAGAAATGCCTTGGGTTGAACCAGAGGAAAGAACTTGAGATCAAGGCAGAATTGCAAAAATGGGATTTCAAAAGAGAGATGGATCTCGCCTGGTAAGAAACTAGAATGTGGCAGCACTTCTTCAACCATGCCTTTGTCGGAAAAGGGTGTATGCCTTTATCCTGAATATATTCAGGATAAAGGCATACACCGTTTTGGGGCAACCAGGCAGGGGCTCAGTGCAAATCAACACTCCATAGTGCTATCACTTCCCATCAAAACAAAGGGTCACCTAAGAAAAGTGTAAACACCAGAAATGCAGGGTAGGGTGGAGATAAATCGTACCCACATTTTGTGGATTGTGGGATGGCAAATTGCAATCGCCACTCTGGCGAAGTTTACGGTGTATTCCAAAATAATGTGAGAAACAAAGCTACAACACATAGGACACTTCCACTCAAGGACGTATATTTTCAGGAAAACCAAAGATCCTCAGGATATACGCAACCCAACGTTTACTGCTGCTCTCTTTACAAAAGCCTCGACTATGATACCATCTAAATTTCCTTGGACGGGAAACATGGATGAAGACTATGTGATTCTTATCTACAATGATATATTACTGTGCCAGGAAATCAATGAATTAACGCACTTACCGCCACCGGAGTGTTCTTAGTTACAATCATTCTCAGTGAATTTAGTCACATAGAAAAAAGTGGTTTATCAAAGATATGAGGTACAGGTGGAACATAAAATTGCGTAACATGAATGAAATGGCAAACGAGAGAAAGAATTACACGTTTAGCCAACACAGTTATGACTGTAGGAGCGCAAAGGTCACTTGAGATGAGTAAAAACCAGGTGTTTTAAATGGGCACAGATCCCATTCCATATAGACCAAAGAGGGAAACAACACAACTTACTCTAAACCTCAAAGGACTGACCTCAGCCCACTTTACACACCAGAAATGATTATTTACAACTGGTCAGAATTTGAAAAACAATTTATCGATGTCTCTCTGGAAGAGAATCAAGTGGATGTAGAGCAGCAGGCAACACAGCACTGAAAAACAGCTACACCCCATAAGAAAAATAAACTGCAAAATAAAGGCAGTGAGTGAGAGATAAATTCTTAGAATCTTCGTTCAGGGGCTGTGATTGAAGTTGTTTTGACCATATATTAACACACAAAAGGATGGGACCTAAGGGAAGACACTCGTGGGTCTGAGAGTCTTCGTGAGCATGAGTCAGCAAATGCAGAACTTTTAGAATAACACTGCTTTGCCTTGATTCCATGGATCCGAAATCTCCAAATGCAGACGACCCTTCCTACAGCGATCACATGCATGGGAGAGCCACAGGATGCTACCGCATTGGAACGGGAATAAACTTGAAAAGCCACCTCATCTTCTCATATCCTGGTGCTCAGGGTCAAGCTTCCAGGCGCTTTCCTCAAAATATCCCCACTTGGGGAAGTCAGCACTTTCAAATCTCTCTTTCTTGTAGCTTGCAATTGGTTCCATGGATGAAGTGCAACGGGGAAGAATAAGAAACATTGCCAATATATTTGGACAGGGCCATGGCGCTCTAATTTCCAATGCTGAACAAGAATTGACCCAACTCTAAGATTGCTCTCACAAGGAGAATAGGGTTTGATAATTACCTGCTGCTTTCTGACTGCTTCCGAAAGTGGGAAGTTGAGCAGGGGATCTCAGGGAGCCTATAATTCATGGCGCTGCGGGATGGAAGAAGACACCTAATGTGGATAAATGCCTTGGGTTGAACCAGAGAAAAGAACTTGAGAGCAAGGCATAATTGCAAACATGGGATTTCATGAGGGAGATGGGTCTCGCCTCATAAGAACCTGGAATGTGGCAGTACTTCTTCAAGCATGCCTAGGTCGAAAAAGGGTGTATGCCTTTATCCTGAATATATTCAGGATAAAGGCATACACCGTTTTTGGGCAACCAGGCAGTGGCTCGGTGCAAATCAACACTACATAGTGCTATCACTTCCCATCAAAACAAAGGGTCATCTACGAAAAGTGTAAAGACCAGAAATGCAGGGAAGGGTGGAGATAAATCATACCCACATTTTGTGGATTGTGGGATGGTAAATTGCAATTGGCACTCTGGCCAAGTCTATGGTGTATTCCAAAATAATGTCAGAAACAAAGCTACAGCACATAGGACACTTCCACTCAAGAACGTATATTTAACGGAAAACCAAAGATCCTCA
Organism: Kogia breviceps; assembly: GCF_026419965.1. Lineage (NCBI taxonomy): Eukaryota > Metazoa > Chordata > Mammalia > Artiodactyla > Physeteridae > Kogia > Kogia breviceps. Next base: position 36,511,474 of record NC_081325.1, read on the forward strand.
GGACACAGGCAACCCAACCTTTACTGCTCCTCCCTTTATAAAAGCCTCCACTAGGATACCATCTAAATTTCCTTGGACGGAAAACATAGATGAAGAACATGTGATTCTTATCTACAATCATATATTACTAAGCCAGGAAATCAATGAAATAACGTCACTTGCCACCACCGGAGTGTTCTTAGTTACAATCATTCCCCGTGAATTTAGTCACATAGAAAAAAGTCGTTTCTCAAAGTTATGAAGTACAGGTGGAACATAAAATTTCGTCACATGAACGAAATGCCAAACGAGAGAAAGAATTATACATTTAGCAAACACACTTATGCCTGTAGGAGCGCAAAGGTCACTTGAGGTGAGTAAAAACCAGGTGTTTTAAATGAGCACAGATACCATTCCCTATAGACCAAAGAGGGAATCAACACAACTTACTCTAAACCTCAAAGGACTGAACTCAGCCCACTTTACACAACAGAAAAGATTATTTACAACTGGTCAGAATTTGAAAAACAATTTATTGATGTCTCTTTGGAAGAGAATCAAGTGCATGTACAGCAGCAAGCAACAAAGCACTGAAAACCAGCGACACCCCGTTAGAAAAATAAACTGCAATAAAAAGGCGGTGAGTGAGAGATAAATTCTTAGAGATTTCGTTCAGGGGCTGTGATTGAAGTTGTTTTGACCATACATTAACACACAGAAGGATGGGACCTAAGGGAGGACACTCCTGGGTCTCAGAGTCTTCGTGAGCATGAGTCAGCAAATGGAGCACTTTTAGAATTACACTGCCTTGCTCTGATTCCATGGATCCCAAATCTCCAAATGCAGATGACACTTCCTACAGTGAACCCATGCATGGGAACAACCACAGGATGCTACCCCATTGGAACGGGAAAAAACTTGATAAGCCACCTCATCTTCTCATATCCTTGGGCTCGGGTTCAAGCTTCCATCCGCTTTCCTGAAAATATCCCCACTTGGGGAACTCAGCACTTTCAAAATCCTCTTTCTTATAGGATGGTATTGGTTCTACGGATGAACTGCAATGGGGAAGAATAAGACAGAATTCCTATATATTTGGACAGGCACATGGAGCTCTAATTTCCAATGCGGAGCAAGAATTGACGGAAGTCTAATCTGGCTCTCAAAAGGAAAATAGGGCTTGAAAATTTCCTGCTGCTTTGTGACCGGTCCCAAAGTGGTAAGTTGAGAAAGGAATCTCAGGGAGCCTATAATTCATTGTCCAGCAGGATGGTAAAAATACCGAATGTGGAGAAATGCCTTGGGTTGAACCAGAGGAAAGAACTTGAGATCAAGGCAGAATTGCAAAAATGGGATTTCAAAAGAGAGATGGATCTCGCCTGGTAAGAAACTAGAATGTGGCAGCACTTCTTCAACCATGCCTTTGTCGGAAAAGGGTGTATGCCTTTATCCTGAATATATTCAGGATAAAGGCATACACCGTTTTGGTGCAACCAGGCAGGGGCTCAGTGCAAATCAACACTACATAGTGCTATCACTTCCCATCAAAACAAAGGGTCACCTAAGAAAAGTGTAAAGACCAGAAATGCAGCGTAGGGTGGAGATAAATCGTACCCACATTTTGTGGATTGTGGGATGGCAAATTGCAATCGCCACTCTGGCGAAGTTTACGGTGTATTCCAAAATAATGTGAGAAACAAAGCTACAACACATAGGACACTTCCACTCAAGGACGTATATTTTCAGGAAAACCAAAGATCCTCAGGATATACGCAACCCAACGTTTACTGCTGCTCTCTTTACAAAAGCCTCGACTATGATACCATCTAAATTTCCTTGGACGGGAAACATGGATGAAGACTATGTGATTCTTATCTACAATGATATATTACTGTGCCAGGAAATCAATGAATTAACGCACTTACCGCCACCGGAGTGTTCTTAGTTACAATCATTCTCAGTGAATTTAGTCACATAGAAAAAAGTGGTTTATCAAAGATATGAGGTACAGGTGGAACATAAAATTGCGTAACATGAATGAAATGGCAAACGAGAGAAAGAATTACACGTTTAGCCAACACAGTTATGACTGTAGGAGCGCAAAGGTCACTTGAGATGAGTAAAAACCAGGTGTTTTAAATGGGCACAGATCCCATTCCATATAGACCAAAGAGGGAAACAACACAACTTACTCTAAACCTCAAAGGACTGACCTCAGCCCACTTTACACACCAGAAATGATTATTTACAACTGGTCAGAATTTGAAAAACAATTTATCGATGTCTCTCTGGAAGAGAATCAAGTGGATGTACAGCAGCAGGCAACACAGCACTGAAAAACAGCTACACCCCATAAGAAAAATAAACTGCAAAATAAAGGCAGTGAGTGAGAGATAAATTCTTAGAATCTTCGTTCAGGGGCTGTGATTGAAGTTGTTTTGACCATATATTAACACACAAAAGGATGGGACCTAAGGGAAGACACTCGTGGGTCTGAGAGTCTGCGTGAGCATGAGTCAGCAAATGCAGAACTTTTAGAATAACACTGCTTTGCCTTGATTCCATGGATCCGAAATCTCCAAATGCAGACGACCCTTCCTACAGCGATCACATGCATGGGAGAGCCACAGGATGCTACCGCATTGGAACGGGAATAAACTTGAAAAGCCACCTCATCTTCTCATATCCTGGTGCTCAGGGTCAAGCTTCCAGGCGCTTTCCTCAAAATATCCCCACTTGGGGAAGTCAGCACTTTCAAATCTCTCTTTCTTGTAGCTTGCAATTGGTTCCATGGATGAAGTGCAACGGGGAAGAATAAGAAACATTGCCAATATATTTGGACAGGGCCATGGCGCTCTAATTTCCAATGCTGAACAAGAATTGACCCAACTCGAAGATTGCTCTCACAAGGAGAATAGGGTTTGATAATTACCTGCTGCTTTCTGACTGCTTCCGAAAGTGGGAAGTTGAGCAGGGGATCTCAGGGAGCCTATAATTCATGGCGCTGCGGGATGGAAGAAGACACCTAATGTGGATAAATGCCTTGGGTTGAACCAGAGAAAAGAACTTGAGAGCAAGGCATAATTGCAAACATGGGATTTCATGAGGGAGATGGGTCTCGCCTCATAAGAACCTGGAATGTGGCAGTACTTCTTCAAGCATGCCTAGGTCGAAAAAGGGTGTATGCCTTTATCCTGAATATATTCAGGATAAAGGCATACACCGTTTTTGGGCAACCAGGCAGTGGCTCGGTGCAAATCAACACTACATAGTGCTATCACTTCCCATCAAAACAAAGGGTCATCTACGAAAAGTGTAAAGACCAGAAATGCAGGGAAGGGTGGAGATAAATCATACCCACATTTTGTGGATTGTGGGATGGTAAATTGCAATTGGCACTCTGGCCAAGTCTATGGTGTATTCCAAAATAATGTCAGAAACAAAGCTACAGCACATAGGACACTTCCACTCAAGAACGTATATTTAACGGAAAACCAAAGATCCTCAGGACACAGGCAACCCAACCTTTACTGCTCCTCCCTTTATAAAAGCCTCCACTAGGATACCATCTAAATTTCCTTGGACGGAAAACATAGATGAAGAACATGTGATTCTTGTCTACAATCATATATTACTAAGCCAGGAAATCAATGAAATAACGTCACTTGCCACCACCGGAGTGTTCTTAGTTACAATCATTCCCCGTGAATTTAGTCACATAGAAAAAAGTCGTTTCTCAAAGTTATGAAGTACAGGTGGAACATAAAATTTCGTCACATGAACGAAATGCCAAACGAGAGAAAGAATTATACATTTAGCAAACACACTTATGCCTGTAGGAGCGCAAAGGTCACCTGAGGTGAGTAAAAACCAGGTGTTTTAAATGAGCACAGATACCATTCCCTATAGACCAAAGAGGGAATCAACACAACTTACTCTAAACCTCAAAGGACTGAACTCAGCCCACTTTACACAACAGAAAAGATTATTTACAACTGGTCAGAATTTGAAAAACAATTTATTGATGTCTCTTTGGAAGAGAATCAAGTGCATGTACAGCAGCAAGCAACAAAGCACTGAAAACCAGCGACACCCCGTTAGAAAAATAAACTGCAATAAAAAGGCGGTGAGTGAGAGATAAATTCTTAGAGATTTCGTTCAGGGGCTGTGATTGAAGTTGTTTTGACCATACATTAACACACAGAAGGATGGGACCTAAGGGAGGACACTCCTGGGTCTCAGAGTCTTCGTGAGCATGAGTCAGCAAATGGAGCACTTTTAGAATTACACTGCCTTGCTCTGATTCCATGGATCCCAAATCTCCAAATGCAGATGACACTTCCTACAGTGAACCCATGCATGGGAACAACCACAGGATGCTACCCCATTGGAACGGGAAAAAACTTGATAAGCCACCTCATCTTCTCATATCCTTGGGCTCGGGTTCAAGCTTCCATCCGCTTTCCTGAAAATATCCCCACTTGGGGAACTCAGCACTTTCAAAATCCTCTTTCTTATAGGATGGTATTGGTTCTACGGATGAACTGCAATGGGGAAGAATAAGACAGAATTCCTATATATTTGGACAGGCACATGGAGCTCTAATTTCCAATGCGGAGCAAGAATTGACGGAAGTCTAATCTGGCTCTCAAAAGGAAAATAGGGCTTGAAAATTTCCTGCTGCTTTGTGACCGGTCCCAAAGTGGTAAGTTGAGAAGGGAATCTCAGGGAGCCTATAATTCATTGTCCAGCAGGATGGTAAAAATACCGAATGTGGAGAAATGCCTTGGGTTGAACCAGAGGAAAGAACTTGAGATCAAGGCAGAATTGCAAAAATGGGATTTCAAAAGAGAGATGGATCTCGCCTGGTAAGAAACTAGAATGTGGCAGCACTTCTTCAACCATGCCTTTGTCGGAAAAGGGTGTATGCCTTTATCCTGAATATATTCAGGATAAAGGCATACACCGTTTTTGGGCAACCAGGCAGGGGCTCAGTGCAAATCAACACTACATAGTGCTATCACTTCCCATCAAAACAAAGGGTCACCTAAGAAAAGTGTAAAGACCAGAAATGCAGGGTAGGGTGGAGATAAATCGTACCCACATTTTGTGGATTGTGGGATGGCAAATTGCAATCGCCACTCTGGCGAAGTTTACGGTGTATTCCAAAATAATGTGAGAAACAAAGCTACAACACATAGGACACTTCCACTCAAGGACGTATATTTTCAGGAAAACCAAAGATCCTCAGGATATACGCAACCCAACGTTTACTGCTGCTCTCTTTACAAAAGCCTCGACGATGATACCATCTAAATTTCCTTGGACGGGAAACATGGATGAAGACTATGTGATTCTTATCTACAATGATATATTACTGTGCCAGGAAATCAATGAATTAACGCACTTACCGCCACCGGAGTGTTCTTAGTTACAATCATTCTCAGTGAATTTAGTCACATAGAAAAAAGTGGTTTATCAAAGATATGAGGTACAGGTGGAACATAAAATTGCGTAACATGAATGAAATGGCAAACGAGAGAAAGAATTACACGTTTAGCCAACACAGTTATGACTGTAGGAGCGCAAAGGTCACTTGAGATGAGTAAAAACCAGGTGTTTTAAATGGGCACAGATCCCATTCCATATAGACCAAAGAGGGAAACAACACAACTTACTCTAAACCTCAAAGGACTGACCTCAGCCCACTTTACACACCAGAAATGATTATTTACAACTGGTCAGAATTTGAAAAACAATTTATCGATGTCTCTCTGGAAGAGAATCAAGTGGATGTAGAGCAGCAGGCAACACAGCACTGAAAAACAGCTACACCCCATAAGAAAAATAAACTGCAAAATAAAGGCAGTGAGTGAGAGATAAATTCTTAGAATCTTCGTTCAGGGGCTGTGATTGAAGTTGTTTTGACCATATATTAACACACAAAAGGATGGGACCTAAGGGAAGACACTCGTGGGTCTGAGAGTCTTCGTGAGCATGAGTCAGCAAATGCAGAACTTTTAGAATAACACTGCTTTGCCTTGATTCCATGGATCCGAAATCTCCAAATGCAGACGACCCTTCCTACAGCGATCACATGCATGGGAGAGCCACAGGATGCTACCGCATTGGAACGGGAATAAACTTGAAAAGCCACCTCATCTTCTCATATCCTGGTGCTCGGGGTCAAGCTTCCAGGCGCTTTCCTCAAAATATCCCCACTTGGGGAAGTCAGCACTTTCAAATCTCTCTTTCTTGTAGCTTGCAATTGGTTCCATGGATGAAGTGCAACGGGGAAGAATAAGAAACATTGCCAATATATTTGGACAGGGCCATGGCGCTCTAATTTCCAATGCTGAACAAGAATTGACCCAACTCTAAGATTGCTCTCACAAGGAGAATAGGGTTTGATAATTACCTGCTGCTTTCTGACTGCTTCCGAAAGTGGGAAGTTGAGCAGGGGATCTCAGGGAGCCTATAATTCATGGCGCTGCGGGATGGAAGAAGACACCTAATGTGGATAAATGCCTTGGGTTGAACCAGAGAAAAGAACTTGAGAGCAAGGCATAATTGCAAACATGGGATTTCATGAGGGAGATGGGTCTCGCCTCATAAGAACCTGGAATGTGGCAGTACTTCTTCAAGCATGCCTAGGTCGAAAAAGGGTGTATGCCTTTATCCTGAATATATTCAGGATAAAGGCATACACCGTTTTTGGGCAACCAGGCAGTGGCTCGGTGCAAATCAACACTACATAGTGCTATCACTTCCCATCAAAACAAAGGGTCATCTACGAAAAGTGTAAAGACCAGAAATGCAGGGAAGGGTGGAGATAAATCATACCCACATTTGGTGGATTGTGGGATGGTAAATTGCAATTGGCACTCTGGCGAAGTCTATGGTGTATTCCAAAATAATGTTAGAAACAAAGCTACAGCACATAGGACACTTCCACTCAAGAACGTATATTTAACGGAAAACCAAAGATCCTCAGGACACAGGCAACCCAACCTTTACTGCTCCTCCCTTTATAAAAGCCTCCACTAGGATACCATCTAAATTTCCTTGGACGGAAAACATAGATGAAGAACATGTGATTCTTATCTACAATCATATATTACTAAGCCAGGAAATCAATGAAATAACGTCACTTGCCACCACCGGAGTGTTCTTAGTTACAATCATTCTCCGTGAATTTAGTCACATAGAAAAAAGTCGTTTCTCAAAGTTATGAAGTACAGGTGGAACATAAAATTTCGTCACATGAACGAAATGCCAAACGAGAGAAAGAATTATACATTTAGCAAACACACTTATGCCTGTAGGAGCGCAAAGGTCACTTGAGGTGAGTAAAAACCAGGTGTTTTAAATGAGCACAGATACCATTCCCTATAGACCAAAGAGGGAATCAACACAACTTACTCTAAACCTCAAAGGACTGAACTCAGCCCACTTTACACAACAGAAAAGATTATTTACAACTGGTCAGAATTTGAAAAACAATTTATTGATCTCTCTTTGGAAGAGAATCAAGTGCATGTACAGCAGCAAGCAACAAAGCACTGAAAACCAGCGACACCCCGTTAGAAAAATAAACTGCAATAAAAAGGCGGTGAGTGAGAGATAAATTCTTAGAGATTTCGTTCAGGGGCTGTGATTGAAGTTGTTTTGACCATACATTAACACACAGAAGGATGGGACCTAAGGGAGGACACTCCTGGGTCTCAGAGTCTTCGTGAGCATGAGTCAGCAAATGGAGCACTTTTAGAATTACACTGCCTTGCTCTGATTCCATGGATCCCAAATCTCCAAATGCAGATGACACTTCCTACAGTGAACCCATGCATGGGAACAACCACAGGATGCTACCCCATTGGAACGGGAAAAAACTTGATAAGCCACCTCATCTTCTCATATCCTTGGGCTCGGAGTCAAGCTTCCATCCGCTTTCCTGAAAATATCCCCACTTGGGGAACTCAGCACTTTCAAAATCCTCTTTCTTATAGGATGGTATTGGTTCTACGGATGAACTGCAATGGGGAAGAATAAGACAGAATTCCTATATATTTGGACAGGCACATGGAGCTCTAATTTCCAATGCGGAGCAAGAATTGACGGAAGTCTAATCTGGCTCTCAAAAGGAAAATAGGGCTTGAAAATTTCCTGCTGCTTTGTGACCGGTCCCAAAGTGGTAAGTTGAGAAGGGAATCTCAGGGAGCCTATAATTCATTGTCCAGCAGGATGGTAAAGATACCGAATGTGGAGAAATGCCTTGGGTTGAACCAGAGAAAAGAACTTGAGATCAAGGCAGAATTGCAAAAATGGGATTTCAAAAGAGAGATGGATCTCGCCTGGTAAGAAACTAGAATGTGGCAGCACTTCTTCAACCATGCCTTTGTCGGAAAAGGGTGTATGCCTTTATCCTGAATATATTCAGGATAAAGGCATACACCGTTTTGGGGCAACCAGGCAGGGGCTCAGTGCAAATCAACACTCCATAGTGCTATCACTTCCCATCAAAACAAAGGGTCACCTAAGAAAAGTGTAAAGACCAGAAATGCAGGGTAGGGTGGAGATAAATCGTACCCACATTTTGTGGATTGTGGGATGGCAAATTGCAATCGCCACTCTGGCGAAGTTTACGGTGTATTCCAAAATAATGTGAGAAACAAAGCTACAACACATAGGACACTTCCACTCAAGGACGTATATTTTCAGGAAAACCAAAGATCCTCAGGATATACGCAACCCAACGTTTACTGCTGCTCTCTTTACAAAAGCCTCGACGATGATACCATCTAAATTTCCTTGGACGGGAAATATGGATGAAGACTATGTGATTCTTATCTACAATGATATATTACTGTGCCAGGAAATCAATGAAATAACGTCACTTACCGCCACCGGAGTGTTCTTAGTTACAATCATTCTCAGTGAATTTAGTCACATAGAAAAAAGTGGTTTATCAAAGATATGAGGTACAGGTGGAACATAAAATTGCGTAACATGAATGAAATGGCAAACGAGAGAAAGAATTACACGTTTAGCCAACACAGTTATGACTGTAGGAGCGCAAAGGTCACTTGAGATGAGTAAAAACCAGGTGTTTTAAATGGGCACAGATCCCATTCCATATAGACCAAAGAGGGAAACAACACAACTTACTCTAAACCTCAAAGGACTGACCTCAGCCCACTTTACACACCAGAAATGATTATTTACAACTGGTCAGAATTTGAAAAACAATTTATCGATGTCTCTCTGGAAGAGAATCAAGTGGATGTAGAGCAGCAGGCAACACAGCACTGAAAAACAGCTACACCCCATAAGAAAAATAAACTGCAAAATAAAGGCAGTGAGTGAGAGATAAATTCTTAGAATCTTCGTTCAGGGGCTGTGATTGAAGTTGTTTTGACCGTATATTAACACACAAAAGGATGGGACCTAAGGGAAGACACTCGTGGGTCTGAGAGTCTTCGTGAGCATGAGTCAGCAAATGCAGAACTTTTAGAATAACACTGCTTTGCCTTGATTCCATGGATCCGAAATCTCCAAATGCAGACGACCCTTCCTACAGCGATCACATGCATGGGAGAGCCACAGGATGCTACCGCATTGGAACGGGAATAAACTTGAAAAGCCACCTCATCTTCTCATATCCTGGTGCTCGGGGTCAAGCTTCCAGGCGCTTTCCTCAAAATATCCCCACTTGGGGAAGTCAGCACTTTCAAATCTCTCTTTCTTGTAGCTTGCAATTGGTTCCATGGATGAAGTGCAACGGGGAAGAATAAGAAACATTGCCAATATATTTGGACAGGGCCATGGCGCTCTAATTTCCAATGCTGAACAAGAATTGACCCAACTCTAAGATTGCTCTCACAAGGAGAATAGGGTTTGATAATTACCTGCTGCTTTCTGACTGCTTCCGAAAGTGGGAAGTTGAGCAGGGGATCTCAGGGAGCCTATAATTCATGGCGCTGCGGGATGGAAGAAGACACCTAATGTGGATAAATGCCTTGGGTTGAACCAGAGAAAAGAACTTGAGAGCAAGGCATAATTGCAAACATGGGATTTCATGAGGGAGATGGGTCTCGCCTCATAAGAACCTGGAATGTGGCAGTACTTCTCCAAGCATGCCTAGGTCGAAAAAGGGTGTATGCCTTTATCCTGAATATATTCAGGATAAAGGCATACACCGTTTTTGGGCAACCAGGCAGTGGCTCGGTGCAAATCAACACTACCTAGTGCTATCACTTCCCATCAAAACAAAGGGTCATCTACGAAAAGTGTAAAGACCAGAAATGCAGGGAAGGGTGGAGATAAATCATACCCACATTTTGTGGATTGTGGGATGGTAAATTGCAATTGGCACTCTGGCGAAGTCTATGGTGTATTCCAAAATAATGTCAGAAACAAAGCTACAGCACATAGGACACTTCCACTCAAGAACGTATATTTAACGGAAAACCAAAGATCCTCAGGACACAGGCAACCCAACCTTTACTGCTCCTCCCTTTATAAAAGCCTCCACTAGGATACCATCTAAATTTCCTTGGACGGAAAACATAGATGAAGAACATGTGATTCTTGTCTACAATCATATATTACTAAGCCAGGAAATCAATGAAATAACGTCACTTGCCACCACCGGAGTGTTCTTAGTTACAATCATTCTCCGTGAATTTAGTCACATAGAAAAAAGTCGTTTCTCAAAGTTATGAAGTACAGGTGGAACATAAAATTTCGTCACATGAACGAAATGCCAAACGAGAGAAAGAATTATACATTTAGCAAACACACTTATGCCTGTAGGAGCGCAAAGGTCACTTGAGGTGAGTAAAAACCAGGTGTTTTAAATGAGCACAGATACCATTCCCTATAGACCAAAGAGGGAATCAACACAACTTACTCTAAACCTCAAAGGACTGAACTCAGCCCACTTTACACAACAGAAAAGATTATTTACAACTGGTCAGAATTTGAAAAACAATTTATTGATGTCTCTTTGGAAGAGAATCAAGTGCATGTACAGCAGCAAGCAACAAAGCACTGAAAACCAGCGACACCCCGTTAGAAAAATAAACTGCAATAAAAAGGCGGTGAGTGAGAGATAAATTCTTAGAGATTTCGTTCAGGGGCTGTGATTGAAGTTGTTTTGACCATACATTAACACACAGAAGGATGGGACCTAAGGGAGGACACTCCTGGGTCTCAGAGTCTTCGTGAGCATGAGTCAGCAAATGGAGCACTTTTAGAATTACACTGCCTTGCTCTGATTCCATGGATCCCAAATCTCCAAATGCAGATGACACTTCCTACAGTGAACCCATGCATGGGAACAACCACAGGATGCTACCCCATTGGAACGGGAAAAAACTTGATAAGCCACCTCATCTTCTCATATCCTTGGGCTCGGGTTCAAGCTTCCATCCGCTTTCCTGAAAATATCCCCACTTGGGGAACTCAGCACTTTCAAAATCCTCTTTCTTATAGGATGGTATTGGTTCTACGGATGAACTGCAATGGGGAAGAATAAGACAGAATTCCTATATATTTGGACAGGCACATGGAGCTCTAATTTCCAATGCGGAGCAAGAATTGACGGAAGTCTAATCTGGCTCTCAAAAGGAAAATAGGGCTTGAAAATTTCCTGCTGCTTTGTGACCGGTCCCAAAGTGGTAAGTTGAGAAGGGAATCTCAGGGAGCCTATAATTCATTGTCCAGCAGGATGGTAAAGATACCGAATGTGGAGAAATGCCTTGGGTTGAACCAGAGAAAAGAACTTGAGAGCAAGGCAGAATTGCAAAAATGGGATTTCAAAAGAGAGATGGATCTCGCCTGGTAAGAAACTAGAATGTGGCAGCACTTCTTCAACCATGCCTTTGTCGGAAAAGGGTGTATGCCTTTATCCTGAATATATTCAGGATAAAGGCATACACCGTTTTGGGGCAACCAGGCAGGGGCTCAGTGCAAATCAACACTACATAGTGCTATCACTTCCCATCAAAACAAAGGGTCATCTACGAAAAGTGTAAAGACCAGAAATGCAGGGTAGGGTGGAGATAAATCGTACCCACATTTTGTGGATTGTGGGATGGCAAATTGCAATCGCCACTCTGGCGAAGTTTACGGTGTATTCCAAAATAATGTGAGAAACAAAGCTACAACACATAGGACACTTCCACTCAAGGACGTATATTTTCAGGAAAACCAAAGATCCTCAGGATATACGCAACCCAACGTTTACTGCTGCTCTCTTTACAAAAGCCTCGACTATGATACCATCTAAATTTCCTTGGACGGAAAACATAGATGAAGAACATGTGATTCTTGTCTACAATGATATATTACTGTGCCAGGAAATCAATGAAATAACGTCACTTACCGCCACCGGAGTGTTCTTAGTTACAATCATTCTCCGTGAATTTAGTCACATAGAAAAAAGTGGTTTATCAAAGATATGAGGTACAGGTGGAACATAAAATTTCGTCACATGAACGAAATGGCAAACGAGAGAAAGAATTACACGTTTAGCCAACACAGTTATGACTGTAGGAGCGCAAAGGTCACTTGAGATGAGTAAAAACCAGGTGTTTTAAATGGGCACAGATCCCATTCCATATAGACCAAAGAGGGAAACAACACAACTTACTCTAAACCTCAAAGGACTGACCTCAGCCCACTTTACACACCAGAAATGATTATTTACAACTGGTCAGAATTTGAAAACAATTTATCGATGTCTCTCTGGAAGAGAATCAAGTGGATGTACAGCAGCATGCAACACAGCACTGAAAATCAGCTACACCCCGTTAGAAAAATAAACTGCAAAGTAAAGCCCGTGAGTGAGAGATAAATTCCTGGAGATTTCGTTCAGGGGCTGTGATTGAAGTTGTTTTGACCATATATTAACACACAGAAGGATGGGACCTAAGGGAGGACACTCGTGCGTCTGAGAGTCTTCGTGAGCATGAGTCAGCAAATGCGGCACTTTTAGAATAACACTGCCTTGCCCTGATCCCATGGATCCCAAATCGCCAAATGCAGACGACCCTTCCTACAGAGAACACATGCATGGGACAGCCACTGGATGCTACCCCATTGAAACGGGAATAAACTTGAAAAGCCACCTCATCTTCTCATATCCTGGTGCTCGGGTTCAAGCTTCCATCCGCTTTCCTGAAAATATCCCCACTTGGGGAAGTCAGCACTTTCAAACCCACTTTCTTATAGCTTGGAATTTGTTCCATGGATGAACTGCAACGGGTAAGAATAAGAAACAATGCCTGTATATTTGGACAGTCACCAGACGCTCTAATTTCCAATGCTGAACAAGAATTGACCCCAGTCTAAGTTTGCTCTCAAGCTTAGGACCCACGTGTGTCCTCCCTTAAGTCCCATCTTTCTGTGTGTTAATATATGCTGAAAACAACTTCAATCACAGCCACTGAACGAAGTCTCTAAGCATTTATCTCTCACTCATTGCCTTTATTTTGCAGTTTTGAGCCACCAAGTAAACAGGCGCAGTACTACCAGCCACTTCTCCAAGAGACCAAAGACTTCCCATTCCGTGCGTGCCCACTTCGAATGGAAAGTGTAGTTTACGGACTTCGAAGCACAGTAACGGCCCACAACGCTGCAGGAGTGCCATCTCGAAAGTGAATGGGAAGCTGCCCTCTCTCGAGTGGGTAAGGCCGAACACGAGCCGTAGGGCATTTCCCTGTGTGCAAAAGAAGAACAGAAGACGGACATTCTCCCTTCAGGAAAAAGGCTCTATTTTTCTCAAAAGGAAAGACAAGCTGTCACAGGTAGTTAAGTATTTGAGAGAGGCAGAAGGCTGTAATTGGCAGAGGCTACGGTAAGAGGTTCCTCAAAGCAGCCTTCTCAAAGAGCATAGAAGCAGAGGCCGTGTCCAGTGGCATCTCCACGAGAGTCTATACCCATACGGAACCCCTTGAAGCTGGCTGTGAATGCAGAGCTTAGGAGGAAACTAACTACACGCATGCTAAGAATGTGACATCTTGATGGTGCCCCGGAAAGGAATTCTGGCACATGTACTACCAAAGTGAGCTTAGCTGCAAAACATTTGCCCCACAGTGGCGAGCAGACACATTGCTAGTGGGCAGTGAGCCACAAAGAACACAGGCGCAGTAGTACCAGCCACTTCTCCCAGAGCCCAAAAACATCCCAATCCGTGCTTGCCCACATCGAATGGAAAGGGTAGTTTACTGTCTTCGAGGCACAGTCACGGCCCACAGCGCTGCAGGAGTGCCACCTCCAAAGTGAATGGGAAGCTGCCCTCTCTCCTGTGGGTAAAGGCCGAACACGAGCCCTGAGGGCATTTCCCTGTGTGCAAAAGAAGAACAGAAGACAGACATTCTCGCTTCAGGAAAAGGGCTCTATTTTTCTCAAAAGGAAAGACAAGCTGTCACAGGTAAGTAAGTATTTGAGAGAGGCAGAAGGCTGTAATTGGCAGAGGCTACGGTAAGAGTTTCCTCAAAGCAGCCTTCTCAAAGAGCATAGAAGCAGAGACCATGTCCAGCGGCATTTACGCGAGAGTCTATACGCAAACGGAACACCCTAAAGCTGGCTGTGAATGCACAGCTTAGGAGGAAACTAACTACCCGCATGCTACGAATGTGATATCTCGATGGTGCCCCGAGAAGGAATTCTGGCACTTGTACTTCCTAAGTGAGCTTAGCTGCACAACGTTTCTCCCCACAGTGGCGAGCAGAAACATTGCTAGTGGAAAATGAGCCACCCAATGCACAGGCGCAGTAGCACCACCCACTTCTCCCAGAGAACAGAGACTTCCCATTCCGTGCGTGCCCTCTTCGAATGGAAAGGGTAGTTTACTGTCTTCGAAGCAAACTCATGGCCCACAGCAATGCAGGAGTGCCATCTCCAAAGTGAATGGGAAGCTGCCCTCCCTCGACGGGGTAAAGACCCAACAGCAGCCGTGAAGGCATTTCCCTGTGGGCAAAAGAATAACAGAGAACGGACATTTTCCATTCAGGAAAGGGCTCTCTGTTTCTCAAAAGGAAAGACAAGCTCTCACAGGTAATTGAGTATTGGAGAGAGGCAGAAGGCTGTACTTGGCAGAGGCTACGGTAAGAGTTTCCCCAAAGCAGCATTCTCAAAGAGCATAGAAGCAGAGGCCGTCTCCAGCGGCATTTCCACGAGATTCTATCCACAACAGGAACACCTTGAAGCTGGCTGCCAATGCAGATCTTAGGAGGAAAGCAGGACCCGCATGCTACGAATGTGATATCTGGTAGGTGCCCGGGAAAGGAATTCTGGAACTTGTACTTCCTAAGTGAGCGTAGCTGCACAACGTATCTCCCCACAGTGGCGAGCAGAAACATTGCTACTGGGCAGTGAGCCACCCAATACGCAGGCGCAGTAGCACCACCCACTTCTCCCAGAGAAGAGAGACTTCCCATTCTGTGCATTCCCTCTTCGAATGGAAAGGGTAGTTTACGGTCTTTGAAGCACAGTCATGGCCCACAGCAATGCAGGAGTGCCATCTCCAAAGTGAATGGGAAGCTGCCCTCCCTCGACGGGGTAAAGGCTCAACACCACCCGTGATGGCATTTTCCTGTGTGCAAAAGAAGAACAGAGAACGGACATTTTCCATTCAGGAAAGGGCTCTCTGTTTCTCCAAAGAAAAGACAAGCTCTCACAGGTAAGTGAGTTTTGGAGAGAGGCAGAAGGCTGTACTTTGCAGAGGCTACGGTAAGAGGTTCCTCAAAGCACCCTTCTCAAAGAGCATAGAAGCAGAGTCCGTCTCCAGCGGCATCTCCACGAGAGTCTGTCCACAACAGGAACACCTAGAAGCTGGCTGCGAATGCGGAAATTAGGAGGAAAACAGGACCTGCATGCTACGAATGGGATATCTGGATGGTGCCACGGAAAGAATTCTGGAACTTGTACTTCCTGTAAGAGCTAAGCTGCACAACCTTTCTCCATACAGTAGCGAGCAGAAACATTGCTAGTGTGCATTGAGCAACACAACACACAGGCGCAGTAGCACCACCCACTTCTCCCAGAGAACAGAGACTTCCCATTCCGTGCGTGCCCTCTTCGAATGGAAAGGGTAATTTACTGTATTTGAAGCACAGTCACTGCCCACAGAACTGCAGGTGTGCCATCTCCAAAGTGAATGGGAAGCTGCCCTCCCACGAGTGGTAAACGCCCAACAGTAGCCGTGAAGGCATTTCCCTGTGTGCAAAAGAAGAACAGAGAACGGACACTATCCACAAAAGGAACACCTTGAACCTGGCTGCAAATGCTGAGCTTAGGAGGAAAGCAGTCCCCGCATGCTACGAATGTGATATTGAATGGTGCCCAGGAAAGGAATTCTGGCAGAATTCTGAAAGACCATAGAAGCACAGGCCGTCTGCAGCAGCACCACCACGACAGTCTATCCACAAAAGGAACACCTTGAAACTGGCTGCGAATGCAGAGCTTAGGAGGAAAGCAGTACCCGCATGCTACGAATATATATCTGGATGGTGCCCAGGATAGGAATTCTGGCAGAATTCTGAAAGAGCATAGAAGCAGAGCCCGTCTCCAGCAGCATCCCCACGAGAGTCTATCAACAAATGGAACACCTTTTAGCTGCCTGCTAATGCACAGCTTAGGAGCCAAGTAATACCAGCATGATACGAATGTGAAATCTGAATGGTGCCCAGGAAAGGAATTCTGACAGCCTTCTCAAACAGCATAGAAGCAGAGGCCGGCTTCAGCAGCATCTCCATGATAGTCTATCCATAAAAAGAACACCTTGAAGCTGGCTGCGAATGCAGAGCTTAGGAGGAAAGTAGTTCCCGCATGCTACGAATGTGATATCTGGATGGTGCACAGGAAAGGAAATCTGACACCTTCTCAAAGAGCAAAGAAGCAGAGGCTGACTTCAGCAGCATCTCCATGAGAGTCTATGCAAAAAAGGAACACCTTGACGCTGGTTGCGAATGCAGAGCTTAGGAGGAAAGAAGCCCCCGCATGCTACGAGTGTGATATCTGGATGGTGCCCAGGAAAGGAATTCTGGCAGAATTCTGAAAGACCCTAGAAGCAGAGCCCAGCTCCAGCAGCATCTCCACGAGAGTCTATCCACAAAAGAAACACGTTGTACCTGCCTGCGAATGAACAGCTTAGGAGGAAAGCAGTACCTGCATGCTACGAATGTGATATCTGGATGGTGCACAGGAAAGGAATTCTGACAGCCTTCTCAAAGGGCATAGAAGCAGAGCCGGTCTCCAGCAGCAACTCCACGAGAGTCTATCCACAAAAGGAACACCTTATAGCTGCCTGCAAATGCACAGCTTAGGAGCAAACTAGTACCCGCATGCTACGAATGTGAAATCTGGATGGTGCCCAGGAAAGGAATTCTGACAGCCTTCTCAAACAGCATAGAAGCAGAGGTCGACTTCAGCAGCATCTCCATGAGAGTCTATCTACAAAAGGAACACCTTGAACGTGGCTGCAAATGATGAGCTTAGGAGGAAAGCAGTCCCCGCATGCTACGAATGTGAGATCTGAATGGTGCCCAGGAAAGGAATTCTGGCATAATTCTGAAAGACCATAGAAGCACAGGCCGTCTCCAGCAGCACCTCCAGGAGAGTCTATCCACAAAAGGAACACCTTGAAGCTGGCTGCGAATGCAGAGCTTAGGAGGAAAACAGTAACTGCATGCTACGAATTAGATATCTGGATGGTGCCCAGGAAAGGAATCCTGGCGGAATTCTCAAAGAGCATAGAAGCATTGCCCGTCTCCAGCAGCATCTCCACGAGAGTCTATCCAGGAAAGGAACACCTTGTAGCTGCCTTCGAATGCACAGCCTATGAGGCAAGTAGTACCCGCATGCTACGAATGTGAAATCTGGATGGTGCCCAGGAAAGGAATTCTGACAGCCTTCTCAAAGGGCATAGAAGCAGAGCCCGTCTCCAGCAGCATCTCCAAGAGAGTCTATCCACAAAAAGAACACCTCGTAGCTGCCTGCGAATGCACAGCTTAGGAGCAAACTAGTACCCGCATTCTACGAATGTGATATCTGGATGGTGCACAGGAAAGGAATTCTGACAGCCTTCTCAAAGAGCATAGAAGCAGAGGCTGACTTCAGCAACATCTCCACGAGAGTCTATCCACAAAAGTAACACTTTGAAGCTGGCTGCGAATGCAGAGCTTAGGAGAAAAGCAGTACCCGCATGGTACGAATGTGATATCTGGATGGTCCCCAGGAATGGAATTCTGGCAGAATTCTGAAAGAGCATAGAAGCACAGGCCGTCTCCTGCAGCACCTCCACGAGAGTCTATCCACAAAAGGAACACCTTGAAACTGGCTGCGAATGCAGATCATAGGAGGAAAGCTGTACCCGCATGATACGAATTTATCTCTGGATGGTGCCCAGGATAGGAATTCTGGCGGAATTCTCAAAGAGCATAGAAGCACAGGCGGTCTCCTGCAGCATCTCCACGAGAGTCTATCCACAAAAGGAACACCTTGAAGCTGGCGGCGGATGCAAAGCTTAGGTTGAAAGCAGTACCCGCATTCTACGAATGCGATATCTGGATGGTGCCCAGGAAAGGAATTCTGGCAGAATTCTGAAAGAGCATAGAAGCAGAGCCCGTCTCCAGCAGCATCTCCACGAGAGTCTATCCACAAAAGGAACACCTTGAACCTGGCTGCAAATGCTGACCTTAAGTGGAAAGCAGTCCCCGCATGCTACAAATGTGATATCTGAATGGTGCCCAGGAAAGGAATTCTGGCAGAATTCTGAAAGACCATAGAAGCACAGGCCGTCTCCAGCACCACCTCCACGAGAGTCTATCCACAAAAGGAACAACGTGAAGCTGGCTGCGAATGCAGAGCTTAGGAGGAAAGCAGTACCTGCATGCTACGAATGAGATATATAGATGGTGCCCAGGAAAGGAATTCTGGCGGAATTCTCAAAGAGCACAGAAGCATTGCCCGTCTCCAGCAGCATCTCCACGAGAGTCTATCCAGGAAAGGAACACCTTGTAGCTGCCTTCGAATGCACAGCCAAGGAGCCAAGTAGTACCCGCATGCTACGAATATGAAATCTGGATGGTGCCCAGGAAAGGAATTCTGACAGCCTTCTCAAAGGGCATAGAAGCAGAGCCCGTCTCCAGCAGCATCTCCACGAGAGTCTATCCACAAACGGAACACCTCGTAGCTGCCTGCGAATGCACAGCTTAGGAGCCAAGTAGTACCAGCATGCTACGAATGTGAAATCTGAATGGTGCCCAGGAAAGGAATTCTGACAGCCTTCTCAAACAGCATAGAAGCAGAGGTCGACTTCAGCAGCATCTGCATGAGAGTCTATCCACAAAAGGAACACCTTGAACCTGGCTGCAAATGCTGAGCTTAGGAGGAAAGCAGTCCCCGCATGCTACGAATGTGATATTGAATGGTGCCCAGGAAAGGAATTCTGGCAGAATTCTGAAAGACCATAGAAGCACAGGCCGTCTCCAGCAGCACCACCACAACAGTCTATCCACAAAAGGAACACCTTGAAGCTGGCTGCGAATGCAGAGCTTAGGAGGAAAGCAGTACCGGCATGCTACGAATTAGATATCTGGATGGTGCCCAGGAAAGGAATTCTGGCAGAATTCTCAAAGAGCATGGAAGCAGAGCCCGTCGCCAGCAGCATCTCCACGAGAGTCTATCCACAAAAGGAACACCTTGTAGCTGCCTGCGAATGCACAGCTTAGGAGCAAACTAGTACCCGCATTCGACGAATGTGATATCTGGATGGTGCACAGGAAAGGAATTCTGACCGCCTTCTCAAAGAGCATAGAAGCAGAGGCTGATTTCAGCAGCATCTCCACGAGAATCTATCCACAAACGGAACACCTTGAAGCTGGCTGCGAATGCAGAGCTTAGGAGAAAAGCAGTACCCGCATGCTACGAATGTGATATCTGGATGGTCCGCAGTATTGGAATTCTGGCAGAATTCTGAAAGAGCAGAGAAGCACAGGCCGTCTTCTGCAGCACCTCCACGTGAGTCTATCCACAAAAGGAACACCTTGTAGCTGCCTGCTAATGCACAACATAGGAGCCAAGTAGTACCAGCATGCTACGAATGTGAAATCTGAATGGTGCCCAGGAAAGGAATTCTGACAGCCTTCTCAAACAGCATAGAAGCAGAGGTCGACTTCAGCAGCATCTGCATGAGAGTCTACCCACAAAAGGAACACCTTGAACCTGGCTGCAAATGCTGACCTTAGGAGGAAAGCAGTCCCCGCATGCTACGAATGTGATATTGAATGGTGCCCAGGAAAGGAATTCTGGCAGAATTCTGAAAGACCATAGAAGCACAGGCCGTCTCCAGCAGCACCACCACGACAGTCTATCCACAAAAGGAACACCTTGAAGCTGGCTGCGAATGCAGAGCTTAGGAGGAAAGCAGTACCCGCATGCTACGAATTAGATATCTGGATGGTGCCCAGGAAAGGAATTCTGGCAGAATTCTCAAAGAGCATGGAGGCAGAGACCGTGTCCAGCAGCATCTCCACGAGAGTCTATCCACAAAAGGAACACCTTGTAGCTGCCTGCCAATGCACAGCTTAGGAGCAAACTAGTACCCGCATTCGACGAATGTGATATCTGGATGGTGCACAGGAAAGGAATTCTGACCGCCTTCTCAAAGAGCATAGAAGCAGAGGCTGACTTCAGCAGCATCTCCACGAGAGTCTATCCACAAAAGGAATACTTTGAAACTGGCTGCTAATGCAGAGGTTAGGAGAAAAGCAGTACCCGCATGGTACGAATGTGATATCTGGATGGTGCCCTGGAATGGAATTCTGGCAGAATTCTGAAAGAGCATAGAAGCACAGGCCGTCTCCTGCAGCACCACCACGAGAGTCTATCCACAAAAGGAACACCTTGAAGCTGGCTGCGAATGCAGATTTTAGGAGGAAAGCAGTACCCACATGCTACGAATTTGATATCTGGAATGTGCCCAGGATAGGAATTCTGGCAGAATTCTCAAACAGCATAGAAGCACGGGCCGTCTCCTGCAGCATCTCCACGAGAGTCTATCCACAAAAGGAACCACTTGAAGCTGGCTGCGAATGCAGAGGTTAGGTTGAAAGCAGTACCCGCCTGCTACGAATGTGATATCTGGATGGTGCCCAGGAAAGGAATTCTGGCAGAATTCTCAAAGAGCGTAGAAGCACCGGCCGTCTCCTGCAGCATCTCCACGAGAATCTATCCACAAAAGGAACACCCTGTAGCTGCCTGCGAATGCAGAGCTTAGTAGGAAAGCAGTTCCCGCCAGCTACGAATGTGATATCTGGATGGTGCCCACGAATTGAATTCAGGCAGAATTCTGAAAGAGAATAGAAGCACAAGCCGTCTCCAGCAGCATCTCCACGAGAGTCTATCCACAAAAGGAACACCTTGAAGGTGGCTGCGAATGCAGAGCTTAGAGGCAAAGCAGTACCTGCATGCTACGAATGTGATATCTGGATGGTGCCCAGGTAAGGAATTCTGGCAGAATTCTCAAAGAGCATAGAAGCAGAGCCAGTCTCCAGCAGCATCTCCACGACAGTCTATCCACAAAAGGAACACCTTGTAGCTGCCTGCGAATGGACAGCTTAAGAGCAAACTAGTACCCCCATGCTACGAATGTGAAATCCGGATGGTGCCCAGGAAAGGAATTCTGACAGCCTTCTCAAACAGCACAGAAGCAGAGGTCGACTTCAGCAGCACCTCCATGAGAGTCTATCCAAAAAAGGAACACCTTGAAGCTGGCTGCGAATGCAGAGCTTCGGAGGAAAGCAGAAACCGCATGCTACGAATTAGATATCTGGATGGTGCCCAGGAAAGGAATTCTGGCGGAATTCTCAAAGAGCATGGAAGCAGAGCCCGTCTCCAGCAGCATCTCCACGAGAGTCTCTCCAGGAAAGGAACTCCTTGTAGCTCCCTTCGAATGCACAGCCTAGGAGCCAAGTAGTACCCGCATGCTACGAATGTGAAATCTGAATGGTGCCCAGGAAAGGAATTCTGGCAGAATTCTGAAAGAACATAGAAGCGCAGGCCGTCTCCTGCAGCACCTCCACGTTAGTCTATCCACAAAAGGAACACCTTGAAACTGGCTGTGAATGCAGATCTTAGGAGGAAAGCAGTACCCGCATGCTACGAATTTATATCTGGATGGTGCCCAGGATAGGAATTCTGGCAGAATTCTCAAAGAGCATAGAAGCACAGGCCGTCTCCTGCAGCATCTCCACGAGAGTCTATCCACAAAAGGAACACCTTGCAGCTAGCTGCGAATGCAGAGCTTAGGTTGAAAGCAGTACCCGCATGCTATGAGTGTGATATCTGGATGGTGCCCAGGAAAGGAATTCTGGCAGAATTCTGAAAGAGCATAGAAGCAGAGCCCGTCTCCAGCAGCATCCCCACGAGAGTCAATCCACAAATGGAACACCTTTTAGCTTCCTGCTAATGCACAGCTTAGGAGCCAAGTAGTACCCGCATGCTACGAATGTGAAATCTGAATGGTGCCCAGGAAAGGAATTCTGACAGCCTTCTCAAACAGCATAGAAGCAGAGGCCGACTTCAGCCGCATCTCCATGATAGTCTATCCATAAAAAGAATAGCTAGAAACTGGCTGCGAATGCAGAGCTTAGGCAGATATTAGTACCCACATGCTACGAATGTGATATCTGGATGGTGCACAGGAAAGGAATTCTGGAACAATTCTGAAAGACACTAGAAGCAGAGCCCGTCTCCAGCAGCATCTCCACGAGAGTCTATCCACAAAAGAAACACGTGTAGCTGCCTGCGAATGAAGAGATTAGGAGGAAAGCAGTACCTGCATGCTACGAATGTGATATCTGGATGGTGCACAGGAAAGGAATTCTCACAGCCTTCTCAAAGAGCATAGAAGCAGAGCCGGTCTCCAGCACCATGTCCACGACAGTCTATCCACAAAAGGAACACCTTGTAGGTGCCTGCGAATGCAGAGCTTAGGAGCAATCTAGTACCCGCATGCTACGAATGTGAAATCTGGATGGTGCCCAGGAAAGGAATTCTGACAGCCTTCTCAAACAGCATAGAAGCAGAGGTCGACTTCAGCAGAATCTCCATGACAGTCTATCCACAAAAGGAACACCTTGAACCTGGCTGCAAATGCTGAGCTTAGGAGGAAAGCAGTCCCCGCATGCTACGAATGTGATATCTGAATGGTGCCCAGGAAAGGAATTCTGGCAGAATTCTGAAAGACCATAGAAGCACAGGCCGTCTCCTGCAGCACCTCCACGAGAGTCTATCCACAAAAGGAACACCTTGAAGCTGGCTGCGAATGCAGAGCTTAGGAGGAAAGCAGTAACTGCATGCTACGAATTAGATATCTGGATGGTGCCCAGGAAAGGAATTCTGTCGGAATTCTCTAAGAGCATAGAAGCATTGCCCGTCTCTAGCAACATCTCCACGAGAGTCTATCCACAAAAAGAACACCTTGAAACTGGCTGCGAATGCAGATCTTAAGAGGAAAGCAGTACCCGCATGCTACGAATTTATATCTGGATTGTGCCTAGGATAGGAATTCTGGCAGAATTCTCAAAGAGCATAGAAGCACAGGCCGACTCCTGCAGCATCTCCACGAGAGTCTATCCACAAAAGGAACACCTTGAAGCTGGCTGCGGATGCAGAGCTTAGGTTGAAAGCAGTACCCTCATGCTACGAATGTGATATCTGGATGGTGCCCAGGAAAGGAATTCTGGCAGAATTCTCAAAGCGAATAATAGTAGAGGCCGACTGCAGCAGCATCTCCACGAGAGTCTATCCACAGAAGGAACACCTTGTACCTGCCTGCGAATGCAGAGCTTAGGAGGAAAGCAGTACCTGCATGCTACGAATTTGATATCTGGATGGTGCACAGGAAAGGAATTCTGACAGCCTTCTAAAAGAGCATAGAAGCAGAGCCCGTCTCCAGCAGCATATCCACGAGAGTCTATCCACAAAAGGAACACCTTGTAGCTGCCTGTGAATGCACAGCTTAGGAGCAAACTAGTACCCGCATTCTACGAATGTGATGTCTGGATGGTGCCCAGGAAAGGAATTCTGACAGCCTTCTCAAAGAGCATAGAAGCAGAGCCTGACTTCAGCAGCATCTCCACGAGAATCTATCCACAAACGGAACACATTGAAGCTGGCTGCAAATGCAGACCTTATGAGAAAAGCAGTACCCGCATGCTACGAATGTGATATCTGGATGGTCCCCAGGATTGGAATTCTGGCAGAATTCTGAAAGAGCAGAGAAGCACAGGCCGTCTTCTGCAGCACCTCCACGAAAGTCTATCCACAAAAGGAACACCTTGAAGCTAGCTGCGAATGCAGAGCTTAGGAGGAAAGCAGTAACTGCATGCTACGAATTAGATATCTGGATGGTGCCCAGGAAAGGAATTCTGTCGGAATTCTCAAAGAGCATAGAAGCATTGACCGTCTCCTGCAGCACCTCCACGAGAGTCTATCCACAAAAGGAACACCTTGAAACTGGCTGCGAATGCAGATCTTAGGAGGAAAGCAGTACCCGCGTGCTACGAATTTATATCTGGATGGTGCCCAGGATAGGAATTCTGGCAGAATTCTCAAAGAGCATTGAAGCACAGGCCGTCTCCTGCAGCATCTCCACGAGAGTATTTCCACAAAAGGAACACCTTCAAGCTGGCTGCGGATGCAGAGCTTAGGTTGAAAGCAGTACCCGCATGCTACGAATGTGATATGTGGATGGTGCCCAGGAAAGGAATTCTGGCAGAATTCTGAAAGAGCATAGAAGCAGAGCCCGTCTCCAGCAGCATCTCCACGAGAGTCTATCCACAAAAGGAACACCTTGTAGCTCCCTGTGAATGCACAGCTTAGGAGCAAAGTAGTACCCTCATGCTACGAATGTGATATCTGGATGGTGCCCAGGAAAGGAATTCTGGCAGAATTCTCAAAGCGCATAATAGCAGAGGCAGACTCCAGCAGCATCTCCACGAGAGTCTATCCACAAAAGGAACACCT
Source organism: Kogia breviceps (assembly GCF_026419965.1). Classification (NCBI taxonomy): domain Eukaryota; kingdom Metazoa; phylum Chordata; class Mammalia; order Artiodactyla; family Physeteridae; genus Kogia; species Kogia breviceps. The sequence continues at coordinate 36,536,488 of NC_081325.1, forward strand.
TGTTCCTGCCTGCGAATGCACAGCTTAGGAGGAAAGCAGTACGTGCATGCTACGAATGTGATATCTGGATGGTGCACAGGAAAGGAATTCTGACAGCCTTCTCAAAGAGCATAGAAGCAGAGGCTGATTTCAGCAGCATCTCCACGAGAATCTATCCACAAACGGAACACCTTGAAGCTGGCTGCGAATGCAGAGCTTAGGAGAAAAGCAGTACCCGCATGCTACGAATGTGATATCTGGATGGTCCGCAGTATTGGAATTCTGGCAGAATTCTGAAAGAGCCGAGAAGCACAGGCCGTCTTCTGCAGCACCTCCACGTGAGTCTATCCACAAAAGGAACACCTTGTAGCTGGCTGCTAATGCACAACTTAGGAGCCAAGTAGTACCAGCATGCTACGAATGTGAAATCTGAATGGTGCCCAGGAAAGGAATTCTGACAGCCTTCTCAAACAGCATAGAAGCAGAGGTCGACTTCAGCAGCATCTGCATGAGAGTCTATCCACAAAAGGAACACCTTGAACCTGGCTGCAAATGCTGAGCTTAGGAGGAAAGCAGTCCCCGCATGCTACGAATGTGATATTGAATGGTGCCCAGGAAAGGAATTCTGGCAGAATTCTGAAAGACCATAGAAGCACAGGCCGTCTCCAGCAGCACCACCACAACAGTCTATCCACAAAAGGAACACCTTGAAGCTGGCTGCGAATGCAGAGCTTAGGAGGAAAGCAGTACCCGCATGCTACGAATTTGATATCTGGAATGTGCCCAGGATAGGAATTCTGGCAGAATTCTCAAAGAACATAGAAGAACAGGCCGTCTCCTGCAGCATCTCCACGAGAGTCTATCCACAAAAGGAACCACTTGAAGCTGGCTGCGAATGCAGAGGTTAGGTTGAAAGCAGTACCCGCCTGCTACGAATGTGATATCTGGATGGTGCCCAGGAAAGGAATGCTGGCAGAATTCTCAAAGAGCGTAGAAGCACCGGCCGTTTCCTGCAGCATCTCCACGAGAATCTATCCACAAAAGGAACACCCTGTAGCTGCCTGCGAATGCAGAGCTTAGTAGGAAAGCAGTACCCGCCTGCTACGAATGTGATATCTGGATGGTGCCCACGAATTGAATTCAGGCAGAATTCTGAAAGAGAATAGAAGCACAGGCCGTCTCCAGCAGCATCTCCACGAGAGTGTATCCACAAAAGGAACACCTTGAAGGTGGTTGCGAATGCAGAGCTTAGAGGCAAAGCAGTACCTGCATGCTATGAATGTAATATCTGGATGGTGCCCAGGGAAGGAATTCTGGCAGAATTCTCAAAGAGCATAGAAGCAGAGCCAGTCTCCAGCAGCATCTCCACGATAGTCTATCCACAAAAGGAACACCTTGTAGCTGCCTGCGAATGGACAGCTTAAGAGCAAACTAGTACCCCCATGCTACGAATGTGAAATCTGGATGGTGCCCAGGAAAGGAATTCTGACAGCCTTCTCAAACAGCATAGAAGCAGAGGTCGACTTCAGCAGCACCTCCATGAGAGTCTATCCAAAAAAGGAACACCTTGACGCTGGTTGCGAATGCAGAGCTTTGGAGGAAAGCAGCCCCCGCATGCTACGAGTGTGATATCTGGATGGTGCCCAGGAAAGGAATTCTGGAAGAATTCTGAAAGACCCTAGAAGCAGAGCCCGTCTCCAGCAGCATCTCCACGAGAGTCTATCCACAAAAGAAACACGTTGTAGCTGCCCGCGAATGAACAGCTTAGGAGGAAAGCAGTACCTGCATGCTACGAATGTGATATCTGGATGGTGCACAGGAAAGGAATTCTCACAGCCTTCTCAAAGAGCATAGAAGCAGAGCCGGTCTCCAGCAGCATGTCCACGAGAGTCTATCCACAAAAGGAACACCTTGTAGCTGCCTGCGAATGCACAGCATAGGAGCAATCTAGTACCCGCATGCTACGAATGTGAAATCTAGATGGTGCCCAGGAAAGGAATTCTGACAGCCTTCTCAAACAGCATAGAAGCAGAGGTCGACTTCAGCAGCATCTCCATGACAGTCTATCCACAAAAGGAACACCTTGAACCTGGCTGCAAATGCAGACCTTATGAGAAAAGCAGTACCCGCATGCTACGAATGTGATATCTGGATGGTCCCCAGGATTGGAATTCTGGCAGAATTCTGAAAGAGCAGAGAAGCACAGGCCGTCTTCTGCAGCACCTCCACGAAAGTCTATCCACAAAAGGAACACCTTGAAGCTAGCTGCGAATGCAGAGCTTAGGAGGAAAGCAGTAACTGCATGCTACGAATTAGATATCTGGATGGTGCCCAGGAAAGGAATTCTGTCGGAATTCTCAAAGAGCATAGAAGCATTGACCGTCTCCTGCAGCACCTCCACGAGAGTCTATCCACAAAAGGAACACCTTGAAACTGGCTGCGAATGCAGATCTTAGGAGGAAAGCAGTACCCGCGTGCTACGAATTTATATCTGGATGGTGCCCAGGATAGGAATTCTGGCAGAATTCTCAAAGAGCATTGAAGCACAGGCCGTCTCCTGCAGCATCTCCACGAGAGTATTTCCACAAAAGGAACACCTTCAAGCTGGCTGCGGATGCAGAGCTTAGGTTGAAAGCAGTACCCGCATGCTACGAATGTGATATGTGGATGGTGCCCAGGAAAGGAATTCTGGCAGAATTCTGAAAGAGCATAGAAGCAGAGCCCGTCTCCAGCAGCATCTCCACGAGAGTCTATCCACAAAAGGAACACCTTGTAGCTCCCTGTGAATGCACAGCTTAGGAGCAAAGTAGTACCCTCATGCTACGAATGTGATATCTGGATGGTGCCCAGGAAAGGAATTCTGGCAGAATTCTCAAAGCGCATAATAGCAGAGGCAGACTCCAGCAGCATCTCCACGAGAGTCTATCCACAAAAGGAACACCTTGTTCCTGCCTGCGAATGCACAGCTTAGGAGGAAAGCAGTACGTGCATGCTACGAATGTGATATCTGGATGGTGCACAGGAAAGGAATTCTGACAGCCTTCTCAAAGAGCATAGAAGCAGAGGCTGATTTCAGCAGCATCTCCACGAGAATCTATCCACAAACGGAACACCTTGAAGCTGGCTGCGAATGCAGAGCTTAGGAGAAAAGCAGTACCCGCATGCTACGAATGTGATATCTGGATGGTCCGCAGTATTGGAATTCTGGCAGAATTCTGAAAGAGCAGAAAAGCAAAGGCCGTCTTCTGCAGCACCTCCACGTGAGTCTATCCACAAAAGGAACACCTTGTAGCTGGCTGCTAATGCACAACTTAGGAGCCAAGTAGTACCAGCATGCTACGAATGTGAAATCTGAATGGTGCCCAGGAAAGGAATTCTGACAGCCTTCTCAAACAGCATAGAAGCAGAGGTCGACTTCAGCAGCATCTGCATGAGAGTCTATCCACAAAAGGAACACCTTAAACCTGGCTGCAAATGCTGAGCTTAGGAGGAAAGCAGTCCCCGCATGCTACGAATGTGATATTGAATGGTGCCCAGGAAAGGAATTCTGGCAGAATTCTGAAAGACCATAGAAGCACAGGCCGTCTCCAGCAGCACCACCACAACAGTCTATCCACAAAAGGAACACCTTGAAGCTGGCTGCGAATGCAGAGCTTAGGAGGAAAGCAGTACCCGCATGCTACGAATTTGATATCTGGAATGTGCCCAGGATAGGAATTCTGGCAGAATTCTCAAAGAACATAGAAGAACAGGCCGTCTCCTGCAGCATCTCCACGAGAGTCTATCCACAAAAGGAACCACTTGAAGCTGGCTGCGAATGCAGAGGTTAGGTTGAAAGCAGTACCCGCCTGCTACGAATGTGATATCTGGATGGTGCCCAGGAAAGGAATGCTGGCAGAATTCTCAAAGAGCGTAGAAGCACCGGCCGTTTCCTGCAGCATCTCCACGAGAATCTATCCACAAAAGGAACACCCTGTAGCTGCCTGCGAATGCAGAGCTTAGTAGGAAAGCAGTACCCGCCTGCTACGAATGTGATATCTGGATGGTGCCCACGAATTGAATTCAGGCAGAATTCTGAAAGAGAATAGAAGCACAGGCCGTCTCCAGCAGCATCTCCACGAGAGTGTATCCACAAAAGGAACACCTTGAAGGTGGTTGCGAATGCAGAGCTTAGAGGCAAAGCAGTACCTGCTTGCTATGAATGTAATATCTGGATGGTGCCCAGGGAAGGAATTCTGGCAGAATTCTCAAAGAGCATAGAAGCAGAGCCAGTCTCCAGCAGCATCTCCACGATAGTCTATCCACAAAAGGAACACCTTGTAGCTGCCTGCGAATGGACAGCTTAAGAGCAAACTAGTACCCCCATGCTACGAATGTGAAATCTGGATGGTGCCCAGGAAAGGAATTCTGACAGCCTTCTCAAACAGCATAGAAGCAGAGGTCGACTTCAGCAGCACCTCCATGAGAGTCTATCCAAAAAAGGAACACCTTGACGCTGGTTGCGAATGCAGAGCTTTGGAGGAAAGCAGCCCCCGCATGCTACGAGTGTGATATCTGGATGGTGCCCAGGAAAGGAATTCTGGAAGAATTCTGAAAGACCCTAGAAGCAGAGCCCGTCTCCAGCAGCATCTCCAGGAGAGTCTATCCACAAAAGAAACACGTTGTAGCTGCCCGCGAATGAACAGCTTAGGAGGAAAGCAGTACCTGCATGCTACGAATGTGATATCTGGATGGTGCACAGGAAAGGAATTCTCACAGCCTTCTCAAAGAGCATAGAAGCAGAGCCGGTCTCCAGCAGCATGTCCACGAGAGTCTATCCACAAAAGGAACACCTTGTAGCTGCCTGCGAATGCACAGCATAGGAGCAATCTAGTACCCGCATGCTACGAATGTGAAATCTAGATGGTGCCCAGGAAAGGAATTCTGACAGCCTTCTCAAACAGCATAGAAGCAGAGGTCGACTTCAGCAGCATCTCCATGACAGTCTATCCACAAAAGGAACACCTTGAACCTGGCTGCAAATGCTGAGCTTAGGAGGAAAGCAGTCCCCGCATGCTACGAATATGATATCTGAATGGTGCCCAGGAAAGAAATTCTGGCAGAATTCTGAAAGACCATAGAAGCACAGGCCGTCTCCAGCAGCACCTCCACGAAAGTCTATCCACAAAAGGAACACCTTGAAGCTGGCTGCGAATGCAGAGCTTAGGAGGAAAGCAGTAACTGCATGCTACGAATTAGATATCTGGATGGTGCACAGGAAAGGAATTCTGTCGGAATTCTCAAAGAGCATAGAAGCATTGCCCGTCTCCTGCAGCACCTCCACGAGAGTCTATCCACAAAAGGAACACCTTGAAACTGGCTGCGAATGCAGATCTTAGGAGGAAAGCAGTACCCGCGTGCTACGAATTTATATCTGGATGGTGCCCAGGATAGGAATTCTGGCAGAATTCTCAAACAGCATTGAAGCACAGGCCGTCTCCTGCAACATCTCCACGAGAGTCTTTCCACAATAGGAACACCTTGAAGCTGGCTGCGGAGGCAGAGCTTAGGTTGAAAGCAGTACCCGCATGCTACGAATGTGATATGTGGATGGTGCCCAGGAAAGGAATTCTGGCAGAATTCTGAAAGAGCATAGAAGCAGAGCCCGTCTCCAGCAGCATCTCCACGAGAGTCTATCCACAAAAGGAACACCTTGTAGCTCCCTGTTAATGCACAGCTTAGGAGCAAAGTAGTACCCTCATGCTACGAATGTGATATCTGGATGGTGCCCAGGAAAGGAATTCTGGCAGAATTCTCAAAGCGCATAATAGCAGAGGCAGCCTCCAGCAGCATCTCCACGAGAGTCTATCCACAAAAGGAACACCTTGTTCCTGCCTGCGAATGCACAGCTTAGGAGGAAAGCAGTACGTGCATGCTACGAATGTGATATCTGGATGGTGCACAGGAAAGGAATTCTGACAGCCTTCTCAAAGAGCATAGAAGCAGAGGCTGATTTCAGCAGCATCTCCACGAGAATCTATCCACAAACGGAACACCTTGAAGCTGGCTGCGAATGCAGAGCTTAGGAGAAAAGCAGTACCCGCATGCTACGAATGTGATATCTGGATGGTCCGCAGTATTGGAATTCTGGCAGAATTCTGAAAGAGCAGAAAAGCAAAGGCCGTCTTCTGCAGCACCTCCACGTGAGTCTATCCACAAAAGGAACACCTTGTAGCTGGCTGCTAATGCACAACTTAGGAGCCAAGTAGTACCAGCATGCTACGAATGTGAAATCTGAATGGTGCCCAGGAAAGGAATTCTGACAGCCTTCTCAAACAGCATCGAAGCAGAGGTCGACTTCAGCAGCATCTGCATGAGAGTCTATCCACAAAAGGAACACCTTGAACCTGGCTGCAAATGCTGAGCTTAGGAGGAAAGCAGTCCCCGCATGCTACGAATGTGATATTGAATGGGGCCCAGGAAAGGAATTCTGGCAGAATTCTGAAAGACCATAGAAGCACAGGCCGTCTCCAGCAGCACCACCACAACAGTCTATCCACAAAAGGAACCACTTGAAGCTGGCTGCGAATGCAGAGGTTAGGTTGAAAGCAGTACCCGCCTGCTACGAATGTGATATCTGGATGGTGCCCAGGAAAGGAATGCTGGCAGAATTCTCAAAGAGCGTAGAAGCACCGGCCGTTTCCTGCAGCATCTCCACGAGAATCTATCCACAAAAGGAACACCCTGTAGCTGCCTGCGAATGCAGAGCTTAGTAGGAAAGCAGTACCCGCCTGCTACGAATGTGATATCTGGATGGTGCCCACGAATTGAATTCAGGCAGAATTCTGAAAGAGAATAGAAGCACAGGCCGTCTCCAGCAGCATCTCCACGAGTGTCTATCCACAAAAGGAACACCTTGAAGGTGGCTGCGAATGCAGAGCTTAGTAGGAAAGCAGTACCCGCCTGCTATGAATGTGATATCTGGATGGTGCCCACGAATTGAATTCTGGCAGAATTCTCAAAGAGCATAGAAGCAGAGCCAGTCTCCAGCAGCATCTCCACGACAGTCTATCCACAAACGGAACACCTTGTAGCTGCCTGCGAATGGACAGCTTAAGAGCAAACTAGTACCCCCATGCTACGAATGTGAAATCTGGATGGTGCCCAGGAAAGGAATTCTGACAGCCTTCTCAAACAGCATAGAAGCAGAGGTCGACTTCAGCAGCACCTCCATGAGAGTCTATCCAAAAAAGGAACACCTTGACGCTGGTTGCGAATGCAGAGCTTTGGAGGAAAGCAGCCCCCGCATGCTACGAGTGTGATATCTGGATGGTGCCCAGGAAAGGAATTCTGGAAGAATTCTGAAAGACCCTAGAAGCAGAGCCCGTCTCCAGCAGCATCTCCAGGAGAGTCTATCCACAAAAGAAACACGTTGTAGCTGCCCGCGAATGAACAGCTTAGGAGGAAAGCAGTACCTGCATGCTACGAATGTGATATCTGGATGGTGCACAGGAAGGGAATTCTCACAGCCTTCTCAAAGAGCATAGAAGCAGAGCCGGTCTCCAGCAGCATGTCCACGAGAGTCTATCCACAAAAGGAACACCTTGTAGCTGCCTGCGAATGCACAGCATAGGAGCAATCTAGTACCCGCATGCTACGAATGTGAAATCTAGATGGTGCCCAGGAAAGGAATTCTGACAGCCTTCTCAAACAGCATAGAAGCAGAGGTCGACTTCAGCAGCATCTCCATGACAGTCTATCCACAAAAGGAACACCTTGAACCTGGCTGCAAATGCTGAGCTTAGGAGGAAAGCAGTCCCCGCATGCTACGAATATGATATCTGAATGGTGCCCAGGAAAGAAATTCTGGCAGAATTCTGAAAGACCATAGAAGCACAGGCCGTCTCCAGCAGCACCTCCACGAAAGTCTATCCACAAAAGGAACACCTTGAAGCTGGCTGCGAATGCAGAGCTTAGGAGGAAAGCAGTAACTGCATGCTACGAATTAGATATCTGGATGGTGCACAGGAAAGGAATTCTGTCGGAATTCTCAAAGAGCATAGAAGCATTGCCCGTCTCCTGCAGCACCTCCACGAGAGTCTATCCACAAAAGGAACACCTTGAAACTGGCTGCGAATGCAGATCTTAGGAGGAAAGCAGTACCCGCGTGCTACGAATTTATATCTGGATGGTGCCCAGGATAGGAATTCTGGCAGAATTCTCAAACAGCATTGAAGCACAGGCCGTCTCCTGCAACATCTCCACGAGAGTCTTTCCACAATAGGAACACCTTGAAGCTGGCTGCGGAGGCAGAGCTTAGGTTGAAAGCAGTACCCGCATGCTACGAATGTGATATGTGGATGGTGCCCAGGAAAGGAATTCTGGCAGAATTCTGAAAGAGCATAGAAGCAGAGCCCGTCTCCAGCAGCATCTCCACGAGAGTCTATCCACAAAAGGAACACCTTGTAGCTCCCTGTTAATGCACAGCTTAGGAGCAAAGTAGTACCCTCATGCTACGAATGTGATATCTGGATGGTGCCCAGGAAAGGAATTCTGGCAGAATTCTCAAAGCTCATAATAGCAGAGGCAGCCTCCAGCAGCATCTCCACGAGAGTCTATCCACAAAAGGAACACCTTGTTCCTGCCTGCGAATGCACAGCTTAGGAGGAAAGCAGTACGTGCATGCTACGAATGTGATATCTGGATGGTGCACAGGAAAGGAATTCTGACAGCCTTCTCAAAGAGCATAGAAGCAGAGGCTGATTTCAGCAGCATCTCCACGAGAATCTATCCACAAACGGAACACCTTGAAGCTGGCTGCGAATGCAGAGCTTAGGAGAAAAGCAGTACCCGCATGCTACGAATGTGATATCTGGATGGTCCGCAGTATTGGAATTCTGGCAGAATTCTGAAAGAGCAGAAAAGCAAAGGCCGTCTTCTGCAGCACCTCCACGTGAGTCTATCCACAAAAGGAACACCTTGTAGCTGGCTGCTAATGCACAACTTAGGAGCCAAGTAGTACCAGCATGCTACGAATGTGAAATCTGAATGGTGCCCAGGAAAGGAATTCTGACAGCCTTCTCAAACAGCATAGAAGCAGAGGTCGACTTCAGCAGCATCTGCATGAGAGTCTATCCACAAAAGGAACACCTTGAACCTGGCTGCAAATGCTGAGCTTAGGAGGAAAGCAGTCCCCGCATGCTACGAATGTGATATTGAATGGGGCCCAGGAAAGGAATTCTGGCAGAATTCTGAAAGACCATAGAAGCACAGGCCGTCTCCAGCAGCACCACCACAACAGTCTATCCACAAAAGGAACCACTTGAAGCTGGCTGCGAATGCAGAGGTTAGGTTGAAAGCAGTACCCGCCTGCTACGAATGTGATATCTGGATGGTGCCCAGGAAAGGAATGCTGGCAGAATTCTCAAAGAGCGTAGAAGCACCGGCCGTTTCCTGCAGCATCTCCACGAGAATCTATCCACAAAAGGAACACCCTGTAGCTGCCTGCGAATGCAGAGCTTAGTAGGAAAGCAGTACCCGCCTGCTACGAATGTGATATCTGGATGGTGCCCACGAATTGAATTCAGGCAGAATTCTGAAAGAGAATAGAAGCACAGGCCGTCTCCAGCAGCATCTCCACGAGTGTCTATCCACAAAAGGAACACCTTGAAGGTGGCTGCGAATGCAGAGCTTAGTAGGAAAGCAGTACCCGCCTGCTACGAATGTGATATCTGGATGGTGCCCACGAATTGAATTCTGGCAGAATTCTCAAAGAGCATAGAAGCAGAGCCAGTCTCCAGCAGCATCTCCACGACAGTCTATCCACAAACGGAACACCTTGTAGCTGCCTGCGAATGGACAGCTTAAGAGCAAACTAGTACCCCCATGCTACGAATGTGAAATCTGGATGGTGCCCAGGAAAGGAATTCTGACAGCCTTCTCAAACAGCATAGAAGCAGAGGTCGACTTCAGCAGCACCTCCATGAGAGTCTATCCAAAAAAGGAACACCTTGACGCTGGTTGCGAATGCAGAGCTTTGGAGGAAAGCAGCCCCCGCATGCTACGAGTGTGATATCTGGATGGTGCCCAGGAAAGGAATTCTGGAAGAATTCTGAAAGACCCTAGAAGCAGAGCCCGTCTCCAGCAGCATCTCCAGGAGAGTCTATCCACAAAAGAAACACGTTGTAGCTGCCCGCGAATGAACAGCTTAGGAGGAAAGCAGTACCTGCATGCTACGAATGTGATATCTGGATGGTGCACAGGAAGGGAATTCTCACAGCCTTCTCAAAGAGCATAGAAGCAGAGCCGGTCTCCAGCAGCATGTCCACGAGAGTCTATCCACAAAAGGAACACCTTGTAGCTGCCTGCGAATGCACAGCATAGGAGCAATCTAGTACCCGCATGCTACGAATGTGAAATCTAGATGGTGCCCAGGAAAGGAATTCTGACAGCCTTCTCAAACAGCATAGAAGCAGAGGTCGACTTCAGCAGCATCTCCATGACAGTCTATCCACAAAAGGAACACCTTGAACCTGGCTGCAAATGCTGAGCTTAGGAGGAAAGCAGTCCCCGCATGCTACGAATGTGATATTTGAATGGTGCCCAGGAAAGAAATTCTGGCAGAATTCTGAAAGACCATAGAAGCACAGGCCGTCTCCAGCAGCACCTCCACGAAAGTCTATCCACAAAAGGAACACCTTGAAGCTGGCTGCGAATGCAGAGCTTAGGAGGAAAGCAGTAACTGCATGCTACGAATTAGATATCTGGATGGTGCCCAGGAAAGGAATTCTGTCGGAATTCTCAAAGAGCATAGAAGCATTGCCCGTCTCCTGCAGCACCTCCACGAGAGTCTATCCACAAAAGGAACACCTTGTAGCTGGCTGTGGATGCAGAGCTTAGGTTGAAAGCAGTACCCGCATGCTACGAATGTGATATATGGATGGTGCCCAGGAAAGGAATTCTGGCAGAATTCTGAAAGAGCATAGAAGCAGAGCCCGTCTCCAGCAGCATCTCCACGAGAGTCTATCCACAAAAGGAACACATTGTAGCTGCCTGTGAATGCACAGCTTAGGAGCAAAGTATTACCCTCATGCTACGAATGTGATATCTGGATGGTGCCCAGGAAAGGAATTCTGGCAGAATTCTCAAAGCGCATAATAGCAGAGGCAGACTCCAGCAGCATCTCCACGAGAGTCTATCCACAAAAGGAACACCTTGTTCCTGCCTGCGAATGCACAGCTTAGGAGGAAAGCAGTACGTGCATGCTACGAATGTGATATCTGGATGGTGCACAGGAAAGGAATTCTGACAGCCTTCTCAAAGAGCATAGAAGCAGAGGCTGATTTCAGCAGCATCTCCACGAGAATCTATCCACAAACGGAACACCTTGAAGCTGGCTGCGAATGCAGAGCTTAGGAGAAAAGCAGTACCCGCATGCTACGAATGTGATATCTGGATGGTCCGCAGTATTGGAATTCTGGCAGAATTCTGAAAGAGCAGAGAAGCACAGGCCGTCTTCTGCAGCACCTCCACGTGAGTCTATCCACAAAAGGAACACCTTGTAGCTGGCTGCTAATGCACAACTTAGGAGCCAAGTAGTACCAGCATGCTACGAATGTGAAATCTGAATGGTGCCCAGGAAACGAATTCTGACAGCCTTCTCAAACAGCATCGAAGCAGAGGTCGACTTCAGCAGCATCTGCATGAGAGTCTATCCACAAAAGGAACACCTTGAACCTGGCTGCAAATGCTGAGCTTAGGAGGAAAGCAGTCCCCGCATGCTACGAATGTGATATTGAATGGGGCCCAGGAAAGGAATTCTGGCAGAATTCTGAAAGACCATAGAAGCACAGGCCGTCTCCAGCAGCACCACCACAACAGTCTATCCACAAAAGGAACCACTTGAAGCTGGCTGCGAATGCAGAGGTTAGGTTGAAAGCAGTACCCGCCTGCTACGAATGTGATATCTGGATGGTGCCCAGGAAAGGAATGCTGGCAGAATTCTCAAAGAGCGTAGAAGCACCGGCCGTTTCCTGCAGCATCTCCACGAGAATCTATCCACAAAAGGAACACCCTGTAGCTGCCTGCGAATGCAGAGCTTAGTAGGAAAGCAGTACCCGCCTGCTACGAATGTGATATCTGGATGGTGCCCACGAATTGAATTCAGGCAGAATTCTGAAAGAGAATAGAAGCACAGGCCGTCTCCAGCAGCATCTCCACGAGTGTCTATCCACAAAAGGAACACCTTGAAGGTGGCTGCGAATGCAGAGCTTAGTAGGAAAGCAGTACCCGCCTGCTACGAATGTGATATCTGGATGGTGCCCACGAATTGAATTCTGGCAGAATTCTCAAAGAGCATAGAAGCAGAGCCAGTCTCCAGCAGCATCTCCACGACAGTCTATCCACAAACGGAACACCTTGTAGCTGCCTGCGAATGGACAGCTTAAGAGCAAACTAGTACCCCCATGCTACGAATGTGAAATCTGGATGGTGCCCAGGAAAGGAATTCTGACAGCCTTCTCAAACAGCATAGAAGCAGAGGTCGACTTCAGCAGCACCTCCATGAGAGTCTATCCAAAAAAGGAACACCTTGACGCTGGTTGCGAATGCAGAGCTTTGGAGGAAAGCAGCCCCCGCATGCTACGAGTGTGATATCTGGATGGTGCCCAGGAAAGGAATTCTGGAAGAATTCTGAAAGACCCTAGAAGCAGAGCCCGTCTCCAGCAGCATCTCCAGGAGAGTCTATCCACAAAAGAAACACGTTGTAGCTGCCCGCGAATGAACAGCTTAGGAGGAAAGCAGTACCTGCATGCTACGAATGTGATATCTGGATGGTGCACAGGAAGGGAATTCTCACAGCCTTCTCAAAGAGCATAGAAGCAGAGCCGGTCTCCAGCAGCATGTCCACGAGAGTCTATCCACAAAAGGAACACCTTGTAGCTGCCTGCGAATGCACAGCATAGGAGCAATCTAGTACCCGCATGCTACGAATGTGAAATCTAGATGGTGCCCAGGAAAGGAATTCTGACAGCCTTCTCAAACAGCATAGAAGCAGAGGTCGACTTCAGCAGCATCTCCATGACAGTCTATCCACAAAAGGAACACCTTGAACCTGGCTGCAAATGCTGAGCTTAGGAGGAAAGCAGTCCCCGCATGCTACGAATGTGATATTTGAATGGTGCCCAGGAAAGAAATTCTGGCAGAATTCTGAAAGACCATAGAAGCACAGGCCGTCTCCAGCAGCACCTCCACGAAAGTCTATCCACAAAAGGAACACCTTGAAGCTGGCTGCGAATGCAGAGCTTAGGAGGAAAGCAGTAACTGCATGCTACGAATTAGATATCTGGATGGTGCCCAGAAAAGGAATTCTGTCGGAATTCTCAAAGAGCATAGAAGCATTGCCCGTCTCCTGCAGCACCTCCACGAGAGTCTATCCACAAAAGGAACACCTTGTAGCTGCCTGTGAATGCACAGCTTAGGAGCAAAGTAGTACCCTCATGCTACGAATGTGATATCTGGATGGTGCCCAGGAAAGGAATTCTGGCAGAATTCTCAAAGCGCATAATAGCAGAGGCAGACTCCAGCAGCATCTCCACGAGAGTCTATCCACAAAAGGAACACCTTGTTCCTGCCTGCGAATGCACAGCTTAGGAGGAAAGCAGTACGTGCATGCTACGAATGTGATATCTGGATGGTGCACAGGAAAGGAATTCTGACAGCCTTCTCAAAGAGCATAGAAGCAGAGGCTGATTTCAGCAGCATCTCCACGAGAATCTATCCACAAACGGAACACCTTGAAGCTGGCTGCGAATGCAGAGCTTAGGAGAAAAGCAGTACCCGCATGCTACGAATGTGATATCTGGATGGTCCGCAGTATTGGAATTCTGGCAGAATTCTGAAAGAGCAGAGAAGCACAGGCCGTCTTCTGCAGCACCTCCACGTGAGTCTATCCACAAAAGGAACACCTTGTAGCTGGCTGCTAATGCACAACTTAGGAGCCAAGTAGTACCAGCATGCTACGAATGTGAAATCTGAATGGTGCCCAGGAAAGGAATTCTGACAGCCTTCTCAAACAGCATCGAAGCAGAGGTCGACTTCAGCAGCATCTGCATGAGAGTCTATCCACAAAAGGAACACCTTGAACCTGGCTGCAAATGCTGAGCTTAGGAGGAAAGAAGTCCCCGCATGCTACGAATGTGATATTGAATGGTGCCCAGGAAAGGAATTCTGGCAGAATTCTGAAAGACCATAGAAGCACAGGCCGTCTCCAGCAGCACCACCACAACAGTCTATCCACAAAAGGAACACCTTGAAGCTGGCTGCGAATGCAGAGCTTAGGAGGAAAGCAGTACCCGCATGCTACGAATTTGATATCTGGAATGTGCCCAGGATAGGAATTCTGGCAGAATTCTCAAAGAACATAGAAGAACAGGCCGTCTCCTGCAGCATCTCCACGAGAGTCTATCCACAAAAGGAACCACTTGAAGCTGGCTGCGAATGCAGAGGTTAGGTTGAAAGCAGTATCCGCCTGCTACGAATGTGATATCTGGATGGTGCCCAGGAAAGGAATGCTGGCAGAATTCTCAAAGAGCGTAGAAGCACCGGCCGTTTCCTGCAGCATCTCCACGACAATCTATCCACAAAAGGAACACCCTGTAGCTGCCTGCGAATGCAGAGCTTAGTAGGAAAGCAGTACCCGCCTGCTAGGAATGTGATATCTGGATGGTGCCCACGAATTGAAATCAGGAAGAATTCTGAAAGAGAATAGAAGCACAGGCCGTCTCCAGCAGCATCTCCACGAGAGTCTATCCACAAAAGGAACACCTTGAAGGTGGCTGCGAATGCAGAGCTTAGAGGCAAAGCAGTACCTGCATGCTATGAATGTGATATCTGGATGGTGCCCAGGGAAGGAATTCTGGCAGAATTCTCAAAGAGCATAGAAGCAGAGCCAGTCTCCAGCAGCATCTCCACGATAGTCTATCCACAAAAGGAACACCTTGTAGCTGCCTACGAATGGACAGCTTAAGAGCAAACTAGTACCCCCATGCTACGAATGTGAAATCTGGATGGTGCCCAGGAAAGGAATTCTGACAGCCTTCTCAAACAGCATAGAAGCAGAGGTCGACTTCAGCAGCACCTCCATGAGAGTCTATCCAAAAAAGGAACACCTTGACGCTGGTTGCGAATGCAGAGCTTTGGAGGAAAGCAGCCCCCGCATGCTACGAGTGTGATATCTGGATGGTGCCCAGGAAAGGAATTCTGGAAGAATTCTGAAAGACCCTAGAAGCAGAGCCCGTCTCCAGCAGCATCTCCAGGAGAGTCTATCCACAAAAGAAACACGTTGTAGCTGCCCGCGAATGAACAGCTTAGGAGGAAAGCAGTACCTGCATGCTACGAATGTGATATCTGGATGGTGCACAGGAAGGGAATTCTCACAGCCTTCTCAAAGAGCATAGAAGCAGAGCCGGTCTCCAGCAGCATGTCCACGAGAGTCTATCCACAAAAGGAACACCTTGTAGCTGCCTGCGAATGCACAGCATAGGAGCAATCTAGTACCCGCATGCTACGAATGTGAAATCTAGATGGTGCCCAGGAAAGGAATTCTGACAGCCTTCTCAAACAGCATAGAAGCAGAGGTCGACTTCAGCAGCATCTCCATGACAGTCTATCCACAAAAGGAACACCTTGAACCTGGCTGCAAATGCTGAGCTTAGGAGGAAAGCAGTCCCCGCATGCTACGAATGTGATATCTGAATGGTGCCCAGGAAAGAAATTCTGGCAGAATTCTGAAAGACCATAGAAGCACAGGCCGTCTCCAGCAGCACCTCCACGAAAGTCTATCCACAAAAGGAACACCTTGAAGCTGGCTGCGAATGCAGAGCTTAGGAGGAAAGCAGTAACTGCATGCTAGGAATTAGATATCTGGATGGTGCCCAGGAAAGGAATTCTGTCGGAATTCTCAAAGAGCATAGAAGCATTGCCCGTCTCCTGCAGCACCTCCACGAGAGTCTATCCACAAAAGGAACACCTTGAAACTGGCTGCGAATGCAGATCTTAGGAGGAAAGCAGTACCCGCGTGCTACGAATTTATATCTGGATGGTGCCCAGGATAGGAATTCTGGCAGAATTCTCAAAGAGCATTGAAGCACAGGCCGTCTCCTGCAGCATCTCCACGAGAGTATTTCCACAAAAGGAACACCTTCAAGCTGGCTGCGGATGCAGAGCTTAGGTTGAAAGCAGTACCCGCATGCTACGAATGTGATATGTGGATGGTGCCCAGGAAAGGAATTCTGGCAGAATTCTGAAAGAGCATAGAAGCAGAGCCCGTCTCCAGCAGCATCTCCACGAGAGTCTATCCACAAAAGGAACACCTTGTAGCTCCCTGTGAATGCACAGCTTAGGAGCAAAGTAGTACCCTCATGCTACGAATGTGATATCTGGATGGTGCCCAGGAAAGGAATTCTGGCAGAATTCTCAAAGCGCATAATAGCAGAGGCAGACTCCAGCAGCATTTCCACGAGAGTCTATCCACAAAAGGAACACCTTGTTCCTGCCTGCGAATGCACAGCTTAGGAGGAAAGCAGTACGTGCATGCTACGAATGTGATATCTGGATGGTGCACAGGAAAGGAATTCTGACAGCCTTCTCAAAGAGCATAGAAGCAGAGGCTGATTTCAGCAGCATCTCCACGAGAATCTATCCACAAACGGAACACCTTGAAGCTGGCTGCGAATGCAGAGCTTAGGAGAAAAGCAGTACCCGCATGCTACGAATGTGATATCTGGGTGGTCCGCAGTATTGGAATTCTGGCAGAATTCTGAAAGAGCAGAGAAGCACAGGCCGTCTCTTGCAGCACCTCCAAGAGAGTCTATCCACAAAAGGAACACCTTGTAGCTGCCTGCTAATGCACAACTTAGGAGCCAAGTAGTACCAGCATGCTACGAATGTGAAATCTGAATGGTGCCCAGGAAAGGAATTCTGACAGCCTTCTCAAACAGCATAGAAGCAGAGGTCGACTTCAGCAGCATCTGCATGAGAGTCTATCCACAAAAGGAACACCTTGAACCTGGCTGCAAATGCTGAGCTTAGGAGGAAAGCAGTCCCCGCATGCTACGAATGTGATATTGAATGGTGCCCAGGAAAGGAATTCTGGCAGAATTCTGAAAGACCATAGAAGCACAGGCCGTCTCCAGCAGCACCACCACAACAGTCTATCCACAAAAGGAACACCTTGAAGCTGGCTGCGAATGCAGAGCTTAGGAGGAAAGCAGTACCCGCATGCTACGAATTTGATATCTGGAATGTGCCCAGGATAGGAATTCTGGCAGAATTCTCAAAGAACATAGAAGAACAGGCCGTCTCCTGCAGCATCTCCACGAGAGTCTATCCACAAAAGGAACACCTTGAAGCTGGCTGCGAATGCAGAGGTTAGGTTGAAAGCAGTACCCGCCTGCTACGAATGTGATATCTGGATGGTGCCCAGGAAAGGAATGCTGGCAGAATTCTCAAAGAGCGTAGAAGCACCGGCCGTTTCCTGCAGCATCTCCACGAGATACTATCCACAAAAGGAACACCCTGTAGCTGCCTGCGAATGCAGAGCTTAGTAGGAAAGCAGTACCCGCCTGCTATGAATGTGATATCTGGATGGTGCCCACGAATTGAATTCAGGCAGAATTCTGAAAGAGAATACAAGCACAGGCCGTCTCCAGCAGCATCTCCACGAGAGTCTATCCACAAAAGGAACACCTTGAAGGTGGCTGCGAATGCAGAGCTTAGAGGCAAAGCAGTACCTGCATGCTATGAATGTGATATCTGGATGGTGCCCAGGGAAGGAATTCTCGCAGAATTCTCAAAGAGCATAGAAGCAGAGCCAGTCTCCAGCAGCATCTCCACGAGAGTCTATCCACAAAAGGAACACCTTGTAGCTGCCTGCGAATGCACAGCATCGGAGCAATCTAGTACCCGCATGCTACGAATGTGAAATCTAGATGGTGCCCAGGCAAGGAATTCTGACAGCCTTCTCAAACAGCATAGAAGCAGAGGTCGACTTCAGCAGCATCTCCATGACAGTCTATCCACAAAAGGAACACCTTGAACCTGGCTGCAAATGCTGAGCTTAGGAGGAAAGCAGTCCCCGCATGCTACGAATGTGATATCTGAATGGTGCCCAGGAAAGAAATTCTGGCAGAATTCTGAAAGACCATAGAAGCACAGGCCGTCTCCAGCAGCACCTCCACAAAAGTCTATCCACAAAAGGAACACCTTGAAGCTGGCTGCGAATGCAGAGCTTAGGAGGAAAGCAGTAACTGCATGCTACGAATTAGATATCTGGATGGTGCCCAGGAAAGGAATTCTGTCGGAATTCTCAAAGAGCATAGAAGCATTGCCCGTCTCCTGCAGCACCTCCACGAGAGTGTATCCACAAAAGGAACACCTTGTAGCTGGCTGTGGATGCAGAGCTTAGGTTGAAAGCAGTACCCGCATGCTACGAATGTGATATGTGGATGGTGCCCAGGAAAGGAATTCTGGCCGAATTCTGAAAGAGCATAGAAGCAGAGCCCGTCTCCAGCAGCATCTCCACGAGAGTCTATCCACAAAAGGAACACCTTGTAGCTCCCTGTGAATGCACAGCTTAGGAGGAAAGCAGGACGTGCATGCTACGAATGTGATATCTGGATGGTGCACAGGAAAGGAATTCTGACAGCCTTCTCAAAGAGCATAGAAGCAGAGGCTGATTTCAGCAGCATCTCCACGAGAATCTATCCACAAACGGAACACCTTGAAGCTGGCTGCGAATGCAGAGCTTAGGAGAAAAGCAGTACCCGCATGCTACGAATGTGATATCTGGATGGTCCGCAGTATTGGAATTCTGGCAGAATTCTGAAAGAGCAGAGAAGCACAGGCCGTCTTCTGCAGCACCTCCACGTGAGTCTATCCACAAAAGGAACACCTTGTAGCTGGCTGCTAATGCACAACTTAGGAGCCAAGTAGTACCAGCATGCTACGAATGTGAAATCTGAATGGTGCCCAGGAAAGGAATTCTGACAGCCTTCTCAAACAGCATAGAAGCAGAGGTCGACTTCAGCAGCATCTGCATGAGAGTCTATCCACAAAAGGAACACCTTGAACCTGGCTGCAAATGCTGAGCTTAGGAGGAAAGCAGTCCCTGCATGCTACGAATGTGATATTGAATGGTGCCCAGGAAAGGAATTCTGGCAGAATTCTGAAAGACCATAGAAGCACAGGCCGTCTCCAGCAGCACCACCACAACAGTCTATCCACAAAAGGAACACCTTGAAGCTGGCTGCGAATGCAGAGCTTAGGAGGAAAGCAGTACCCGCATGCTACGAATTAGATATCTGGATGGTGCCCAGGAAAGGAATTCTGGCAGAATTCTCAAAGAGCATGGAAGCAGAGACCGTGTCCAGCAGCATCTCCACGAGAGTCTATCCACAAAAGGAACAGCTTGTAGCTGCCTGCCAATGCACAGCTTAGGAGCAAACTAGTACCCGCATTCTACGAATGTGATATCTGGATGGTGCATAAGAAAGGAATTCTGACCGCCTTCTCAAAGAGCATAGAATCAGAGGCTTACTTCAGCAGCATCTCCACGAGAGTCTATCCACAAAAGGAATACTTTGAAACTGGCTGCTAATGCAGAGGTTAGGAGAAAAGCAGTACCCGCATGGTACGAATGTGATATCTGGATGGTGCCCTGGAATGGAATTCTGGCAGAATCCTGAAAGAGCATAGAAGCACAGGCCGTCTCCTGCAGCACCTCCACGAGAGTCTATCCACAAAAGGAACACCTTGAAGCTGGCTGCGAATGCAGATCTTAGGAGGAAAGCAGTACCCGCATGCTACGAATTTGATATCTGGAATGTGCCCAGGATAGGAATTCTGACAGAATTCTCAAAGAGCATAGAAGCACAGGCCGTCTCCTGCAGCATCTCCACGAGAATCTATCCACAAAAGGAACCACTTGAAGCTGGCTGCGAATGCAGAGGTTAGGTTGAAAGCAGTACCCGCCTGCTACGAATGTGATATCTGGAAGGTGCCCAGGAAAGGAATTCTGGCAGAATTCTCAAAGAGCGTAGAAGCAGCGGTCGTCTCCTGCAGCATCTCCACGAGACTCTATCCACAAAAGGAACACCCTGTAGCTGCCTGCGAATGCAGAGCTTAGTAGGAAAGCAGTACCCGCCTGCTACGAATGTGATATCTGGATGGTGCCCACGAATTGAATTCAGGCAGAATTCTGAAAGAGAATAGAAGCACAGGCCGTCTCCAGCAGCATCTCCACGAGAGTCTATCCACAAAAGGAACACCTTGAAGGTGGCTGCGAATGCAGAGCTTATTGGCAAAGCAGTACCTGCATGCTATGAATGTGAAATCTGGATGGTGAACAGGAAAGGAATTCTGACAGCCTTCTCAAAGGGCATAGAAGCAGAGCCCGTCTCCAGCAGCATCTCCACGAGAGTCTATCCACAAAAAGAACACCTCGTAGCTGCCTGCGAATGCACAGCTTAGGAGCAAACTAGTACCCGCATTCTACGAATGTGATATCTGGATGGTGCACAGGAAAGGAATTCTGACAGCCTTCTCAAAGACCATAGAAGCAGAGGCTGACTTCAGCAGCATCTCCACGAGAGTCTATCCACAAAAGGAACACTTTGAAGCTGGCCGCGAATGCAGAGCTTAGGAGAAAAGCAGTACCCGCATGGTACGAATGTGATATCTGGATGTTGCCCAGGAACGGAATTCTGGCAGAATTCTGAAAGAGCAAAGAAGCACAGGCCGTCTCTTGCAGCACCTCCAAGAGAGTCTATCCACAAAAGGAACACCTTGTAGCTGCCTGCTAATGCACAACTTAGGAGCCAAGTAGTACCAGCATGCTACGAATGTGAAATCTGAATGGTGCCCAGGAAAGGAATTCTGACAGCCTTCTCAAACAGCATAGAAGCAGAGGTCGACTTCAGCAGCATCTGCATGAGAGTCTATCCACAAAAGGAACACCTTGAACCTGGCTGCAAATGCTGAGCTTAGGAGGAAAGCAGTCCCCGCATGCTACGAATGTGATATTGAATGGTGCCCAGGAAAGGAATTCTGGCAGAATTTTGAAAGACCATAGAAGCACAGGCCGTCTCCAGCAGCACCACCACAACAGTCTATCCACAAAAGGAACACCTTGAAGCTGGCTGCGAATGCAGAGCTTAGGAGGAAAGCAGTACCCGCATGCTACGAATTAGATATCTGGATGGTGCCCAGGAAAGGAATTCTGGCAGAATTCTCAAAGAGCATGGAAGCAGAGACCGTGTCCAGCAGCATCTCCACGAGAGTCTATCCACAAAAGGAACAGCTTGTAGCTGCCTGCCAATGCACAGCTTAGGAGCAAACTAGTACCCGCATTCTACGAATGTGATATCTGGATGGTGCACAAGAAAGGAATTCTGACCGCCTTTTCAAAGAGCATAGTATCAGAAGCTTACTTCAGCAGCATCTCCACGAGAGTCTATCCACAAAAGGAGTACTTTGAAACTGGCTGCTAATGCAGAGGTTAGGAGAAAAGCAGTACCCGCATGGTACGAATGTGATATCTGGATGGTGCCCTGGAATGGAATTCTGGCAGAATTCTGAAAGAGCATAGAAGCAGAGGTCGACTTCAGCAGCACCTCCACGAGAGTCTATCCACAAAAGGAACACCTTGAAGCTGGCTGCGAATGCAGATCTTAGGAGGAAAGCAGTCCCCGCATGCTACGAATGTGATATCTGAATGGTGCCCAGGAAAGAAATTCTGGCAGAATTCTGAAAGACCATAGAAGCACAGGCCGTCTCCAGCAGCACCTCCTCGAAAGTCTATCCACAAAAGGAACACCTTGAAGCTGGCTTCGAATGCAGAGCTTAGGAGGAAAGCAGTAACTGCATGGTACGAATTAGATATCTGGATGGTGCCCAGGAAAGGAATTCTGTCGGAATTGTCAAAGAGCATAGAAGCATTGCCCGTCTCCTGCAGCACCTCCACGAGAGTCTATCCACAAAAGGAACACCTTGTAGCTGGCTGCGGATGCAGAGCTTAGGTTGAAAGCAGTACCCGCATGCTACGAATGTGATATCTGGATGGTGCACAGGAAAGGAATTCTGGCAGAATTCTGAAAGAGCATAGAAGCAGAGCCAGTCTCCAGCAGCATCTCCACGAGAGTCTATCCACAAAAGGAACCACTTGAAGCTGGCTGCGAATGCAGTGGTTAGGTTGAAAGCAGTACCCGCCTGCTACGAATGTGATATCTGGATGGTGCCCAGGAAAGGAATGCTGGCAGAATTCTCAAAGAGCGTAGAAGCACCGGCCGTTTCCTGCAGCATCTCCACGAGAATCTATCCACAAAAGGAACACCCTGTAGCTGCCTGCGAATGCAGAGCTTAGTAGGAAAGCAGTACCCGCCTGCTACGAATGTGATATCTGGATGGTGCCAACGAATTGAATTCAGGCAGAATTCTGAAAGAGAATAGAAGCACAGGCCGTCTCCAGCAGCATCTCCACGAGAGTCTATCCACAAAAGGAACACCTTGAAAGTGGCTGCGAATGCAGAGCTTAGAGGCAAAGCAGTACCTGCATGCTACCAATGTGATATCTGGATGGTGCCCAGGTAAGGAATTCTGGCAGAATTCTCAAAGAGCATAGAAGCAGAGCCAGTCTCCAGCAGCATATCCACGGTAGTCTATCCACAAAAGGAACACCTTGTAGCTACCTGCGAATGGACAGCTTAAGAGCAAACTAGTACCCCCATGCTACGAATGTGAAATCTGGATGGTGCCCAGGAAAGGAATTCTGACAGCCTTCTCAAACAGCATAGAAGCAGAGGTCGACTTCAGCAGCACCTCCATGAGAGTCTATCCACAAAAGGAACACCTTGACGCTGGTTGCGAATGCAGAGCTTTGGAGGAAAGCAGCCCCCGCATGCTACGAGTGTGATATCTGGATGGTGCCCAGGAAAGGAATTCTGGAAGAATTCTGAAAGACCCTAGAAGCAGAGCCCGTCTCCAGCAGCATCTCCACGAGAGTCTATCCACAAAAGAAACACGTTGTAGCTGCCCGCGAATGAACAGCTTAGGAGGAAAGCAGTACCTGCATGCTACGAATGTGATATCTGGATGGTGCACAGGAAAGGAATTCTCACAGCCTTCTCAAAGAGCATAGAAGCAGAGCCGGTCTCCAGCATCATGTCCAAGAGAGTATATCCACAAAAGGAACACCTTGTAGCTGCCTGCGAATGCACAGCATAGGAGCAATCTAGTACCCGCATGCTACGAATGTGAAATCTAGATGGTGCCCAGGAAAGGAATTCTGACAGCCTTCTCAAACAGCATAGAAGCAGAGGTCGACTTCAGCAGCATCAACATGACAGTCTATCCACAAAAGGAACACCTTGAACCTGGCTGCAAATGCTGAGCTTAGGAGGAAAGCAGTCCCCGCATGCTACGAATGTGATATCTGAATGGTGCCCAGGAAAGAAATTCTGGCAGAATTCTGAAAGACCATAGAAGCACAGGCCGTCTCCAGCAGCACCTCCACGAGAGTCTATCCACAAAAGGAACACCTTGAAGCTGGCTGCGAATGCAGAGCTTAGGAGGAAAGCAGTAACTGCATGGTACGAATTAGATATCTGGATGGTGCCAGGGAAAGGAATTCTGTCGGAATTCTCAAAGAGCATAGAAGCATTGCCCGTCTCCTGCAGCACCTCCACGAGAGTCTATCCACAAAAGGAACACCTTGTAGCTGGCTGCGGATGCAGAGCTTAGGTTGAAAGCAGTACCCGCATGCTACGAATGTGATATCTGGATGGTGCCCAGGAAAGGAATTCTGGCAGAATTCTGAAAGAGCATAGAAGCAGAGCCCGTCTCCAGCAGCATCTCCACGAGAGTCTATCCACAAAAGGAACACCTTGTAGCTGCCTGTGAATGCACAGCTTAGGAGCAAAGTAGTACCCTCATGCTACGAATGTGATATCTGGATGGTGCCCAGGAAAGGAATTCTGACAGCCTTCTCAAAGAGCATAGAAGCAGAGGCTGATTTCAGCAGCATCTCCACGAGAATCTATCCACAAACGGAACACCTTAAAGCTGGCTGCGAATGCAGAGCTTAGGAGAAAAGCAGTACCCGCATGCTACGAATGTGATATCTGGATGGTCCGCAGTATTGGAATTCTGGCAGAATTCTGAAAGAGCAGAGAAGCACAGGCCGTCTTCTGCAGCACCTCCACATGAGTCTATCCACAAAAGGAACACCTTGTAGCTGGCTGCTAATGCACAACTTAGGAGCCAAGTAGTACCAGCATGCTACGAATGTGAAATCTGAATGGTGCCCAGGAAAGGAATTCTGACAGCCTTCTCAAACAGCATAGAAGCAGAGGTCGACATCAGCAGCATCTGCATGAGAGTCTATCCACAAAAGGAACACCTTGAACCTGGCTGCAAATGCTGAGCTTAGGAGGAAAGCAGTCCCCGCATGCTACGAATGTGATATTGAATGGTGCCCAGGAAAGGAATTCTGGCAGAATTCTGAAAGACCATAGAAGCACAGGCCGTCTCCAGCAGCACCACCACAACAGTCTATCCACAAAAGGAACACCTTGAAGCTGGCTGCGAATGCAGAGCTTAGGAGGAAAGCAGTACCCGCATGCTACGAATTAGATATCTGGATGGTGCCCAGGAAAGGAATTCTGGCAGAATTCACAAAGAGCATGGAAGCAGAGACCGTGTCCAGCAGCATCTCCACGAGAGTCTATCCACAAAAGGAACAGCTTGTAGCTGCCTGCGAATGCACAGCTTAGGAGCAAACTAGTACCCGCATTCTACGAATGTGATATCTGGATGGTGCATAAGAAAGGAATTCTGACCGCCTTCTCAAAGAGCATAGAATCAGAGGCTTACTTCAGCAGCATCTCCACGAGAGTCTATCCACAAAAGGAATACTTTGAAACTGGCTGCTAATGCAGAGGTTAGGAGAAAAGCAGTACCCGCATGGTACGAATGTGATATCTGGATGGTGCCCTGGAATGGAATTCTGGCAGAATCCTGAAAGAGCATAGAAGCACAGGCCGTCTCCTGCAGCACCTCCACGAGAGTCTATCCACAAAAGGAACACCTTGAAGCTGGCTGCGAATGCAGATCTTAGGAGGAAAGCAGTACCCGCATGCTACGAATTTGATATCTGGAATGTGCCCAGGTTAGGAATTCTGGCAGAATTCTCAAAGAGCATAGAAGCACAGGCCGTCTCCTGCAGCATCTCCACGAGAGTCTATCCACAAAAGGAACACCTTGAAGCTGGCTGCGAATGCAGAGGTTAGGTTGAAAGCAGTACCCGCCTGCTACGAATGTGATATCTGGAAGGTGCCCAGGAAAGGAATTCTGGCAGAATTCTCAAAGAGCGTAGAAGCAGGGGTCGTCTCCTGCAGCATCTCCACGAGAATCTATCCACAAAAGGAACACCCTGTAGCTGCCTGCGAATGCAGAGCTTAGTAGGAAAGCAGTACCCGCCTGCTACGAATGTGATATCTGGATGGTGCCCACGAATTGAATTCAGGCAGAATTCTGAAAGAGAATAGAAGCACAGGCCGTCTCCAGCAGCATCTCCACGAGAGTCTATCCACAAAAGGAACACCTTGAAAGTGGCTGCGAATGCAGAGCTTAGAGGCAAAGCAGTACCTGCATGCTACCAATGTGATATCTGGATGGTGCCCAGGTAAGGAATTCTGGCAGAATTCTCAAAGAGCATAGAAACAGAGCCAGTCTCCAGCAGCATATCCACGGTAGTCTATCCACAAAAGGAACACCTTGTAGCTACCTGCGAATGGACAGCTTAAGAGCAAACTAGTACCCCCATGCTACGAATGTGAAATCTGGATGGTGCCCAGGAAAGGAATTCTGACAGCCTTCTCAAACAGCATAGAAGCAGAGGTCGACTTCAGCAGCACCTCCATGAGAGTCTATCCACAAAAGGAACACCTTGACGCTGGTTGCGAATGCAGAGCTTTGGAGGAAAGCAGCCCCCGCATGCTACGAGTGTGATATCTGGATGGTGCCCAGGAAAGGAATTCTGGAAGAATTCTGAAAGACCCTAGAAGCAGAGCCCGTCTCCAGCAGCATCTCCACGAGAGTCTATCCACAAAAGAAACACGTTGTAGCTGCCCGCGAATGAACAGCTTAGGAGGAAAGCAGTACCTGCATGCTACGAATGTGATATCTGGATGGTGCACAGGAAAGGAATTCTCACAGCCTTCTCAAAGAGCATAGAAGCAGAGCCGGTCACCAGCATCATGTCCAAGAGAGTATATCCACAAAAGGAACACCTTGTAGCTGCCTGCGAATGCACAGCATAGGAGCAATCTAGTACCCGCATGCTACGAATGTGAAATCTAGATGGTGCCCAGGAAAGGAATTCTGACAGCCTTCTCAAACAGCATAGAAGCAGAGGTCGACTTCAGCAGCATCAACATGACAGTCTATCCACAAAAGGAACACCTTGAACCTGGCTGCAAATGCTGAGCTTAGGAGGAAAGCAGTCCCCGCATGCTACGAATGTGATATCTGAATGGTGCCCAGGAAAGAAATTCTGGCAGAATTCTGAAAGACCATAGAAGCACAGGCCGTCTCCAGCAGCACCTCCACGAGAGTCTATCCACAAAAGGAACACCTTGAAGCTGGCTGCGAATGCAGAGCTTAGGAGGAAAGCAGTAACTGCATGGTACGAATTAGATATCTGGATGGTGCCAGGGAAAGGAATTCTGTCGGAATTCTCAAACAGCATAGAAGCATTGCCCGTCTCCTGCAGCACCTCCACGAGAGTCTATCCACAAAAGGAACACCTTGTAGCTGGCTGCGGATGCAGAGCTTAGGTTGAAAGCAGTACCCGCATGCTACGAATGTGATATCTGGATGGTGCCCAGGAAAGGAATTCTGGCAGAATTCTGAAAGAGCATAGAAGCAGAGCCCGTCTCCAGCAGCATCTCCACGAGAGTCTATCCACAAAAGGAACACCTTGTAGCTGCCTGTGAATGCACAGCTTAGGAGCAAAGTAGTACCCTCATGCTACGAATGTGATATCTGGATGGTGCCCAGGAAAGGAATTCTGACAGCCTTCTCAAAGAGCATAGAAGCAGAGGCTGATTTCAGCAGCATCTCCACGAGAATCTATCCACAAACGGAACACCTTAAAGCTGGCTGCGAATGCAGAGCTTAGGAGAAAAGCAGTACCCGCATGCTACGAATGTGATATCTGGATGGTCCGCAGTATTGGAATTCTGGCAGAATTCTGAAAGAGCAGAGAAGCACAGGCCGTCTTCTGCAGCACCTCCACATGAGTCTATCCACAAAAGGAACACCTTGTAGCTGGCTGCTAATGCACAACTTAGGAGCCAAGTAGTACCAGCATGCTACGAATGTGAAATCTGAATGGTGCCCAGGAAAGGAATTCTGACAGCCTTCTCAAACAGCATAGAAGCAGAGGTCGACATCAGCAGCATCTGCATGAGAGTCTATCCACAAAAGGAACACCTTGAACCTGGCTGCAAATGCTGAGCTTAGGAGGAAAGCAGTCCCCGCATGCTACGAATGTGATATTGAATGGTGCCCAGGAAAGGAATTCTGGCAGAATTCTGAAAGACCATAGAAGCACAGGCCGTCTCCAGCAGCACCACCACAACAGTCTATCCACAAAAGGAACACCTTGAAGCTGGCTGCGAATGCAGAGCTTAGGAGGAAAGCAGTACCCGCATGCTACGAATTAGATATCTGGATGGTGCCCAGGAAAGGAATTCTGGCAGAATTCACAAAGAGCATGGAAGCAGAGACCGTGTCCAGCAGCATCTCCACGAGAGTCTATCCACAAAAGGAACAGCTTGTAGCTGCCTGCGAATGCACAGCTTAGGAGCAAACTAGTACCCGCATTCTACGAATGTGATATCTGGATGGTGCATAAGAAAGGAATTCTGACCGCCTTCTCAAAGAGCATAGAATCAGAGGCTTACTTCAGCAGCATCTCCACGAGAGTCTATCCACAAAAGGAATACTTTGAAACTGGCTGCTAATGCAGAGGTTAGGAGAAAAGCAGTACCCGCATGGTACGAATGTGATATCTGGATGGTGCCCTGGAATGGAATTCTGGCAGAATCCTGAAAGAGCATAGAAGCACAGGCCGTCTCCTGCAGCACCTCCACGAGAGTCTATCCACAAAAGGAACACCTTGAAGCTGGCTGCGAATGCAGATCTTAGGAGGAAAGCAGTACCCGCATGCTACGAATTTGATATCTGGAATGTGCCCAGGTTAGGAATTCTGGCAGAATTCTCAAAGAGCATAGAAGCACAGGCCGTCTCCTGCAGCATCTCCACGAGAGTCTATCCACAAAAGGAACACCTTGAAGCTGGCTGCGAATGCAGAGGTTAGGTTGAAAGCAGTACCCGCCTGCTACGAATGTGATATCTGGAAGGTGCCCAGGAAAGGAATTCTGGCAGAATTCTCAAAGAGCGTAGAAGCAGGGGTCGTCTCCTGCAGCATCTCCACGAGAATCTATCCACAAAAGGAACACCCTGTAGCTGCCTGCGAATGCAGAGCTTAGTAGGAAAGCAGTACCCGCCTGCTACGAATGTGATATCTGGATGGTGCCCACGAATTGAATTCAGGCAGAATTCTGAAAGAGAATAGAAGCACAGGCCGTCTCCAGCAGCATCTCCACGAGAGTCTATCCACAAAAGGAACACCTTGAAGGTGGCTGCGAATGCAGAGCTTAGTAGGAAAGCAGTACCCGCCTGCTACGAATGTGATATCTGGATGGTGCCCACGAATTGAATTCTGGCAGAATTCTCAAAGAGCATAGAAGCAGAGCCAGTCTCCAGCAGCATCTCCACGACAGTCTATCCACAAAAGGAACACCTTGTAGCTGCCTGCGAATGGACAGCTTAAGAGCAAACTAGTACCCCCATGCTACGAATGTGAAATCTGGATGGTGCCCAGGAAAGGAATTCTGACAGCCTTCTCAAACAGCATAGAAGCAGAGGTCGACTTCAGCAGCACCTCCATGAGAGTCTATCCAAAAAAGGAACACCTTGACGCTGGTTGCGAATGCAGAGCTTTGGAGGAAAGCAGCCCCCGCATGCTACGAGTGTGATATCTGGATGGTGCCCAGGAAAGGAATTCTGGAAGAATTCTGAAAGACCCTAGAAGCAGAGCCCGTCTCCAGCAGCATCTCCAGGAGAGTCTATCCACAAAAGAAACACGTTGTAGCTGACCGCGAATGAACAGCTTAGGAGGAAAGCAGTACCTGCATGCTACGAATGTGATATCTGGATGGTGCACAGGAAGGGAATTCTCACAGCCTTCTCAAAGAGCATAGAAGCAGAGCCGGTCTCCAGCAGCATGTCCACGAGAGTCTATCCACAAAAGGAACACCTTGTAGCTGCCTGCGAATGCACAGCATAGGAGCAATCTAGTACCCGCATGCTACGAATGTGAAATCTAGATGGTGCCCAGGAAAGGAATTCTGACAGCCTTCTCAAACAGCATAGAAGCAGAGGTCGACTTCAGCAGCATCTCCATGACAGTCTATCCACAAAAGGAACACCTTGAACCTGGCTGCAAATGCTGAGCTTAGGAGGAAAGCAGTCCCCGCATGCTACGAATGTGATATTTGAATGGTGCCCAGGAAAGAAATTCTGGCAGAATTCTGAAAGACCATAGAAGCACAGGCCGTCTCCAGCAGCACCTCCACGAAAGTCTATCCACAAAAGGAACACCTTGAAGCTGGCTGCGAATGCAGAGCTTAGGAGGAAAGCAGTAACTGCATGCTACGAATTAGATATCTGGATGGTGCCCAGAAAAGGAATTCTGTCGGAATTCTCAAAGAGCATAGAAGCATTGCCCGTCTCCTGCAGCACCTCCACGAGAGTCTATCCACAAAAGGAACACCTTGTAGCTGCCTGTGAATGCACAGCTTAGGAGCAAAGTAGTACCCTCATGCTACGAATGTGATATCTGGATGGTGCCCAGGAAAGGAATTCTGGCAGAATTCTCAAAGCGCATAATAGCAGAGGCAGACTCCAGCAGCATCTCCACGAGAGTCTATCCACAAAAGGAACACCTTGTTCCTGCCTGCGAATGCACAGCTTAGGAGGAAAGCAGTACGTGCATGCTACGAATGTGATATCTGGATGGTGCACAGGAAAGGAATTCTGACAGCCTTTTCAAAGAGCATAGAAGCAGAGGCTGATTTCAGCAGCATCTCCACGAGAATCTATCCACAAACGGAACACCTTGAAGCTGGCTGCGAATGCAGAGCTTAGGAGAAAAGCAGTACCCGCATGCTACGAATGTGATATCTGGATGGTCCGCAGTATTGGAATTCTGGCAGAATTCTGAAAGAGCAGAGAAGCACAGGCCGTCTTCTGCAGCACCTCCACGTGAGTCTATCCACAAAAGGAACACCTTGTAGCTGGCTGCTAATGCACAACTTAGGAGCCAAGTAGTACCAGCATGCTACGAATGTGAAATCTGAATGGTGCCCAGGAAAGGAATTCTGACAGCCTTCTCAAACAGCATCGAAACAGAGGTCGACTTCAGCAGCATCTGCATGAGAGTCTATCCACAAAAGGAACACCTTGAACCTGGCTGCAAATGCTGAGCTTAGGAGGAAAGCAGTCCCCGCATGCTACGAATGTGATATTGAATGGTGCCCAGGAAAGGAATTCTGGCAGAATTCTGAAAGACCATAGAAGCACAGGCCGTCTCCAGCAGCACCACCACAACAGTCTATCCACAAAAGGAACACCTTGAAGCTGGCTGCGAATGCAGAGCTTAGGAGGAAAGCAGTACCCGCATGCTACGAATTTGATATCTGGAATGTGCCCAGGATAGGAATTCTGGCAGAATTCTCAAAGAACATAGAAGAACAGGCCGTCTCCTGCAGCATCTCCACGAGAGTCTATCCACAAAAGGAACCACTTGAAGCTGGCTGCGAATGCAGAGGTTAGGTTGAAAGCAGTATCCGCCTGCTACGAATGTGATATCTGGATGGTGCCCAGGAAAGGAATGCTGGCAGAATTCTCAAAGAGCGTAGAAGCACCGGCCGTTTCCTGCAGCATCTCCACGACAATCTATCCACAAAAGGAACACCCTGTAGCTGCCTGCGAATGCAGAGCTTAGTAGGAAAGCAGTACCCGCCTGCTAGGAATGTGATATCTGGATGGTGCCAAGGAATTGAAATCAGGAAGAATTCTGAAAGAGAATAGAAGCACAGGCCGTCTCCAGCAGCATCTCCACGAGAGTCTATCCACAAAAGGAACACCTTGAAAGTGGCTGCGAATGCAGAGCTTAGAGGCAAAGCAGTACCTGCATGCTATGAATGTGATATCTGGATGGTGCCCAGGGAAGGAATTCTGGCAGAATTCTCAAAGAGCATAGAAGCAGAGCCAGTCTCCAGCAGCATCTCCACGATAGTCTATCCACAAAAGGAACACCTTGTAGCTGCCTGCGAATGGACAGCTTAAGAGCAAACTAGTACCCCCATGCTACGAATGTGAAATCTGGATGGTGCCCAGGAAAGGAATTCTGACAGCCTTCTCAAACAGCATAGAAGCAGAGGTCGACTTCAGCAGCACCTCCATGAGAGTCTATCCAAAAAAGGAACACCTTGACGCTGGTTGCGAATGCAGAGCTTTGGAGGAATGCAGCCCCCGCATGCTACGAGTGTGATATCTGGATGGTGCCCAGGAAAGGAATTCTGGAAGAATTCTGAAAGACCCTAGAAGCAGAGCCCGTCTCCAGCAGCATCTCCAGGAGAGTCTATCCACAAAAGAAACACGTTGTAGCTGACCGCGAATGAACAGCTTAGGAGGAAAGCAGTACCTGCATGCTACGAATGTGATATCTGGATGGTGCACAGGAAAGGAATTCTCACAGCCTTCTCAAAGAGCATAGAAGCAGAGCCGGTCTCCAGCAGCATGTCCACGAGAGTCTATCCACAAAAGGAACACCTTGTAGCTGCCTGCGAATGCACAGCATCGGAGCAATCTCGTACCCGCATGCTACGAATGTGAAATCTAGATGGTGCCCAGGAAAGGAATTCTGACAGCCTTCTCAAACAGCATAGAAGCAGAGGTCGACTTCAGCAGCATCTCCATGACAGTCTATCCACAAAAGGAACACCTTGAACCTGGCTGCAAATGCTGAGCTTAGGAGGAAAGCAGTCCCCGCATGCTACGAATGTGATATCTGAATGGTGCCCAGGAAAGAAATTCTGGCAGAATTCTGAAAGACCATAGAAGCACAGGCCGTCTCCAGCAGCACCTCCACGAAAGTCTATCCACAAAAGGAACACCTTGAAGCTGGCTGCGAATGCAGAGCTTAGGAGGAAAGCAGTAACTGCATGCTAGGAATTAGATATCTGGATGGTGCCCAGGAAAGGAATTCTGTCGGAATTCTCAAAGAGCATAGAAGCATTGCCCGTCTCCTGCAGCACCTCCACGAGAGTCTATCCACAAAAGGAACACCTTGAAACTGGCTGCGAATGCAGATCTTAGGAGGAAAGCAGTACCCGCGTGCTACGAATTTATATCTGGATGGTGCCCAGGATAGGAATTCTGGCAGAATTCTCAAAGAGCATTGAAGCACAGGCCGTCTCCTGCAGCATCTCCACGAGAGTATTTCCACAAAAGGAACACCTTGAAGCTGGCTGCGGATGCAGAGCTTAGGTTGAAAGCAGTACCCGCATGCTACGAATGTGATATGTGGATGGTGCCCAGGAAAGGAATTCTGGCAGAATTCTGAAAGAGCATAGAAGCAGAGCCCGTCTCCAGCAGCATCTCCACGAGAGTCTATCCACAAAAGGAACACCTTGTAGCTCCCTGTGAATGCACAGCTTAGGAGCAAAGTAGTACCCTCATGCTACGAATGTGATATCTGGATGGTGCCCAGGAAAGGAATTCTGGCAGAATTCTCAAAGCGCAAAGTAGCAGAGGCAGACTCCAGCAGCATCTCCACGAGAGTCTATCCACAAAAGGAACACCTTGTTCCTGCCTGCGAATGCACAGCTTAGGAGGAAAGCAGTACGTGCATGCTACGAATGTGATATCTGGATGGTGCACAGGAAAGGAATTCTGACAGCCTTCTCAAAGAGCATAGAAGCAGAGGCTGATTTCAGCAGCATCTCCACGAGAATCTATCCACAAACGGAACACCTTGAAGCTGGCTGCGAATGCAGAGCTTAGGAGAAAAGCAGCACCCGCATGCTACGAATGTGATATCTGGGTGGTCCGCAGTATTGGAATTCTGGCAGAATTCTGAAAGAGCATAGAAGCACAGGCCGTCTCTTGCAGAACCTCCAAGAGAGTCTATCCACAAAAGGAACACCTTGTAGCTGCCTGCTAATGCACAACTTAGGAGCCAAGTAGTACCAGCATGCTACGAATGTGAAATCTGAAAGGTGCCCAGGAAAGGAATTCTGACAGCCTTCTCAAACAGCATAGAAGCAGAGGTCGACTTCAGCAGCATCTGCATGAGAGTCTATCCACAAAAGGAACACCTTGAACCTGGCTGCAAATGCTGAGCTTAGGAGGAAAGCAGTCCCCGCATGCTACGAATGTGATATTGAATGGTGCCCAGGAAAGGAATTCTGGCAGAATTCTGAAAGACCATAGAAGCACAGGCCGTCTCCAGCAGCACCACCACAACAGTCTATCCACAAAAGGAACACCTTGAAGCTGGCTGCGAATGCAGAGCTTAGGAGGAAAGCAGTACCCGCATGCTACGAATTTGATATCTGGAATGTGCCCAGGATAGGAATTCTGGCAGAATTCTCAAAGAACATAGAAGAACAGGCCGTCTCCTGCAGCATCTCCACGAGAGTCTATCTACAAAAGGAACCACTTGAAGCTGGCTGCGAATGCAGAGGTTAGGTTGAAAGCAGTACCCGCCTGCTACGAATGTGATATCTGGATGGTGCCCAGGAAAGGAATGCTGGCAGAATTCTCAAAGAGCGTAGAAGCACCGGCCGTTTCCTGCAGCATCTCCACGAGATACTATCCACAAAAGGAACACCCTGTAGCTGCCTGCGAATGCAGAGCTTAGTAGGAAAGCAGTACCCGCCTGCTATGAATGTGATATCTGGATGGTGCCCACGAATTGAATTCAGGCAGAATTCTGAAAGAGAATAGAAGCACAGGCCGTCTCCAGCAGCATCTCCACGAGAGTCTATCCACAAAAGGAACACCTTGAAGGTGGCTGCGAATGCAGAGCTTAGAGGCAAAGCAGTACCTGCATGCTATGAATGTGATATCTGGATGGTGCCCAGGGAAGGAATTCTCGCAGAATTCTCAAAGAGCATAGAAGCAGAGCCAGTCTCCAGCAGCATCTCCACGAGAGTCTATCCACAAAAGGAACACCTTGTAGCTGCCTGCGAATGCACAGCATCGGAGCAATCTAGTACCCGCATGCTACGAATGTGAAATCTAGATGGTGCCCAGGCAAGGAATTCTGACAGCCTTCTCAAACAGCATAGAAGCAGAGGTCGACTTCAGCAGCATCTCCATGACAGTCTATCCACAAAAGGAACACCTTGAACCTGGCTGCAAATGCTGAGCTTAGGAGGAAAGCAGTCCCCGCATGCTACGAATGTGATATCTGAATGGTGCCCAGGAAAGAAATTCTGGCAGAATTCTGAAAGACCATAGAAGCACAGGCCGTCTCCAGCAGCACCTCCACGAAAGTCTATCCACAAAAGGAACACCTTGAAGCTGGCTGCGAATGCAGAGCTTAGGAGGAAAGCAGTAACTGAATGCTACGAATTAGATATCTGGATGGTGCCCAGGAAAGGAATTCTGTCGGAATTCTCAAAGAGCATAGAAGCATTGCCCGTCTCCTGCAGCACCTCCACGAGAGTGTATCCACAAAAGGAACACCTTGTAGCTGGCTGTGGATGCAGAGCTTAGGTTGAAAGCAGTACCCGCATGCTACGAATGTGATATGTGGATGGTGCCCAGGAAAGGAATTCTGGCAGAATTCTGAAAGAGCATAGAAGCAGAGCCCGTCTCCAGCAGCATCTCCACGAGAGTCTATCCACAAAAGGAACACCTTGTAGCTCCCTGTGAATGCACAGCTTAGGAGGAAAGCAGGACGTGCATGCTACGAATGTGATATCTGGATGGTGCACAGGAAAGGAATTCTGACAGCCTTCTCAAAGAGCATAGAAGCAGAGGCTGATTTCAGCAGCATCTCCACGAGAATCTATCCACAAACGGAACACCTTGAAGCTGGCTGCGAATGCAGAGCTTAGGAGAAAAGCAGTACCCGCATGCTACGAATGTGATATCTGGATGGTCCGCAGTATTGGAATTCTGGCAGAATTCTGAAAGAGCAGAGAAGCACAGGCCGTCTTCTGCAGCACCTCCACGTGAGTCTATCCACAAAAGGAACACCTTGTAGCTGGCTGCTAATGCACAACTTAGGAGCCAAGTAGTACCAGCATGCTACGAATGTGAAATCTGAATGGTGCCCAGGAAAGGAATTCTGACAGCCTTCTCAAACAGCATAGAAGCAGAGGTCGACTTCAGCAGCATCTGCATGAGAGTCTATCCACAAAAGGAACACCTTGAACCTGGCTGCAAATGCTGAGCTTAGGAGGAAAGCAGTCCCTGCATGCTACGAATGTGATATTGAATGGTGCCCAGGAAAGGAATTCTGGCAGAATTCTGAAAGACCATAGAAGCACAGGCCGTCTCCAGCAGCACCACCACAACAGTCTATCCACAAAAGGAACACCTTGAAGCTGGCTGCGAATGCAGAGCTTAGGAGGAAAGCAGTACCCGCATGCTACGAATTAGATATCTGGATGGTGCCCAGGAAAGGAATTCTGGCAGAATTCTCAAAGAGCATGGAAGCAGAGACCGTGTCCAGCAGCATCTCCACGAGAGTCTATCCACAAAAGGAACAGCTTGTAGCTGCCTGCCAATGCACAGCTTAGGAGCAAACTATTACCCGCATTCTACGAATGTGATATCTGGATGGTGCATAAGAAAGGAATTCTGACCGCCTTCTCAAAGAGCATAGAATCAGAGGCTTACTTCAGCAGCATCTCCACGAGAGTCTATCCACAAAAGGAATACTTTGAAACTGGCTGCTAATGCAGAGGTTAGGAGAAAAGCAGTACCCGCATGGTACGAATGTGATATCTGGATGGTGCCCTGGAATGGAATTCTGGCAGAATCCTGAAAGAGCATAGAAGCACAGGCCGTCTCCTGCAGCACCTCCACGAGAGTCTATCCACAAAAGGAACACCTTGAAGCTGGCTGCGAATGCAGATCTTAGGAGGAAAGCAGTACCCGCATGCTACGAATTTGATATCTGGAATGTGCCCAGGATAGGAATTCTGACAGAATTCTCAAAGAGCATAGAAGCACAGGCCGTCTCCTGCAGCATCTCCACGAGAATCTATCCACAAAAGGAACCACTTGAAGCTGGCTGCGAATGCAGAGGTTAGGTTGAAAGCAGTACCCGCATGCTACGAATGTGATATCTGGATGGTGCCCAGGAAAGGAATTCTGGCAGAATTCTCAAAGAGCGTAGAAGCAGCGGTCGTCACCTGCAGCATCTCCACGAGACTCTATCCACAAAAGGAACACCCTGTAGCTGCCTACGAATGCAGAGCTTAGTAGGAAAGCAGTACCCGCCTGCTACGAATGTGATATCTGGATGGTGCCCACGAATTGAATTCAGGCAGAATTCTGAAAGAGAATAGAAGCACAGGCCGTCTCCAGCAGCATCTCCACGAGAGTCTATCCACAAAAGGAACACCTTGAAGGTGGCTGCGAATGCAGAGCTTATTGGCAAAGCAGTACCTGCATG
This sequence comes from Kogia breviceps, assembly GCF_026419965.1. NCBI lineage: Eukaryota > Metazoa > Chordata > Mammalia > Artiodactyla > Physeteridae > Kogia > Kogia breviceps. Next base: position 36,573,326 of record NC_081325.1, read on the forward strand.
CTATGAATGTGAAATCTGGATGGTGAACAGGAAAGGAATTCTGACAGCCTTCTCAAAGGGCATAGAAGCAGAGCCCGTCTCCAGCAGCATCTCCACGAGAGTCTATCCACAAAAAGAACACCTCGTAGCTGCCTGCGAATGCACAGCTTAGGAGCAAACTAGTACCCGCATTCTACGAATGTGATATCTGGATGGTGCACAGGAAAGGAATTCTGACAGCCTTCTCAAAGACCATAGAAGCAGAGGCTGACTTCAGCAGCATCTCCACGAGAGTCTATCCACAAAAGGAACACTTTGAAGCTGGCCGCGAATGCAGAGCTTAGGAGAAAAGCAGTACCCGCATGGTACGAATGTGATATCTGGATGTTGCCCAGGAACGGAATTCTGGCAGAATTCTGAAAGAGCAGAGAAGCACAGGCCGTCTTCTGCAGCACCTCCACATGAGTCTATCCACAAAAGGAACACCTTGTAGCTGGCTGCTAATGCACAACTTAGGAGCCAAGTAGTACCAGCATGCTACGAATGTGAAATCTGAATGGTGCCCAGGAAAGGAATTCTGACAGCCTTCTCAAACAGCATAGAAGCAGAGGTCGACATCAGCAGCATCTGCATGAGAGTCTATCCACAAAAGGAACACCTTGAACCTGGCTGCAAATGCTGAGCTTAGGAGGAAAGCAGTCCCCGCATGCTACGAATGTGATATTGAATGGTGCCCAGGAAAGGAATTCTGGCAGAATTCTGAAAGACCATAGAAGCACAGGCCGTCTCCAGCAGCACCACCACAACAGTCTATCCACAAAAGGAACACCTTGAAGCTGGCTGCGAATGCAGAGCTTAGGAGGAAAGCAGTACCCGCATGCTACGAATTAGATATCTGGATGGTGCCCAGGAAAGGAATTCTGGCAGAATTCTCAAAGAGCATGGAAGCAGAGACCGTGTCCAGCAGCATCTCCACGAGAGTCTATCCACAAAAGGAACAGCTTGTAGCTGCCTGCCAATGCACAGCTTAGGAGCAAACTAGTACCCGCATTCTACGAATGTGATATCTGGATGGTGCACAAGAAAGGAATTCTGACCGCCTTTTCAAAGAGCATAGTATCAGAAGCTTACTTCAGCAGCATCTCCACGAGAGTCTATCCACAAAAGGAGTACTTTGAAACTGGCTGCTAATGCAGAGGTTAGGAGAAAAGCAGTACCCGCATGGTACGAATGTGATATCTGGATGGTGCCCTGGAATGGAATTCTGGCAGAATGCTCAAAGAGCATAGAAGCAGAGGTCGACTTCAGCAGCACCTCCACGAGAGTCTATCCACAAAAGGAACACCTTGAAGCTGGCTGCGAATGCAGATCTTAGGAGGAAAGCAGTCCCCGCATGCTACGAATGTGATATCTGAATGGTGCCCAGGAAAGAAATTCTGGCAGAATTCTGAAAGACCATAGAAGCACAGGCCGTCTCCAGCAGCACCTCCTCGAAAGTCTATCCACAAAAGGAACACCTTGAAGCTGGCTTCGAATGCAGAGCTTAGGAGGAAAGCAGTAACTGCATGGTACGAATTAGATATCTGGATGGTGCCCAGGAAAGGAATTCTGTCGGAATTGTCAAAGAGCATAGAAGCATTGCCCGTCTCCTGCAGCACCTCCACGAGAGTCTATCCACAAAAGGAACACCTTGTAGCTGGCTGCGGATGCAGAGCTTAGGTTGAAAGCAGTACCCGCATGCTACGAATGTGATATCTGGATGGTGCCCAGGAAAGGAATTCTGGCAGAATTCTGAAAGAGCATAGAAGCAGAGCCAGTCTCCAGCAGCATCTCCACGAGAGTCTATCCACAAAAGGAACCACTTGAAGCTGGCTGCGAATGCAGTGGTTAGGTTGAAAGCAGTACCCGCCTGCTACGAATGTGATATCTGGATGGTGCCCAGGAAAGGAATGCTGGCAGAATTCTCAAAGAGCGTAGAAGCACCGGCCGTTTCCTGCAGCATCTCCACGAGAATCTATCCACAAAAGGAACACCCTGTAGCTGCCTGCGAATGCAGAGCTTAGTAGGAAAGCAGTACCCGCCTGCTACGAATGTGATATCTGGATGGTGCCAACGAATTGAATTCAGGCAGAATTCTGAAAGAGAATAGAAGCACAGGCCGTCTCCAGCAGCATCTCCACGAGAGTCTATCCACAAAAGGAACACCTTGAAAGTGGCTGCGAATGCAGAGCTTAGAGGCAAAGCAGTACCTGCATGCTACCAATGTGATATCTGGATGGTGCCCAGGGAAGGAATTCTGGCAGAATTCTCAAAGAGCATAGAAGCAGAGCCAGTCTCCAGCAGCATATCCACGGTAGTCTATCCACAAAAGGAACACCTTGTAGCTACCTGCGAATGGACAGCTTAAGAGCAAACTAGTACCCCCATGCTACGAATGTGAAATCTGGATGGTGCCCAGGAAAGGAATTCTGACAGCCTTCTCAAACAGCATAGAAGCAGAGGTCGACTTCAGCAGCACCTCCATGAGAGTCTATCCACAAAAGGAACACCTTGACGCTGGTTGCGAATGCAGAGCTTTGGAGGAAAGCAGCCCCCGCATGCTACGAGTGTGATATCTGGATGGTGCCCAGGAAAGGAATTCTGGAAGAATTCTGAAAGACCCTAGAAGCAGAGCCCGTCTCCAGCAGCATCTCCACGAGAGTCTATCCACAAAAGAAACACGTTGTAGCTGCCCGCGAATGAACAGCTTAGGAGGAAAGCAGTACCTGCATGCTACGAATGTGATATCTGGATGGTGCACAGGAAAGGAATTCTCACAGCCTTCTCAAAGAGCATAGAAGCAGAGCCGGTCTCCAGCATCATGTCCAAGAGAGTCTATCCACAAAAGGAACACCTTGTAGCTGCCTGCGAATGCACAGCATAGGAGCAATCTAGTACCCGCATGCTACGAATGTGAAATCTAGATGGTGCCCAGGAAAGGAATTCTGACAGCCTTCTCAAACAGCATAGAAGCAGAGGTCGACTTCAGCAGCATCAACATGACAGTCTATCCACAAAAGGAACACCTTGAACCTGGCTGCAAATGCTGAGCTTAGGAGGAAAGCAGTCCCCGCATGCTACGAATGTGATATCTGAATGGTGCCCAGGAAAGAAATTCTGACAGAATTCTGAAAGACCATAGAAGCACAGGCCGTCTCCAGCAGCACCTCCACGAGAGTCTATCCACAAAAGGAACACCTTGAAGCTGGCTGCGAATGCAGAGCTTAGGAGGAAAGCAGTAACTGCATGGTACGAATTAGATATCTGGATGGTGCCAGGGAAAGGAATTCTGTCGGAATTCTCAAACAGCATAGAAGCATTGCCCGTCTCCTGCAGCACCTCCACGAGAGTCTATCCACAAAAGGAATACCTTGTAGCTGGCTGCGGATGCAGAGCTTAGGTTGAAAGCAGTACCCGCATGCTACGAATGTGATATCTGGATGGTGCCCAGGAAAGGAATTCTGGCAGAATTCTGAAAGAGCATAGAAGCAGAGCCCGTCTCCAGCAGCATCTCCACGAGAGTCTATCCACAAAAGGAACACCTTGTAGCTGCCTGTGAATGCACAGCTTAGGAGCAAAGTAGTACCCTCATGCTACGAATGTGATATCTGGATGGTGCCCAGGAAAGGAATTCTGACAGCCTTCTCAAAGAGCATAGAAGCAGAGGCTGATTTCAGCAGCATCTCCACGAGAATCTATCCACAAACGGAACACCTTGAAGCTGGCTGCGAATGCAGAGCTTAGGAGAAAAGCAGTACCCGCAGGCTACGAATGTGATATCTGGATGGTCCGCAGTATTGGAATTCTGGCAGAATTCTGAAAGAGCAGAGAAGCACAGGCCGTCTTCTGCAGCACCTCCACATGAGTCTATCCACAAAAGGAACACCTTGTAGCTGGCTGCTAATGCACAACTTAGGAGCCAAGTAGTACCAGCATGCTACGAATGTGAAATCTGAATGGTGCCCAGGAAAGGAATTCTGACAGCCTTCTCAAACAGCATAGAAGCAGAGGTCGACATCAGCAGCATCTGCATGAGAGTCTATCCACAAAAGGAACACCTTGAACCTGGCTGCAAATGCTGAGCTTAGGAGGAAAGCAGTCCCCGCATGCTACAAATGTGATATTGAATGGTGCCCAGGAAAGGCATTCTGGCAGAATTCTGAAAGACCATAGAAGCACAGGCCGTCTCCAGCAGCACCACCACAACAGTCTATCCACAAAAGGAACACCTTGAAGCTGGCTGCGAATGCAGAGCTTAGGAGGAAAGCAGTACCCGCATGCTACGAATTAGATATCTGGATGGTGCCCAGGAAAGGAATTCTGGCAGAATTCTCAAAGAGCATGGAAGCAGAGACCGTGTCCAGCAGCATCTCCACGAGAGTCTATCCACAAAAGGAACAGCTTGTAGCTGCCTGCCAATGCACAGCTTAGGAGCAAACTAGTACCCGCATTCTACGAATGTGATATCTGGATGGTGCATAAGAAAGGAATTCTGACCGCCTTCTCAAAGAGCATAGAATCAGAGGCTTACTTCAGCAGCATCTCCACGAGAGTCTATCCACAAAAGGAATACTTTGAAACTGGCTGCTAATGCAGAGGTTAGGAGAAAAGCAGTACCCGCATGGTACGAATGTGATATCTGGATGGTGCCCTGGAATGGAATTCTGGCAGAATCCTGAAAGAGCATAGAAGCACAGGCCGTCTCCTGCAGCACCTCCACGAGAGTCTATCCACAAAAGGAACACCTTGAAGCTGGCTGCGAATGCAGATCTTAGGAGGAAAGCAGTACCCGCATGCTACGAATTTGATATCTGGAATGTGCCCAGGTTAGGAATTCTGGCAGAATTCTCAAAGAGCATGGAAGCACAGGCCGTCTCCTGCAGCATCTCCACGAGAGTCTATCCACAAAAGGAACACCTTGAAGCTGGCTGCGAATGCAGAGGTTAGGTTGAAAGCAGTACCCGCCTGCTACGAATGTGATATCTGGAAGGTGCCCAGGAAAGGAATTCTGGCAGAATTCTCAAAGAGCGTAGAAGCAGGGGTCGTCTCTTGCAGCATCTCCACGAGAATCTATCCACAAAAGGAACACCCTGTAGCTGCCTGCGAATGCAGAGCTTAGTAGGAAAGCAGTACCCGCCTGCTACGAATGTGATATCTGGATGGTGCCCACGAATTGAATTCAGGCAGAATTCTGAAAGAGAATAGAAGCACAGGCCGTCTCCAGCAGCATTTCCACGAGAGTCTATCCACAAAAGGAACACCTTGAAGGTGGCTGCGAATGCAGAGCTTACTGGCAAAGCAGTCCCTGCATGCTATGAATGTGAAATCTGGATGGTGAACAGGAAAGGAATTCTGACAGCCTTCTCAAAGGGCATAGAAGCAGAGCCCGTCTCCAGCAGCATCTCCACGAGAGTCTATCCACAAAAAGAACACCTCGTAGCTGCCTGCGAATGCACAACTTAGGAGCAAACTAGTACCCGCATTCTACGAATGTGATATCTGGATGGTGCACAGGAAAGGAATTCTGACAGCCTTCTCAAAGACCATAGAAGCAGAGGCTGACTTCAGCAGCATCTCCACGAGAGTCTATCCACAAAAGGAACACTTTGAAGCTGGCGGCGAATGCAGGGCTTAGGAGAAAAGCAGTACCCGCATGGTACGAATGTGATATCTGGATGTTGCCCAGGAACGGAATTCTGGCAGAATTCTGAAAGAGCATAGAAGCACAGGCCGTCTCTTGCAGCACCTCCAAGAGAGTCTATCCACAAAAGGAACACCTTGTAGCTGCCTGCTAATGCACAACTTAGGAGCCAAGTAGTACCAGCATGCTACGAATGTGAAATCTGAATGGTGCCCAGGAAAGGAATTCTGACAGCCTTCTCAAACAGCATAGAAGCAGAGGTCGACTTCAGCAGCATCTGCATGAGAGTCTATCCACAAAAGGAACACCTTGAACCTGGCTGCAAATGCTGAGCTTAGGAGGAAAGCAGTCCCCGCATGCTACGAATGTGATATTGAATGGTGCCCAGGAAAGGAATTCTGGCAGAATTTTGAAAGACCATAGAAGCACAGGCCGTCTCCAGCAGCACCACCACAACAGTCTATCCACAAAAGGAACACCTTGAAGCTGGCTGCGAATGCAGAGCTTAGGAGGAAAGCAGTACCCGCATGCTACGAATTAGATATCTGGATGGTGCCCAGGAAAGGAATTCTGGCAGAATTCTCAAAGAGCATGGAAGCAGAGACCGTGTCCAGCAGCATCTCCACGAGAGTCTATCCACAAAAGGAACAGCTTGTAGCTGCCTGCCAATGCACAGCTTAGGAGCAAACTAGTACCCGCATTCTACGAATGTGATATCTGGATGGTGCATAAGAAAGGAATTCTGACCGCCTTCTCAAAGAGCATAGAATCAGAGGCTTACTTCAGCAGCATCTCCACGAGAGTCTATCCACAAAAGGAATACTTTGAAACTGGCTGCTAATGCAGAGGTTAGGAGAAAAGCAGTACCCGCATGGTACGAATGTGATATCTGGATGGTGCCCTGGAATGGAATTCTGGCAGAATCCTGAAAGAGCATAGAAGCACAGGCCGTCTCCTGCAGCACCTCCACGAGAGTCTATCCACAAAAGGAACACCTTGAAGTTGGCTGCGAATGCAGATCTTAGGAGGAAAGCAGTACCCGCATGCTACGAATTTGATATCTGGAATGTGCCGAGGATAGGAATTCTGACAGAATTCTCAAAGAGCATAGAAGCACAGGCCGTCTCCTGCAGCATCTCCACGAGAGTCTATCCACAAAAGGAACCACTTGAAGCTGGCTGCGAATGCAGAGGTTAGGTTGAAAGCAGTACCCGCCTGCTACGAATGTGATATCTGGAAGGTGCCCAGGAAAGGAATTCTGGCAGAATTCTCAAAGAGCGTAGAAGCAGCGGTCGTCTCCTGCAGCATCTCCACGAGAATCTATCCACAAAAGGAACACCCTGTAGCTGCCTGCGAATGCAGAGCTTAGTAGGAAAGCAGTACCCGCCTGCTACGAATGTGATATCTGGATGGTGCCCACGAATTGAATTCAGGCAGAATTCTGAAAGAGAATAGAAGCACAGGCCGTCTCCAGCAGCATCTCCACGAGAGTCTATCCACAAAAGGAACACCTTGAAGGTGGCTGCGAATGCAGAGCTTAGAGGCAAAGCAGTACCTGCATGCTATGAATGTGAAATCTGGATGGTGAACAGGAAAGGAATTCTGACAGCCTTCTCAAAGGGCATAGAAGCAGAGCCCGTCTCCAGCAGCATCTCCACGAGAGTCTATCCACAAAAAGAACACCTCGTAGCTGCCTGCGAATGCACAGCTTAGGAGCAAACTAGTACCCGCATTCTACGAATGTGATATCTGGATGGTGCACAGGAAAGGAATTCTGACAGCCTTCTCAAAGACCATAGAAGCAGAGGCTGACTTCAGCAGCATCTCCACGAGAGTCTATCCACAAAAGGAACACTTTGAAGCTGGCGGCGAATGCAGAGCTTAGGAGAAAAGCAGTACCAGCATGGTACGAATGTGATATCTGGATGTTGCCCAGGAACGGAATTCTGGCAGAATTCTGAAAGAGCAAAGAAGCACAGGCCGTCTCTTGCAGCACCTCCAAGAGAGTCTATCCACAAAAGGAACACCTTGTAGCTGCCTGCTAATGCACAACTTAGGAGCCAAGTAGTACCAGCATGCTACGAATGTGAAATCTGAATGGTGCCCAGGAAAGGAATTCTGACAGCCTTCTCAAACAGCATAGAAGCAGAGGTCGACTTCAGCAGCATCTGCATGAGAGTCTATCCACAAAAGGAACACCTTGAACCTGGCTGCAAATGCTGAGCTTAGGAGGAAAGCAGTCCCCGCATGCTACGAATGTGATATTGAATGGTGCCCAGGAAAGGAATTCTGGCAGAATTTTGAAAGACCATAGAAGCACAGGCCGTCTCCAGCAGCACCACCACAACAGTCTATCCACAAAAGGAACACCTTGAAGCTGGCTGAGAATGCAGACCTTAGGAGGAAAGCAGTACCCGCATGCTACGAATTAGATATCTGGATGGTGCCCAGGAAAGGAATTCTGGCAGAATTCTCAAAGAGCATGGAAGCAGAGACCGTGTCCAGCAGCATCTCCACGAGAGTCTATCCACAAAAGGAACACCTGGTAGCTGCCTGCCAATGCACAGCTTAGGAGCAAACTAGTACCCGCATTCTACGAATGTGATATCTGGATGGTGCACAAGAAAGGAATTCTGACCGCCTTCTCAAAGAGCATAGAATCAGAGGCTTACTTCAGCAGCATCTCCACGAGAGTCTATCCACAAAAGGAGTACTTTGAAACTGGCTGCAAATGCAGAGGTTAGGAGAAAAGCAGTACCCGCATGGTACGAATGTGATATCTGGATGGTGCCCTGGAATGGAATTCTGGCAGAATTCTGAAAGAGCATAGAAGCAGAGGTCGACTTCAGCAGCACCTCCACGAGAGTCTATCCACAAAAGGAACACCTTGAAGCTGGCTGCGAATGCAGATCTTAGGAGGAAAGCAGTCCCCGCATGCTACGAATGTGATATCTGAATGGTGCCCAGGAAAGAAATTCTGGCAGAATTCTGAAAGACCATAGAAGCACAGGCCGTCTCCAGCAGCACCTCCTCGAAAGTCTATCCACAAAAGGAACACCTTGAAGCTGGCTGCGAATGCAGAGCTTAGGAGGAAAGCAGTAACTGCATGGTACGAATTAGATATCTGGATGGTGCCCAGGAAAGGAATTCTGTCGGAATTCTCAAAGAGCATAGAAGCATTGCCCGTCTCCTGCAGCACCTCCACGAGAGTCTATCCACAAAAGGAACACCTGGTAGCTGCCTGCGGATGCAGAGCTTAGGTTGAAAGCAGTACCCGCATGCTACGAATGTGATATCTGGATGGTGCCCAGGAAAGGAATTCTGGCAGAATTCTGAAAGAGCATGGAAGCAGAGCCAGTCTCCAGCAGCATCTCCACGAGAGTCTATCCACAAAAGGAACCACTTGAAGCTGGCTGCGAATGCAGTGGTTAGGTTGAAAGCAGTACCCGCCTGCTACGAATGTGATATCTGGATGGTGCCCAGGAAAGGAATGCTGGCAGAATTCTCAAAGAGCGTAGAAGCACCGGCCGTTTCCTGCAGCATCTCCACGAGAGTCTATCCACAAAAGGAACACCCTGTAGCTGCCTGCGAATGCAGAGCTTAGTAGGAAAGAAGTACCCGCCTGCTACGAATGTGATATCTGGATGGTGCCCACGAATTGAATTCAGGCAGAATTCTGAAAGAGAATAGAAGCACAGGCCGTCTCCAGCAGCATCTCCACGAGAGTCTATCCACAAAAGGAACACCTTGAAGGTGGCTGCGAATGCAGAGCTTAGAGGCAAAGCAGTACCTGCATGCTATGAATGTGATATCTGGATGGTGCTCAGGGAAGGAATTCTGGCAGAATTCTCAAAGAGCAGAGAAGCAGAGCCAGTCTCCAGCAGCATATCCACGATAGTCTATCCACAAAAGGAACACCTTGTAGCTACCTGCGAATGGACAGCTTAAGAGCAAACTAGTACCCCCATGCTACGAATGTGAAATCTGGATGGTGCCCAGGAAAGGAATTCTGACAGCCTTCTCAAACAGCATAGAAGCAGAGGTCGACTTCAGCAGCACCTCCATGAGAGTCTATCCACAAAAGGAACACCTTGACGCTGGTTGTGAATGCAGAGCTTTGGAGGAAAGCAGCCCCCGCATGCTACGAGTGTGATATCTGGATGGTGCCCAGGAAAGGAATTCTGGAAGAATTCTGAAATACCCTAGAAGCAGAGCCCGTCTCCAGCAGCATCTCCAGGAGAGTCTATCCACAAAAGAAACACGTTGTAGCTGCCCGCGAATGAACAGCTTAGGAGGAAAGCAGTACCTGCATGCTACGAATGTGATATCTGGATGGTGCACAGGAAAGGAATTCTCACAGCCTTCTCAAAGAGCATAGAAGCAGAGCCGGTCTCCAGCATCATGTCCACGAGAGTCTATCCACAAAAGGAACACCTTGTAGCTGCCTGCAAATGCACAGCATAGGAGCAATCTAGTACCCGCATGCTACGAATGTGAAATCTAGATGGTGCCCAGGAAAGGAATTCTGACAGCCTTCTCAAACAGCATAGAAGCAGAGGTCGACTTCAGCAGCATCAACATGACAGTCTATCCACAAAAGGAACACCTTGAACCTGGCTGCAAATGCTGAGCTTAGGAGGAAAGCAGTCCCCGCATGCTATGAATGTGATATCTGAATGGTGCCCAGGAAAGAAATTCTGGCAGAATTCTGAAAGACCATAGAAGCACAGGCCGTCTCCAGCAGCACCTCCACGAGAGTCTATCCACAAAAGGAACACCTTCAAGCTGGCTGCGAATGCAGAGCTTAGGAGGAAAGCAGTAACTGCATGGTACGAATTAGATATCTGGATGGTGCCAGGGAAAGGAATTCTGTCGGAATTCTCAAAGAGCATAGAATCATTGCCCGTCTCCTGCAGCACCTCCACGAGAGTCTATCCACAAAAGGAACACCTTGTAGCTGGCTGCGGATGCAGAGCTTAGGTTGAAAGCAGTACCCGCATGCTATGAATGTGATATCTGGATGGTGCCCAGGAAAGGAATTGTGGCAGAATTCTGAAAGAGCATAGAAGCAGAGCCCGTCTCCGGCAGCATCTCCACGAGAATCTATCCACAAAAGGAACACCTTGTAGCTGCCTGTGAATGCACAGCTTAGGAGCAAAGTAGTACCCTCATGCTACGAATGTGATATCTGGATGGTGCCCAGGAAAGGAATTCTGACAGCCTTCTCAAAGAGCATAGAAGCAGAGGCTGATTTCAGCAGCATCTCCACGAGAATCTATCCACAAACGGAACACCTTGAAGCTGGCTGCGAATGCAGAGCTTAGGAGAAAAGCAGTACCCGCATGCTACGAATGTGATATCTGGATGGTCCGCAGTATTGGAATTCTGGCAGAATTCTGAAAGAGCAGAGAAGCACAGGCCGTCTTCTGCAGCACCTCCACGTGAGTCTATCCACAAAAGGAACACCTTGTAGCTGGCTGCTAATGCACAACTTAGGAGCCAAGTAGTACCAGCATGCTACGAATGTGAAATCTGAATGGTGCCCAGGAAAGGAATTCTGACAGCCTTCTCAAACAGCATAGAAGCAGAGGTCGACTTCAGCAGCATCTGCATGAGAGTCTATCCACAAAAGGAACACCTTGAACCTGGCTGCAAATGCTGAGCTTAGGAGGAAAGCAGTCCCCGCATGCTACGAATGTGATATTGAATGGTGCCCAGGAAAGGAATTCTGGCAGAATTTTGAAAGACCATAGAAGCACAGGCCGTCTCCAGCAGCACCACCACAACAGTCTATCCTCAAAAGGAACACCTTGAAGCTGGCTGCGAATGCAGAGCTTAGGAGGAAAGCAGTACCCGCATGCTACGAATTAGATATCTGGATGGTGCCCAGGAAAGGAATTCTGGCAGAATTCTCAAAGAGCATGGAAGCAGAGACCGTGTCCAGCAGCATCTCCACGAGAGTCTATCCACAAAAGGAACAGCTTGTAGCTGCCTGCCAATGCACAGCTTAGGAGCAAACTAGTACCCGCATTCTACGAATGTGATATCTGGATGGTGCATAAGAAAGGAATTCTGACCGCCTTCTCAAAGAGCATAGAATCAGAGGCTTACTTCAGCAGCATCTCCACGAGAGTCTATCCACAAAAGGAATACTTTGAAACTGGCTGCTAATGCAGAGGTTAGGAGAAAAGCAGTACCCGCATGGTACGAATGTGATATCTGGATGGTGCCCTGGAATGGAATTCTGGCAGAATCCTGAAAGAGCATAGAAGCACAGGCCGTCTCCTGCAGCACCTCCACGAGAGTCTATCCACAAAAGGAACACCTTGAAGCTGGCTGCGAATGCAGATCTTAGGAGGAAAGCAGTACCCGCATGCTACGAATTTGATATCTGGAATGTGCCGAGGATAGGAATTCTGACAGAATTCTCAAAGAGCATAGAAGCACAGGCCGTCTCCTGCAGCATCTCCACGAGAGTCTATCCACAAAAGGAACCACTTGAAGCTGGCTGCGAATGCAGAGGTTAGGTTGAAAGCAGTACCCGCCTGCTACGAATGTGATATCTGGAAGGTGCCCAGGAAAGGAATTCTGGCAGAATTCTCAAAGAGCGTAGAAGCAGCGGTCGTCTCCTGCAGCATCTCCACGAGAATCTATCCACAAAAGGAACACCCTGTAGCTGCCTGCGAATGCAGAGCTTAGTAGGAAAGCAGTACCCGCCTGCTACGAATGTGATATCTGGATGGTGCCCACGAATTGAATTCAGGCAGAATTCTGAAAGAGAATAGAAGCACAGGCCGTCTCCAGCAGCATCTCCACGAGAGTCTATCCACAAAAGGAACACCTTGAAGGTGGCTGCGAATGCAGAGCTTAGAGGCAAAGCAGTACCTGCATGCTATGAATGTGAAATCTGGATGGTGAACAGGAAAGGAATTCTGACAGCCTTCTCAAAGGGCATAGAAGCAGAGCCCGTCTCCAGCAGCATCTCCACGAGAGTCTATCCACAAAAAGAACACCTCGTAGCTGCCTGCGAATGCACAGCTTAGGAGCAAACTAGTACCCGCATTCTACGAATGTGATATCTGGATGGTGCACAGGAAAGGAATTCTGACAGCCTTCTCAAAGACCATAGAAGCAGAGGCTGACTTCAGCAGCATCTCCACGAGAGTCTATCCACAAAAGGAACACTTTGAAGCTGGCGGCGAATGCAGAGCTTAGGAGAAAAGCAGTACCAGCATGGTACGAATGTGATATCTGGATGTTGCCCAGGAACGGAATTCTGGCAGAATTCTGAAAGAGCAAAGAAGCACAGGCCGTCTCTTGCAGCACCTCCAAGAGAGTCTATCCACAAAAGGAACACCTTGTAGCTGCCTGCTAATGCACAACTTAGGAGCCAAGTAGTACCAGCATGCTACGAATGTGAAATCTGAATGGTGCCCAGGAAAGGAATTCTGACAGCCTTCTCAAACAGCATAGAAGCAGAGGTCGACTTCAGCAGCATCTGCATGAGAGTCTATCCACAAAAGGAACACCTTGAACCTGGCTGCAAATGCTGAGCTTAGGAGGAAAGCAGTCCCCGCATGCTACGAATGTGATATTGAATGGTGCCCAGGAAAGGAATTCTGGCAGAATTCTGAAAGACCATAGAAGCACAGGCCGTCTCCAGCAGCACCACCACAACAGTCTATCCACAAAAGGAACACCTTGAAGCTGGCTGAGAATGCAGACCTTAGGAGGAAAGCAGTACCCGCATGCTACGAATTAGATATCTGGATGGTGCCCAGGAAAGGAATTCTGGCAGAATTCTCAAAGAGCATGGAAGCAGAGACCGTGTCCAGCAGCATCTCCACGAGAGTCTATCCACAAAAGGAACACCTGGTAGCTGCCTGCCAATGCACAGCTTAGGAGCAAACTAGTACCCGCATTCTACGAATGTGATATCTGGATGGTGCACAAGAAAGGAATTCTGACCGCCTTCTCAAAGAGCATAGAATCAGAGGCTTACTTCAGCAGCATCTCCACGAGAGTCTATCCACAAAAGGAGTACTTTGAAACTGGCTGCAAATGCAGAGGTTAGGAGAAAAGCAGTACCCGCATGGTACGAATGTGATATCTGGATGGTGCCCTGGAATGGAATTCTGGCAGAATTCTGAAAGAGCATAGAAGCAGAGGTCGACTTCAGCAGCACCTCCACGAGAGTCTATCCACAAAAGGAACACCTTGAAGCTGGCTGCGAATGCAGATCTTAGGAGGAAAGCAGTCCCCGCATGCTACGAATGTGATATCTGAATGGTGCCCAGGAAAGAAATTCTGGCAGAATTCTGAAAGACCATAGAAGCACAGGCCGTCTCCAGCAGCACCTCCTCGAAAGTCTATCCACAAAAGGAACACCTTGAAGCTGGCTGCGAATGCAGAGCTTAGGAGGAAAGCAGTAACTGCATGGTACGAATTAGATATCTGGATGATGCCCAGGAAAGGAATTCTGTCGGAATTCTCAAAGAGCATAGAAGCATTGCCCGTCTCCTGCAGCACCTCCACGAGAGTCTATCCACAAAAGGAACACCTTGTAGCTGGCTGCGGATGCAGAGCTTAGGTTGAAAGCAGTACCCGCATGCTACGAATGTGATATCTGGATGGTGCCCAGGAAAGGAATTCTGGCAGAATTCTGAAAGAGCATGGAAGCAGAGCCAGTCTCCAGCAGCATCTCCACGAGAGTCTATCCACAAAAGGAACCACTTGAAGCTGGCTGCGAATGCAGTGGTTAGGTTGAAAGCAGTACCCGCCTGCTACGAATGTGATATCTGGATGGTGCCCAGGAAAGGAATGCTGGCAGAATTCTCAAAGAGCGTAGAAGCACCGGCCGTTTCCTGCAGCATCTCCACGAGAGTCTATCCACAAAAGGAACACCCTGTAGCTGCCTGCGAATGCAGAGCTTAGTAGGAAAGAAGTACCCGCCTGCTACGAATGTGATATCTGGATGGTGCCCACGAATTGAATTCAGGCAGAATTCTGAAAGAGAATAGAAGCACAGGCCGTCTCCAGCAGCATCTCCACGAGAGTCTATCCACAAAAGGAACACCTTGAAGGTGGCTGCGAATGCAGAGCTTAGAGGCAAAGCAGTACCTGCATGCTATGAATGTGATATCTGGATGGTGCTCAGGGAAGGAATTCTGGCAGAATTCTCAAAGAGCAGAGAAGCAGAGCCAGTCTCCAGCAGCATATCCACGATAGTCTATCCACAAAAGGAACACCTTGTAGCTACCTGCGAATGGACAGCTTAAGAGCAAACTAGTACCCCCATGCTACGAATGTGAAATCTGGATGGTGCCCAGGAAAGGAATTCTGACAGCCTTCTCAAACAGCATAGAAGCAGAGGTCGACTTCAGCAGCACCTCCATGAGAGTCTATCCACAAAAGGAACACCTTGACGCTGGTTGTGAATGCAGAGCTTTGGAGGAAAGCAGCCCCCGCATGCTACGAGTGTGATATCTGGATGGTGCCCAGGAAAGGAATTCTGGAAGAATTCTGAAATACCCTAGAAGCAGAGCCCGTCTCCAGCAGCATCTCCAGGAGAGTCTATCCACAAAAGAAACACGTTGTAGCTGCCCGCGAATGAACAGCTTAGGAGGAAAGCAGTACCTGCATGCTACGAATGTGATATCTGGATGGTGCACAGGAAAGGAATTCTCACAGCCTTCTCAAAGAGCATAGAAGCAGAGCCGGTCTCCAGCATCATGTCCACGAGAGTCTATCCACAAAAGGAACACCTTGTAGCTGCCTGCGAATGCACAGCATAGGAGCAATCTAGTACCCGCATGCTACGAATGTGAAATCTAGATGGTGCCCAGGAAAGGAATTCTGACAGCCTTCTCAAACAGCATAGAAGCAGAGGTCGACTTCAGCAGCATCAACATGACAGTCTATCCACAAAAGGAACACCTTGAACCTGGCTGCAAATGCTGAGCTTAGGAGGAAAGCAGTCCCCGCATGCTATGAATGTGATATCTGAATGGTGCCCAGGAAAGAAATTCTGGCAGAATTCTGAAAGACCATAGAAGCACAGGCCGTCTCCAGCAGCACCTCCACGAGAGTCTATCCACAAAAGGAACACCTTCAAGCTGGCTGCGAATGCAGAGCTTAGGAGGAAAGCAGTAACTGCATGGTACGAATTAGATATCTGGATGGTGCCAGGGAAAGGAATTCTGTCGGAATTCTCAAAGAGCATAGAAGCATTGCCCGTCTCCTGCAGCACCTCCACGAGAGTCTATCCACAAAAGGAACACCTTGTAGCTGGCTGCGGATGCAGAGCTTAGGTTGAAAGCAGTACCCGCATGCTATGAATGTGATATCTGGATGGTGCCCAGGAAAGGAATTGTGGCAGAATTCTGAAAGAGCATAGAAGCAGAGCCCGTCTCCGGCAGCATCTCCACGAGAATCTATCCACAAAAGGAACACCTTGTAGCTGCCTGTGAATGCACAGCTTAGGAGCAAAGTAGTACCCTCATGCTACGAATGTGATATCTGGATGGTGCCCAGGAAAGGAATTCTGACAGCCTTCTCAAAGAGCATAGAAGCAGAGGCTGATTTCAGCAGCATCTCCACGAGAATCTATCCACAAACGGAACACCTTGAAGCTGGCTGCGAATGCAGAGCTTAGGAGAAAAGCAGTACCCGCATGCTACGAATGTGATATCTGGATGGTCCGCAGTATTGGAATTCTGGCAGAATTCTGAAAGAGCAGAGAAGCACAGGCCGTCTTCTGCAGCACCTCCACGTGAGTCTATCCACAAAAGGAACACCTTGTAGCTGGCTGCTAATGCACAACTTAGGAGCCAAGTAGTACCAGCATGCTACGAATGTGAAATCTGAATGGTGCCCAGGAAAGGAATTCTGACAGCCTTCTCAAACAGCATAGAAGCAGAGGTCGACTTCAGCAGCATCTGCATGAGAGTCTATCCACAAAAGGAACACCTTGAACCTGGCTGCAAATGCTGAGCTTAGGAGGAAAGCAGTCCCCGCATGCTACGAATGTGATATTGAATGGTGCCCAGGAAAGGAATTCTGGCAGAATTCTGAAAGACCATAGAAGCACAGGCCGTCTCCAGCAGCACCACCACAACAGTCTATCCACAAAAGGAACACCTTGAAGCTGGCTGCGAATGCAGAGCTTAGGAGGAAAGCAGTACCCGCATGCTACGAATTAGATATCTGGATGGTGCCCAGGAAAGGAATTCTGGCAGAATTCTCAAAGAGCATGGAAGCAGAGACCGTGTCCAGCAGCATCTCCACGAGAGTCTATCCACAAAAGGAACAGCTTGTAGCTGCCTGCCAATGCACAGCTTAGGAGCAAACTAGTACCCGCATTCTACGAATGTGATATCTGGATGGTGCATAAGAAAGGAATTCTGACCGCCTTCTCAAAGAGCATAGAATCAGAGGCTTACTTCAGCAGCATCTCCACGAGAGTCTATCCACAAAAGGAATACTTTGAAACTGGCTGCTAATGCAGAGGTTAGGAGAAAAGCAGTACCCGCATGGTACGAATGTGATATCTGGATGGTGCCCTGGAATGGAATTCTGGCAGAATCCTGAAAGAGCATAGAAGCACAGGCCGTCTCCTGCAGCACCTCCACGAGAGTCTATCCACAAAAGGAACACCTTGAAGCTGGCTGCGAATGCAGATCTTAGGAGGAAAGCAGTACCCGCATGCTACGAATTTGATATCTGGAATGTGCCCAGGTTAGGAATTCTGGCAGAATTCTCAGAGAGCATAGAAGCACAGGCCGTCTCCTGCAGCATCTCCACGAGAGTCTATCCACAAAAGGAACACCTTGAAGCTGGCTGCGAATGCAGAGGTTAGGTTGAAAGCAGTACCCGCCTGCTACGAATGTGATATCTGGAAGGTGCCCAGGAAAGGAATTCTGGCAGAATTCTCAAAGAGCGTAGAAGCAGGGGTCGTCTCTTGCAGCATCTCCACGAGAATCTATCCACAAAAGGAACACCCTGTAGCTGCCTGCGAATGCAGAGCTTAGTAGGAAAGCAGTACCCGCCTGCTACGAATGTGATATCTGGATGGTGCCCACGAATTGAATTCAGGCAGAATTCTGAAAGAGAATAGAAGCACAGGCCGTCTCCAGCAGCATTTCCACGAGAGTCTATCCACAAAAGGAACACCTTGAAGGTGGCTGCGAATGCAGAGCTTACTGGCAAAGCAGTCCCTGCATGCTATGAATGTGAAATCTGGATGGTGAACAGGAAAGGAATTCTGACAGCCTTCTCAAAGGGCATAGAAGCAGAGCCCGTCTCCAGCAGCATCTCCACGAGAGTCTATCCACAAAAAGAACACCTCGTAGCTGCCTGCGAATGCACAGCTTAGGAGCAAACTAGTACCCGCATTCTACGAATGTGATATCTGGATGGTGCACAGGAAAGGAATTCTGACAGCCTTCTCAAAGACCATAGAAGCAGAGGCTGACTTCAGCAGCATCTCCACGAGAGTCTATCCACAAAAGGAACACTTTGAAGCTGGCGGCGAATGCAGGGCTTAGGAGAAAAGCAGTACCCGCATGGTACGAATGTGATATCTGGATGTTGCCCAGGAACGGAATTCTGGCAGAATTCTGAAAGAGCATAGAAGCACAGGCCGTCTCTTGCAGCACCTCCAAGAGAGTCTATCCACAAAAGGAACACCTTGTAGCTGCCTGCTAATGCACAACTTAGGAGCCAAGTAGTACCAGCATGCTACGAATGTGAAATCTGAATGGTGCCCAGGAAAGGAATTCTGACAGCCTTCTCAAACAGCATAGAAGCAGAGGTCGACTTCAGCAGCATCTGCATGAGAGTCTATCCACAAAAGGAACACCTTGAACCTGGCTGCAAATGCTGAGCTTAGGAGGAAAGCAGTCCCCGCATGCTACGAATGTGATATTGAATGGTGCCCAGGAAAGGAATTCTGGCAGAATTTTGAAAGACCATAGAAGCACAGGCCGTCTCCAGCAGCACCACCACAACAGTCTATCCACAAAAGGAACACCTTGAAGCTGGCTGCGAATGCAGAGCTTAGGAGGAAAGCAGTACCCGCATGCTACGAATTAGATATCTGGATGGTGCCCAGGAAAGGAATTCTGGCAGAATTCTCAAAGAGCATGGAAGCAGAGACCGTGTCCAGCAGCATCTCCACGAGAGTCTATCCACAAAAGGAACAGCTTGTAGCTGCCTGCCAATGCACAGCTTAGGAGCAAACTAGTACCCGCATTCTACGAATGTGATATCTGGATGGTGCATAAGAAAGGAATTCTGACCGCCTTCTCAAAGAGCATAGAATCAGAGGCTTACTTCAGCAGCATCTCCACGAGAGTCTATCCACAAAAGGAATACTTTGAAACTGGCTGCTAATGCAGAGGTTAGGAGAAAAGCAGTACCCGCATGGTACGAATGTGATATCTGGATGGTGCCCTGGAATGGAATTCTGGCAGAATCCTGAAAGAGCATAGAAGCACAGGCCGTCTCCTGCAGCACCTCCACGAGAGTCTATCCACAAAAGGAACACCTTGAAGTTGGCTGCGAATGCAGATCTTAGGAGGAAAGCAGTACCCGCATGCTACGAATTTGATATCTGGAATGTGCCGAGGATAGGAATTCTGACAGAATTCTCAAAGAGCATAGAAGCACAGGCCGTCTCCTGCAGCATCTCCACGAGAGTCTATCCACAAAAGGAACCACTTGAAGCTGGCTGCGAATGCAGAGGTTAGGTTGAAAGCAGTACCCGCCTGCTACGAATGTGATATCTGGAAGGTGCCCAGGAAAGGAATTCTGGCAGAATTCTCAAAGAGCGTAGAAGCAGCGGTCGTCTCCTGCAGCATCTCCACGAGAATCTATCCACAAAAGGAACACCCTGTAGCTGCCTGCGAATGCAGAGCTTAGTAGGAAAGCAGTACCCGCCTGCTACGAATGTGATATCTGGATGGTGCCCACGAATTGAATTCAGGCAGAATTCTGAAAGAGAATAGAAGCACAGGCCGTCTCCAGCAGCATCTCCACGAGAGTCTATCCACAAAAGGAACACCTTGAAGGTGGCTGCGAATGCAGAGCTTAGAGGCAAAGCAGTACCTGCATGCTATGAATGTGAAATCTGGATGGTGAACAGGAAAGGAATTCTGACAGCCTTCTCAAAGGGCATAGAAGCAGAGCCCGTCTCCAGCAGCATCTCCACGAGAGTCTATCCACAAAAAGAACACCTCGTAGCTGCCTGCGAATGCACAGCTTAGGAGCAAACTAGTACCCGCATTCTACGAATGTGATATCTGGATGGTGCACAGGAAAGGAATTCTGACAGCCTTCTCAAAGACCATAGAAGCAGAGGCTGACTTCAGCAGCATCTCCACGAGAGTCTATCCACAAAAGGAACACTTTGAAGCTGGCGGCGAATGCAGAGCTTAGGAGAAAAGCAGTACCAGCATGGTACGAATGTGATATCTGGATGTTGCCCAGGAACGGAATTCTGGCAGAATTCTGAAAGAGCAAAGAAGCACAGGCCGTCTCTTGCAGCACCTCCAAGAGAGTCTATCCACAAAAGGAACACCTTGTAGCTGCCTGCTAATGCACAACTTAGGAGCCAAGTAGTACCAGCATGCTACGAATGTGAAATCTGAATGGTGCCCAGGAAAGGAATTCTGACAGCCTTCTCAAACAGCATAGAAGCAGAGGTCGACTTCAGCAGCATCTGCATGAGAGTCTATCCACAAAAGGAACACCTTGAACCTGGCTGCAAATGCTGAGCTTAGGAGGAAAGCAGTCCCCGCATGCTACGAATGTGATATTGAATGGTGCCCAGGAAAGGAATTCTGGCAGAATTTTGAAAGACCATAGAAGCACAGGCCGTCTCCAGCAGCACCACCACAACAGTCTATCCACAAAAGGAACACCTTGAAGCTGGCTGAGAATGCAGACCTTAGGAGGAAAGCAGTACCCGCATGCTACGAATTAGATATCTGGATGGTGCCCAGGAAAGGAATTCTGGCAGAATTCTCAAAGAGCATGGAAGCAGAGACCGTGTCCAGCAGCATCTCCACGAGAGTCTATCCACAAAAGGAACACCTGGTAGCTGCCTGCCAATGCACAGCTTAGGAGCAAACTAGTACCCGCATTCTACGAATGTGATATCTGGATGGTGCACAAGAAAGGAATTCTGACCGCCTTCTCAAAGAGCATAGAATCAGAGGCTTACTTCAGCAGCATCTCCACGAGAGTCTATCCACAAAAGGAGTACTTTGAAACTGGCTGCAAATGCAGAGGTTAGGAGAAAAGCAGTACCCGCATGGTACGAATGTGATATCTGGATGGTGCCCTGGAATGGAATTCTGGCAGAATTCTGAAAGAGCATAGAAGCAGAGGTCGACTTCAGCAGCACCTCCACGAGAGTCTATCCACAAAAGGAACACCTTGAAGCTGGCTGCGAATGCAGATCTTAGGAGGAAAGCAGTCCCCGCATGCTACGAATGTGATATCTGAATGGTGCCCAGGAAAGAAATTCTGGCAGAATTCTGAAAGACCATAGAAGCACAGGCCGTCTCCAGCAGCACCTCCTCGAAAGTCTATCCACAAAAGGAACACCTTGAAGCTGGCTGCGAATGCAGAGCTTAGGAGGAAAGCAGTAACTGCATGGTACGAATTAGATATCTGGATGGTGCCCAGGAAAGGAATTCTGTCGGAATTCTCAAAGAGCATAGAAGCATTGCCCGTCTCCTGCAGCACCTCCACGAGAGTCTATCCACAAAAGGAACACCTTGTAGCTGGCTGCGGATGCAGAGCTTAGGTTGAAAGCAGTACCCGCATGCTACGAATGTGATATCTGGATGGTGCCCAGGAAAGGAATTCTGGCAGAATTCTGAAAGAGCATGGAAGCAGAGCCAGTCTCCAGCAGCATCTCCACGAGAGTCTATCCACAAAAGGAACCACTTGAAGCTGGCTGCGAATGCAGTGGTTAGGTTGAAAGCAGTACCCGCCTGCTACGAATGTGATATCTGGATGGTGCCCAGGAAAGGAATGCTGGCAGAATTCTCAAAGAGCGTAGAAGCACCGGCCGTTTCCTGCAGCATCTCCACGAGAGTCTATCCACAAAAGGAACACCCTGTAGCTGCCTGCGAATGCAGAGCTTAGTAGGAAAGAAGTACCCGCCTGCTACGAATGTGATATCTGGATGGTGCCCACGAATTGAATTCAGGCAGAATTCTGAAAGAGAATAGAAGCACAGGCCGTCTCCAGCAGCATCTCCACGAGAGTCTATCCACAAAAGGAACACCTTGAAGGTGGCTGCGAATGCAGAGCTTAGAGGCAAAGCAGTACCTGCATGCTATGAATGTGATATCTGGATGGTGCTCAGGGAAGGAATTCTGGCAGAATTCTCAAAGAGCAGAGAAGCAGAGCCAGTCTCCAGCAGCATATCCACGATAGTCTATCCACAAAAGGAACACCTTGTAGCTACCTGCGAATGGACAGCTTAAGAGCAAACTAGTACCCCCATGCTACGAATGTGAAATCTGGATGGTGCCCAGGAAAGGAATTCTGACAGCCTTCTCAAACAGCATAGAAGCAGAGGTCGACTTCAGCAGCACCTCCATGAGAGTCTATCCACAAAAGGAACACCTTGACGCTGGTTGTGAATGCAGAGCTTTGGAGGAAAGCAGCCCCCGCATGCTACGAGTGTGATATCTGGATGGTGCCCAGGAAAGGAATTCTGGAAGAATTCTGAAATACCCTAGAAGCAGAGCCCGTCTCCAGCAGCATCTCCAGGAGAGTCTATCCACAAAAGAAACACGTTGTAGCTGCCCGCGAATGAACAGCTTAGGAGGAAAGCAGTACCTGCATGCTACGAATGTGATATCTGGATGGTGCACAGGAAAGGAATTCTCACAGCCTTCTCAAAGAGCATAGAAGCAGAGCCGGTCTCCAGCATCATGTCCACGAGAGTCTATCCACAAAAGGAACACCTTGTAGCTGCCTGCGAATGCACAGCATAGGAGCAATCTAGTACCCGCATGCTACGAATGTGAAATCTAGATGGTGCCCAGGAAAGGAATTCTGACAGCCTTCTCAAACAGCATAGAAGCAGAGGTCGACTTCAGCAGCATCAACATGACAGTCTATCCACAAAAGGAACACCTTGAACCTGGCTGCAAATGCTGAGCTTAGGAGGAAAGCAGTCCCCGCATGCTATGAATGTGATATCTGAATGGTGCCCAGGAAAGAAATTCTGGCAGAATTCTGAAAGACCATAGAAGCACAGGCCGTCTCCAGCAGCACCTCCACGAGAGTCTATCCACAAAAGGAACACCTTCAAGCTGGCTGCGAATGCAGAGCTTAGGAGGAAAGCAGTAACTGCATGGTACGAATTAGATATCTGGATGGTGCCAGGGAAAGGAATTCTGTCGGAATTCTCAAAGAGCATAGAAGCATTGCCCGTCTCCTGCAGCACCTCCACGAGAGTCTATCCACAAAAGGAACACCTTGTAGCTGGCTGCGGATGCAGAGCTTAGGTTGAAAGCAGTACCCGCATGCTATGAATGTGATATCTGGATGGTGCCCAGGAAAGGAATTGTGGCAGAATTCTGAAAGAGCATAGAAGCAGAGCCCGTCTCCGGCAGCATCTCCACGAGAATCTATCCACAAAAGGAACACCTTGTAGCTGCCTGTGAATGCACAGCTTAGGAGCAAAGTAGTACCCTCATGCTACGAATGTGATATCTGGATGGTGCCCAGGAAAGGAATTCTGACAGCCTTCTCAAAGAGCATAGAAGCAGAGGCTGATTTCAGCAGCATCTCCACGAGAATCTATCCACAAACGGAACAC
Organism: Kogia breviceps; assembly: GCF_026419965.1. Taxonomy (NCBI): domain Eukaryota; kingdom Metazoa; phylum Chordata; class Mammalia; order Artiodactyla; family Physeteridae; genus Kogia; species Kogia breviceps. Next base: position 36,596,830 of record NC_081325.1, read on the forward strand.
CTTGAAGCTGGCTGCGAATGCAGAGCTTAGGAGAAAAGCAGTACCCGCATGCTACGAATGTGATATCTGGATGGTCCGCAGTATTGGAATTCTGGCAGAATTCTGAAAGAGCAGAGAAGCACAGGCCGTCTTCTGCAGCACCTCCACGTGAGTCTATCCACAAAAGGAACACCTTGTAGCTGGCTGCTAATGCACAACTTAGGAGCCAAGTAGTACCAGCATGCTACGAATGTGAAATCTGAATGGTGCCCAGGAAAGGAATTCTGACAGCCTTCTCAAACAGCATAGAAGCAGAGGTCGACTTCAGCAGCATCTGCATGAGAGTCTATCCACAAAAGGAACACCTTGAACCTGGCTGCAAATGCTGAGCTTAGGAGGAAAGCAGTCCCCGCATGCTACGAATGTGATATTGAATGGTGCCCAGGAAAGGAATTCTGGCAGAATTCTGAAAGACCATAGAAGCACAGGCCGTCTCCAGCAGCACCACCACAACAGTCTATCCACAAAAGGAACACCTTGAAGCTGGCTGCGAATGCAGAGCTTAGGAGGAAAGCAGTACCCGCATGCTACGAATTAGATATCTGGATGGTGCCCAGGAAAGGAATTCTGGCAGAATTCTCAAAGAGCATGGAAGCAGAGACCGTGTCCAGCAGCATCTCCACGAGAGTCTATCCACAAAAGGAACAGCTTGTAGCTGCCTGCCAATGCACAGCTTAGGAGCAAACTAGTACCCGCATTCTACGAATGTGATATCTGGATGGTGCATAAGAAAGGAATTCTGACCGCCTTCTCAAAGAGCATAGAATCAGAGGCTTACTTCAGCAGCATCTCCACGAGAGTCTATCCACAAAAGGAATACTTTGAAACTGGCTGCTAATGCAGAGGTTAGGAGAAAAGCAGTACCCGCATGGTACGAATGTGATATCTGGATGGTGCCCTGGAATGGAATTCTGGCAGAATCCTGAAAGAGCATAGAAGCACAGGCCGTCTCCTGCAGCACCTCCACGAGAGTCTATCCACAAAAGGAACACCTTGAAGCTGGCTGCGAATGCAGAGCTTAGGAGGAAAGCAGTACCCGCATGCTACGAATTTGATATCTGGAATGTGCCCAGGATAGGAATTCCTGCAGAATTCTCAAAGAGCATAGAAGCACAGGCCGTCTCCTGCAGCATCTCCACGAGAATCTATCCACAAAAGGAACCACTTGAAGCTGGCTGCGAATGCAGAGGTTAGGTTGAAAGCAGTACCCGCCTGCTACGAATGTGATATCTGGATGGTGCCCAGGAAAGGAATGCTGGCAGAATTCTCAAAGAGCGTAGAAGCACCGGCCGTTTCCTGCAGCATCTCCACGAGAATCTATCCACAAAAGGAACACCCTGTAGCTGCCTGCGAATGCAGAGCTTAGTAGGAAAGCAGTACCCGCCTGCTACGAATGTGATATCTGGATGGTGCCCACGAATTGAATTCAGGCAGAATTCTGAAAGAGAATAGAAGCACAGGCCGTCTCCAGCAGCATCTCCACGAGAGTCTATCCACAAAAGGAACACCTTGAAGGTGGCTGCGAATGCAGAGCTTAGAGGCAAAGCAGTACCTGCATGCTATGAATGTGATATCTGGATGGTGCCCAGGGAAGGAATTCTGGCAGAATTCTCAAAGAGCATAGAAGCAGAGCCCGTCGCCAGCAGCATCTCCACGAGAGTCTATCCACAAAAAGAACACCTCGTAGCTGCCTGCGAATGCACAGCTTAGGAGCAAACTAGTACCCGCATTCTACGAATGTGATATCTGGATGGTGCACAGGAAAGGAATTCTGACAGCCTTCTCAAAGACCATAGAAGCAGAGGCTGACTTCAGCAGCATCTCCACGAGAGTCTATCCACAAAAGGAACACTTTGAAGCTGGCGGCGAATGCAGAGCTTAGGAGAAAAGCAGTACCAGCATGGTACGAATGTGATATCTGGATGTTGCCCAGGAACGGAATTCTGGCAGAATTCTGAAAGAGCAAAGAAGCACAGGCCGTCTCTTGCAGCACCTCCAAGAGAGTCTATCCACAAAAGGAACACCTTGTAGCTGCCTGCTAATGCACAACTTAGGAGCCAAGTAGTACCAGCATGCTACGAATGTGAAATCTGAATGGTGCCCAGGAAAGGAATTCTGACAGCCTTCTCAAACAGCATAGAAGCAGAGGTCGACTTCAGCAGCATCTGCATGAGAGTCTATCCACAAAAGGAACACCTTGAACCTGGCTGCAAATGCTGAGCTTAGGAGGAAAGCAGTCCCTGCATGCTACGAATGTGATATTGAATGGTGCCCAGGAAAGGAATTCTGGCAGAATTTTGAAAGACCATAGAAGCACAAGCCGTCTCCAGCAGCACCACCAAAACAGTCTATCCACAAAAGGAACACCTTGAAGCTGGCTGCGAATGCAGGGCTTAGGAGGAAAGCAGTACCCGCATGCTACGAATTAGATATCTGGATGGTGCCCAGGAAAGGAATTCTGGCAGAATTCTCAAAGAGCATGGAAGCAGAGACCGTGTCCAGCAGCATCTCCACGAGAGTCTATCCACAAAAGGAACACCTGGTAGCTGCCTGCCAATGCACAGCTTAGGAGCAAACTAGTACCCGCATTCTACGAATGTGATATCTGGATGGTGCACAAGAAAGGAATTCTGACCGCCTTCTCAAAGAGCATAGAATCAGAGGCTTACTTCAGCAGCATCTCCACGAGAGTCTATCCACAAAAGGAGTACTTTGAAACTGGCTGCTAATGCAGAGGTTAGGAGAAAAGCAGTACCCGCATGGTACGAATGTGATATCTGGATGGTGCCCTGGAATGGAATTCTGGCAGAATTCTGAAAGAGCATAGAAGCAGAGGTCGACTTCAGCAGCACCTCCACGAGAGTCTATCCACAAAAGGAACACCTTGAAGCTGGCTGCGAATGCAGATCTTAGGAGGAAAGCAGTCCCCGCATGCTACGAATGTGATATCTGAATGGTGCCCAGGAAAGAAATTCTGGCAGAATTCTGAAAGACCATAGAAGCACAGGCCGTCTCCAGCAGCACCTCCTCGAAAGTCTATCCACAAAAGGAACACCTTGAAGCTGGCTGCGAATGCAGAGCTTAGGAGGAAAGCAGTAACTGCATGGTACGAATTAGATATCTGGATGGTGCCCAGGAAAGGAATTCTGTCGGAATTCTCAAAGAGCATAGAAGCATTGCCCGTCTCCTGCAGCACCTCCACGAGAGTCTATCCACAAAAGGAACACCTGGTAGCTGCCTGCGGATGCAGAGCTTAGGTTGAAAGCAGTACCCGCATGCTACGAATGTGATATCTGGATGGTGCCCAGGAAAGGAATTCTGGCAGAATTCTGAAAGAGCATAGAAGCAGAGCCAGTCTCCAGCAGCATCTCCACGAGAGTCTATCCACAAAAGGAACCACTTGAAGCTGGCTGCGAATGCAGTGGTTAGGTTGAAAGCAGTACCCGCCTGCTACGAATGTGATATCTGGATGGTGCCCAGGAAAGGAATGCTGGCAGAATTCTCAAAGAGCGTAGAAGCACCGGCCGTTTCCTGCAGCATCTCCACGAGAATCTATCCACAAAAGGAACACCCTGTAGCTGCCTGCGAATGCAGAGCTTAGTAGGAAAGCAGTACCCGCCTGCTACGAATGTGATATCTGGATGGTGCCCACGAATTGAATTCAGGCAGAATTCTGAAAGAGAATAGAAGCACAGGCCGTCTCCAGCAGCATCTCCACGAGAGTCTATCCACAAAAGGAACACCTTGAAGGTGGCTGCGAATGCAGAGCTTAGAGGCAAAGCAGTACCTGCATGCTATGAATGTGATATCTGGATGGTGCCCAGGGAAGGAATTCTGGCAGAATTCTCAAAGAGCATAGAAGCAGAGCCAGTCTCCAGCAGCATATCCACGATAGTCTATCCACAAAAGGAACACCTTGTAGCTACCTGCGAATGGACAGCTTAAGAGCAAACTAGTACCCCCATGCTACGAATGTGAAATCTGGATGGTGCCCAGGAAAGGAATTCTGACAGCCTTCTCAAACAGCATAGAAGCAGAGGTCGACTTCAGCAGCACCTCCATGAGAGTCTATCCACAAAAGGAACACCTTGAAGCTGGTTGCGAATGCAGAGCTTTGGAGGAAAGCAGCCCCCGCATGCTACGAGTGTGATATCTGGATGGTGCCCAGGAAAGGAATTCTGGAAGAATTCTGAAAGACCCTAGAAGCAGAGCCCGTCTCCAGCAGCATCTCCACGAGAGTCTATCCACAAAAGAAACACGTTGTAGCTGCCCGCGAATGAACAGCTTAGGAGGAAAGCAGTACCTGCATGCTACGAATGTGATATCTGGATGGTGCACAGGAAAGGAATTCTCACAGCCTTCTCAAAGAGCATAGAAGCAGAGCCGGTCTCCAGCATCATGTCCACGAGAGTCTATCCACAAAAGGAACACCTTGTAGCTGCCTGCGAATGCACAGCATAGGAGCAATCTAGTACCCGCATGCTACGAATGTGAAATCTAGATGGTGCCCAGGAAAGGAATTCTGACAGCCTTCTCAAACAGCATAGAAGCAGAGGTCGACTTCAGCAGCATCAACATGACAGTCTATCCACAAAAGGAACACCTTGAACCTGGCTGCAAATGCTGAGCTTAGGAGGAAAGCAGTCCCCGCATGCTACGAATGTGATATCTGAATGGTGCCCAGGAAAGAAATTCTGGCAGAATTCTGAAAGACCATAGAAGCACAGGCCGTCTCCAGCAGCACCTCCACGAGAGTCTATCCACAAAAGGAACACCTTGAAGCTGGCTGCGAATGCAGAGCTTAGGAGGAAAGCAGTAACTGCATGGTACGAATTAGATATCTGGATGGTGCCAGGGAAAGGAATTCTGTCGGAATTCTCAAAGAGCATAGAAGCATTGCCCGTCTCCTGCAGCACCTCCACGAGAGTCTATCCACAAAAGGAACACCTTGTAGCTGGCTGCGGATGCAGAGCTTAGGTTGAAAGCAGTACCCGCATGCTACGAATGTGATATCTGGATGGTGCCCAGGAAAGGAATTGTGGCAGAATTCTGAAAGAGCATAGAAGCAGAGCCCGTCTCCAGCAGCATCTCCACGAGAGTCTATCCACAAAAGGAACACCTTGTAGCTGCCTGTGAATGCACAGTTTAGGAGCAAAGTAGTACCCTCATGCTACGAATGTGATATCTGGATGGTGCCCAGGAAAGGAATTCTGACAGCCTTCTCAAAGAGCATAGAAGCAGAGGCTGATTTCAGCAGCATCTCCACGAGAATCTATCCACAAACGGAACACCTTGAAGCTGGCTGCGAATGCAGAGCTTAGGAGAAAAGCAGTACCCGCATGCTACGAATGTGATATCTGGATGGTCCGCAGTATTGGAATTCTGGCAGAATTCTGAAAGAGCAGAGAAGCACAGGCCATCTTCTGCAGCACCTCCACGTGAGTCTATCCACAAAAGGAACACCTTGTAGCTGGCTGCTAATGCACAACTTAGGAGCCAAGTAGTACCAGCATGCTACGAATGTGAAATCTGAATGGTGCCCAGGAAAGGAATTCTGACAGCCTTCTCAAACAGCATAGAAGCAGAGGTCGACTTCAGCAGCATCTGCATGAGAGTCTATCCACAAAAGGAACACCTTGAACCTGGCTGCAAATGCTGAGCTTAGGAGGAAAGCAGTCCCCGCATGCTACGAATGTGATATTGAATGGTGCCCAGGAAAGGAATTCTGGCAGAATTCTGAAAGACCATAGAAGCACAGGCCGTCTCCAGCAGCACCACCACAACAGTCTATCCACAAAAGGAACACCTTGAAGCTGGCTGCGAATGCAGAGCTTAGGAGGAAAGCAGTACCCGCATGCTACGAATTAGATATCTGGATGGTGCCCAGGAAAGGAATTCTGGCAGAATTCTCAAAGAGCATGGAAGCAGAGACCGTGTCCAGCAGCATCTCCACGAGAGTCTATCCACAAAAGGAACAGCTTGTAGCTGCCTGCCAATGCACAGCTTAGGAGCAAGCTAGTACCCGCATTCTACGAATGTGATATCTGGATGGTGCATAAGAAAGGAATTCTGACCGCCTTCTCAAAGAGCATAGAATCAGAGGCTTACTTCAGCAGCATCTCCACGAGAGTCTATCCACAAAAGGAATACTTTGAAACTGGCTGCTAATGCAGAGGTTAGGAGAAAAGCAGTACCCGCATGGTACGAATGTGATATCTGGATGGTGCCCTGGAATGGAATTCTGGCAGAATCCTGAAAGAGCATAGAAGCACAGGCCGTCTCCTGCAGCACCTCCACGAGAGTCTATCCAAAAAAGGAACACCTTGAAGCTGGCTGCGAATGCAGAGCTTAGGAGGAAAGCAGTACCCGCATGCTACGAATTTGATATCTGGAATGTGCCCAGGATAGGAATTCTGGCAGAATTCTCAAAGAGCATAGAAGCACAGGCCGTCTCCTGCAGCATCTCCACGAGAGTCTATCCACAAAAGGAACACCTTGAAGCTGGCTGCGAATGCAGAGGTTAGGTTGAAAGCAGTACCCGCCTGCTACGAATGTGATATCTGGAAGGTGCCCAGGAAAGGAATTCTGGCAGAATTCTCAAAGAGCGTAGAAGCAGCGGTCGTCTCCTGCAGCATCTCCACGAGAATCTATCCACAAAAGGAACACCCTGTAGCTGCCTGCGAATGCAGAGCTTAGTAGGAAAGCAGTACCCGCCTGCTACGAATGAGATATCTGGATGGTGCCCACGAATTGAATTCAGGCAGAATTCTGAAAGAGAATAGAAGCACAGGCCGTCTCCAGCAGCATTTCCACGAGAGTCTATCCACAAAAGGAACACCTTGAAGGTGGCTGCGAATGCAGAGCTTACTGGCAAAGCAGTCCCTGCATGCTATGAATGTGAAATCTGGATGGTGAACAGGAAAGGAATTCTGACAGCCTTCTCAAACAGCATAGAAGCAGAGGTCGACTTCAGCAGCACCTCCATGAGAGTCTATCCACAAAAGGAACACCTTGACGCTGGTTGCGAATGCAGAGCTTTGGAGGAAAGCAGCCCCCGCATGCTACGAGTGTGATATCTGGATGGTGCCCAGGAAAGGAATTCTGGAAGAATTCTGAAAGACCCTAGAAGCAGAGCCCGTCTCCAGCAGCATCTCCAGGAGAGTCTATCCACAAAAGAAACACGTTGTAGCTGCCCGCGAATGAACAGCTTAGGAGGAAAGCAGTACCTGCATGCTACGAATGTGATATCTGGATGGTGCACAGGAAAGGAATTCTCACAGCCTTCTCAAAGAGCATAGAAGCAGAGCCGGTCTCCAGCATCATGTCCACGAGAGTCTATCCACAAAAGGAACACCTTGTAGCTGCCTGCGAATGCACAGCATAGGAGCAATCTAGTACCGGCATGCTACGAATGTGAAATCTAGATGGTGCCCAGGAAAGGAATTCTGACAGCCTTCTCAAACAGCATAGAAGCAGAGGTCGACTTCAGCAGCATCAACATGACAGTCTATCCACAAAAGGAACACCTTGAACCTGGCTGCAAATGCTGAGCTTAGGAGGAAAGCAGTCCCCGCATGCTACGAATGTGATATCTGAATGGTGCCCAGGAAAGAAATTCTGGCAGAATTCTGAAAGACCATAGAAGCACAGGCCGTCTCCAGCAGCACCTCCACGAGAGTCTATCCACAAAAGGAACACCTTGAAGCTGGCTGCGAATGCAGAGCTTAGGAGGAAAGCAGTAACTGCATGGTACGAATTAGATATCTGGATGGTGCCAGGGAAAGGAATTCTGTCGGAATTCTCAAAGAGCATAGAAGCATTGCCCGTCTCCTGCAGCACCTCCACGAGAGTCTATCCACAAAAGGAACACCTTGTAGCTGGCTGCGGATGCAGAGCTTAGGTTGAAAGCAGTACCCGCATGCTACGAATGTGATATCTGGATGGTGCCCAGGAAAGGAATTGTGGCAGAATTCTGAAAGAGCATAGAAGCAGAGCCCGTCTCCAGCAGCATCTCCACGAGAGTCTATCCACAAAAGGAACACCTTGTAGCTGCCTGTGAATGCACAGCTTAGGAGCAAAGTAGTACCCTCATGCTACGAATGTGATATCTGGATGGTGCCCAGGAAAGGAATTCTGACAGCCTTCTCAAAGAGCATAGAAGCAGAGGCTGATTTCAGCAGCATCTCCACGAGAATCTATCCACAAACGGAACACCTTGAAGCTGGCTGCGAATGCAGAGCTTAGGAGAAAAGCGGTACCCGCATGCTACGAATGTGATATCTGGATGGTCCGCAGTATTGGAATTCTGGCAGAATTCTGAAAGAGCAGAGAAGCACAGGCCGTCTTCTGCAGCACCTCCACGTGAGTCTATCCACAAAAGGAACACCTTGTAGCTGGCTGCTAATGCACAACTTAGGAGCCAAGTAGTACCAGCATGCTACGAATGTGAAATCTGAATGGTGCCCAGGAAAGGAATTCTGACAGCCTTCTCAAACAGCATAGAAGCAGAGGTCGACTTCAGCAGCATCTGCATGAGAGTCTATCCACAAAAGGAACACCTTGAACCTGGCTGCAAATGCTGAGCTTAGGAGGAAAGCAGTCCCCGCATGCTACGAATGTGATATTGAATGGTGCCCAGGAAAGGAATTCTGGCAGAATTCTGAAAGACCATAGAAGCACAGGACGTCTCCAGCAGCACCACCACAACAGTCTATCCACAAAAGGAACACCTTGAAGCTGGCTGCGAATGCAGAGCTTAGGAGGAAAGCAGTACCCGCATGCTACGAATTAGATATCTGGATGGTGCCCAGGAAAGGAATTCTGGCAGAATTCTCAAAGAGCATGGAAGCAGAGACCGTGTCCAGCAGCATCTCCACGAGAGTCTATCCACAAAAGGAACAGCTTGTAGCTGCCTGCCAATGCACAGCTTAGGAGCAAACTAGTACCCGCATTCTACGAATGTGATATCTGGATGGTGCATAAGAAAGGAATTCTGACCGCCTTCTCAAAGAGCATAGAATCAGAGGCTTACTTCAGCAGCATCTCCACGAGAGTCTATCCACAAAAGGAATACTTTGAAACTGGCTGCTAATGCAGAGGTAAGGAGAAAAGCAGTACCCGCATGGTACGAATGTGATATCTGGATGGTGCCCTGGAATGGAATTCTGGCAGAATCCTGAAAGAGCATAGAAGCACAGGCCGTCTCCTGCAGCACCTCCACGAGAGTCTATCCACAAAAGGAACACCTTGAAGCTGGCTGCGAATGCAGAGCTTAGGAGGAAAGCAGTACCCGCATGCTACGAATTTGATATCTGGAATGTGCCCAGGATAGGAATTCTGGCAGAATTCTCAAAGAGCATAGAAGCACAGGCCGTCTCCTGCAGCATCTCCACGAGAGTCTATCCACAAAAGGAACACCTTGAAGCTGGCTGCGAATGCAGAGGTTAGGTTGAAAGCAGTACCCGCCTGCTACGAATGTGATATCTGGAAGGTGCCCAGGAAAGGAATTCTGGCAGAATTCTCAAAGAGCGTAGAAGCAGCGGTCCTCTCCTGCAGCATCTCCACGAGAATCTATCCACAAAAGGAACACCCTGTAGCTGCCTGCGAATGCAGAGCTTAGTAGGAAAGCAGTACCCGCCTGCTACGAATGTGATATCTGGATGGTGCCCACGAATTGAATTCAGGCAGAATTCTGAAAGAGAATAGAAGCACAGGCCGTCTCCAGCAGCATTTCCACGAGAGTCTATCCACAAAAGGAACACCTTGAAGGTGGCTGCGAATGCAGAGCTTACTGGCAAAGCAGTCCCTGCATGCTATGAATGTGAAATCTGGATGGTGAACAGGAAAGGAATTCTGACAGCCTTCTCAAAGGGCATAGAAGCAGAGCCCGTCTCCAGCAGCATCTCCACGAGAGTCTATCCACAAAAAGAACACCTCGTAGCTGCCTGCGAATGCACAGCTTAGGAGCAAACTAGTACCCGCATTCTACGAATGTGATATCTGGATGGTGCACAGGAAAGGAATTCTGACAGCCTTCTCAAAGAGCATAGAAGCAGAGGCTGACTTCAGCAGCATCTCCACGAGAGTCTATCCACAAAAGGAACACTTTGAAGCTGGCGGCGAATGCAGAGCTTAGGAGAAAAGCAGTACCCGCATGGTACGAATGTGATATCTGGATGTTGCCCAGGAACGGAATTCTGGCAGAATTCTGAAAGAGCATAGAAGCACAGGCCGTCTCTTGCAGCACCTCCAAGAGAGTCTATCCACAAAAGGAACACCTTGTAGCTGGCTGCGAATGCAGAGCTTAGGAGGAAAGCAGTACCCGCATGCTACGAATTTGATATCTGGAATGTGCCCAGGATAGGAATTCTGGCAGAATTCTCAAAGAGCATAGAAGCACAGGCCGTCTCCTGCAGCATCTCCACGAGAGTCTATCCACAAAAGGAACCACTTGAAGCTGGCTGCGAATGCAGAGGTTAGGTTGAAAGCAGTACCCGCCTGCTACGAATGTGATATCTGGATGGTGCCCAGGAAAGGAATGCTGGCAGAATTCTCAAAGAGCGTAGAAGCACCGGCCGTTTCCTGCAGCATCTCCACGAGAATCTATCCACAAAAGGAACACCCTGTAGCTGCCTGCGAATGCAGAGCTTAGTAGGAAAGCAGTACCCTCCTGCTACGAATGTGATATCTGGATGGTGCCCACGAATTGAATTCAGGCAGAATTCTGAAAGAGAATAGAAGCACAGGCCGTCTCCAGCAGCATCTCCACGAGAGTCTATCCACAAAAGGAACACCTTGAAGGTGGCTGCGAATGCAGAGCTTAGAGGCAAAGCAGTACCTGCATGCTATGAATGTGATATCTGGATGGTGCCCAGGGAAGGAATTCTGGCAGAATTCTCAAAGAGCATAGAAGCAGAGCCAGTCTCCAGCAGCATCTCCACGAGAGTCTATCCACAAAAAGAACACCTCGTAGCTGCCTGCGAATGCACAGCTTAGGAGCAAATTAGTACCCGCATTCTACGAATGTGATATCTGGATGGTGCACAGGAAAGGAATTCTGACAGCCTTCTCAAAGACCATAGAAGCAGAGGCTGACTTCAGCAGCATCTCCACGAGAGTCTATCCACAAAAGGAACACTTTGAAGCTGGCGGCGAATGCAGAGCTTAGGAGAAAAGCAGTACCCGCATGGTAAGAATGTGATATCTGGATGTTGCCCAGGAACGGAATTCTGGCAGAATTCTGAAAGAGCAAAGAAGCACAGGCCGTCTCTTGCAGCACCTCCAGGAGAGTCTATCCACAAAAGGAACACCTTGTAGCTGCCTGCTAATGCACAACTTAGGAGCCAAGTAGTACCAGCATGCTACGAATGTGAAATCTGAATGGTGCCCAGGAAAGGAATTCTGACAGCCTTCTCAAACAGCATAGAAGCAGAGGTCGACTTCAGCAGCATCTGCATGAGAGTCTATCCACAAAAGGAACACCTTGAACCTGGCTGCAAATGCTGAGCTTAGGAGGAAAGCAGTCCCCGCATGCTACGAATGTGATATTGAATGGTGCCCAGGAAAGGAATTCTGGCAGAATTTTGAAAGACCAAAGAAGCACAAGCAGTCTCCAGCAGCACCACCACAACAGTCTATCCACAAAAGGAACACCTTGAAGATGGCTGCGAATGCAGAGCTTAGGAGGAAAGCAGTACCCGCATGCTACGAATTAGATATCTGGATGGTGCCCAGGAAAGGAATTCTGGCAGAATTCTCAAAGAGCATGGAAGCAGAGACCGTGTCCAGCAGCATCTCCACGAGAGTCTATCCACAAAAGGAACACCTGGTAGCTGCCTGCCAATGCACAGCTTAGGAGCAAACTAGTACCCGCATTCTACGAATGTGATATCTGGATGGTGCACAAGAAAGGAATTCTGACCGCCTTCTCAAAGAGCATAGAATCAGAGGCTTACTTCAGCAGCATCTCCACGAGAGTCTATCCACAAAAGGAGTACTTTGAAACTGGCTGCTAATGCAGAGGTTAGGAGAAAAGCAGTACCCGCATGGTACGAATGTGATATCTGGATGGTGCCCTGGAATGGAATTCTGGCAGAATTCTGAAAGAGCATAGAAGCAGAGGTCGACTTCAGCAGCACCTCCACGAGAGTCTATCCACAAAAGGAACACCTTGAAGCTGGCTGCGAATGCAGATCTTAGGAGGAAAGCAGTCCCCGCATGCTACGAATGTGATATCTGAATGGTGCCCAGGAAAGAAATTCTGGCAGAATTCTGAAAGACCATAGAAGCACAGGCCGTCTCCAGCAGCACCTCCTCGAAAGTCTATCCACAAAAGGAACACCTTGAAGCTGGCTGCGAATGCAGAGCTTAGGAGGAAAGCAGTAACTGCATGGTACGAATTAGATATCTGGATGGTTCCCAGGAAAGGAATTCTGTCGGAATTCTCAAAGAGCATAGAAGCATTGCCCGTCTCCTGCAGCACCTCCACGAGAGTCTATCCACAAAAGGAACACCTTGTAGCTGGCTGCGGATGCAGAGCTTAGGTTGAAAGCAGTACCCGGATGCTACGAATGTGATATCTGGATGGTGCCAAGGAAAGGAATGCTGGCAGAATTCTCAAAGAGTGTAGAAGCACCGGCCGTTTCCTGCAGCATCTCCAAGAGAATCTATCCACAAAAGGAACACCCTGTAGCTGCCTGCGAATGCAGAGCTTAGTAGGAAAGCAGTACCCTCCTGCTACGAATGTGATATCTGGATGGTGCCCACGAATTGAATTCAGGGAGAATTCTGAAAGAGAATAGAAGCACAGGCCGTCTCCAGCAGCATCTCCACGAGAGTCTATCCACAAAAGGAACACCTTGAAGGTGGCTGCGAATGCAGAGCTTAGAGGCAAAGCAGTACCTGCATGCTATGAATGTGATATCTGGATGGTGCCCAGGGAAGGAATTCTGGCAGAATTCTCAAAGAGCATAGAAGCAGAGCCAGTCTCCAGCAGCATATCCACGATAGTCTATCCACAAAAGGAACACCTTGTAGCTACCTGCGAATGGACAGCTTAAGAGCAAACTAGTACCCCCATGCTACGAATGTGAAATCTGGATGGTGCCCAGGAAAGGAATTCTGACAGCCTTCTCAAACAGCATAGAAGCAGAGGTCGACTTCAGCAGCACCTCCATGAGAGTCTATCCACAAAAGGAACACCTTGACGCTGGTTGCGAATGCAGAGCTTTGGAGGAAAGCAGCCCCCGCATGCTACGAGTGTGATATCTGGATGGTGCCCAGGAAAGGAATTCTGGCAGAATTCTCAAAGAGCATGGAAGCAGAGACCGTGTCCAGCAGCATCTCCACGAGAGTCTATCCACAAAAGGAACAGCTTGTAGCTGCCTGACAATGCACATCTTAGGAGCAAACTAGTACCCGCATTCTACGAATGTGATATCTGGATGGTGCATAAGAAAGGAATTCTTACCGCCTTCTCAAAGAGCATAGAATCAGAGGCTTACTTCAGCAGCATCTCCACGAGAGTCTATCCACAAAAGGAATACTTTGAAACTGGCTGCTAATGCAGAGGTTAGGAGAAAAGCAGTACCCGCATGGTACGAATGTGATATCTGGATGGTGCCCTGGAATGGAATTCTGGCAGAATCCTGAAAGAGCATAGAAGCACAGGCCGTCTCCTGCAGCACCTCCACGAGAGTCTATCCACAAAAGGAACACCTTGAAGCTGGCTGCGAATGCAGAGCTTAGGAGGAAAGCAGTCCCCGCATGCTACGAATTTGATATCTGGATGGTGCCCAGGATAGGAATTCTGGCAGAATTCTCAAAGAGCATAGAAGCACAGGCCGTCTCCTGCAGCATCTCCACGAGAGTCTATCCACAAAAGGAACCACTTGAAGCTGGCTGCGAATGCAGAGGTTAGGTTGAAAGCAGTACCCGCCTGCTACGAATGTGATATCTGGAAGGTGCCCAGGAAAGGAATTCTGGCAGAATTCTCAAAGAGCGTAGAAGCAGCGGTCGTCTCCTGCAGCATCTCCACGAGAATCTATCCACAAAAGGAACACCCTGTAGCTGCCTGCGAATGCAGAGCTTAGTAGGAAAGCAGTACCCGCCTGCTACGAATGGGATATCTGGATGGTGCCCACGAATTGAATTCAGGCAGAATTCTGAAAGAGAATAGAAGCACAGGCCGTCTCCAGCAGCATCTCCACGAGAGTCTATCCACAAAAGGAACACCTTGAAGGTGGCTGCGAATGCAGAGCTTACTGGCAAAGCAGTCCCTGCATGCTATGAATGTGAAATCTGGATGGTGAACAGGAAAGGAATTCTGACAGCCTTCTCAAAGGGCATAGAAGCAGAGCCCGTCTCCAGCAGCATCTCCACGAGAGTCTATCCACAAAAAGAACACCTCGTAGCTGCCTGCGAATGCACAGCTTAGGAGCAAACTAGTACCCGCATTCTACGAATGTGATATCTGGATGGTGCACAGGAAAGGAATTCTGACAGCCTTCTCAAAGAGCATAGAAGCAGAGGCTGACTTCAGCAGCATCTCCACGAGAGTCTATCCACAAAAGGAACACTTTGAAGCTGGCGGCGAATGCAGAGCTTAGGAGAAAAGCAGTACCCGCATGGTACGAATGTGATATCTGGATGTTGCCCAGGAACGGAATTCTGGCAGAATTCTGAAAGAGCATAGAAGCACAGGCCGTCTCTTGCAGCACCTCCAAGAGAGTCTATCCACAAAAGGAACACCTTGTAGCTGGCTGCTAATGCACAACTTAGGAGCCAAGTAGTACCAGCATGCTACGAATGTGAAATCTGAATGGTGCCCAGGAAAGGAATTCTGACAGCCTTCTCAAACAGCATAGAAGCAGAGGTCGACTTCAGCAGCATCTGCATGAGAGTCTATCCACAAAAGGAACACCTTGAACCTGGCTGCAAATGCTGAGCTTAGGAGGAAAGCAGTCCCCGCATGCTACGAATGTGATATTGAATGGTGCCCAGGAAAGGAATTCTGGCAGAATTTTGAAAGACCATAGAAGCACAGGCCGTCTCTAGCAGCACCACCACAACAGTCTATCCACAAAAGGAACACCTTGAAGCTGGCTGAGAATGCAGACCTTAGGAGGAAAGCAGTACCCGCATGCTACGAATTAGATATCTGGATGGTGCCCAGGAAAAGAATTCTGGCAGAATTCTCAAAGAGCATGGAAGCAGAGACCGTGTCCAGCAGCATCTCCACGAGAGTCTATCCACAAAAGGAACACCTGGTAGCTGCCTGCCAATGCACAGCTTAGGAGCAAACTAGTACCCGCATTCTACGAATGTGATATCTGGATGGTGCACAAGAAAGGAATTCTGACCGCCTTCTCAAAGAGCATAGAATCAGAGGCTTACTTCAGCAGCATCTCCACGAGAGTCTATCCACAAAAGGAGTACTTTGAAACTGGCTGCTAATGCAGAGGTTAGGAGAAAAGCAGAACCCTCATGGTACGAATGTGATATCTGGATGGTGCCCTGGAATGGAATTCTGGCAGAATTCTGAAAGAGCATAGAAGCACAGGCCGTCTCCTGCAGCACCTCCACGAGAGTCTATCCACAAAAGGAACACCTTGAAGCTGGCTGCGAATGCAGATCTTAGGAGGAAAGCAGTACCCGCATGCTACGAATTTGATATCTGGAATGTGCCCAGGATAGGAATTCTGGCAGAATTCTCAAAGAGCATAGAAGCCCAGGCCGTCTCCTGCAGCATCTCCACGAGAGTCTATCCACAAAAGGAACCACTTGAAGCTGGCTGCGAATGCAGAGGTTAGGTTGAAAGCAGTACCCGCCTGCTACGAATGTGATATCTGGATGGTGCCCAGGAAAGGAATGCTGGCAGAATTCTCAAAGAGCGTAGAAGCACCGGCCGTTTCCTGCAGCATCTCCACGAGAATCTATCCACAAAAGGAACACCCTGTAGCTGCCTGCGAATGCAGAGCTTAGTAGGAAAGCAGTACCCTCCTGCTACGAATGTGATATCTGCATGGTGCCCACGAATTGAATTCAGGCAGAATTCTGAAAGAGAATAGAAGCACAGGCCGTCTCCAGCAGCATCTCCACGAGAGTCTATCCACAAAAGGAACACCTTGAAGGTGGCTGCGAATGCAGAGCTTAGAGGCAAAGCAGTACCTGCATGCTATGAATGTGATATCTGGATGGTGCCCAGGGAAGGAATTCTGGCAGAATTCTCAAAGAGCATAGAAGCAGAGCCCGTCTCCAGCAGCATCTCCACGAGAGTCTATCCACAAAAAGAACACCTCGTAGCTGCCTGCGAATGCACAGCTTAGGAGCAAACTAGTACCCGCATTCTACGAATGTGATATCTGGATGGTGCACAGGAAAGGAATTCTGACAGCCTTCTCAAAGACCATAGAAGCAGAGGCTGACTTCAGCAGCATCTCCACGAGAGTCTATCCACAAAAGGAACACTTTGAAGCTGGCGGCGAATGCAGAGCTTAGGAGAAAAGCAGTACCCGCATGGTACGAATGTGATATCTGGATGTTGCCCAGGAACGGAATTCTGGCAGAATTCTGAAAGAGCAAAGAAGCACAGGCCGTCTCTTGCAGCACCTCCAAGAGAGTCTATCCACAAAAGGAACACCTTGTAGCTGCCTGCTAATGCACAACTTAGGAGCCAAGTAGTACCAGCATGCTACGAATGTGAAATCTGAATGGTGCCCAGGAAAGGAATTCTGACAGCCTTCTCAAACAGCATAGAAGCAGAGGTCGACTTCAGCAGCATCTGCATGAGAGTCTATCCACAAAAGGAACACCTTGAACCTGGCTTCAAATGCTGAGCTTAGGAGGAAAGCAGTCCCCGCATGCTACGAATGTGATATTGAATGGTGCCCAGGAAAGGAATTCTGGCAGAATTTTGAAAGACCATAGAAGCACAAGCAGTCTCCAGCAGCACCACCACAACAGTCTATCCACAAAAGGAACACCTTGAAGATGGCTGCGAATGCAGAGCTTAGGAAGAAAGCAGTACCCGCATGCTACGAATTAGATATCTGGATGGTGCCCAGGAAAGGAATTCTGGCAGAATTCTCAAAGAGCATGGAAGCAGAGACCGTGTCCAGCAGCATCTCCACGAGAGTCTTTCCACAAAAGGAACACCTGGTAGCTGCCTGCCAATGCACAGCTTAGGAGCAAACTAGTACCCGCATACTACGAATGTGATATCTGGATGGTGCACAAGAAAGGAATTCTGACCGCCTTCTCAAAGAGCATAGAATCAGAGGCTTACTTCAGCAGCATCTCCACGAGAGTCTATCCACAAAAGGAGTACTTTGAAACTGGCTGCTAATGCAGAGGTTAGGAGAAAAGCAGTACCCGCATGGTACGAATGTGATATCTGGATGGTGCCCTGGAATGGAATTCTGGCAGAATTCTGAAAGAGCATAGAAGCAGAGGTCGACTTCAGCAGCACCTCCACGAGAGTCTATCCACAAAAGGAACACCTTGAAGCTGGCTGCGAATGCAGATCTTAGGAGGAAAGCAGTCCCCGCATGCTACGAATGTGATATCTGAATGGTGCCCAGGAAAGAAATTCTGGCAGAATTCTGAAAGACCATAGAAGCACAGGCCGTCTCCAGCAGCACCTCCTCGAAAGTCTATCCACAAAAGGAACACCTTGAAGCTGGCTGCGAATGCAGAGCTTAGGAGGAAAGCAGTAACTGCATGGTACGAATTAGATATCTGGATGGTTCCCAGGAAAGGAATTCTGTCGGAATTCTCAAAGAGCATAGAAGCATTGCCAGTCTCCTGCAGCACCTCCACGAGAGTCTATCCACAAAAGGAACACCTTGTAGCAGGCTGCGGATGCAGAGCTTAGGTTGAAAGCAGTTCCCGCATGCTACGAATGTGATATCTGGATGGTGCCAAGGAAAGGAATGCTGGCAGAATTCTCAAAGAGTGTAGAAGCACCGGCCGTTTCCTGCAGCATCTCCACGAGAATCTATCCACAAAAGGAACACCCTGTAGCTGCCTGCGACTGCAGAGCTTAGTAGGAAAGCAGTACCCTCCTGCTACGAATGTGATATCTGGATGGTGCCCACGAATTGAATTCAGGCAGAATTCTGAAAGAGAATAGAAGCACAGGCCGTCTACAGCAGCATCTCCACGAGAGTCTATCCACAAATGGAACACTTTGAAGGTGGCTGCGAATGCAGAGCTTAGAGGCAAAGCAGTACCTGCATGCTATGAATGTGATATCTGGATGGTGCCCAGGGAAGGAATTCTGGCAGAATTCTCAAAGAGCATAGAAGCAGAGCCAGTCTCCAGCAGCATCTCCACGATAGTCTATCCACAAAAGGAACACCTTGTAGCTGCCTGCGAATGGACAGCTTAAGAGCAAACTAGTACCCCCATGCTACGAATGTGAAATCTGGATGGTGCCCAGGAAAGGAATTCTGACAGCCTTCTCAAACAGCATAGAAGCAGAGGTCTACTTCAGCAGCACCTCCATGAGAGTCTATCCACAAAAGGAACACCTTGACGCTGGTTGCGAATGCAGAGCTTTGGAGGAAAGCAGCCCCCGCATGCTACGAGTGTGATATCTGGATGGTGCCCAGGAAAGGAATTCTGGAAGAATTCTGAAAGACCCTAGAAGCAGAGCCCGTCTCCAGCAGCATCTCCACGAGAGTCTATCCACAAAAGAAACACGTTGTAGCTGCCTGCGAATGAACAGCTTAGGAGGAAAGCAGTACCTGCATGCTACGAATGTGATATCTGGATGGTGCACAGGAAAGGAATTCTCACAGCCTTCTCAAAGAGCATAGAAGCAGAGCCGGTCTCCAGCATCATGTCCACGAGAGTCTATCCACAAAAGGAACACCTTTTAGCTGCCTGCGAATGCACAGCATAGGAGCAATCTAGTACCCGCATGCTACGAATGTGAAATCTAGATGGTGCCCAGGAAAGGAATTCTGACAGCCTTCTCAAAGAGCATAGAAGCAGAGGTCGACTTCAGCAGCATCAACATGACAGTCTATCCACAAAAGGAACACCTTGAACCTGGCTGCAAATGCTGAGCTTAGGAGGAAAGCAGTTCCCGCATGCTACGAATGTGATATCTGAATGGTGCCCAGGAAAGAAATTCTGGCAGAATTCTGAAAGACCATAGAAGCACAGGCCGTCTCCAGCAGCACCTCCACGAGAGTCTATCCACAAAAGGAACACCTTGAAGCTGGCTGCGAATGCAGAGCTTAGGAGGAAAGCAGTAACTGCATGGTACGAATTAGATATCTGGATGGTGCCCAGGAAAGGAATTCTGTCGGAATTCTCAAAGAGCATAGAAGCATTGCCCGTCTCCTGCAGCACCTCCACGAGAGTCTATCCACAAAAGGAACACCTTGTAGCTGGCTGCGGATGCAGAGCTTAGGTTGAAAGCAGTACCCGCATGCTACGAATGTGATATCTGGATGGTGCCCAGGAAAGGAACTCTGGCAGAATTCTGAAAGAGCATAGAAGCAGAGCCCGTCTCCAGCAGCATCTCCACGAGAGTCTATCCACAAAAGGAACACCTTGTAGCTGCCTGTGAATGCACAGCTTAGGAGCAAAGTAGTACCCTCATGCTACGAATGTGATATCTGGATGGTGCCCAGGAAAGGAATTCTGGCAGAATTCTCAAAGCGCATAATAGCAGAGGCAGACTCCAGCAGCATCTCCACGAGAGTCTATCCACAAAAGGAACACCTTGTTCCTGCCTGCGAATGCACAGCTTAGGAGGAAAGCAGTACGTGCATGCTACGAATGTGATATCTGGATGGTGCACAGGAAAGGAATTCTGACAGCCTTCTCAAAGAGCATAGAAGCAGAGGCTGATTTCAGCAGCATCTCCACGAGAATCTATCCACAAACGGAACACCTTGAAGCTGGCTGCGAATGCAGAGCTTAGGAGAAAAGCAGTACCCGCATGCTACGAATGTGATATCTGGATGGTCCGCAGTATTGGAATTCTGGCAGAATTCTGAAAGAGCAGAGAAGCACAGGCCGTCTTCTGCAGCACCTCCACGTGAGTCTATCCACAAAAGGAACACCTTGTAGCTGGCTGCTAATGCACAACTTAGGAGCCAAGTAGTACCAGCATGCTACGAATGTGAAATCTGAATGGTGCCCAGGAAAGGAATTCTGACAGCCTTCTCAAACAGCATCGAAGCAGAGGTCGACTTCAGCAGCATCTGCATGAGAGTCTATCCACAAAAGGAACACCTTGAACCTGGCTGCAAATGCTGAGTTTAGGAGGAAAGCAGTCCCCGCATGCTACGAATGTGATATTGAATGGTGCCCAGGAAAGGAATTCTGGCAGAATTCTGAAAGACCATAGAAGCACAGGCCGTCTCCAGCAGCACCACCACAACAGTCTATCCACAAAAGGAACCCCTTGAAGCTGGCTGCGAATGCAGAGCTTAGGAGGAAAGCAGTACCCGCATGCTACGAATAAGATATCTGGATGGTGTCCAGGAAAGGAATTCTGGCAGAATTCTCAAAGAGCATGGAAGCAGAGATCGTGTCCAGCAGCATCTCCACGAGAGTCTATCCACAAAAGGAACAGCTTGTAGCTGCCTGCCAATGCACAGCTTAGGAGCAAACTAGTACCCGCATTCTACGAATGTGATATCTGGATGGTGCATAAGAAAGGAATTCTGACCGCCTTCTCAAAGAGCATAGAATCAGAGGCTTACTTCAGCAGCATCTCCACGAGAGTCTATCCACAAAAGGAATACTTTGAAACTGGCTGCTAATGCAGAGGTAAGGAGAAAAGCAGTACCCGCATGGTACGAATGTGATATCTGGATGGTGCCCTGGAATGGAATTCTGGCAGAATCCTGAAAGAGCATAGAAGCACAGGCCGTCTCCTGCAGCACCTCCACGAGAGTCTATCCACAAAAGGAACACCTTGAAGCTGGCTGCGAATGCAGAGCTTAGGAGGAAAGCAGTACCCGCATGCTACGAATTTGATATCTGGAATGTGCCCAGGATAGGAATTCTGGCAGAATTCTCAAAGAGCATAGAAGCACAGGCCGTCTCCTGCAGCATCTCCACGAGAGTCTATCCACAAAAGGAACCACTTGAAGCTGGCTGCGAATGCAGAGGTTAGGTTGAAAGCAGTACCCGCCTGCTACGAATGTGATATCTGGAAGGTGCCCAGGAAAGGAATTCTGGCCGAATTCTCAAAGAGCGTAGAAGCAGCGGTCGTCTCCTGCAGCATCTCCACGAGAATCTATCCACAAAAGGAACACCCTGTAGCTGCCTGCGAATGCAGAGCTTAGTAGGAAAGCAGTACCCGCCTGCTACGAATGTGATATCTGGAGGGTGCCCACGAATTGAATTCAGGCAGAATTCTGAAAGAGAATAGAAGCACAGGCCGTCTCCAGCAGCATCTCCACGAGAGTCTATCCACAAAAGGAACACCTTGAAGGTGGCTGCGAATGCAGAGCTTACTGGCAAAGCAGTCCCTGCATGCTATGAATGTGAAATCTGGATGGTGAACAGGAAAGGAATTCTGACAGCCTTCTCAAAGGGCATAGAAGCAGAGCCCGTCTCCAGCAGCATCTCCACGAGAGTCTATCCACAAAAAGAACACCTCGTAGCTGCCTGCGAATGCACAGCTTAGGAGCAAACTAGTACCCGCATTCTACGAATGTGATATCTGGATGGTGCACAGGAAAGGAATTCTGACAGCCTTCTCAAAGAGCATAGAAGCAGAGGCTGACTTCAGCAGCATCTCCACGAGAGTCTATCCACAAAAGGAACACTTTGAAGCTGGCGGCGAATGCAGAGCTTAGGAGAAAAGCAGTACCCGCATGGTACGAATGTGATATCTGGATGTTGCCCAGGAACGGAATTCTGGCAGAATTCTGAAAGAGCATAGAAGCACAGGCCGTCTCTTGCAGCACCTCCAAGAGAGTCTATCCACAAAAGGAACACCTTGTAGCTGCCTGCTAATGCACAACTTAGGAGCCAAGTAGTACCAGCATGCTACGAATGTGAAATCTGAATGGTGCCCAGGAAAGGAATTCTGACAGCCTTCTCAAACAGCATAGAAGCAGAGGTCGACTTCAGCAGCATCTGCATGAGAGTCTATCCACAAAAGGAACACCTTGAACCTGGCAGCAAATGCTGAGCTTAGGAGGAAAGCATTCCCCGCATGCTACGAATGTGATATTGAATGGTGCCCAGGAAAGGAATTCTGGCAGAATTCTGAAAGACCATAGAAGCACAGGCCGTCTCCAGCAGCACCACCACAACAGTCTATACACAAAAGGAACACCTTGAACCTGGCTGCGAATGCAGAGCTTAGGAGGAAAGCAGTACCCGCATGCTACGAATTAGATATCTGGATGGTGCCCAGGAAAGGAATTCTGGCAGAATTCTCAAAGAGCATAGAAGCATTGCCCGTCTCCTGCAGCACCTCCACGAGAGTCTATCCACAAAAGGAACACATTGAAACTGGCTGAGAATGCAGATCTTAGGAGGAAAGCAGGACCCGCGTGCTACGAATTTATATCTGGATGGTGCCCAGGATAGGAATTCTGGCAGAATTCTCAAAGAGCATTGAAGCACAGGCCGTCTCCTGCAGCATCTCCACGAGAGTCTTTCCACAAAAGGAACACCTTGAAGCTGGCTGCGGATGCAGAGCTTAGGTTGAAAGCAGTACCCGCATGCTACGAATGTGATATGTGGATGGTGCCCAGGAAAGGAATTCTGGCAGAATTCTGAAAGAGCATAGAAGCAGAGCCCGTCTCCAACAGCATCTCCATGAGAGTCTATCCACAAAAGGAACACCTTGTAGCTCCCTGTGAATGCACAGCTTAGGAGCAAAGTAGTACCCTCATGCTACGAATGTGATATCTGGATGGTGCCCAGGAAAGGAATCTGGCAGAATTCTCAAAGCGCATAATAGCAGAGGCAGCCTCCAGCAGCATCTCCACGAGAGTCTATCCACAAAAGGAACACCTTGTTCCTGCCTGCGAATGCACAGCTTAGGAGGAAAGCAGTACGTGCATGCTACGAATGTGATATCTGGATGGTGCACAGGAAAGGAATTCTGACAGCCTTCTCAAAGAGCATAGAAGCAGAGGCTGATTTCAGCAGCATCTCCACGAGAATTTATCCACAAACGGAACACCTTGAAGCTGGCTGCGAATGCAGAGCTTAGGAGAAAAGCAGTACCCTCATGCTACGAATGTGATATCTGGATGGTCCGCAGTATTGGAATTCTGGCAGAATTCTGAAAGACCATAGAAGCACAGGCCGTCTCCAGCAGCACCTCCACGAGAGTCTATCCACAAAAGGAACACCTTGAAGCTGGCTGCGAATGCAGAGCTTAGGAGGAAAGCAGTAACTGCATGGTACGAATTAGATATCTGGATGGTGCCCAGGAAAGGAATTCTGTCGGAATTCTCAAAGAGCATAGAAGCATTGCCCGTCTCCTGCAGCACCTCCACGAGAGTCTATCCACAAAAGGAACACCTTGTAGCTGGCTGCGGATGCAGAGCTTAAGTTGAAAGCAGTAGCGCATGCTACGAATGTGATATCTGGATGGTGACCAGGAAAGGAACTCTGGCAGAATTCTGAAAGAGCATAGAAGCAGAGCCCGTCTCCAGCAGCATCTCCACGAGAGTCTATCCACAAAAGGAACACCTTGTAGCTGCCTGTGAATGCACAGCTTAGGAGCAAAGTAGTACCCTCATGCTACGAATGTGATATCTGGATGGTGCCCAGGAAAGGAATTCTGGCAGAATTCTCAAAGCGCATAATAGCAGAGGCAGACTCCAGCAGCATCTCCACGAGAGTCTATCCACAAAAGGAACACCTTGTTCCTGCCTGCGAATGCACAGCTTAGGAGGAAAGCAGTACGTGCATGCTACGAATGTGATATCTGGATGGTGCACAGGAAAGGAATTCTGACAGCCTTCTCAAAGAGCATAGAAGCAGAAGCTGATTTCAGCAGCATCTCCACGAGAATCTATCCACAAACGGAACACCTTGAAGCTGGCTGCGAATGCAGAGCTTAGGAGAAAAGCAGTACCCGCATGCTACGAATGTGATATCTGGATGGTCCGCAGTATTGGAATTCTGGCAGAATTCTGAAAGAGCAGAGAAGCACAGGCCGTCTTCTGCAGCACCTCCACGTGAGTCTATCCACAAAAGGAACACCTTGTAGCTGGCTGCTAATGCACAACTTAGGAGCCAAGTAGTACCAGCATGCTACGAATGTGAAATCTGAATGGTGCCCAGGAAAGGAATTCTGACAGCCTTCTCAAACAGCATAGAAGCAGAGGTCGACTTCAGCAGCATCTGCATGAGAGTCTATCCACACAAGGAACACCTTGAACTTGGCTGCAAATGCTGAGCTTAGGAGGAAAGCAGTCCCCGCATGCTACGAATGTGATATTGAATGGTGCCCAGGAAAGGAATTCTGGCAGAATTCTGAAAGACCATAGAAGCACAGGCCGTCTCCAGCAGCACCACCACAACAGTCTATCCACAAAAGGAACCCCTTGAAGCTGGCTGCGAATGCAGAGCTTAGGAGGAAAGCAGTACCCGCATGCTACGAATTAGATATCTGGATGGTGCCCAGGAAAGGAATTCTGGCAGAATTCTCAAAGAGCATGGAAGCAGAGACCGTGTCCAGCAGCATCTCCACGAGAGTCTATCCACAAAAGGAACAGCTTGTAGCTGCCTGCCAATGCACAGCTTAGGAGCAAACTAGTACCCGCATTCTACGAATGTGATATCTGGATGGTGCATAAGAAAGGAATTCTGACCGCCTTCTCAAAGAGCATAGAATCAGAGGCTTACTTCAGCAGCATCTCCACGAGAGTCTATCCACAAAAGGAATACTTTGAAACTGGCTGCTAATGCAGAGGTTAGGAGAAAAGCAGTACCCGCATGGTACGAATGTGATATCTGGATGGTGCCCTGGAATGGAATTCTGGCAGAATCCTGAAAGAGCATAGAAGCACAGGCCGTCTCCTGCAGCACCTCCACGAGAGTCTATCCACAAAAGGAACACCTTGAAGCTGGCTGCGAATGCAGATCTTAGGAGGAAAGCAGTACCTGCATGCTACGAATTTGATATCTGGAATGTGCCCAGGATAGGAATTCTGGCAGAATTCTCAAAGAGCATAGAAGCACAGGCCGTCTCCTGCAGCATCTCCACGAGAGTCTATCCACAAAAGGAACCACTTGAAGCTGGCTGCGAATGCAGAGGTTAGGTTGAAAGCAGTACCCGCCTGCTACGAATGTGATATCTGGAAGGTGCCCAGGAAAGGAATTCTGGCCGAATTCTCAAAGAGCGTAGAAGCAGCGGTCGTCTCCTGCAGCATCTCCACGAGAATCTATCCACAAAAGGAACACCCTGTAGCTGCCTGCGAATGCAGAGCTTAGTAGGAAAGCAGTACCCGCCTGCTACGAATGTGATATCTGGATGGTGCCCACGAATTGAATTCAGGCAGAATTCTGAAAGAGAATAGAAGCACAGGCCGTCTCCAGCAGCATCTCCACGAGAGTCTATCCACAAAAAGAACACCTCGTAGCTGCCTGCGAATGCACAGCTTAGGAGCAAACTAGTACGCGCATTCTACGAATGTGATATCTGGATGGTGCACAGGAAAGGAATTCTGACAGCCTTCTCAAAGAGCATAGAAGCAGAGGCTGACTTCAGCAGCATCTCCACGAGAGTCTATCCACAAAAGGAACACTTTGAAGCTGGCGGCGAATGCAGAGCTTAGGAGAAAAGCAGTACCCGCATGGTACGAATGTGATATCTGGATGTTGCCCAGGAACGGAATTCTGGCAGAATTCTGAAAGAGCATAGAAGCACAGGCCGTCTCTTGCAGCACCTCCAAGAGAGTCTATCCACAAAAGGAACACCTTGTAGCTGCCTGCTAATGCACAACTTAGGAGCCAAGTAGTACCAGCATGCTACGAATGTGAAATCTGAATGGTGCC
Organism: Kogia breviceps; assembly: GCF_026419965.1. Classification (NCBI taxonomy): domain Eukaryota; kingdom Metazoa; phylum Chordata; class Mammalia; order Artiodactyla; family Physeteridae; genus Kogia; species Kogia breviceps. Next base: position 36,622,867 of record NC_081325.1, read on the forward strand.
CAGGAAAGGAATTCTGACAGCCTTCTCAAACAGCATAGAAGCAGAGGTCGACTTCAGCAGCATCTGCATGAGAGTCTATCCACAAAAGGAACACCTTGAACCTGGCTGCAAATGCTGAGCTTAGGAGGAAAGCATTCCCCGCATGCTACGAATGTGATATTGAATGGTGCCCAGGAAAGGAATTCTGGCAGAATTCTGAAAGACCATAGAAGCACAGGCCGTCTCCAGCAGCACCACCACAACAGTCTATACACAAAAGGAACACCTTGAACCTGGCTGCGAATGCAGAGCTTAGGAGGAAAGCAGTACCCGCATGCTACGAATTAGATATCTGGATGGTGCCCAGGAAAGGAATTCTGGCAGAATTCTCAAAGAGCATAGAAGCATTGACCGTCTCCTGCAGCACCTCCACGAGAGTCTATCCACAAAAGGAACACATTGAAACTGGCTGAGAATGCAGATCTTAGGAGGAAAGCAGGACCCGCGTGCTACGAATTTATATCTGGATGGTGCCCAGGATAGGAATTCTGGCAGAATTCTCAAAGAGCATTGAAGCACAGGCCGTCTCCTGCAGCATCTCCACGAGAGTCTTTCCACAAAAGGAACACCTTGAAGCTGGCTGCGGATGCAGAGCTTAGGTTGAAAGCAGTACCCGCATGCTACGAATGTGATATGTGGATGGTGCCCAGGAAAGGAATTCTGGCAGAATTCTGAAAGAGCATAGAAGCAGAGCCCGTCTCCAACAGCATCTCCATGAGAGTCTATCCACAAAAGGAACACCTTGTAGCTCCCTGTGAATGCACAGCTTAGGAGCAAAGTAGTACCCTCATGCTACGAATGTGATATCTGGATGGTGCCCAGGAAAGGAATCTGGCAGAATTCTCAAAACGCATAATAGCAGAGGCAGCCTCCAGCAGCATCTCCACGAGAGTCTATCCACAAAAGGAACACCTTGTTCCTGCCTGCGAATGCACAGCTTAGGAGGAAAGCAGTACGTGCATGCTACGAATGTGATATCTGGATGGTGCACAAGAAAGGAATTCTGACAGCCTTCTCAAAGAGCATAGAAGCAGAGGCTGATGTCAGCAGCATCTCCACGAGAATTTATCCACAAACGGAACACCTTGAAGCTGGCTGCGAATGCAGAGCTTAGGAGAAAAGCAGTACCCGCATGCTACGAATGTGATATCTGGATGGTCCGCAGTATTGGAATTCTGGCAGAATTCTGAAAGAGCGGAGAAGCAAAGGCCGTCTTCTGCAGCACCTCCACGTGAGTCTATCCACAAAAGGAACACCTTGTAGCTGCCTGCTAATGCACAACTTAGGAGCCAAGTAGTACCAGCATGCTACGAATGTGAAATCTGAATGGTGCCCAGGAAAGGAATTCTGACAGCCTTCTCAAACAGCATAGAAGCAGAGGTCGAATTCAGCAGCATCTCCACGAGAGTCTATCCACAAAAGGAACACCTTGAACCTGGCTGCAAATGCTGAGCTTAGGAGGAAAGCAGTCCCCGCATGCTACGAATGTGATATTGAATGGTGCCCAGGAAAGGAATTCTGGCAGAATTCTGAAAGACCATAGAAGCACAGGCCGTCTCCAGCAGCACCACCACAACAGTCTATCCACAAAAGGAACACCTTGAAGCTGGCTGCGAATGCAGAGCTTAGGAGGAAAGCAGTACCCGCATGCTACGAATTTGATATCTGGATGGTGCCCAGGAAAGGAATGCTGGCAGAATTCTCAAAGAGCGTAGAAGCACCGGCCGTTTCCTGCAGCATCTCCACGAGAATCTATCCACAAAAGGAACAACCTGTAGCTGCCTGCGAATGCAGAGCTTAGTAGGAAAGCAGTACCCGCCTGCTACGAATGTGATATCTGGATGGTGCCCACGAATTGAATTCAGGCAGAATTCTGAAAGAGAATAGAAGCACAGGCCGTCTCCAGCAGCATCTCCACGAGAGTCTATCCACAAAAGGAACACCTTGAAGGTGGCTGCGAATGCAGAGCTTAGAGGCAAAGCAGTACCTGCATGCTATGAATGTGATATCTGGATGGTGCTCAGGGAAGGAATTCTGGCAGAATTCTCAAAGAGCATAGAAGCAGAGCCAGTCTCCAGCAGCATCTCCACGATAGTCTATCCACAAAAGGAACACCTTGTAGCTACCTGCGAATGGACAGCTTAAGAGCAAACTAGTACCCCCATGCTACGAATGTGAAATCTGGATGGTGCCCAGGAAAGGAATTCTGACAGCCTTCTCAAACAGCATAGAAGCAGAGGTCGACTTCAGCAGCACCTCCATGAGAGTCTATCCACAAAAGGAACACCTTGACGCTGGTTGCGAATGCAGAGCTTTGGAGGAAAGCAGCCCCCGCATGCTACGAGTGTGATATCTGGATGGTGCCCAGGAAAGGAATTCTGGAAGAATTCTGAAAGACCCTAGAAGCAGAGCCCGTCTCCAGCAGCATCTCCACGAGAGTCTATCCACAAAAGAAACACGTTGTAGCTGCCTGCGAATGAACAGCTTAGGAGGAAAGCAGTACCTGCATGCTACGAATGTGATATCTGGATGGTGCACAGGAAAGGAATTCTCACAGCCTTCTCAAAGAGCATAGAAGCAGAGCCGGTCTCCAGCATCATGTCCACGAGAGTCTATCCACAAAAGGAACACCTTGTAGCTGCCTGCGAATGCACAGCATAGGAGCAATCTAGTACCCGCATGCTACGAATGTGAAATCTAGATGGTGCCCAGGAAAGGAATTCTGACAGCCTTCTAAAACAGCATAGAAGCAGAGGTCGACTTCAGCAGCATCAACATGACAGTCTATCCACAAAAGAACACCTTGAACCTGGCTGCAAATGCTGAGCTTAGGAGGAAAGCAGTCCCCGCATGCTACGAATGTGATATATGAATGGTGCCCAGGAAAGAAATTCTGGCAGAATTCTGAAAGACCATAGAAGCACAGGCCGTCTCCAGCAGCACCTCCACGAGAGTCTATCCACAAAAGGAACACCTTGAAGCTGGCTGCGAATGCAGAGCTTAGGAGGAAAGCAGTAACTGCATGGTACGAATTAGATATCTGGATGGTGCCCAGGAAAGGAATTCTGTCGGAATTCTCAAAGAGCATAGAAGCATTGCCCGTCTCCTGCAGCACCTCCACGAGAGTCTATCCACAAAAGGAACACCTTGTAGCTGGCTGCGGATGCAGAGCTTAGGTTGAAAGCAGTACCCGCATGCTACGAATGTGATATCTGGATGGTGCCCAGGAAAGGAATTCTGGCAGAATTCTGAAAGAGCATAGAAGCAGAGCCCGTTTCCAGCAGCATCTCCACGAGAGTCTATCCACAAAAGGAACACCTTGTAGCTGCCTGTGAATGCACAGCTTAGGAGCAAAGTAGTACCCTCATGCTACGAATGTGATATCTGGATGGTGCCCAGGAAAGGAATTCTGACAGCCTTCTCAAAGTGCATAGAAGCAGAGGCTGATTTCAGCAGCATCTCCACGAGAATCTATCCACAAACGGAACACCTTGAAGCTGGCTGCGAATGCAGAGCTTAGGAGAAAAGCAGTACACGCATGCTACGAATGTGATATCTGGATGGTCCGCAGTATTGGAATTCTGACAGAATTCTGAAAGAGCAGAGAAGCACAGGCCGTCTTCTGCAGCACCTCCACGTGAGTCTATCCACAAAAGGAACACCTTGTAGCTGGCTGCTAATGCACAACTTAGGAGCCAAGTAGTACCAGCATGCTACGAATGTGAAATCTGAATGGTGCCCAGGAAAGGAATTCTGACAGCCTTCTCAAACAGCATAGAGGCAGAGGTCGACTTCAGCAGCATCTGCATGAGAGTCTATCCACAAAAGGAACACCTTGAACCTGGCTGCAAATGCTGAGCTTAGGAGGAAAGCAGTCCCCGCATGCTACGAATGTGATATTGAATGGTGCCCAGGAAAGGAATTCTGGCAGAATTCTGAAAGACCATAGAAGCACAGGCCGTCTCCAGCAGCACCACCACAACAGTCTATCCACAAAAGGAACACCTTGAAGCTGGCTGCGAATGCAGAGCTTAGGAGGAAAGCAGTACCCGCATGCTACGAATTTGATATCTGGATGGTGCCCAGGAAAGGAATGCTGGCAGAATTCTCAAAGAGCGTAGAAGCACCGGCCGTTTCCTGCAGCATCTCCACGAGAATCTATCCACAAAAGGAACAACCTGTAGCTGCCTGCGAATGCAGAGCTTAGTAGGAAAGCAGTACCCGCCTGCTACGAATGTGATATCTGGATGGTGCCCACGAATTGAATTCAGGCAGAATTCTGAAAGAGAATAGAAGCACAGGCCGTCTCCAGCAGCATCTCCACGAGAGTCTATCCACAAAAGGAACACCTTGAAGGTGGCTGCGAATGCAGAGCTTAGAGGCAAAGCAGTACCTGCATGCTATGAATGTGATATCTGGATGGTGCTCAGGGAAGGAATTCTGGCAGAATTCTCAAAGAGCATAGAAGCAGAGCCAGTCTCCAGCAGCATCTCCACGATAGTCTATCCACAAAAGGAACACCTTGTAGCTACCTGCGAATGGACAGCTTAAGAGCAAACTAGTACCCCCATGCTACGAATGTGAAATCTGGATGGTGCCCAGGAAAGGAATTCTGACAGCCTTCTCAAACAGCATAGAAGCAGAGGTCGACTTCAGCAGCACCTCCATGAGAGTCTATCCACAAAAGGAACACCTTGACGCTGGTTGCGAATGCAGAGCTTTGGAGGAAAGCAGCCCCCGCATGCTACGAGTGTGATATCTGGATGGTGCCCAGGAAAGGAATTCTGGAAGAATTCTGAAAGACCCTAGAAGCAGAGCCCGTCTCCAGCAGCATCTCCACGAGAGTCTATCCACAAAAGAAACACGTTGTAGCTGCCTGCGAATGAACAGCTTAGGAGGAAAGCAGTACCTGCATGCTACGAATGTGATATCTGGATGGTGCACAGGAAAGGAATTCTCACAGCCTTCTCAAAGAGCATAGAAGCAGAGCCGGTCTCCAGCATCATGTCCACGAGAGTCTATCCACAAAAGGAACACCTTGTAGCTGCCTGCGAATGCACAGCATAGGAGCAATCTAGTACCCGCATGCTACGAATGTGAAATCTAGATGGTGCCCAGGAAAGGAATTCTGACAGCCTTCTAAAACAGCATAGAAGCAGAGGTCGACTTCAGCAGCATCAACATGACAGTCTATCCACAAAAGAACACCTTGAACCTGGCTGCAAATGCTGAGCTTAGGAGGAAAGCAGTCCCCGCATGCTACGAATGTGATATATGAATGGTGCCCAGGAAAGAAATTCTGGCAGAATTCTGAAAGACCATAGAAGCACAGGCCGTCTCCAGCAGCACCTCCACGAGAGTCTATCCACAAAAGGAACACCTTGAAGCTGGCTGCGAATGCAGAGCTTAGGAGGAAAGCAGTAACTGCATGGTACGAATTAGATATCTGGATGGTGCCCAGGAAAGGAATTCTGTCGGAATTCTCAAAGAGCATAGAAGCATTGCCCGTCTCCTGCAGCACCTCCACGAGAGTCTATCCACAAAAGGAACACCTTGTAGCTGGCTGCGGATGCAGAGCTTAGGTTGAAAGCAGTACCCGCATGCTACGAATGTGATATCTGGATGGTGCCCAGGAAAGGAATTCTGGCAGAATTCTGAAAGAGCATAGAAGCAGAGCCCGTTTCCAGCAGCATCTCCACGAGAGTCTATCCACAAAAGGAACACCTTGTAGCTGCCTGTGAATGCACAGCTTAGGAGCAAAGTAGTACCCTCATGCTACGAATGTGATATCTGGATGGTGCCCAGGAAAGGAATTCTGACAGCCTTCTCAAAGTGCATAGAAGCAGAGGCTGATTTCAGCAGCATCTCCACGAGAATCTATCCACAAACGGAACACCTTGAAGCTGGCTGCGAATGCAGAGCTTAGGAGAAAAGCAGTACACGCATGCTACGAATGTGATATCTGGATGGTCCGCAGTATTGGAATTCTGACAGAATTCTGAAAGAGCAGAGAAGCACAGGCCGTCTTCTGCAGCACCTCCACGTGAGTCTATCCACAAAAGGAACACCTTGTAGCTGGCTGCTAATGCACAACTTAGGAGCCAAGTAGTACCAGCATGCTACGAATGTGAAATCTGAATGGTGCCCAGGAAAGGAATTCTGACAGCCTTCTCAAACAGCATAGAGGCAGAGGTCGACTTCAGCAGCATCTGCATGAGAGTCTATCCACAAAAGGAACACCTTGAACCTGGCTGCAAATGCTGAGCTTAGGAGGAAAGCAGTCCCCGCATGCTACGAATGTGATATTGAATGGTGCCCAGGAAAGGAATTCTGGCAGAATTCTGAAAGACCATAGAAGCACAGGCCGTCTCCAGCAGCACCACCACAACAGTCTATCCACAAAAGGAACACCTTGAAGCTGGCCGCGAATGCAGAGCTTAGGAGGAAAGCAGTACCCGCATGCTACGAATTAGATATCTGGATGGTGCCCAGGAAAGGAATTCTGGCAGAATTCTCAAAGAGCATGGAAGCAGAGACCGTGTCCAGCAGCATCTCCACGAGAGTCTATCCACAAAACGAACAGCTTGTAGCTGCCTGCCAATGCACAGCTTAGGCGCAAACTAGTACACGCCTTCTACGAATGTGATATCTGGATGGTGCACAAGAAAGGAATTCTGACCGCCTTCTCAAAGAGCGTAGAATCAGAGGGTTACTTCAGCAGCATCTCCACGAGAGTCTATCCACAAAAGGAATACTTTGAAACTGGCTGCTAATGCAGAGGTTAGGAGAAAAGCAGAACCCGCATGGTACGAATGTGATATCTGGATGGTGCCCTGGAATGAAATTCTGGCAGAATTCTGAAAGAGCATAGAAGCACAGGCCGTCTCCTGCAGCACCTGCACGAGAGTCTATCCACAAAAGGAACACCTTGATGCTGGCTGCGAATGCAGATCTTAGGAGGAAAGCAGTACCCGCATGCTACGAATTTGATATCTGGAATGTGCCCAGGATAGGAATTCTGGCAGAATTCTCAAAGAGCATAGAAGCACAGGCCGTCTCCTGCAGCATCTCCATGAGAGTCTATCCACAAAAGGAACCACTTGAACCTGGCTGCGAATGCAGAGGTTAGGTTGAAAGCAGTACCCGCCTGCTACGAATGTGATATTGGATGGTGCCCAGGAAATGAATGCTGGCAGAATTCTCAAAGAGAATAGAAGCACAGGCCGTCTCCAGCAGCATCTCCACGAGAGTCTATCCACAAAAGGAACACCTTGAAGGTGGCTGCGAATGCAGAGCTTCGAGGCAAAGCAGTATCTGCATGCTACCAATGTGATATCTGGATGGTGCCCAGGGAAGGAATTCTGGCAGAATTCTCAAAGAGCATAGAAGCAGAGCCAGTCTCCAGCAGCACCTCCACGAGAGTCTATGCACAAAAGGAACACCTTGAAGCTGCCTGCGAATGGACAGCTTAAGAGCAAACTAGTACCCCCATGCTACGAATGTGAAATCTGGATGGTGCCCAGGAAAGGAATTCTGACAGCCTTCTCAAACAGCATAGAAGCAGAGGTCGACTTCAGCAGCATGTCCATGAGAGTCTATCCACAAAAGGAACACCTTGAAGCTGGTTGCGAATGCAGAGCTTCTGAGGAAAGCAGTAACCGCATGCTACGAATTAGATATCTGGATGATGCCCAGGAAAGGAATTCTGGCGGAATTCTCAAAGAGCATGGAAGCAGAGCCCGTCTCCAGCAGCATCTTCACGAGAGTCTCTCCAGGAAAGGAACTCCTTGAAGGTGGCTGCGAATGCAGAGCTTGAGGCAAAGCAGTACCTGCATGCTACGAATGTGATATCTGGATGGTGCACAGGAAAGGAATTCTGGCAGAATTCTCCAAGAGCATAGAAGCACAGTCCGTCTCCTGCAGCATCTCCACGAGAGTCTATCAACAAAAGGAAAACCTTGAAGCTAGCTGCGAATGCAGAGCTTAGGTTGAAAGCAGTACCCGCATGCTATGAGTGTGATATCTGGTTGGTGCCCAGGAAAGGAATTCTGGCAGAATTCTGAAAGAGCATAGAAGCAGAGCCCGTTTCCAGCAGCATCCCCACGAGAGTCTATCCACAAATGGAACACCTTTTAGCTTCCTGCTAATGCACAGCTTAGGAGCCAAGTAGTACCCGCATTCTACGAATGTGAAATCTGAATGGTGCCCAGGAAAGGAATTCTGACAGCCTTCTCAAACAGCATAGAAGCAGACGCCGACTTCAGCCGCATCTCCATGATAGTCTATCCATAAAAAGAACAGCTTGGAACTGGCTGCGAATGCAGAGCTTAGGCAGATATTAGTACCCGCATGCTAGGAATGTGATATCTGGATGGTGCACAGGAAAGCAAATCTGCCAGCCTTCCCAAAGAGCAAAGAAGCAGAGGCTGACTTCAGCAGCATCTCCATGAGAGTCTATCCACAAAAGGAACACCTTGACGCTGGTTGCGAATGCAGAGCTTAGGAGGAAAGCAGCCCCCGCATGCTACGAGTGTGATATCTGGATGGTGCCCAGGAAAGGAATTCTCGAAGAATTCTGAAAGACCCTAGAAGAAGAGCCCGTCTCCAGCAGCATCTCCACGAGAGTCTATCCACAAAAGAAACACGTTGTAGCTGCCTGCGAATGAACAGCTTAGGAGGAAAGCAGTACCTGCATGCTACGAATGTGATATCTGGATGGTGCAAAGGAAAGGAATTCTCACAGCCTTCTCAAAGAGCATAGAAGCAGAGCCGGTCTCCAGCAGCATGTCCACGAGAGTCTATCCACAAAAGGAACACCTTGTAGCTGCCTGCGAATGCACAGCTTAGGAACAAACTAGTACCCGCATGCTACGAATGTGAAATCTGGATGGTGCAAAGGAAAGGAATTCTGACAGCCTTCTCAAACAGCATAGAAGCAGAGGTCGACTTCAGCAGCATCTCCATGACAGTCTATCCACAAAAGGAACACCTTGAACCTGGCTGCAAATGCTGACCTTAGGAGGAAAGCAGTCCCCGCATGCTACGAATGTGATATCTGAATGGTGCCCAGGAAAGGAATTCTGGCAGAATTCTGAAAGACCATAGAAGTACAAGCCGTCCCCAGCAGCACCTCCACGAGAGTCTATCCACAAAAGGAACACCTTGAAGCTGGCTGCGAATGCAGAGCTTAGGAGGAAAGCAGTAACTGCATGCTACGCATTAGATATCTGGATGGTGCCCAGGAAAGGAATTCTGTGGAATTCTCAAAGAGCATAGAAGCATTGCCCGTCTGTAGCAACATCTCCACGAGAGTCTATCCACAAAAGGAACACCTTGAAACTGGCTGCGAATGCAGATCTTAGGAGGAAAGCAGTACCCGCATGCTACGAATTTATATCTGGATGGTGCCCAGGATAGGAATTCTGGCAGAATTCTCAAAGCGCATAATAGCAGAGGCCGACTCCAGCAGCATCTCCACGAGAGTCTATCCACAAAAGGAACACCTTGTACCTGCCTGCGAATGCACAGCTTAGGAGGAAAGCAGTACCTGCATGCTACGAATGTGATATCTGGATGGTGCACAGGAAAGGAATTCTGACAGCCTTCTAAAAGAGCATAGAAGCAGAGCCCGTCTCTAGCAGCATCTCCACAAGAGTCTATCCACAAAAGGAACACCTTGTAGCTGCCTGTGAATGCACAGCTTAGGAGCACACTACTACTCGCATTCTACGAATGTGATGTCTGGATGGTGCACAGGAAAGGAATTCTGACAGCCTTCTCAAAGAGCATAGAAGCAGAGGCTGACTTCAGCAGCATCTCCACGAGAATCTATCCACAAACGGAACACCTTGAAGCTGGCTGCAAATGCAGAGCTTATGATATAAGCAGTACCCGCATGCTACGAATGTGATATCTGGATGGTCCCCAGGATTGGAATTCTGGCAGAATTCTGAAAGAGCAGAGAAGCACAGGCCGTCTTCTGCAGCACCTCCACGAGAGTCTATCCACAAAAGGAACACCTTGAAACTGGCTGCGAATGCAGATCTTAGGAGGAAAGCAGTACCCGCATGCTACGAATTTATATCTGGATGGTGCCCAGGATAGGAATTCTGGCAGAATTCTCAAAGAGCATAGAACACAGGCCGTCTCCTGCAGCATCTCCACGAGAGTCTATCCACAAAAGGAACACCTTGAAGCTAGCTGCGAATGCAGAGCTTAGGTTGAAAGCAGTACCCGCATGCTATGAGTGTGATATCTGGATGGTGCCCAGGAAAGGAATTCTGGGAGAATTCTGAAAGAGCATAGAAGCAGAGCCCGTCTCCAGCAGCATCCCCACGAGAGTCTATCCACAAATGGAACACCTTTCAGCTTCCTGCTAATGCACAGCTTAGGAGCCAAGTAGTACCCGCATGCTACGAATGTGAAATCTGAATGGTGCCCAGGAAAGGAATTCTGACAGCCTTCTCAAACAGCATAGAAGCAGACGCTGACTTCAGCCGCATCTCCATGAGAGTCTATCCATAAAAAGAACAGCTTGAAGCTGGCTGCGAATGCAGAGCTTAGGCAGATATTAGTACCCGCATGCTAGGAATGTGATATCTGGATGGTGCACAGGAAAGGAAATCTGCCAGCCTTCTCAAAGAGCAAAGAAGCAGAGGCTGACTTCAGCAGCATCTCCATGAGAGTCTATCCACAAAAGGAACACCTTGACGCTGGTTGCGAATGCAGAGCTTAGGAGGAAAGCAGCCCCCGCTTGCTACGAGTGTGATATCTGGATGGTGCCCAGGAAAGGAATTCTGGAAAAATTCTGAAAGACCCTAGAAGCACAGCCCGTCTCCAGCAGCATCTCTACGAGAGTCTATCCTCAAAAGAAACACGTTGTAGCTGCCTGCGAATGAACAGCTTAGGAGGAAAGCAGTACCTGCATGCTACGAATGTGATATCTGGATGGTGCAAAGGAAAGGAATTCTCACAGCCTTCTCAAAGAGCATAGAAGCAGAGCCGGTCTCCAGCAGCATGTCCACGAGAGTCTATCCACAAAAGGAACACCTTGTAGCTGCCTGCGAATGCACAGCTTAGGAACAAACTAGTACCCGCATGCTACGAATGTGAAATCTGGATGGTGCCCAGGAAAAGAATTCTGACAGCCTTCTCAAACAGCATAGAAGCAGATGTCGACTTCAGCAGCATCTCCATGACAGTCTATCCACAAAAGGAACACCTTGAACCTGGCTGCAAATGCTGAGCTTAGGAGGAAAGCAGTCCCCGCATGCTCCGAATGTGATATCTGAATGGTGCCCAGGAAAGGAATTCTGGCAGAAATCTGAAAGACCATAGAAGCACAAGCCGTCTCCAGCAGCACCTCCACGAGAGTCTATCCACAAAAGGAACACCTTGAAGCTGGCTGCGAATGCACAGCTTAGGAGGAAAGCAGTAACTGCATGCTACGAATGTGATATCTGGATGGAGCCCAGGAATGGAATTCTGGCAGAATTCTGAAAGAGCAGAAAAGCAAAGGCCGTCTTCTGCAGCACCTCCACGTGAGTCTATCCACAAAAGGAACACCTTGTAGCTGGCTGCTAATGCACAGCTTAGGAGCCAAGTAGTACCAGCATGCTACGAATGTGAAATCTGAATGGTGCCCAGGAAAGGAATTCTGACAGCCTTCTCAAACTGCATAGAAGCAGAGGTCGACTTCAGCAGCATCTCCATGAGAGTCTATCCACAAAAGGAACACCTTGAAGCTGGCTGTGAATGCAGAGCTTCGGAGGAAAGCAGTACCCGCATGCTGCGAATTAGATATGTGGATGGTGCCCAGGAATGGAATTCTGGCAGAATTCTGAAAGAGCATAGAAGCACAGGCCGTCTCCTGCAGCACCTCCACGAAAGTCTATCCACAAAAGGAACACCTTGATGCTGGCTGCGAATGCAGATCTTAGGAGGAAAGCAGTACCCGCATGCTACGAATTTGATATCTGGAATGTGCCCAGGATAGGAATTCTGGCAGAATTCTCAAAGAGCATAGAAGCACAGGCCGTCTCCTGCAGCATCTCCACGAGAGTCTATCCACAAAAGGAACACCTTGAAGCTGGCTGCGAATGCAGAGGTTAGGTTGAAAGCAGTACCCGCATGCTACGAATGTGATATCTGGAGGGTGCCCAGGAAAGAAATTCTGGCAAAATTCTAAAAGAGCATAGAAACGGAGGCCGTCTCCAGCAGCATCTCCACGAAAATCTATCCACAAATGGAACACCTTGTAGCTGCCTGCGAATGCAGAGCTTAGTAGGAAAGCAGTTCCCGCCTGCTACGAATGTGATATTTGGATGGTGCCCACGAATTGAATTCAGGCAGAATTCTGAAAGAGAATAGAAGCACAGGCCGTCTCCAGCAGCATCTCCACGAGAGTCTATCCACAAAAGCAACCCCTTGAAGCTGGCTGCAAATGCAGAGCCTAGAGGCAAAGCAGTACCTGCATGCTATCAATGTGATATCTGAATGGAGCCCAGGGAAGGAATTCTGGCAGAATTCTCAAAGAGCATAGAAGCAGAGCGAGTCTCCAGCAGCATCTCCACGACAGTCTATCCACAAAAGGAACACCTTGTAGCTGCCTGCGAATGCACAGCTTAGGAGCAAACTAGTACCCGCATGCGACGAATGTGAAATCTGGATGGTGCCCAGGAAAGGAATTCTGACAGCCTTCTCAAACAGCATAGAAGCAGAGGTCGACTTCAGCAGCATCTCCATGAGAGTCTATCCACAAAAGGAACACCTTGAACCTGGCTGCAAATGCAGAGCTTAGGAGAAAAGCAGTCCCCGCATGCTGTGAATGTGATATCTGAATGGTGCCCATGAAAGGAATTCTGGCAGAATTCTGAAAGACCATAGAAGCACAGGCCGTCTCCAGCAGCACCTCCACGAGAGTCTATCCACAAAAGGTACACCTTGAAGCTGGCTGCGAATGCAGAGCTTAGGAGGAAAGCAGGAACTGCATGCTACGAATTAGATATCTGGACGGTGCCCAGGAATGGAATTCTGGCGGAATTCTCAAAGAGCATAGAAGCATTGCCCGTCTCTAGCAACATCTCCACGAGAGTCTATCCAGGAAAGGAACACCTTGTAGCTGCCTGCGAATGCACAGCTTAGGAGGAAAGCAGTACCTGCATGCTACGAATGTGATATCTGGATGGTGCACAGGAAAGGAATTCGGACAGCCTTCTAAAAGAGCATAGAAGCAGAGCCCGTCTCCATCAGCATCTCCACGAGAGTCTATCCACAAAAGGAACACCTTGTAGCTGCCTGTGAATGCACAGCTTAGGAGCAAACTAGTACCCGCATTCTACGAATGTGATATCTGGATGGTGCACAGGAAAGGAATTCTGACAGCCTTCTCAAAGAGCATAGAAGCAGAGGCTGACTTCAGCAGCATCTCCACGAGAATCTATCCACAAACGTAACACATTGAAGCTGGCTGCAAATGCAGAGCTTATGAGAAAAGCAGTACCCGCATGCTACGAATGTGATATCTGGATGGTCCCCAGGATTGGAATTCTGGCAGAATTCTGAAAGAGCAGAGAAGCACAGGCCGTATTCTGCAGCACCTACATGAGAGTCTATCCACAAAAGGAACACCTTGTAGTTGCCTGCTAATGCACAGCTTAGGAGCCAAGTAGTACCAGCATGCTACGAATGTGAAATCTGAATGGTGCCCAGGAAAGGAATTCTGACAGCCGTCTCAAACAGCATAGAAGCAGAGGTCGACTTCAGCAGCATCTCCATGAGAGTCTATTCACAAAAGGAACACCTTGAAGCTGGCTGCGAATGCAGAGCTTCGGAGGAAAGCAGTACCCGCATGCTACGAATTAGATATCTTGATGGTGCCCAGGAAAGGAATTCTGGCAGAATTCTCAAAGAGCATGGAAGCAGAGCCCGTCTCCAGCAGCATCTCCACGAGACTCTATCCACAAAAGGATCACCTTGTAGCTGCCTGCGAATGCACAGCTTAGGAGCAAACTAGTACCCGCATTCTACGAATGTGATATCTGGATGGTGCACAGGAAAGGAATTCTGACCGCATTCTCAAAGAGCATAGAATCAGAAGCTGACTTCTGGAGCATCTCCACGAGAGTCTATCCACCAAAGGAACACTTTGAAGCTAGCTGCTAATGCAGAGGTTAGGAGAAAAGCAGTACCCGCATGGTACGAATGTGATATCTGGATGGTGCCCAGGAATGGAATTCTGGCAGAATTCTGAAAAAGCATAGAAGCACAGGCCGTCTCCTGCAGCACCTCCACGAGAGTCTATCCACAAAAGGAACACCTTGATGCTGACTGCGAATGCAGATCTTAGGAGGAAAGCAGTACCCGCATGCTACGAATTTGATATCTGGAATGGGCCCAGGATAGCAATTCTGGCAGAATTCTCAAAGAGCATAGAAGCACAGGCCGTCTCCTGCAGCATCTCCACGAGAGTCTATCCACAAAAGGAACACCTTGAAGCTGGCTGCGAATGCAGAGGTTAGGTTGAAAGCAGTACCCGCATGCTACGAATGTGATATCTGGAGGGTGCCCAGGAAAGGAATTCTGGCAAAATTCTAAAAGAGCATAGAAGCGGAGCCCGTCTCCAGCAGCATCTCCACGAGAATCTATCCTCAAATGGAACACCTTGTAGCTGCTTGCGAATGCAGAGCTTAGTAGGAAAGCAGTACCCGCCTACTACGAATGTGATATTTGGATGGTGCCCACGAATTGAATTCAGGCAGAATTCTGAAAGAGAATAGAAGCACAGGCCGTCTCCAGCAGCATCTCCACGAGAGTCTATCCACAAAAGGAACCCCTTGAAGCTGGCTGCAAATGCAGAGCTTAGAGGCAAAGCAGTACCTGCATGCTACCAATGTGATATCTGGATGGTGCCCAGGGAAGGAATTCTGGCAGAATTCTCAAAGAGCATAGAAGCAGAGCCAGTCTCCAGCAGCATCTCCACGACAGTCTATCCACAAAAGGAACACCTTGTAGCTGCATGCGAATGCACAGCTAAGGAGCAAACTAGTACCCGCATGCGACGAATGTGAAATCTGGATGGTGCCCAGGAAAGGAATTCTGACAGCCTTCTCAAACAGCATAGAAGCAGAGGTCGACTTCAGCAGCATCTCCATGACAGTCTATCCACAAAAGGAACACCTTGAACCTGGCTGCAACTGCTGAGCTTAGGAGGAAAGCAGTCCCCGCATGCTCCGAATGTGATATCTGAATGGTGCCCAGGAAAGGAATTCTGGCAGAAATCTGAAAGACCATAGAAGCAGAAGCCGTCTCCAGCAGCACCTCCACGAGAGTCTATCCACAAAAGGAACAACTTGAAGCTGGCTGCGAATGCAGAGCTTAAGAGGAAAGCAGTAACTGCATGCTACGCATTAGATATCTGGATGGTGCCCAGGAAAGGAATTCTGTGGAATTCTCAAAGAGCATAGAAGCATTGCCCGTCTGTAACAACAACTCCACGAGAGTCTATCCACAAAAGGAACACCTTGAAACTGGCTGCGAATGCAGATCTTAGGAGGAAAGCAGTACCCGCATGCTACGAATTTATATCTGGATGGTGGCCAGGATAGGAATTCTGGCAGAATTCTCAAAGAGCATAGAAGCACAGGCCGTCTCCTGCAGCATCTCCACGAGAGTCTATCCACAAAAGGAACACCTTGAAGCTGGCTGCGGATGCAGAGCTTAGGTTGAAAGCAGTACCCTCATGCTACGAATGTGATATCTGGATGGTGCACAGGAAAGGAATTCTGACAGCCTTCTAAAAGAGCATAGAAGCAGAGCCCGTCTCTAGCAGCATCTCCACGAGAGTCTATCCACAAAAGGAACACCTTGAACCTGGTTGCAAATGCTGAGCTTAGGAGGAAAGCATTCCCCGCATGCTACGAATGTGATATTGAATGGTGCCCAGGAAAGGAATTCTGGCAGAATTCTGAAAGACCATAGAAGCACAGGCCGTCTCCAGCAGCACCACCACAACAGTCTATACACAAAAGGAACACCTTGAACCTGGCTGCGAATGCAGAGCTTAGGAGGAAAGCAGTACCCGCATGCTACGAATTAGATATCTGGATGGTGCCCAGGAAAGGAATTCTGGCAGAATTCTCAAAGAGCATAGAAGCATTGACCGTCTCCTGCAGCACCTCCACGAGAGTCTATCCACAAAAGGAACACATTGAAACTGGCTGAGAATGCAGATCTTAGGAGGAAAGCAGGACCCGCGTGCTACGAATTTATATCTGGATGGTGCCCAGGATAGGAATTCTGGCAGAATTCTCAAAGAGCATTGAAGCACAGGCCGTCTCCTGCAGCATCTCCACGAGAGTCTTTCCACAAAAGGAACACCTTGAAGCTGGCTGCGGATGCAGAGCTTAGGTTGAAAGCAGTACCCGCATGCTACGAATGTGATATGTGGATGGTGCCCAGGAAAGGAATTCTGGCAGAATTCTGAAAGAGCATAGAAGCAGAGCCCGTCTCCAACAGCATCTCCATGAGAGTCTATCCACAAAAGGAACACCTTGTAGCTCCCTGTGAATGCACAGCTTAGGAGCAAAGTAGTACCCTCATGCTACGAATGTGATATCTGGATGGTGCCCAGGAAAGGAATCTGGCAGAATTCTCAAAGCGCATAATAGCAGAGGCAGCCTCCAGCAGCATCTCCACGAGAGTCTATCCACAAAAGGAACACCTTGTTCCTGCCTGCGAATGCACAGCTTAGGAGGAAAGCAGTACGTGCATGCTACGAATGTGATATATGGATGGTGCACAGGAAAGGAATTCTGACAGCCTTCTCAAAGAGCATAGAAGCAGAGGCTGATTTCAGCAGCATCTCCACGAGAATTTATACACAAACGGAACACCTTGAAGCTGGCTGCGAATGCAGAGCTTAGGAGAAAAGCAGTACCCTCATGCTACGAATGTGATATCTGGATGGTCCGCAGTATTGGAATTCTGGCAGAATTCTGAAAGACCATAGAAGCACAGGCCGTCTCCAGCAGCACCTCCACGAGAGTCTATCCACAAAAGGAACACCTTGAAGCTGGCTGCGAATGCAGAGCTTAGGAGGAAAGCAGTAACTGCATGGTACGAATTAGATATCTGGATGGTGCCCAGGAAAGGAATTCTGTCGGAATTCTCAAAGAGCATAGAAGCATTGCCCGTCTCCTGCAGCACCTCCACGAGAGTCTATCCACAAAAGGAACACCTTGTAGCTGGCTGCGGATGCAGAGCTTAGGTTGAAAGCAGTACCCGCATGCTATGAGTGTGATATCTGGATGGTGCCCAGGAAAGGAATTCTGGGAGAATTCTGAAAGAGCATAGAAGCAGAGCCCGTCTCCAGCAGCATCCCCACGAGAGTCTATCCACAAATGGAACACCTTTCAGCTTCCTGCTAATGCACAGCTTAGGAGCCAAGTAGTACCCGCATGCTACGAATGTGAAATCTGAATGGTGCCCAGGAAAGGAATTCTGACAGCCTTCTCAAACAGCATAGAAGCAGACGCTGACTTCAGCCGCATCTCCATGAGAGTCTATCCATAAAAAGAACAGCTTGAAGCTGGCTGCGAATGCAGAGCTTAGGCAGATATTAGTACCCGCATGCTAGGAATGTGATATCTGGATGGTGCACAGGAAAGGAAATCTGCCAGCCTTCTCAAAGAGCAAAGAAGCAGAGGCTGACTTCAGCAGCATCTCCATGAGAGTCTATCCACAAAAGGAACACCTTGACGCTGGTTGCGAATGCAGAGCTTAGGAGGAAAGCAGACCCCGCTTGCTACGAGTGTGATATCTGGATGGTGCCCAGGAAAGGAATTCTGGAAAAATTCTGAAAGACCCTAGAAGCACAGCCCGTCTCCAGCAGCATCTCTACGAGAGTCTATCCTCAAAAGAAACACGTTGTAGCTGTCTGCGAATGAACAGCTTAGGAGGAAAGCAGTACCTGCATGCTACGAATGTGATATCTGGATGGTGCAAAGGAAAGGAATTCTCACAGCCTTCTCAAAGAGCATAGAAGCAGAGCCGGTCTCCAGCAGCATGTCCACGAGAGTCTATCCACAAAAGGAACACCTTGTAGCTGCCTGCGAATGCACAGCTTAGGAACAAACTAGTACCCGCATGCTACGAATGTGAAATCTGGATGGTGCCCAGGAAAAGAATTCTGACAGCCTTCTCAAACAGCATAGAAGCAGATGTCGACTTCAGCAGCATCTCCATGACAGTCTATCCACAAAAGGAACACCTTGAACCTGGCTGCAAATGCTGAGCTTAGGAGGAAAGCAGTCCCCGCATGCTCCGAATGTGATATCTGAATGGTGCCCAGGAAAGGAATTCTGGCAGAAATCTGAAAGACCATAGAAGCACAAGCCGTCTCCAGCAGCACCTCCACGAGAGTCTATCCACAAAAGGAACACCTTGAAGCTGGCTGCGAATGCAGAGCTTAGGAGGAAAGCAGTAACTGCATGCTACGAATGTGATATCTGGATGGAGCCCAGGAATGGAATTCTGGCAGAATTCTGAAAGAGCAGAAAAGCAAAGGCCGTCTTCTGCAGCACCTCCACGTGAGTCTATCCACAAAAGGAACACCTTGTAGCTGGCTGCTAATGCACAGCTTAGGAGCCAAGTAGTACCAGCATGCTACGAATGTGAAATCTGAATGGTGCCCAGGAAAGGAATTCTGACAGCCTTCTCAAACTGCATAGAAGCAGAGGTCGACTTCAGCAGCATCTCCATGAGAGTCTATCCACAAAAGGAACACCTTGAAGCTGGCTGCGAATGCAGAGCTTCGGAGGAAAGCAGTACCCGCATGCTGCGAATTAGATATCTGGATGGTGCCCAGGAATGGAATTCTGGCAGAATTCTGAAAGAGCATAGAACCACAGGCCGTCTCCTGCAGCACCTCCACGAAAGTCTATCCACAAAAGGAACACCTTGATGCTGGCTGCGAATGCAGATCTTAGGAGGAAAGCAGTACCCGCATGCTACGAATTTGATATCTGGAATGTGCCCAGGATAGGAATTCTGGCAGAATTCTCAAAGAGCATAGAAGCACAGGCCGTCTCCTGCAGCATCTCCACGAGAGTCTATCCACAAAAGGAACACCTTGAAGCTGGCTGCGAATGCAGAGGTTAGGTTGAAAGCAGTACCCGCATGCTACGAATGTGATATCTGGAGGGTGCCCAGGAAAGAAATTCTGGCAAAATTCTAAAAGAGCATAGAAACGGAGGCCGTCTCCAGCAGCATCTCCACGAAAATCTATCCACAAATGGAACACCTTGTAGCTGCCTGCGAATGCAGAGCTTAGTAGGAAAGCAGTTCCCGCCTGCTACGAATGTGATATTTGGATGGTGCCCACGAATTGAATTCAGGCAGAATTCTGAAAGAGAATAGAAGCACAGGCCGTCTCCAGCAGCATCTCCACGAGAGTCTATCCACAAAAGCAACCCCTTGAAGCTGGCTGCAAATGCAGAGCCTAGAGGCAAAGCAGTACCTGCATGCTATCAATGTGATATCTGGATGGAGCCCAGGGAAGGAATTCTGGCAGAATTCTCAAAGAGCATAGAAGCAGAGCGAGTCTCCAGCAGCATCTCCACGACAGTCTATCCACAAAAGGAACACCTTGTAGCTGCCTGCGAATGCACAGCTTAGGAGCAAACTAGTACCCGCATGCGACGAATGTGAAATCTGGATGGTGCCCAGGAAAGGAATTCTGACAGCCTTCTCAAACAGCATAGAAGCAGAGGTCGACTTCAGCAGCATCTCCATGAGAGTCTATCCACAAAAGGAACACCTTGAACCTGGCTGCAAATGCAGAGCTTAGGAGAAAAGCAGTCCCCGCATGCTACGAATGTGATATCTGAATGGTGCCCATGAAAGGAATTCTGGCAGAATTCTGAAAGACCATAGAAGCACAGGCCGTCTCCAGCAGCACCTCCACGAGAGTCTATCCACAAAAGGTACACCTTGAAGCTGGCTGCGAATGCAGAGCTTAGGAGGAAAGCAGGAACTGCATGCTACGAATTAGATATCTGGACGTTGCCCAGGAATGGAATTCTGGCGGAATTCTCAAAGAGCATAGAAGCATTGCCCGTCTCTAGCAACATCTCCACGAGAGTCTATCCAGGAAAGGAACACCTTGTAGCTGCCTGCGAATGCACAGCTTAGGAGGAAAGCAGTACCTGCATGCTACGAATGTGATATCTGGATGGTGCACAGGAAAGGAATTCGGACAGCCTTCTAAAAGAGCATAGAAGCAGAGCCCGTCTCCAGCAGCATCTCCACGAGAGTCTATCCACAAAAGGAACACCTTGTAGCTGCCTGTGAATGCACAGCTTAGGAGCAAACTAGTACCCGCATTCTACGAATGTGATATCTGGATGGTGCACAGGAAAGGAATTCTGACAGCCTTCTCAAAGAGCATAGAAGCAGAGGCTGACTTCAGCAGCATCTCCACGAGAATCTATCCACAAACGTAACACATTGAAGCTGGCTGCAAATGCAGAGCTTATGAGAAAAGCAGTACCCGCATGCTACGAATGTGATATCTGGATGGTCCCCAGGATTGGAATTCTGGCAGAATTCTGAAAGAGCAGAGAAGCACAGGCCGTCTTCTGCAGCACCTCCATGAGAGTCTATCCACAAAACGAACACCTTGTAGTTGCCTGCTAATGCACAGCTTAGGAGCCAAGTAGTACCAGCATGCTACGAATGTGAAATCTGAATGGTGCCCAGGAAAGGAATTCTGACAGCCGTCTCAAACAGCATAGAAGCAGAGGTCGACTTCAGCAGCATCTCCATGAGAGTCTATTCACAAAAGGAACACCTTGAAGCTGGCTGCGAATGCAGAGCTTCGGAGGAAAGCAGTACCCGCATGCTACGAATTAGATATCTTGATGGTGCCCAGGAAAGGAATTCTGGCAGAATTCTCAAAGAGCATGGAAGCAGAGCCCGTCTCCAGCAGCATCTCCACGAGACTCTATCCACAAAAGGATCACCTTGTAGCTGCCTGCGAATGCACAGCTTAGGAGCAAACTAGTACCCGCATTCTACGAATGTGATATCTGGATGGTGCACAGGAAAGGAATTCTGACCGCATTCTCAAAGAGCATAGAATCAGAAGCTGACTTCTGGAGCATCTCCACGAGAGTCTATCCACAAAAGGAACACTTTGAAGCTAGCTGCTAATGCAGAGGTTAGGAGAAAAGCAGTACCCGCATGGTACGAATGTGATATCTGGATGGTGCCCAGGAATGGAATTCTGGCAGAATTCTGAAAAAGCATAGAAGCACAGGCCGTCTCCTGCAGCACCTCCACGAGAGTCTATCCACAAAAGGAACACCTTGATGCTGGCTGCGAATGCAGATCTTAGGAGGAAAGCAGTACCCGCATGCTACGAATTTGATATCTGGAATGGGCCCAGGATAGGAATTCTGGCAGAATTCTCAAAGAGCATAGAAGCACAGGCCGTCTCCTGCAGCATCTCCACGAGAGTCTATCCACAAAAGGAACACCTTGAAGCTGGCTGCGAATGCAGAGGTTAGGTTGAAAGCAGTACCCGCATGCTACGAATGTGATATCTGGAGGGTGCCCAGGAAAGGAATTCTGGCAAAATTCTAAAAGAGCATAGAAGCGGAGCCCGTCTCCAGCAGCATCTCCACGAGAATCTATCCTCAAATGGAACACCTTGTAGCTGCTTGCGAATGCAGAGCTTAGTAGGAAAGCAGTACCCGCCTACTACGAATGTGATATTTGGATGGTGCCCACGAATTGAATTCAGGCAGAATTCTGAAAGAGAATAGAAGCACAGGCCGTCTCCAGCAGCATCTCCACGAGAGTCTATCCACAAAAGGAACCCCTTGAAGCTGGCTGCAAATGCAGAGCTTAGAGGCAAAGCAGTACCTGCATGCTACCAATGTGATATCTGGATGGTGCCCAGGGAAGGAATTCTGGCAGAATTCTCAAAGAGCATAGAAGCAGAGCCAGTCTCCAGCAGCATCTCCACGACAGTCTATCCACAAAAGGAACACCTTGTAGCTGCATGCGAATGCACAGCTAAGGAGCAAACTAGTACCCGCATGCGACGAATGTGAAATCTGGATGGTGCCCAGGAAAGGAATTCTGACAGCCTTCTCAAACAGCATAGAAGCAGAGGTCGACTTCAGCAGCATCTCCATGAGAGTCTATCCACAAAAGGAACACCTTGAACCTGGCTGCAAATGCTGACCTTAGGAGGAAAGCAGTTCCCGCATGCTACGAATGTGATATCTGAATGGTGCCCAGGAAAGGAATTCTGGCAGAATTCTGAAAGACCATAGAAGCACAGGCCGTCTCCAGCAGCACCTCCACGAGAGTCTATCCACAAAAGGAACACCTTGAAGCTGGCTGCGAATGCAGAGCTTAGGAGGAAAGCAGTAACTGCATGCTACGAATTAGATATCTGGACGGTGCCCAGGAAAGGAATTCTGGCGGAATTCTCAAAGAGCATAGAAGCATTGCCCGTGTCTAGCAACATCTCCACGAGAGTCTATCCAGGAAAGGAACACCTTGTAGCTGCCTGCGAATGCACAGCTTAGGAGGAAAGCAGTACCTGCATGCTACGAATGTGATATGTGGATGGTGCACAGGAAAGGAATTCTGACAGCCTTCTAAAAGAGCATAGAAGCAGAGCCCGTCTCCAGCAGCATCTCCACGAGAGTCTATCCACAAAAGGAACACCTTGTAGCTGCCTGTGAATGCACAGCTTAGGAGCACACTACTACCCGCATTCTACGAATGTGATGTCTGGATGGTGCACAGGAAAGGAATTCTGACAGCCTTCTCAAAGAGCATAGAAGCAGAGGCTGACTTCAGCAGCATCTCCACGAGAATCTATCCACAAACGGAACACCTTGAAGCTGGATGCAAATGCAGAGCTTATGATATAAGCAGTACCCGCATGCTACGAATGTGATATCTGGATGGTCCCCAGGATTGGAATTCTGGCAGAATTCTGAAAGAGCAGAGAAGCACAGGCCGTCTTCTGCAGCACCTCCACGAGAGTCTATCCACAAAAGGAACACCTTGAAACTGGCTGCGAATGCAGATCTTAGGAGGAAAGCAGTACCCGCATGCTACGAATTTATATCTGGATGGTGCCCAGGATAGGAATTCTGGCAGAATTCTCAAAGAGCATAGAACACAGGCCGTCTCCTGCAACATCTCCACGAGAGTCTATCCACAAAAGGAACACCTTGAAGCTAGCTGCGAATGCAGAGCTTAGGTTGAAAGCAGTACCCGCATGCTATGAGTGTGATATCTGGATGGTGCCCAGGAAAGGAATTCTGGGAGTATTCTGAAAGAGCATAGAAGCAGAGCCCGTCTCCAGCAGCATCCCCACGAGAGTCTATCCACAAATGGAACACCTTTTAGCTTCCTGCTAATGCACAGCTTAGGAGCCAAGTAGTACCCGCATGCTACGAATGTGAAATCTGAATGGTGCCCAGGAAAGGAATTCTGACAGCCTTCTCAAACAGCATAGAAGCAGACGCCGACTTCAGCCGCATCTCCATGATAGTCTATCCATAAAAAGAACAGCTAGAAGCTGGCTGCGAATGCAGAGCTTAGGCAAATATTAGTACCCGCATGCTACGAATGTGATATCTGGATGGTGCACAGGAAAGGAAATCTGCCAGCCTTCTCAAAGAGCAAAGAAGCAGAGGCTGACTTCAGCAGCATCTCCATGAGAGTCTATCCACAAAAGGAACACCTTGAGGCTGGTTGCGAATGCAGAGCTTAGGAGGAAAGCAGCCCCCGCATGCTACGAGTGTGATATCTGGATGGTGCCCAGGAAAGGAATGCTCGAAGAATTCTGAAAGACCCTAGAAGAAGAGCCCGTCTTCAGCAGCATCTCCACGACAGTCTATCCACAAAAGGAACACCTTGAAGCTGGCTGCGGATGCAGAGCTTAGGTTGAAAGCAGTACCCTCATGCTACGAATGTCATATCTGGATGGTGCACAGGAAAGGATTTCTGACAGCCTTCTAAAAGAGCATAGAAGCAGAGCCCGTCTCTAGCAGCATCTCCACGAGAGTCTATCCACAAAAGGAACACCTTGTAGCTGCCTGTGAATGCACAGCTTAGGAGCAAACTAGTACCCGATTTCTACGAATGTGATGTCTGGATGGTGCACAGGAAAGGAATTCTGACAGCCTTCTCAAAGAGCATAGAAGCAGAGGCTGACTTCAGCAGCATCTCCACGAGAATCTATCCACAAACGGAACACATTGAAGCTGGCTGCAAATGCAGAGCTTATGAGAAAAGCAGTACCCGCATGCTACGAATGTGATATCTTGATGGTCCCCAGGATTGGAATTCTGGCAGAATTCTGAAAGAGCAGAGAAGCAAAGGCCGTCTACTGCAGCACCTCCATGAGAGTCTATCCACAAAAGGAACACCTTGTAGCTGCCTGCTAATGCACAGCTTAGGAGCCAAGTAGTACCAGCATGCTACAAATGTGAAATCTGAATGGTGCCCAGGAAAGGAATTCTGGCAGAATTCTCAAAGAGCATGGAAGAAGAGCCCGTCTCCAGCAGCATGTCCACGAGAGTCTATCCACAAAAGGAACACCTTGTAGCTGCCTGCGAATGCACAGCTTATGAACAAACTAGTACCCGCATGCTACGAATGTGAAATCTGGATGGTGCCCAGGAAAGGAATTCTGACAGTCTTCTCAAACAGCATAGAAGCAGAGGTCGACTTCAGCAGCATCTCCATGACAGTCTATCCACAAAAGGAACACCTTGAACCTGGCTGCAAATGCTGACCTTAGGAGGAAAGCAGTCCCCGCATGCTACGAATGTGATATCTGAATGGTGCCCAGGAAAGGAATTCTGGCAGAATTCTGAAAGACCATAGAAGCACAGGCCGTCTCCAGCAGCACCTCCACGAGAGTCTATCCACAAAAGGAACACCTTGAAGCTGGCTGCGAATGCAGAGCTTAGGAGGAAAGCAGTAACTGCATGCTACGAATGTGATATCTGAATGGTGCCCAGGAAAGGAATTCTGGCAGAATTCTGAAAGACCATAGAAGCACAAGCCGTCTCCAGCAGCACCTCCAGGAGAGTCCATCCACAAAAGGAACACCTTGAAGCTGGCTGCGAATGCAGAGCTTAGGAGGAAAGCAGGAACTGCATGCCACGAATTAGATATCTGGATGGTGCCCAGGAAAGGAATTCTGTGGAATTCTCAAAGAGCATAGAAGCATTGCCCGTCTGTAGCAACATCTCCACGAGAGTCTATCCACAAAAGGAACACCTTGAAACTGGCTGCGAATGCAGATCTTAGGAGGAAAGCAGTACCCGCATGCTACGAATTTGATATCTGGAATGTGCCCAGGATAGGAATTCTGGCAGAATTCTCAAAGAGCATAGAAGCACAGGCCGTCTCCTGCAGCATCTCCACGAGAGTCTATCCACAAAAGGAACACCTTGAAGCTGGCTGCGAATGCAGAGGTTAGGTTGAAAGCAGTACCCGCATGCTACGAATGTGATATCTGGAGGGTACCCAGGAAAGGAATTCTGGCAAAATTCTAAAAGAGCATAGAAGCGGAGCCCGTCTCCAGCAGCATCTCCACGAGAATCTATCCTCAAATGGAACACCTTGTAGCTGCCTGCGAATGCAGAGCTTAGTAGGAAAGCAGTACCCGCCTGCTACGAATGTGATATTTGGATGGTGCCCACGAATTGAATTCAGGCAGAATTCTGAAAGAGAATAGAAGCACAGGCCGTGTCCAGCAGCATCTCCACGAGAGTCTATCCACGAAAGCAAGCCCTTGAAGCTGGCTGCAAATGCAGAGCTTAGAGGCAAAGCAGTACCTGCATGCTACCAATGTGATATCTGGATGGTGCCCAGGGAAGGAATTCTGGCAGAATTCTCAAAGAGCATAGAAGCAGAGCCAGTCTCCAGCAGCATCTCCACGACAGTCTATCCACAAAAGGAACACATTGTAGCTGCCTGCGAATGCACAGCTTAGGAGCAAACTAGTACCCGCATGCGACGAATGTGAAATCTGGATGGTGCCCAGGAAAGGAATTCTGACAGCCTTCTCAAACAGCATAGAAGCAGAGGTCGACTTCAGCAGCATCTCCATTAGAGTCTATCCACAAAAGGAACACCTTGAACCTGGCTGCAAATGCTGACCTTAGGAGGAAAGCAGTCCCCGCATGCTACGAATGTGATATCTGAATGGTGCCCAGGAAAGGAATTCTGGCAGAATTCTGAAAGACCATAGAAGCACAGGCCGTCTCCAGCAGCACCTCCACGAGAGTCTATCCACAAAAGGAACACCTTGAAGCTGGCTGCGACTGCAGAGCTTAGGAGGAAAGCAGTAACTGCATGCTACGAATTAGATATCTGGACGGTGCCCAGGAAAGGAATTCTGGCGGAATTCTCAAAGAGCATAGAAGCACAGGCCGTCTCCAGCAGCACCTCCACGAGAGTCTATCCACAAAAGGAACACCTTGAAGCTGGCTGCGAATGCAGAGCTTAGGAGGAAAGCAGTAACTGCATGCTACGAATTAGATATCTGGACGGTGCCCAGGAAAGGAATTCTGGCGGAATTCTCAAAGAGCATAGAAGCATTGCCCGTGTCTCGCAACATCTCCACGAGAGTCTATCCAGGAAAGGAACACCTTGTAGCTGCCTGCGAATGCACAGCTTAGGAGGAAAGCAGTACCTGCATGCTACGAATGTGATATCTGGATGGTGCACAGGAAAGGAATTCTGACAGCCTTCTAAAAGAGCATAGAAGCAGAGCCGGTCTCCAGCAGCATGTCCACGAGAGTCTATCCACAAAAGGAACACCTTGTAGCTGCCTGTGAATGCACAGCTTAGGAGCACACTACTACCCGCATTCTACGAATGTGATGTCTGGATGGTGCACAGGAAAGGAATTCTGACAGCCTTCTCAAAGAGCATAGAAGCAGAGGCTGACTTCAGCAGCATCTCCACGAGAATCTATCCACAAACGGAACACCTTGAAGCTGGCTACAAATGCAGAGCTTATGATATAAGCAGTACCCGCATGCTACGAATGTGATATCTGGATGGTCCCCAGGATTGGAATTCTGGCAGAATTCTGAAAGAGCAGAGAAGCACAGCCCGTCTTCTGCAGCACCTCCACGAGAGTCTATCCACAAAAGGAACACCTTGAAACTGGCTGCGAATGCAGATCTTAGGAGGAAAGCAGTACCCGCATGCTACGAATTTATATCTGGATGGTGCCCAGGATAGGAATTCTGGCAGAATTCTCAAAGAGCATAGAACACAGGCCGTCTCCTGCAGCATCTCCACGAGAGTCTATCCACAAAAGGAACACCTTGAAGCTAGCTGCGAATGCAGAGGTTAGGTTGAAAGCAGTAGCCGCATGCTATGAGTGTGATATCTGGATGGTGCCCAGGAAAGGAATTCTGGGAGAATTCTGAAAGAGCATAGAAGCAGAGCCCGTCTCCAGCACATCCCCACGAGAGTCTATCCACAAATGGAACACCTTTTAGCTTCCTGCTAATGCACAGCTTAGGAGCCAAGTAGTACCCGCATGCTACGAATGTGAAATCTGAATGGTGCCCAGGAAAGGAATTCTGACAGCCTTCTCAAACAGCATAGAAGCAGACGCCGACTTCAGCCGCATCTCCATGATAGTCTATCCATAAAAAGAACAGCTAGAAGCTGGCTGCGAATGCAGAGCTTAGGCAAATATTAGTACCCGCATGCTACGAATGTGATATCTGGATGGTGCACAGGAAAGGAAATCTGCCAGCCTTCTCAAAGAGCAAAGAAGCAGAGGCTGACTTCAGCAGCATCTCCATGAGAGTCTATCCACAAAAGGAACACCTTGACGCTGGTTGCGAATGCAGAGCTTAGGAGGAAAGCAGCCCCCGCATGCTACGAGTGTGATATCTGGATGGTGCCCAGGAAAGGAATTCTCGAAGAATTCTGAAAGACCCTAGAAGAAGAGCCCGTCTCCAGCAGCATCTCCACGAGAGTCTATCCACAAAAGAAACACGTTGTAGCTGCCTGCGAATGAACAGCTTAGGAGGAAAGCAGTACCTGCATGCTACGAATGTGATATCTGGATGGTGCAAAGGAAAGGAATTCTCACAGCCTTCTCAAAGAGCATAGAAGAAGAGCCGGTCTCCAGCAGCATGTCCACGAGAGTCTATCCACAAAAGGAACACCTTGTAGCTGCCTGCGAATGCACAGCTTAGGAACAAACTAGTACCCGCATGCTACGAATGTGAAATCTGGATGGTGCCCAGGAAAGGAATTCTGACAGTCTTCTCAAACAGCATAGAAGCAGAGGTCGACTTCAGCAGCATCTCCATGACAGTCTATCCACAAAAGGAACACCTTGAACCTGGCTGCAAATGCTGACCTTAGGAGGAAAGCAGTCCCCGCATGCTACGAATGTGATATCTGAATGGTGCCCAGGAAAGGAATTCTGGCAGAATTCTGAAAGACCATAGAAGCACAAGCCGTCTCCAGCAGCACCTCCAGGAGAGTCCATCCACAAAAGGAACACCTTGAAGCTGGCTGCGAATGCAGAGCTTAGGAGGAAAGCAGGAACTGCATGCCACGAATTAGATATCTGGATGGTGCCCAGGAAAGGAATTCTGTGGAATTCTCAAAGAGCATAGAAGCATTGCCCGTCTGTAGCAACATCTCCACGAGAGTCTATCCACAAAAGGAACACCTTGAAACTGGCTGCGAATGCAGATCTTAGGAGGAAAGCAGTACCCGCATGCTACGAATTTATATCTGGATGGTGCCCAGGATAGGAATTCTGGCAGAATTCTCAAAGAGCATAGAAGCACAGGCTGTCTCCTGCAGCATCTCCACGAGAGTCTATGCACAAAAGGAACACCTTGAAGCTGGCTGCGGATGCAGAGCTTAGGTTGAAAGCAGTACCCTCATGCTACGAATGTGATATCTGGATGGTGCACAGGAAAGGAATTCTGACAGCCTTCTAAAAGAGCATAGAAGCAGAGCCCGTCTCTAGCAGCATCTCCACGAGAGTCTATCCACAAAAGGAACACCTTGTAGCTGCCTGTGAATTCACAGCTTAGGAGCAAAGGAGTACCCGCATTCTACGAATGTGATGTCTGGATGGTGCACAGGAAAGGAATTCTGACAGCCTTCTCAAAGAGCATAGAAGCAGAGGCTGACTTCAGCAGCATCTCCACGAGAATCTATCCACAAACGGAACACATTGAAGCTGGCTGCCAATGCAGAGCTTATGAGAAAAGCAGTACCCGCATGCTACGAATGTGATATCTGGATGGTCCCCAGGATTGGAATTCTGGCAGAATTCTGAAAGAGCAGAGAAGCACAGGCCGTCTTCTGCAGCACCTCCATGAGAGTCTATCCACAAAAGGAACACCGTGTAGTTGCCTGCTAATGCACAGCTTAGGAGCCAAGTAGTACCAGCATGCTACGAATGTGAAATCTGAATGGTGCCCAGGAAAGGAATTCTGACAGCCTTCTCAAACAGCATAGAAGCAGAGGTCGACTTCAGCAGCATCTCCATGAGAGTCTATTCACAAAAGGAACACCTTGAAGCTGGCTGCGAATGCAGAGCTTCGGAGGAAAGCAGTACCCGCATGCTACGAATTAGATATCTTGATGGTGCCCAGGAAAGGAATTCTGGCAGAATTCTCAAAGAGCATGGAAGCAGAGCCCGTCTCCAGCAGCATCTCCACGAGACTCTATCCACAAAAGGATCACCTTGTAGCTGCCTGCGAATGCACAGCTTAGGAGCAAACTAGTACCCGCATTCTACGAATGTGATATCAGGATGGTGCACAGGAAAAGAATTCTGACCGCCTTCTCAAAGAGCATAGAATCAGAGGCTGACTTCTGCAGCATCTCCACGAGAGTCTATCCACAAAAGGAACACTTTGAAGCTAGCTGCTAATGCAGAGGTTAGGAGAAAAGCAGTACCCGCATGGTACGAATGTGATATCTGGATGGTGCCCAGGAATGGAATTCTGGCAGAATTCTGAAAAAGCATAGAAGCACAGGCCGTCTCCTGCAGCACCTCCACGAGAGTCTATCCACAAAAGGAACACATTGATGCTGACTGCGAATGCAGATCTTAGGAGGAAAGCAGTACCCGCATGCTACGAATTTGATATCTGGAATGTGCCCAGGATAGGAATTCTGGCAGAATTCTCATAGAGCATAGAAGCACAGGCCGTCTCCTGCAGCATCTCCACGAGAGTCTATCCACAAAAGGAACACCTTGAAGCTGGCTGCGAATGCAGAGGTTAGGTTGAAAGCAGTACCCGCATGCTACGAATGTGATATCTGGAGGGTACCCAGGAAAAGAATTCTGGCAAAATTCTAAAAGAGCATAGAAGCGGAGCCCGTCTCCAGCAGCATCTCCACGAGAATCTATCCTCAAATGGAACACCTTGTAGCTGCCTGCGAATGCAGAGCTTAGTAGGAAAGCAGTACCCGCCTGCTACGAATGTGATATTTGGATGGTGCCCACGAATTGAATTCAGGCAGAATTCTGAAAGAGAATAGAAGCACAGGCCGTGTCCAGCAGCATCTCCACGAGAGTCTATCCACGAAAGCAAGCCCTTGAAGCTGGCTGCAAATGCAGAGCTTAGAGGCAAAGCAGTACCTGCATGCTACCAATTTGATATCTGGATGGTGCCCAGGGATGGAATTCTGGCAGAATTCTCAAAGAGCATAGAAGCAGAGCCAGTCTCCAGCAGCATCTCCACGACAGTCTATCCACAAAAGGAACACATTGTAGCTGCCTGCGAATGCACAGCTTAGGAGCAAACTAGTACCCGCATGCGACGAATGTGAAATCTGGATGGTGCCCAGGAAAGGAATTCTGACAGCCTTCTCAAACAGCATAGAAGCAGAGGTCGACTTCAGCAGCATCTCCATTAGAGTCTATCCACAAAAGGAACACCTTGAACCTGGCTGCAAATGCTGACCTTAGGAGGAAAGCAGTCCCCGCATGCTACGAATGTGATATCTGAATGGTGCCCAGGAAAGGAATTCTGGCAGAATTCTGAAAGACCATAGAAGCACAGGCCGTCTCCAGCAGCACCTCCACGAGAGTCTATCCACAAAAGGAACACCTTGAAGCTGGCTGCGAATGCAGAGCTTAGGAGGAAAGCAGTAACTGCATGCTACGAATTAAATATCTGGACGGTGCCCAGGAAA
This sequence comes from Kogia breviceps, assembly GCF_026419965.1. Taxonomy (NCBI): domain Eukaryota; kingdom Metazoa; phylum Chordata; class Mammalia; order Artiodactyla; family Physeteridae; genus Kogia; species Kogia breviceps. The sequence continues at coordinate 36,654,151 of NC_081325.1, forward strand.
GGAATTCTGGCGGAATTCTCAAAGAGCATAGAAGCACAGGCCGTCTCCAGCAGCACCTCCACGAGAGTCTATCCACAAAAGGAACACCTTGAAGCTGGCTGCGAATGCAGAGCTTAGGAGGAAAGCAGTAACTGCATGCTACGAATGTGATATCTGAATGGTGCCCAGGAAAGGAATTCTGGCAGAATTCTGAAAGACCATAGAAGCACAGGCCGTCTCCAGCAGCACCTCCACGAGAGTCTATCCACAAAAGGAACACCTTGAAGCTGGCTGCGAATGCAGAGCTTAGGAGGAAAGCAGTAACTGCATGCTACGAATTAGATATCTGGACGGTGCCCAGGAAAGGAATTCTGGCGGAATTCTCAAAGAGCATAGAAGCATTGCCCGTGTCTAGCAACATCTCCACGAGAGTCTATCCAGGAAAGGAACACCTTGTAGCTGCCTGCGAATGCACAGCTTAGGAGGAAAGCAGTACCTGCATGCTACGAATGTGATATCTGGATGGTGCACAGGAAAGGAATTCTGACAGCCTTCTAAAAGAGCATAGAAGCAGAGCCCGTCTCCAGCAGCATCTCCACGAGAGTCTATCCACAAAAGGAACACCTTGTAGCTGCCTGTGAATGCACAGCTTAGGAGCACACTACTACCCGCATTCTACGAATGTGATGTCTGGATGGTGCACAGGAAAGGAATTCTGACAGCCTTCTCAAAGAGCATAGAAGCAGAGGCTGACTTCAGCAGCATCTCCACGAGAATCTATCCACAAACGGAACACCTTGAAGCTGGCTGCAAATGCAGAGCTTATGATATAAGCAGTACCCGCATGCTACGAATGTGATATCTGGATGGTCCCCAGGATTGGAATTCTGGCAGAATTCTGAAAGAGCAGAGAAGCAAAGCCCGTCTTCTGCAGCACCTCCACGAGAGTCTATCCACAAAAGGAACACCTTGAAACTGGCTGCGAATGCAGATCTTAGGAGGAAAGCAGTACCCGCATGCTACGAATTTATATCTGGATGGTGCCCAGGATAGGAATTCTGGCAGAATTCTCAAAGAGCATAGAACACAGGCCGTCTCCTGCAGCATCTCCACGAGAGTCTATCCACAAAAGGAACACCTTGAAGCTAGCTGCGAATGCAGCGGTTAGGTTGAAGGCAGTACCCGCATGCTATGAGTGTGATATCTGGATGGTGCCCAGGAAAGGAATTCTGGGAGAATTCTGAAAGAGCATAGAAGCAGAGCCCGTCTCCAGCAGCATCCCCACGAGAGTCTATCCACAAATGGAACACCTTTTAGCTTCCTGCTAATGCACAGCTTAGGAGCCAAGTAGTACCCGCATGCTACGAATGTGAAATCTGAATGGTGCCCAGGAAAGGAATTCTGACAGCCTTCTCAAACAGCATAGAAGCAGACGCCGACTTCAGCCGCATCTCCATGATAGTCTATCCATAAAAAGAACAGCTAGAAGCTGGCTGCGAATGCAGAGCTTAGGCAAATATTAGTACCCGCATGCTACGAATGTGATATCTGGATGGTGCACAGGAAAGGAAATCTGCCAGCCTTCTCAAAGAGCAAAGAAGCAGAGGCTGACTTCAGCAGCATCTCCATGAGAGTCTATCCACAAAAGGAACACCTTGACGCTGGTTGCGAATGCAGAGCTTAGGAGGAAAGCAGCCCCCGCATGCTACGAGTGTGATATCTGGATGGTGCCCAGGAAAGGAATTCTCGAAGAATTCTGAAAGACCCTAGAAGAAGAGCCCGTCTCCAGCAGCATCTCCACGAGAGTCTATCCAAAAAAGAAACACGTTGTAGCTGCCTGCGAATGAACAGCTTAGGAGGAAAGCAGTACCTGCATGCTACGAATGTGATATCTGGATGGTGCAAAGGAAAGGAATTCTCACAGCCTTCTCAAAGAGCATAGAAGCAGAGCCGGTCTCCAGCAGCATGTCCACGAGAGTCTATCCACAAAAGGAACACCTTGTAGCTGCCTGCGAATGCACAGCTTAGGAACAAACTAGTACCCGCATGCTACGAATGTGAAATCTGGATGGTGCCCAGGAAAGGAATTCTGACAGTCTTCTCAAACAGCATAGAAGCAGAGGTCGACTTCAGCAGCATCTCCATGACAGTCTATCCACAAAAGGAACACCTTGAACCTGGCTGCAAATGCTGACCTTAGGAGGAAAGCAGTCCCCGCATGCTACGAATGTGATATCTGAATGGTGCCCAGGAAAGGAATTCTGGCAGAATTCTGAAAGACCATAGAAGCACAAGCCGTCTCCAGCAGCACCTCCACGAGAGTCTATCCACAAAAGGAACACCTTGAAGCTGGCTGCGAATGCAGAGCTTAGGAGGAAATCAGTAACTGCATGCTACGCATTAGATATCTGGATGGTGCCCAGGAAAGGAATTCTGTGGAATTCTCAAAGAGCATAGAAGCATTGCCCGTCTGTAGCAACATCTCCACGAGAGTCTATCCACAAAAGGAACACCTTGAAACTGGCTGCGAATGCAGATCTTAGGAGGAAAGCAGTACCCGCATGCTACGAATTTATATCTGGATGGTGCCCAGGATAGGAATTCTGGCAGAATTCTCAAAGAGAATAGAAGCACAGGCCGTCTCCTGCAGCATCTCCACGAGAGTCTATCCACAAAAGGAACACCTTGAAGCTGGCTGCGGATGCAGAGCTTAGGTTGAAAGCAGTACCCTCATGCTACGAATGTGATATCTGGATGGTGCACAGGAAAGGAATTCTGACAGCCTTCTAAAAGAGCATAGAAGCAGAGCCCGTCTCTAGCAGCATCTCCATGAGAGTCTATCCACAAAAGGAACACCTTGTAGCTGCCTGTGAATGCACAGCTTAGGAGCAAACTAGTACCCGCATTCTACGAATGTGATGTCTGGATGGTGCACAGGACAGGAATTCTGACAGCCTTCTCAAAGAGCATAGAAGCAGAGGCTGACTTCAGCAGCATCTCCACGAGAATCTATCCACAAACGGAACACATTGAAGCTGGCTGCAAATGCAGAGCTTATGAGAAAAGCAGTACCCGCATGCTACGAATGTGATATCTGGATGGTCCCCAGAATTGGAATTCTGGCAGAATTCTGAAAGAGCAGAGAAGCACAGGCCGTCTTCTGCAGCACCTCCATGAGAGTCTATCCACAAAACGAACACCGTGTAGTTGCCTGCTAATGCACAGCTTAGGAGCCAAGTAGTACCAGCATGCTACGAATGTGAAATCTGAATGGTGCCCAGGAAAGGAATTCTGACAGCCTTCTCAAACAGCATAGAAGCAGAGGTCGACTTCAGCAGCATCTCCATGAGAGTCTATCCACAAAAGGAACACCTTGAAGCTGGCTGCGAATGCAGAGCTTCGGAGGAAAGCAGTACCCGCATGCTACGAATTAGATATCTGGATGGTGCCCAGGAAAGGAATTCTGGCAGAATTCTCAAAGAGCATGGAAGCAGAGCCCGTCTCCAGCAGCATCTCCACGAGACTCTATCCACAAAAGGATCACCTTGTAGCTGCCTGCGAATGCACAGCTTAGGAGCAAACTAGTACCCGCATTCTACGAATGTGATATCTGGATGGTGCACAGGAAAAGAATTCTGACCGCCTTCTCAAAGAGCATAGAATCAGAGGCTGACTTCTGCAGCATCTCCACGAGAGTCTATCCACAAAAGGAACACTTTGAAGCTAGCTGCTAATGCAGAGGTTAGGAGAAAAGCAGTACCCGCATGGTACGAATGTGATATCTGGATGGTGCCCAGGAATGGAATTCTGGCAGAATTCTGAAAAAGCATAGAAGCACAGGCCGTCTCCTGCAGCACCTCCACGAGAGTCTATCCACAAAAGGAACACCTTGATGCTGACTGCGAATGCAGATCTTAGGAGGAAAGCAGTACCCGCATGCTACGAATTTGATATCTGGAATGTGCCCAGGATAGGAATTCTGGCAGAATTCTCAAAGAGCATAGAAGCACAGGCCGTCTCCTGCAGCATCTCCACGAGAGTCTATCCACAAAAGGAACACCTTGAAGCTGGCTGCGAATGCAGAGGTTAGGTTGAAAGCAGTACCCGCATGCTACGAATGTGATATCTGGAGGGTGCCCAGGAAAGGAATTCTGGCAAAATTCTAAAAGAGCATAGAAGCGGAGCCCGTCTCCAGCAGCATCTCCATGAGAATCTATCCACAAATGGAACACCTTGTAGCTGCCTGCGAATGCAGAGCTTAGTAGGAAAGCAGTACCCGCCTGCTACGAATGTGATATTTGGATGGTGCCCACGAATTGAATTCAGGCAGAATTCTGAAAGAGAATAGAAGCACAGGCCGTGTCCAGCAGCATCTCCACGAGAGTCTATCCACGAAAGCAAGCCCTTGAAGCTGGCTGCAAATGCAGAGCTTAGAGGCATAGCAGTACCTGCATGCTACCAATGTGATATCTGGATGGTGCCCAGGGAAGGAATTCTGGCAGAATTCTCAAAGAGCATAGAAGCAGAGCCAGTCTCCAGCAGCATCTCCACGACAGTCTATCCACAAAAGGAACACATTGTAGCTGCCTGCGAATGCACAGCTTAGGAGCAAACTAGTACCCGCATGCGACGAATGTGAAATCTGGATGGTGCCCAGGAAAGGAATTCTGACAGCCTTCTCAAACAGCATAGAAGCAGAGGTCGACTTCAGCAGCATCTCCATTAGAGTCTATCCAAAAAAGGAACACCTTGAACCTGGCTGCAAATGCTGACCTTAGGAGGAAAGCAGTCCCCGCATGCTACGAATGTCATATCTGAATGGTGCCCAGGAAAGGAATTCTGGCAGAATTCTGAAAGACAATAGAAGCACAGGCCGTCTCCAGCAGCACCTCCACGAGAGTCTATCCACAAAAGGAACACCTTGAAGCTGGCTGCGAATGCAGAGCTTAGGAGGAAAGCAGTAACTGCATGCTACGAATTAGATATCTGGACGGTGCCCAGGAAAGGAATTCTGGCGGAATTCTCAAAGAGCATAGAAGCACAGGCCGTCTCCAGCAGCACCTCCACGAGAGTCTATCCACAAAAGGAACACCTTGAAGCTGGCTGCGAATGCAGAGCTTAGGAGGAAAGCAGTAACTGCATGCTACGAATGTGATATCTGAATGGTGCCCAGGAAAGGAATTCTGGCAGAATTCTGAAAGACCATAGAAGCACAGGCCGTCTCCAGCAGCACCTCCACGAGAGTCTATCCACAAAAGGAACACCTTGAAGCTGGCTGCGAATGCAGAGCTTAGGAGGAAAGCAGTAACTGCATGCTACGAATTAGATATCTGGACGGTGCCCAGGAAAGGAATTCTGGCGGAATTCTCAAAGAGCATAGAAGCATTGCCCGTGTCTAGCAACATCTCCACGAGAGTCTATCCAGGAAAGGAACACCTTGTAGCTGCCTGCGAATGCACAGCTTAGGAGGAAAGCAGTACCTGCATGCTACGAATGTGATATCTGGATGGTGCACAGGAAAGGAATTCTGACAGCCTTCTAAAAGAGCATAGAAGCAGAGCCCGTCTCCAGCAGCATCTCCACGAGAGTCTATCCACAAAAGGAACACCTTGTAGCTGCCTGTGAATGCACAGCTTAGGAGCACACTACTACCCGCATTCTACGAATGTGATGTCTGGATGGTGCACAGGAAAGGAATTCTGACAGCCTTCTCAAAGAGCATAGAAGCAGAGGCTGACTTCAGCAGCATCTCCACGAGAATCTATCCACAAACGGAACACCTTGAAGCTGGCTGCAAATGCAGAGCTTATGATATAAGCAGTACCCGCATGCTACGAATGTGATATCTGGATGGTCCCCAGGATTGGAATTCTGGCAGAATTCTGAAAGAGCAGAGAAGCACAGGCCGTCTTCTGCAGCACCTCCACGAGAGTCTATCCACAAAAGGAACACCTTGAAACTGGCTGCGAATGCAGATCTTAGGAGGAAAGCAGTACCCGCATGCTACGAATTTATATCTGGATGGTGCCCAGGATAGGAATTCTGGCAGAATTCTCAAAGAGCATAGAACACAGGCCGTCTCCTGCAGCATCTCCACGAGAGTCTATCCACAAAAGGAACACCTTGAAGCTAGCTGCGAATGCAGAGCTTAGGTTGAAAGCAGTACCCGCATGCTATGAGTGTGATATCTGGATGGTGCCCAGGAAAGGAATTCTGGGAGAATTCTGAAAGAGCATAGAAGCAGATCCCGTCTCCAGCAGCATCCCCACGAGAGTCTATCCACAAATGGAACACCTTTTAGCTTCCTGCTAATGCACAGCTTAGGAGCCAAGTAGTACCCGCATGCTACGAATGTGAAATCTGAATGGTGCCCAGGAAAGGAATTCTGACAGCCTTCTCAAACAGCATAGAAGCAGACGCCGACTTCAGCCGCATCTCCATGATAGTCTATCCATAAAAAGAACAGCTAGAAGCTGGCTGCGAATGCAGAGCTTAGGCAAATATTAGTACCCGCATGCTACGAATGTGATATCTGGATGGTGCACAGGAAAGGAAATCTGCCAGCCTTCTCAAAGAGCAAAGAAGCAGAGGCTGACTTCAGCAGCATCTCCATGAGAGTCTATCCACAAAAGGAACACCTTGACGCTGGTTGCGAATGCAGAGCTTAGGAGGAAAGCAGCCCCCGCATGCTACGAGTGTGATATCTGGATGGTGCCCAGGAAAGGAATTCTCGAAGAATTCTGAAAGACCCTAGAAGAAGAGCCCGTCTCCAGCAGCATCTCCACGAGAGTCTATCCAAAAAAGAAACACGTTGTAGCTGCCTGCGAATGAACAGCTTAGGAGGAAAGCAGTACCTGCATGCTACGAATGTGATATCTGGATGGTGCAAAGGAAAGGAATTCTCACAGCCTTCTCAAAGAGCATAGAAGCAGAGCCGGTCTCCAGCAGCATGTCCACGAGAGTCTATCCACAAAAGGAACACCTTGTAGCTGCCTGCGAATGCACAGCTTAGGAACAAACTAGTACCCGCATGCTACGAATGTGAAATCTGGATGGTGCCCAGGAAAGGAATTCTGACAGTCTTCTCAAACAGCATAGAAGCAGAGGTCGACTTCAGCAGCATATCCATGACAGTCTATCCACAAAAGGAACACCTTGAACCTGGCTGCAAAAGCTGACCTTAGGAGGAAAGCAGTCCCCGCATGCTACGAATGTGATATCTGAATGGTGCCCAGGAAAGGAATTCTGGCAGAATTCTGAAAGACCATAGAAGCACAAGCCGTCTCCAGCAGCACCTCCACGAGAGTCTATCCACAAAAGGAACACCTTGAAGCTGGCTGCGAATGCAGAGCTTAGGAGGAAAGCAGTAACTGCATGCTACGCATTAGATATCTGGATGGTGCCCAGGAAAGGAATTCTGTGGAATTCTCAAAGAGCATAGAAGCATTGCCCGTCTGTAGCAACATCTCCACGAGAGTCTATCCACAAAAGGAACACCTTGAAACTGGCTGCGAATGCAGATCTTAGGAGGAAAGCAGTACCCGCATGCTACGAATTTATATCTGGATGGTGCCCAGGATAGGAATTCTGGCAGAATTCTCCAAGAACATAGAAGCACAGGCCGTCTCCTGCAGCATCTCCACGAGAGTCTATCCACAAAAGGAACACCTTGAAGCTGGCTGCGGATGCAGAGCTTAGGAGGAAAGCAGTAACTGCATGCTACGAATGTGATATCTGAATGGTGCCCAGGAAAGGAATTCTGGCAGAATTCTGAAAGACCATAGAAGCACAGGCCGTCTCCAGCAGCACCTCCACGAGAGTCTATCCACAAAAGGAACACCTTGAAGCTGGCTGCGAATGCAGAGCTTAGGAGGAAAGCAGTAACTGCATGCTACGAATTAGATATCTGGACGGTGCCCAGGAAAGGAATTCTGGCGGAATTCTCAAAGAGCATAGAAGCATTGCCCGTGTCTAGCAACATCTCCACGAGAGTCTATCCAGGAAAGGAACACCTTGTAGCTGCCTGCGAATGCACAGCTTAGGAACAAACTAGTACCCGCATGCTACGAATGTGAAATCTGGATGGTGCCCAGGAAAGGAATTCTGACAGTCTTCTCAAACAGCATAGAAGCAGAGGTCGACTTCAGCAGCATCTCCATGACAGTCTATCCACAAAAGGAACACCTTGAACCTGGCTGCAAATGCTGACCTTTGGAGGAAAGCATTCCCCGCATGCTACGAATGTGATATCTGAATGGTGCCCAGGAAAGGAATTCTGGCAGAATTCTGAAAGACCATAGAAGCACAAGCCGTCTCCAGCAGCACCTCCACGAGAGTCTATCCACAAAAGGAACACCTTGAAGCTGGCTGCGAATGCAGAGCTTAGGAGGAAAGCAGTAACTGCATGCTACGCATTAGATATCTGGATGGTGCCCAGGAAAGGAATTCTGTGGAATTCTCAAAGAGCATAGAAGCATTGCCCGTCTGTAGCAACATCTCCACGAGAGTCTATCCACAAAAGGAACACCTTGAAACTGGCTGCGAATGCAGATCTTAGGAGGAAAGCAGTACCCGCATGCTACGAATTTATATCTGGATGGTGCCCAGGATAGGAATTCTGGCAGAATTCTCAAAGAGCATAGAAGCACAGGCCGTCTCCTGCAGCATCTCCACGAGAGTCTATCCACAAAAGGAACACCTTGAAGCTGGCTGCGGATGCAGAGCTTAGGAGGAAAGCAGTAACTGCATGCTACGAATGTGATATCTGAATGGTGCCCAGGAAAGGAATTCTGGCAGAATTCTGAAAGACCATAGAAGCACAGGCCGTCTCCAGCAGCACCTCCACGAGAGTCTATCCACAAAAGGAACACCTTGAAGCTGGCTGCGAATGCAGAGCTTAGGAGGAAAGCAGTAACTGCATGCTACGAATTAGATATCTGGACGGTGCCCAGGAAAGGAATTCTGGCGGAATTCTCAAAGAGCATAGAAGCATTGCTCGTGTCTAGCAACATCTCCACGAGAGTCTATCCAGGAAAGGAACACCTTGTAGCTGCCTGCGAATGCACAGCTTAGGAGGAAAGCAGTACCTGCATGCTACGAATGTGATATCTGGATGGTGCACAGGAAAGGAATTCTGACAGCCTTCTAAAAGAGCATAGAAGCAGAGGCTGACTTCAGCAGCATCTCCACGAGAATCTATCCACAAACGGAACACCTTGAAGCTGGCTGCAAATGCAGAGCTTATGATATAAGCAGTACCCGCATGCTACGAATGTGATATCTGGATGGTCCCCAGGATTGGAATTCTGGCAGAATTCTGAAAGAGCAGAGAAGCACAGGCCGTCTTCTGCAGCACCTCCACGAGAGTCTATCCACAAAAGGAACACCTTGAAACTGGCTGCGAATGCAGATCTAAGGAGGAAAGCAGTACCCGCATGCTACGAATTTATATCTGGATGGTGCCCAGGATAGGAATTCTGGCAGAATTCTCAAAGAGCATAGAACACAGGCCGTCTCCTGCAGCATCTCCACGAGAGTCTATCCACAAAAGGAACACCTTGAAGCTAGCTGCGAATGCAGAGCTTAGGTTGAAAGCAGTACCCGCATGCTATGAGTGTGATATCTGGATGGTGCCCAGGAAAGGAATTCTGGGAGAATTCTGAAAGAGCATAGAAGCAGAGCCCGTCTCCAGCAGCATCCCCACGAGAGTCTATCCACAAATGGAACACCTTTTAGCTTCCTGCTAATGCACAGCTTAGGAGCCAAGTAGTACCCGCATGCTACGAATGTGAAATCTGAATGGTGCCCAGGAAAGGAATTCTGACAGCCTTCTCAAACAGCATAGAAGCAGACGCCGACTTCAGCCGCATCTCCATGATAGTCTATCCATAAAAAGAACAGCAAGAAGCTGGCTGCGAATGCAGAGCTTAGGCAAATATTAGTACCCGCATGCTACGAATGTGATATCTGGATGGTGCCCAGGAAAGGAATTCTCGAAGAATTCTGAAAGACCATAGAAGCACAGGCCGTCTCCAGCAGCACCTCCACGAGAGTCTATCCACAAAAGGAACACCTTGAAGCTGGCTGCGAATGCATAGGTTAGGTTGAAAGCAGTACCCGCATGCTACGAATGTGATATCTGGAGGGTGCCCAGGAAAGTAATTCTGGCAAAATTCTAAAAGAGCATAGAAGCGGAGCCCTTCTCCAGCAGCATCTCCACGAGAATCTATCCTCAAATGGAACACCTTGTAGCTGCCTGCGAATGCAGAGCTTAGTAGGAAAGCAGTACCCGCCTGCTACGAATGTGATATTTGGATGGTGCCCACGAATGAATTCAGGCAGAATTCTGAAAGAGAATAGAAGCACAGGCCGTCTCCAGCAGCATCTCCACGAGAGTCTATCCACAAAAGGAACCCCTTGAAGCTGGCTGCAAATGCAGAGCTTAGAGGCAAAGCAGTACCTGCATGCTACCAATGTGATATCTGGATGGTGCCCAGGGAAGGAATTCTGGCAGAATTCTCAAAGAGCATAGAAGCAGAGCCAGTCTCCAGCAGCATCTCCACGACAGTCTATCCACAAAAGGAACACCTTGTAGCTGCCTGTGAATGCACAGCTTAGGAGCAAACTAGTACCCGCATTCTACGAATGTGATGTCTGGATGGTGCACAGGAAAGGAATTCTGACAGCCTTCTCAAAGAGCATAGAAGCAGAGGCTGACTTCAGCAGCATCTCCACGAGAATCTATCCACAAACGGAACACATTGAAGCTGGCTGCAAATGCAGAGCTTATGAGAAAAGCAGTACCCGCATGCTACGAATGTGATATCTTGATGGTCCCCAGGATTGGAATTCTGGCAGAATTCTGAAAGAGCAGAGAAGCAAAGGCCGTCTACTGCAGCACCTCCATGAGAGTCTATCCACAAAAGGAACACCTTTTAGCTGCCTGCTAATGCACAGCTTAGGAGCCAAGTAGTACCAGCATGCTACGAATGTGAAATCTGAATGGTGCCCAGGAAAGGAATTCTGACAGCCTTCTCAAACTGCATAGAAGCAGAGGTCGACTTCAGCAGCATCTCCATGAGAGTCTATCCACAAAAGGAACACCTTTAAGCTGGCTGCGAATGCAGAGCTTCGGAGGAAAGCAGTACCCGCATGCTGCGAATTAGATATCTGGATGGTGCCCAGGAATGGAATTCTGGCAGAATTCTGAAAGACCATAGAAGCACAGGCCGTCTCCTGCAGCACCTCCACGAAAGTCTATCCACAAAAGGAATACCTTGATGCTGGCTGCGAATGCAGATCTTAGGAGGAAAGCAGTACCCGCATGCTACGAATTTGATATCTGGAATGTGCCCAGGATAGGAATTCTGGCAGAATTCTCAAAGAGCATAGAAGCACAGGCCGTCTCCTGCAGCATCTCCACGAGAGTCTATCCACAAAAGGAACACCTTGAAGCTGGCTGCGAATGCAGAGGTTAGGTTGAAAGCAGTACCCGCATGCTACGAATGTGATATCTGGAGGGTGCCCAGGAAAGGAATTCTGGCAAAATTCTAAAAGAGCATAGAAACGGAGCCCGTCTCCAGCAGCATCTCCACGAGAATCTATCCACAAATGGAACACATTGTAGCTGCCTGCGAATGCAGATCTTAGTAGGAAAGCAGTTCCCACCTGCTACGAATGTGATATTTGGATGGTGCCCACGAATTGAATTCAGGCAGAATTCTGAAAGAGAATAGAAGCACAGGCCGTCTCCAGCAGCATCTCCACGAGAGTCTATCCACAAAAGGAACCCCTTGAAGCTGGCTGCAAATGCAGAGCTTAGAGGCAAAGCAGTACCTGCATGCTACCAATGTGATATCTGGATGGAGCCCAGGGAAGGAATTCTGGCAGAATTCTCAAAGAGCATAGAAGCAGAGCCAGTCTCCAGCAGCATCTCCACGACAGTCTATCCACAAAAGGAACACCTTGTAGCTGCCTGCGAATGCACAGCTTAGGAGCAAACTAGTACCCACATGCGACGAATGTGAAATCTGGATGGTGCCCAGGAAAGGAATTCTGACAGCCTTCTCAAACAGCATAGAAGCAGAGGTCGACTTCAGCAGCATCTCCATGAGAGTCTATCCACAAAAGGAACACCTTGAACCTGGCTGCAAATGCAGAGCTTAGGAGAAAAGCAGTCCCCGCATGCTAGGAATGTGATATCTGAATGGTGCCCATGAAAGGAATTCTGGCAGAATTCTGAAAGACCATAGAAGCACAGGCCGTCTCCAGCAGCACCTCCACGAGAGTCTACCACAAAAGGTACACCTTGAAGCTGGCTGCGAATGCAGAGCTTAGGAGGAAAGCAGGAACTGCATGCTACGAATTAGATATCTGGACGGTGCCCAGGAAAGGAATTCTGGCGGAATTCTCAAAGAGCATAAAAGCATTGCCCGTCTCTAGCAACATCTCCACGAGAGTCTATCCAGGAAAGGAACACCTTGTAGCTGCCTGCGAATGCACAGCTTAGGAGGAAAGCAGTACCTGCATGCTACGAGTGTGATATCTGGATGGTGCACAGGAAAGGAATTCTGACAGCCTTCTAAAAGAGCATAGAAGCAGAGCCCGTCTCCAGCAGCATCTCCACGAGAGTCTATGCACAAAAGGAACACCTTGTAGCTGCCTGAGAATGCACAGCTTAGGAGCAAACTAGTACCCGCATTCTACGAATGTGATGTCTGGATGGTGCACAGGAAAGGAATTCTGACAGCCTTCTCAAATAGCATAGAAGCAGAGGCTGACTTCAGCAGCATCTCCACGAGAATCTATCCACAAACGGAACACATTGAAGCTGGCTGCAAATGCAGAGCTTATGAGAAAAGCAGTACCTGCATGCTACGAATGTGATATCTGGATGGTGCAAAGGAAAGGAATTCTCACAGCCTTCTCAAAGAGCATAGAAGCAGAGCCGGTCTCCAGCAGCATGTCCACGAGAGTCTATCCACAAAAGGAACACCTTGTAGCTGTCTGCGAATGCACAGCTTAGGAACAAACTAGTACCCGCATGCTACGAATGTGAAATCTGGATGGTGCCCAGGAAAGGAATTCTGACAGTCTTCTCAAACAGCATAGAAGCAGAGGTCGACTTCAGCAGCATCTCCATGACAGTCTATCCACAAAAGGAACACCTTGAACCTGGCTGCAAATGCTGACCTTAGGAGGAAAGCAGTCCCCGCATGCTACGAATGTGATATCTGAATGGTGCCCAGGAAAGGAATTCTGGCAGAATTCTGAAAGACCATAGAAGCACAAGCCGTCTCCAGCAGCACCTCCACGAGAGTCTATCCACAAAAGGAACACCTTGAAGCTGGCTGCGAATGCAGAGCTTAGGAGGAAAGCAGTAACTGCATGCTACGCATTAGATATCTGGATGGTGCCCAGGAAAGGAATTCTGTGGAATTCTCAGAGAGCATAGAAGCATTGCCCGTCTGTAGCAACATCTCCACGAGAGTCTATCCACAAAAGGAACACCTTGAAACTGGCTGCGAATGCAGATCTTAGGAGGAAAGCAGTACCCGCATGCTACGAATTTATATCTGGATGGTGCCCAGGATAGGAATTCTGGCAGAATTCTCAAAGAGCATAGAAGCACAGGCCGTCTCCTGCAGCATCTCCACGAGCGTCTATCCACAAACGGAACACCTTGAAGCTGGCTGCGGATGCAGAGCTTAGGTTGAAAGCAGTACCCTCATGCTACGAATGTGATATCTGGATGGTGCACAGGAAAGGAATTCTGACAGCCTTCTAAAAGAGCATAGAAGCAGAGCCCGTCTCTAGCAGCATCTCCACGAGAGTCTATCCACAAAAGGAACACCTTGTAGCTGCCTGTGAATGCACAGCTTAGGAGCAAACTAGTACCCGCATTCTACGAATGTGATGTCTGGATGGTCCCCAGGATTGGAATTCTGACACCCTTCTCAAAGAGCATAGAAGCAGAGGCTGACTTCAGCAGCATCTCCACGAGAATCTATCCACAAACGGAACACATTGAAGCTGGCTGCAAATGCAGAGCTTATGAGAAAAGCAGTACCCGCATGCTACGAATGTGATATCTGGATGGTCCCCAGGATTGGAATTCTGGCAGAATTCTGAAAGAGCAGAGAAGCACAGGCCGTCTTCTGCAGCACCTCCATGAGAGTCTATCCACAAAAGGAACACCTTGTAGTTGCCTGCTAATGCACAGCTTAGGAGCCAAGTAGTACCAGCATGCTACGAATGTGAAATCTGAATGGTGCCCAGGAAAGGAATTCTGACAGCCTTCTCAAACAGCATAGAAGCAGAGGTCGAATTCAGCAGCATCTCCATGAGAGTCTATTCACAAAAGGAACACCTTGAAGCTGGCTGCGAATGCAGAGCTTCGGAGGAAAGCAGTACCCGCATGCTACGAATTAGATATCTTGATGGTGCCCAGGAAAGGAATTCTGGCAGAATTCTCAAAGAGCATGGAAGCAGAGCCCGTCTCCAGCAGCATCTCCACGAGACTCTATCCACAAAAGGATCACCTTGAGGCTGCCTGCGAATGCACAGCTTAGGAGCAAACTAGTACCCGCATTCTACGAATGTGATATCTGGATGGTGCACAGGAAAGGAATTCTGACCGCCTTCTCAAAGAGCATAGAATCAGAGTCTGACTTCTGCAGCATCTCCACGAGAGTCTATCCACAAAAGGAACATTTTGAAGCTAGCTGCTAATGCAGAGGTTAGGAGAAAAGCAGTACCCGCATGGTACGAATGTGATATCTGGATGGTGCCCAGGAATGGAATTCTGGCAGAATTCTGAAAAAGCATAGAAGCACAGGCCGTCTCCTGCAGCACCTCCACGAGAGTCTATCCACAAAAGGAACACCTTGATGCTGACTGCAAATGCAGATCTTAGGAGGAAAGCAGTACCCGCATGCTACGAATTTGATATCTGGAATGTGCCCAGGATAGGAATTCTGGCAGAATTCTCAAAGAGCATAGAAGCACAGGCCGTCTCCTGCAGCATCTCCACGAGAGTCTATCCACAAAAGTAACACCTTGAAGCTGGCTGCGAATGCATAGGTTAGGTTGAAAGCAGTACCCGCATGCTACGAATGTGATATCTGGAGGGTGCCCAGGAAAGTAATTCTGGCAAAATTCTAAAAGAGCATAGAAGCGGAGCCCTTCTCCAGCAGCATCTCCACGAGAATCTATCCTCAAATGGAACACCTTGTAGCTGCCTGCGAATGCAGAGCTTAGTAGGAAAGCAGTACCCGCCTGCTACGAATGTGATATTTGGATGGTGCCCACGAATGAATTCAGGCAGAATTCTGAAAGAGAATAGAAGCACAGGCCGTCTCCAGCAGCATCTCCACGAGAGTCTATCCACAAAAGGAACCCCTTGAAGCTGGCTGCAAATGCAGAGCTTAGAGGCAAAGCAGTACCTGCATGCTACCAATGTGATATCTGGATGGTGCCCAGGGAAGGAATTCTGGCAGAATTCTCAAAGAGCATAGAAGCAGAGCCAGTCTCCAGCAGCATCTCCACGACAGTCTATCCACAAAAGGAACACCTTGTAGCTGCCTGTGAATGCACAGCTTAGGAGCAAACTAGTACCCGCATTCTACGAATGTGATGTCTGGATGGTGCACAGGAAAGGAATTCTGACAGCCTTCTCAAAGAGCATAGAAGCAGAGGCTGACTTCAGCAGCATCTCCACGAGAATCTATCCACAAACGGAACACATTGAAGCTGGCTGCAAATGCAGAGCTTATGAGAAAAGCAGTACCCGCATGCTACGAATGTGATATCTTGATGGTCCCCAGGATTGGAATTCTGGCAGAATTCTGAAAGAGCAGAGAAGCAAAGGCCGTCTACTGCAGCACCTCCATGAGAGTCTATCCACAAAAGGAACACCTTTTAGCTGCCTGCTAATGCACAGCTTAGGAGCCAAGTAGTACCAGCATGCTACGAATGTGAAATCTGAATGGTGCCCAGGAAAGGAATTCTGACAGCCTTCTCAAACTGCATAGAAGCAGAGGTCGACTTCAGCAGCATCTCCATGAGAGTCTATCCACAAAAGGAACACCTTTAAGCTGGCTGCGAATGCAGAGCTTCGGAGGAAAGCAGTACCCGCATGCTGCGAATTAGATATCTGGATGGTGCCCAGGAATGGAATTCTGGCAGAATTCTGAAAGACCATAGAAGCACAGGCCGTCTCCTGCAGCACCTCCACGAAAGTCTATCCACAAAAGGAATACCTTGATGCTGGCTGCGAATGCAGATCTTAGGAGGAAAGCAGTACCCGCATGCTACGAATTTGATATCTGGAATGTGCCCGGGATAGGAATTCTGGCAGAATTCTCAAAGAGCATAGAAGCACAGGCCGTCTCCTGCAGCATCTCCACGAGAGTCTATCCACAAAAGGAACACCTTGAAGCTGGCTGCGAATGCAGAGGTTAGGTTGAAAGCAGTACCCGCATGCTACGAATGTGATATCTGGAGGGTGCCCAGGAAAGGAATTCTGGCAAAATTCTAAAAGAGCATAGAAACGGAGCCCGTCTCCAGCAGCATCTCCACGAGAATCTATCCACAAATGGAACACATTGTAGCTGCCTGCGAATGCAGATCTTAGTAGGAAAGCAGTTCCCACCTGCTACGAATGTGATATTTGGATGGTGCCCACGAATTGAATTCAGGCAGAATTCTGAAAGAGAATAGAAGCACAGGCCGTCTCCAGCAGCATCTCCACGAGAGTCTATCCACAAAAGGAACCCCTTGAAGCTGGCTGCAAATGCAGAGCTTAGAGGCAAAGCAGTACCTGCATGCTACCAATGTGATATCTGGATGGAGCCCAGGGAAGGAATTCTGGCAGAATTCTCAAAGAGCATAGAAGCAGAGCCAGTCTCCAGCAGCATCTCCACGACAGTCTATCCACAAAAGGAACACCTTGTAGCTGCCTGCGAATGCACAGCTTAGGAGCAAACTAGTACCCACATGCGACGAATGTGAAATCTGGATGGTGCCCAGGAAAGGAATTCTGACAGCCTTCTCAAACAGCATAGAAGCAGAGGTCGACTTCAGCAGCATCTCCATGAGAGTCTATCCACAAAAGGAACACCTTGAACCTGGCTGCAAATGCAGAGCTTAGGAGAAAAGCAGTCCCCGCATGCTAGGAATGTGATATCTGAATGGTGCCCATGAAAGGAATTCTGGCAGAATTCTGAAAGACCATAGAAGCACAGGCCGTCTCCAGCAGCACCT
Organism: Kogia breviceps; assembly: GCF_026419965.1. Lineage (NCBI taxonomy): Eukaryota > Metazoa > Chordata > Mammalia > Artiodactyla > Physeteridae > Kogia > Kogia breviceps. The sequence continues at coordinate 36,671,392 of NC_081325.1, forward strand.
CCACGAGAGTCTACCACAAAAGGTACACCTTGAAGCTGGCTGCGAATGCAGAGCTTAGGAGGAAAGCAGGAACTGCATGCTACGAATTAGATATCTGGACGGTGCCCAGGAAAGGAATTCTGGCGGAATTCTCAAAGAGCATAAAAGCATTGCCCGTCTCTAGCAACATCTCCACGAGAGTCTATCCAGGAAAGGAACACCTTGTAGCTGCCTGCGAATGCACAGCTTAGGAGGAAAGCAGTACCTGCATGCTACGAATGTGATATCTGGATGGTGCACAGGAAAGGAATTCTGACAGCCTTCTAAAAGAGCATAGAAGCAGAGCCCGTCTCCAGCAGCATCTCCACGAGAGTCTATGCACAAAAGGAACACCTTGTAGCTGCCTGAGAATGCACAGCTTAGGAGCAAACTAGTACCCGCATTCTACGAATGTGATGTCTGGATGGTGCACAGGAAAGGAATTCTGACAGCCTTCTCAAATAGCATAGAAGCAGAGGCTGACTTCAGCAGCATCTCCACGAGAATCTATCCACAAACGGAACACATTGAAGCTGGCTGCAAATGCAGAGCTTATGAGAAAAGCAGTACCTGCATGCTACGAATGTGATATCTGGATGGTGCAAAGGAAAGGAATTCTCACAGCCTTCTCAAAGAGCATAGAAGCAGAGCCGGTCTCCAGCAGCATGTCCACGAGAGTCTATCCACAAAAGGAACACCTTGTAGCTGTCTGCGAATGCACAGCTTAGGAACAAACTAGTACCCGCATGCTACGAATGTGAAATCTGGATGGTGCCCAGGAAAAGAATTCTGACAGTCTTCTCAAACAGCATAGAAGCAGAGGTCGACTTCAGCAGCATCTCCATGACAGTCTATCCACAAAAGGAACACCTTGAACCTGGCTGCAAATGCTGACCTTAGGAGGAAAGCAGTCCCCGCATGCTACGAATGTGATATCTGAATGGTGCCCAGGAAAGGAATTCTGGCAGAATTCTGAAAGACCATAGAAGCACAAGCCGTCTCCAGCAGCACCTCCACGAGAGTCTATCCACAAAAGGAACACCTTGAAGCTGGCTGCGAATGCAGAGCTTAGGAGGAAAGCAGTAACTGCATGCTACGCATTAGATATCTGGATGGTGCCCAGGAAAGGAATTCTGTGGAATTCTCAGAGAGCATAGAAGCATTGCCCGTCTGTAGCAACATCTCCACGAGAGTCTATCCACAAAAGGAACACCTTGAAACTGGCTGCGAATGCAGATCTTAGGAGGAAAGCAGTACCCGCATGCTACGAATTTATATCTGGATGGTGCCCAGGATAGGAATTCTGGCAGAATTCTCAAAGAGCATAGAAGCACAGGCCGTCTCCTGCAGCATCTCCACGAGCGTCTATCCACAAAAGGAACACCTTGAAGCTGGCTGCGGATGCAGAGCTTAGGTTGAAAGCAGTACCCTCATGCTACGAATGTGATATCTGGATGGTGCACAGGAAAGGAATTCTGACAGCCTTCTAAAAGAGCATAGAAGCAGAGCCCGTCTCTAGCAGCATCTCCACGAGAGTCTATCCACAAAAGGAACACCTTGTAGCAGCCTGTGAATGCACAGCTTAGGAGCAAACTAGTACCCGCATTCTACGAATGTGATCTCTGGATGGTGCACAGGAAAGGAATTCTGACAGCCTTCTCAAATAGCATAGAAGCAGAGGCTGACTTCAGCAGCATCTCCACGAGAATCTATCCACAAACGGAACACATTGAAGCTGGCTGCAAATGCAGAGCTTATGAGAAAAGCAGTACCCGCATGCTACGAATGTGATATCTGGATGGTCCCCAGGATTGGAATTCTGGCAGAATTCTGAAAGAGCAGAGAAGCACAGGCCGTCTTCTGCAGCACCTCCATGAGAGTCTATCCACAAAAGGAACACCTTGTAGTTGCCTGCTAATGCACAGCTTAGGAGCCAAGTAGTACCAGCATGCTACGAATGTGAAATCTGAATGGTGCCCAGGAAAGGAATTCTGACAGCCTTCTCAAACAGCATAGAAGCAGAGGTCGAATTCAGCAGCATCTCCATGAGAGTCTATTCACAAAAGGAACACCTTGAAGCTGGCTGCGAATGCAGAGCTTCGGAGGAAAGCAGTACCCGCATGCTACGAATTAGATATCTTGATGGTGCCCAGGAAAGGAATTCTGGCAGAATTCTCAAAGAGCATGGAAGCAGAGCCCGTCTCCAGCAGCATCTCCACGAGACTCTATCCACAAAAGGATCACCTTGAGGCTGCCTGCGAATGCACAGCTTAGGAGCAAACTAGTACCCGCATTCTACGAATGTGATATCTGGATGGTGCACAGGAAAGGAATTCTGACCGCCTTCTCAAAGAGCATAGAATCAGAGTCTGACTTCTGCAGCATCTCCACGAGAGTCTATCCACAAAAGGAACATTTTGAAGCTAGCTGCTAATGCAGAGGTTAGGAGAAAAGCAGTACCCGCATGGTACGAATGTGATATCTGGATGGTGCCCAGGAATGGAATTCTGGCAGAATTCTGAAAAAGCATAGAAGCACAGGCCGTCTCCTGCAGCACCTCCACGAGAGTCTATCCACAAAAGGAACACCTTGATGCTGACTGCAAATGCAGATCTTAGGAGGAAAGCAGTACCCGCATGCTACGAATTTGATATCTGGAATGTGCCCAGGATAGGAATTCTGGCAGAATTCTCAAAGAGCATAGAAGCACAGGCCGTCTCCTGCAGCATCTCCACGAGAGTCTATCCACAAAAGTAACACCTTGAAGCTGGCTGCGAATGCATAGGTTAGGTTGAAAGCAGTACCCGCATGCTACGAATGTGATATCTGGAGGGTGCCCAGGAAAGTAATTCTGGCAAAATTCTAAAAGAGCATAGAAGCGGAGCCCTTCTCCAGCAGCATCTCCACGAGAATCTATCCTCAAATGGAACACCTTGTAGCTGCCTGCGAATGCAGAGCTTAGTAGGAAAGCAGTACCCGCCTGCTACGAATGTGATATTTGGATGGTGCCCACGAATGAATTCAGGCAGAATTCTGAAAGAGAATAGAAGCACAGGCCGTCTCCAGCAGCATCTCCACGAGAGTCTATCCACAAAAGGAACCCCTTGAAGCTGGCTGCAAATGCAGAGCTTAGAGGCAAAGCAGTACCTGCATGCTACCAATGTGATATCTGGATGGTGCCCAGGGAAGGAATTCTGGCAGAATTCTCAAAGAGCACAGAAGCAGAGCCAGTCTCCAGCAGCATCTCCACGACAGTCTATCCACAAAAGGAACACCTTGTAGCTGCCTGTGAATGCACAGCTTAGGAGCAAACTAGTACCCGCATTCTACGAATGTGATGTCTGGATGGTGCACAGGAAAGGAATTCTGACAGCCTTCTCAAAGAGCATAGAAGCAGAGGCTGACTTCAGCAGCATCTCCACGAGAATCTATCCACAAACGGAACACATTGAAGCTGGCTGCAAATGCAGAGCTTATGAGAAAAGCAGTACCCGCATGCTACGAATGTGATATCTTGATGGTCCCCAGGATTGGAATTCTGGCAGAATTCTGAAAGAGCAGAGAAGCAAAGGCCGTCTACTGCAGCACCTCCATGAGAGTCTATCCACAAAAGGAACACCTTTTAGCTGCCTGCTAATGCACAGCTTAGGAGCCAAGTAGTACCAGCATGCTACGAATGTGAAATCTGAATGGTGCCCAGGAAAGGAATTCTGACAGCCTTCTCAAACTGCATAGAAGCAGAGGTCGACTTCAGCAGCATCTCCATGAGAGTCTATCCACAAAAGGAACACCTTTAAGCTGGCTGCGAATGCAGAGCTTCGGAGGAAAGCAGTACCCGCATGCTGCGAATTAGATATCTGGATGGTGCCCAGGAATGGAATTCTGGCAGAATTCTGAAAGAGCATAGAAGCACAGGCCGTCTCCTGCAGCACCTCCACGAAAGTCTATCCACAAAAGGAATACCTTGATGCTGGCTGCGAATGCAGATCTTAGGAGGAAAGCAGTACCCGCATGCTACGAATTTGATATCTGGAATGTGCCCAGGATAGGAATTCTGGCAGAATTCTCAAAGAGCATAGAAGCATAGGCCGTCTCCTGCAGCATCTCCACGAGAGTCTATCCACAAAAGGAACACCTTGAAGCTGGCTGCGAATGCAGAGGTTAGGTTGAAAGCAGTACCCGCATGCTACGAATGTGATATCTGGAGGGTGCCCAGGAAAGGAATTCTGGCAAAATTCTAAAAGAGCATAGAAACGGAGCCCGTCTCCAGCAGCATCTCCACGAGAGTCTATCCACAAAAGGAACCCCTTGAAGCTGGCTGCAAATGCAGAGCTTAGAGGCAAAGCAGTACCTGCATGCTACCAATGTGATATCTGGATGGAGCCCAGGGAAGGAATTCTGGCAGAATTCTCAAAGAGCATAGAAGCAGAGCCAGTCTCCAGCAGCATCTCCACGACAGTCTATCCACAAAAGGAACACCTTGTAGCTGCCTGCGAATGCACAGCTTAGGAGCAAACTAGTACCCGCATGCGACGAATGTGAAATCTGGATGGTGCCCAGGAAAGGAATTCTGACAGCCTTCTCAAACAGCATAGAAGCAGAGGTCGACTTCAGCAGCATCTCCATGAGAGTCTATCCACAAAAGGAACACCTTGAACCTGGCTGCAAATGCAGAGCTTAGGAGAAAAGCAGTCCCCGCATGCTAGGAATGTGATATCTGAATGGTGCCCATGAAAGGAATTCTGGCAGAATTCTGAAAGACCATAGAAGCACAGGCCGTCTCCAGCAGCACCTCCACGAGAGTCTACCACAAAAGGTACACCTTGAAGCTGGCTGCGAATGCAGAGCTTAAGAGGAAAGCAGGAACTGCATGCTACGAATTAGATATCTGGACGGTGCCCAGGAAAGGAATTCTGGCGGAATTCTCAAAGAGCATAAAAGCATTGCCCGTCTCTAGCAACATCTCCACGAGAGTCTATCCAGGAAAGGAACACCTTGTAGCTGCCTGCGAATGCACAGCTTAGGAGGAAAGCAGTACCTGCATGCTACGAATGTGATATCTGGATGGTGCACAGGAAAGGAATTCTGACAGCCTTCTAAAAGAGCATAGAAGCAGAGCCCGTCTCCAGCAGCATCTCCACGAGAGTCTATGCACAAAAGGAACACCTTGTAGCTGCCTGAGAATGCACAGCTTAGGAGCAAACTAGTACCCGCATTCTACGAATGTGATGTCTGGATGGTGCACAGGAAAGGAATTCTGACAGCCTTCTCAAATAGCATAGAAGCAGAGGCTGACTTCAGCAGCATCTCCACGAGAATCTATCCACAAACGGAACACATTGAAGCTGGCTGCAAATGCAGAGCTTATGAGAAAAGCAGTACCTGCATGCTACGAATGTGATATCTGGATGGTGCAAAGGAAAGGAATTCTCACAGCCTTCTCAAAGAGCATAGAAGCAGAGCCGGTCTCCAGCAGCATGTCCACGAGAGTCTATCCACAAAAGGAACACCTTGTAGCTGTCTGCGAATGCACAGCTTAGGAACAAACTAGTACCCGCATGCTACGAATGTGAAATCTGGATGGTGCCCAGGAAAGGAATTCTGACAGTCTTCTCAAACAGCATAGAAGCAGAGGTCGACTTCAGCAGCATCTCCATGACAGTCTATCCACAAAAGGAACACCTTGAACCTGGCTGCAAATGCTGACCTTAGGAGGAAAGCAGTCCCCGCATGCTACGAATGTGATATCTGAATGGTGCCCAGGAAAGGAATTCTGGCAGAATTCTGAAAGACCATAGAAGCACAAGCCGTCTCCAGCAGCACCTCCACGAGAGTCTATCCACAAAAGGAACACCTTGAAGCTGGCTGCGAATGCAGAGCTTAGGAGGAAAGCAGTAACTGCATGCTACGCATTAGATATCTGGATGGTGCCCAGGAAAGGAATTCTGTGGAATTCTCAGAGAGCATAGAAGCATTGCCCGTCTGTAGCAACATCTCCACGAGAGTCTATCCACAAAAGGAACACCTTGAAACTGGCTGCGAATGCAGATCTTAGGAGGAAAGCAGTACCCGCATGCTACGAATTTATATCTGGATGGTGCCCAGGATAGGAATTCTGGCAGAATTCTCAAAGAGCATAGAAGCACAGGCCGTCTCCTGCAGCATCTCCACGAGCGTCTATCCACAAAAGGAACACCTTGAAGCTGGCTGCGGATGCAGAGCTTAGGTTGAAAGCAGTACCCTCATGCTACGAATGTGATATCTGGATGGTGCACAGGAAAGGAATTCTGACAGCCTTCTAAAAGAGCATAGAAGCAGAGCCCGTCTCTAGCAGCATCTCCACGAGAGTCTATCCACAAAAGGAACACCTTGTAGCAGCCTGTGAATGCACAGCTTAGGAGCAAACTAGTACCCGCATTCTACGAATGTGATCTCTGGATGGTGCACAGGAAAGGAATTCTGACAGCCTTCTCAAATAGCATAGAAGCAGAGGCTGACTTCAGCAGCATCTCCACGAGAATCTATCCACAAACGGAACACATTGAAGCTGGCTGCAAATGCAGAGCTTATGAGAAAAGCAGTACCCGCATGCTACGAATGTGATATCTGGATGGTCCCCAGGATTGGAATTCTGGCAGAATTCTGAAAGAGCAGAGAAGCACAGGCCGTCTTCTGCAGCACCTCCATGAGAGTCTATCCACAAAAGGAACACCTTGTAGTTGCCTGCTAATGCACAGCTTAGGAGCCAAGTAGTACCAGCATGCTACGAATGTGAAATCTGAATGGTGCCCAGGAAAGGAATTCTGACAGCCTTCTCAAACAGCATAGAAGCAGAGGTCGAATTCAGCAGCATCTCCATGAGAGTCTATTCACAAAAGGAACACCTTGAAGCTGGCTGCGAATGCAGAGCTTCGGAGGAAAGCAGTACCCGCATGCTACGAATTAGATATCTTGATGGTGCCCAGGAAAGGAATTCTGGCAGAATTCTCAAAGAGCATGGAAGCAGAGCCCGTCTCCAGCAGCATCTCCACGAGACTCTATCCACAAAAGGATCACCTTGAGGCTGCCTGCGAATGCACAGCTTAGGAGCAAACTAGTACCCGCATTCTACGAATGTGATATCTGGATGGTGCACAGGAAAGGAATTCTGACCGCCTTCTCAAAGAGCATAGAATCAGAGTCTGACTTCTGCAGCATCTCCACGAGAGTCTATCCACAAAAGGAACATTTTGAAGCTAGCTGCTAATGCAGAGGTTAGGAGAAAAGCAGTACCCGCATGGTACGAATGTGATATCTGGATGGTGCCCAGGAATGGAATTCTGGCAGAATTCTGAAAAAGCATAGAAGCACAGGCCGTCTCCTGCAGCACCTCCACGAGAGTCTATCCACAAAAGGAACACCTTGATGCTGACTGCAAATGCAGATCTTAGGAGGAAAGCAGTACCCGCATGCTACGAATTTGATATCTGGAATGTGCCCAGGATAGGAATTCTGGCAGAATTCTCAAAGAGCATAGAAGCACAGGCCGTCTCCTGCAGCATCTCCACGAGAGTCTATCCACAAAAGTAACACCTTGAAGCTGGCTGCGAATGCATAGGTTAGGTTGAAAGCAGTACCCGCATGCTACGAATGTGATATCTGGAGGGTGCCCAGGAAAGTAATTCTGGCAAAATTCTAAAAGAGCATAGAAGCGGAGCCCTTCTCCAGCAGCATCTCCACGAGAATCTATCCTCAAATGGAACACCTTGTAGCTGCCTGCGAATGCAGAGCTTAGTAGGAAAGCAGTACCCGCCTGCTACGAATGTGATATTTGGATGGTGCCCACGAATGAATTCAGGCAGAATTCTGAAAGAGAATAGAAGCACAGGCCGTCTCCAGCAGCATCTCCACGAGAGTCTATCCACAAAAGGAACCCCTTGAAGCTGGCTGCAAATGCAGAGCTTAGAGGCAAAGCAGTACCTGCATGCTACCAATGTGATATCTGGATGGTGCCCAGGGAAGGAATTCTGGCAGAATTCTCAAAGAGCACAGAAGCAGAGCCAGTCTCCAGCAGCATCTCCACGACAGTCTATCCACAAAAGGAACACCTTGTAGCTGCCTGTGAATGCACAGCTTAGGAGCAAACTAGTACCCGCATTCTACGAATGTGATGTCTGGATGGTGCACAGGAAAGGAATTCTGACAGCCTTCTCAAAGAGCATAGAAGCAGAGGCTGACTTCAGCAGCATCTCCACGAGAATCTATCCACAAACGGAACACATTGAAGCTGGCTGCAAATGCAGAGCTTATGAGAAAAGCAGTACCCGCATGCTACGAATGTGATATCTTGATGGTCCCCAGGATTGGAATTCTGGCAGAATTCTGAAAGAGCAGAGAAGCAAAGGCCGTCTACTGCAGCACCTCCATGAGAGTCTATCCACAAAAGGAACACCTTTTAGCTGCCTGCTAATGCACAGCTTAGGAGCCAAGTAGTACCAGCATGCTACGAATGTGAAATCTGAATGGTGCCCAGGAAAGGAATTCTGACAGCCTTCTCAAACTGCATAGAAGCAGAGGTCGACTTCAGCAGCATCTCCATGAGAGTCTATCCACAAAAGGAACACCTTTAAGCTGGCTGCGAATGCAGAGCTTCGGAGGAAAGCAGTACCCGCATGCTGCGAATTAGATATCTGGATGGTGCCCAGGAATGGAATTCTGGCAGAATTCTGAAAGACCATAGAAGCACAGGCCGTCTCCTGCAGCACCTCCACGAAAGTCTATCCACAAAAGGAATACCTTGATGCTGGCTGCGAATGCAGATCTTAGGAGGAAAGCAGTACCCGCATGCTACGAATTTGATATCTGGAATGTGCCCAGGATAGGAATTCTGGCAGAATTCTCAAAGAGCATAGAAGCACAGGCCGTCTCCTGCAGCATCTCCACGAGAGTCTATCCACAAAAGGAACACCTTGAAGCTGGCTGCGAATGCAGAGGTTAGGTTGAAAGCAGTACCCGCATGCTACGAATGTGATATCTGGAGGGTGCCCAGGAAAGGAATTCTGGCAAAATTCTAAAAGAGCATAGAAACGGAGCCCGTCTCCAGCAGCATCTCCACGAGAGTCTATCCACAAAAGGAACCCCTTGAAGCTGGCTGCAAATGCAGAGCTTAGAGGCAAAGCAGTACCTGCATGCTACCAATGTGATATCTGGATGGAGCCCAGGGAAGGAATTCTGGCAGAATTCTCAAAGAGCATAGAAGCAGAGCCAGTCTCCAGCAGCATCTCCACGACAGTCTATCCACAAAAGGAACACCTTGTAGCTGCCTGCGAATGCACAGCTTAGGAGCAAACTAGTACCCGCATGCGACGAATGTGAAATCTGGATGGTGCCCAGGAAAGGAATTCTGACAGCCTTCTCAAACAGCATAGAAGCAGAGGTCGACTTCAGCAGCATCTCCATGAGAGTCTATCCACAAAAGGAACACCTTGAACCTGGCTGCAAATGCAGAGCTTAGGAGAAAAGCAGTCCCCGCATGCTAGGAATGTGATATCTGAATGGTGCCCATGAAAGGAATTCTGGCAGAATTCTGAAAGACCATAGAAGCACAGGCCGTCTCCAGCAGCACCTCCACGAGAGTCTACCACAAAAGGTACACCTTGAAGCTGGCTGCGAATGCAGAGCTTAAGAGGAAAGCAGGAACTGCATGCTACGAATTAGATATCTGGACGGTGCCCAGGAAAGGAATTCTGGCGGAATTCTCAAAGAGCATAAAAGCATTGCCCGTCTCTAGCAACATCTCCACGAGAGTCTATCCAGGAAAGGAACACCTTGTAGCTGCCTGCGAATGCACAGCTTAGGAGGAAAGCAGTACCTGCATGCTACGAATGTGATATCTGGATGGTGCACAGGAAAGGAATTCTGACAGCCTTCTAAAAGAGCATAGAAGCAGAGCCCGTCTCCAGCAGCATCTCCACGAGAGTCTATGCACAAAAGGAACACCTTGTAGCTGCCTGAGAATGCACAGCTTAGGAGCAAACTAGTACCCGCATTCTACGAATGTGATGTCTGGATGGTGCACAGGAAAGGAATTCTGACAGCCTTCTCAAATAGCATAGAAGCAGAGGCTGACTTCAGCAGCATCTCCACGAGAATCTATCCACAAACGGAACACATTGAAGCTGGCTGCAAATGCAGAGCTTATGAGAAAAGCAGTACCTGCATGCTACGAATGTGATATCTGGATGGTGCAAAGGAAAGGAATTCTCACAGCCTTCTCAAAGAGCATAGAAGCAGAGCCGGTCTCCAGCAGCATGTCCACGAGAGTCTATCCACAAAAGGAACACCTTGTAGCTGTCTGCGAATGCACAGCTTAGGAACAAACTAGTACCCGCATGCTACGAATGTGAAATCTGGATGGTGCCCAGGAAAGGAATTCTGACAGTCTTCTCAAACAGCATAGAAGCAGAGGTCGACTTCAGCAGCATCTCCATGACAGTCTATCCACAAAAGGAACACCTTGAACCTGGCTGCAAATGCTGACCTTAGGAGGAAAGCAGTCCCCGCATGCTACGAATGTGATATCTGAATGGTGCCCAGGAAAGGAATTCTGGCAGAATTCTGAAAGACCATAGAAGCACAAGCCGTCTCCAGCAGCACCTCCACGAGAGTCTATCCACAAAAGGAACACCTTGAAGCTGGCTGCGAATGCAGAGCTTAGGAGGAAAGCAGTAACTGCATGCTACGCATTAGATATCTGGATGGTGCCCAGGAAAGGAATTCTGTGGAATTCTCAGAGAGCATAGAAGCATTGCCCGTCTGTAGCAACATCTCCACGAGAGTCTATCCACAAAAGGAAAACCTTGAAACTGGCTGCGAATGCAGATCTTAGGAGGAAAGCAGTACCCGCATGCTACGAATTTATATCTGGATGGTGCCCAGGATAGGAATTCTGGCAGAATTCTCAAAGAGCATAGAAGCACAGGCCGTCTCCTGCAGCATCTCCACGAGCGTCTATCCACAAAAGGAACACCTTGAAGCTGGCTTCGGATGCAGAGCTTAGGTTGAAAGCAGTACCCTCATGCTACGAATGTGATATCTGGATGGTGCACAGGAAAGGAATTCTGACAGCCTTCTAAAAGAGCATAGAAGCAGAGCCCGTCTCTAGCAGCATCTCCACGAGAGTCTATCCACAAAAGGAACACCTTGTAGCAGCCTGTGAATGCACAGCTTAGGAGCAAACTAGTACCCGCATTCTACGAATGTGATCTCTGGATGGTGCACAGGAAAGGAATTCTGACAGCCTTCTCAAAGAGCATAGAAGCAGAGGCTGACTTCAGCAGCATCTCCACGAGAATCTATCCACAAACGGAACACATTGAAGCTGGCTGCAAATGCAGAGCTTATGAGAAAAGCAGTACCCGCATGCTACGAATGTGATATCTGGATGGTCCCCAGGATTGGAATTCTGGCAGAATTCTGAAAGAGCAGAGAAGCACAGGCCGTCTTCTGCAGCACCTCCATGAGAGTCTATCCACAAAAGGAACACCTTGTAGTTGCCTGCTAATGCACAGCTTAGGAGCCAAGTAGTACCAGCATGCTACGAATGTGAAATCTGAATGGTGCCCAGGAAAGGAATTCTGACAGCCTTCTCAAACAGCATAGAAGCAGAGGTCGAATTCAGCAGCATCTCCATGAGAGTCTATTCACAAAAGGAACACCTTGAAGCTGGCTGCGAATGCAGAGCTTCGGAGGAAAGCAGTACCCGCATGCTACGAATTAGATATCTTGATGGTGCCCAGGAAAGGAATTCTGGCAGAATTCTCAAAGAGCATGGAAGCAGAGCCCGTCTCCAGCAGCATCTCCACGAGACTCTATCCACAAAAGGATCACCTTGAGGCTGCCTGCGAATGCACAGCTTAGGAGCAAACTAGTACCCGCATTCTACGAATGTGATATCTGGATGGTGCACAGGAAAGGAATTCTGACCGCCTTCTCAAAGAGCATAGAATCAGAGTCTGACTTCTGCAGCATCTCCACGAGAGTCTATCCACAAAAGGAACATTTTGAAGCTAGCTGCTAATGCAGAGGTTAGGAGAAAAGCAGTACCCGCATGGTACGAATGTGATATCTGGATGGTGCCCAGGAATGGAATTCTGGCAGAATTCTGAAAAAGCATAGAAGCACAGGCCGTCTCCTGCAGCACCTCCACGAGAGTCTATCCACAAAAGGAACACCTTGATGCTGACTGCAAATGCAGATCTTAGGAGGAAAGCAGTACCCGCATGCTACGAATTTGATATCTGGAATGTGCCCAGGATAGGAATTCTGGCAGAATTCTCAAAGAGCATAGAAGCACAGGCCGTCTCCTGCAGCATCTCCACGAGAGTCTATCCACAAAAGGAACACCTTGAAGCTGGCTGCGAATGCAGAGGTTAGGTTGAAAGCAGTACCCGCATGCTACGAATGTGATATCTGGAGGGTGCCCAGGAAAGGAATTCTGGCAAAATTCTAAAAGAGCATAGAAGCGGAGCCCTTCTCCAGCAGCATCTCCACGAGAATCTATCCTCAAATGGAACACCTTGTAGCTGCCTGCGAATGCAGAGCTTAGTAGGAAAGCAGTACCCGCCTGCTACGAATGTGATATTTGGATGGTGCCCACGAATGAATTCAGGCAGAATTCTGAAAGAGAATAGAAGCACAGGCCGTCTCCAGCAGCATCTCCACGAGAGTCTATCCACAAAAGGAACCCCTTGAAGCTGGCTGCAAATGCAGAGCTTAGAGGCAAAGCAGTACCTGCATGCTACCAATGTGATATCTGGATGGTGCCCAGGGAAGGAATTCTGGCAGAATTCTCAAAGAGCACAGAAGCAGAGCCAGTCTCCAGCAGCATCTCCACGACAGTCTATCCACAAAAGGAACACCTTGTAGCTGCCTGTGAATGCACAGCTTAGGAGCAAACTAGTACCCGCATTCTACGAATGTGATGTCTGGATGGTGCACAGGAAAGGAATTCTGACAGCCTTCTCAAAGAGCATAGAAGCAGAGGCTGACTTCAGCAGCATCTCCACGAGAATCTATCCACAAACGGAACACATTGAAGCTGGCTGCAAATGCAGAGCTTATGAGAAAAGCAGTACCCGCATGCTACGAATGTGATATCTTGATGGTCCCCAGGATTGGAATTCTGGCAGAATTCTGAAAGAGCAGAGAAGCAAAGGCCGTCTACTGCAGCACCTCCATGAGAGTCTATCCACAAAAGGAACACCTTTTAGCTGCCTGCTAATGCACAGCTTAGGAGCCAAGTAGTACCAGCATGCTACGAATGTGAAATCTGAATGGTGCCCAGGAAAGGAATTCTGACAGCCTTCTCAAACTGCATAGAAGCAGAGGTCGACTTCAGCAGCATCTCCATGAGAGTCTATCCACAAAAGGAACACCTTTAAGCTGGCTGCGAATGCAGAGCTTCGGAGGAAAGCAGTACCCGCATGCTGCGAATTAGATATCGGGATGGTGCCCAGGAATGGAATTCTGGCAGAATTCTGAAAGACCATAGAAGCACAGGCCGTCTCCTGCAGCACCTCCACGAAAGTCTATCCACAAAAGGAATACCTTGATGCTGGCTGCGAATGCAGATCTTAGGAGGAAAGCAGTACCCGCATGCTACGAATTTGATATCTGGAATGTGCCCAGGATAGGAATTCTGGCAGAATTCTCAAAGAGCATAGAAGCACAGGCCGTCTCCTGCAGCATCTCCACGAGAGTCTATCCACAAAAGGAACACCTTGAAGCTGGCTGCGAATGCAGAGGTTAGGTTGAAAGCAGTACCCGCATGCTACGAATGTGATATCTGGAGGGTGCCCAGGAAAGGAATTCTGGCAAAATTCTAAAAGAGCATAGAAACGGAGCCCGTCTCCAGCAGCATCTCCACGAGAGTCTATCCACAAAAGGAACCCCTTGAAGCTGGCTGCAAATGCAGAGCTTAGAGGCAAAGCAGTACCTGCATGCTACCAATGTGATATCTGGATGGAGCCCAGGGAAGGAATTCTGGCAGAATTCTCAAAGAGCATAGAAGCAGAGCCAGTCTCCAGCAGCATCTCCACGACAGTCTATCCACAAAAGGAACACCTTGTAGCTGCCTGCGAATGCACAGCTTAGGAGCAAACTAGTACCCGCATGCGACGAATGTGAAATCTGGATGGTGCCCAGGAAAGGAATTCTGACAGCCTTCTCAAACAGCATAGAAGCAGAGGTCGACTTCAGCAGCATCTCCATGAGAGTCTATCCACAAAAGGAACACCTTGAACCTGGCTGCAAATGCAGAGCTTAGGAGAAAAGCAGTCCCCGCATGCTAGGAATGTGATATCTGAATGGTGCCCATGAAAGGAATTCTGGCAGAATTCTGAAAGACCATAGAAGCACAGGCCGTCTCCAGCAGCACCTCCACGAGAGTCTACCACAAAAGGTACACCTTGAAGCTGGCTGCGAATGCAGAGCTTAAGAGGAAAGCAGGAACTGCATGCTACGAATTAGATATCTGGACGGTGCCCAGGAAAGGAATTCTGGCGGAATTCTCAAAGAGCATAAAAGCATTGCCCGTCTCTAGCAACATCTCCACGAGAGTCTATCCAGGAAAGGAACACCTTGTAGCTGCCTGCGAATGCACAGCTTAGGAGGAAAGCAGTACCTGCATGCTACGAATGTGATATCTGGATGGTGCACAGGAAAGGAATTCTGACAGCCTTCTAAAAGAGCATAGAAGCAGAGCCCGTCTCCAGCAGCATCTCCACGAGAGTCTATGCACAAAAGGAACACCTTGTAGCTGCCTGAGAATGCACAGCTTAGGAGCAAACTAGTACCCGCATTCTACGAATGTGATGTCTGGATGGTGCACAGGAAAGGAATTCTGACAGCCTTCTCAAATAGCATAGAAGCAGAGGCTGACTTCAGCAGCATCTCCACGAGAATCTATCCACAAACGGAACACATTGAAGCTGGCTGCAAATGCAGAGCTTATGAGAAAAGCAGTACCTGCATGCTACGAATGTGATATCTGGATGGTGCAAAGGAAAGGAATTCTCACAGCCTTCTCAAAGAGCATAGAAGCAGAGCCGGTCTCCAGCAGCATGTCCACGAGAGTCTATCCACAAAAGGAACACCTTGTAGCTGTCTGCGAATGCACAGCTTAGGAACAAACTAGTACCCGCATGCTACGAATGTGAAATCTGGATGGTGCCCAGGAAAGGAATTCTGACAGTCTTCTCAAACAGCATAGAAGCAGAGGTCGACTTCAGCAGCATCTCCATGACAGTCTATCCACAAAAGGAACACCTTGAACCTGGCTGCAAATGCTGACCTTAGGAGGAAAGCAGTCCCCGCATGCTACGAATGTGATATCTGAATGGTGCCCAGGAAAGGAATTCTGGCAGAATTCTGAAAGACCATAGAAGCACAAGCCGTCTCCAGCAGCACCTCCACGAGAGTCTATCCACAAAAGGAACACCTTGAAGCTGGCTGCGAATGCAGAGCTTAGGAGGAAAGCAGTAACTGCATGCTACGCATTAGATATCTGGATGGTGCCCAGGAAAGGAATTCTGTGGAATTCTCAGAGAGCATAGAAGCATTGCCCGTCTGTAGCAACATCTCCACGAGAGTCTATCCACAAAAGGAACACCTTGAAACTGGCTGCGAATGCAGATCTTAGGAGGAAAGCAGTACCCGCATGCTACGAATTTATATCTGGATGGTGCCCAGGATAGGAATTCTGGCAGAATTCTCAAAGAGCATAGAAGCACAGGCCGTCTCCTGCAGCATCTCCACGAGCGTCTATCCACAAAAGGAACACCTTGAAGCTGGCTGCGGATGCAGAGCTTAGGTTGAAAGCAGTACCCTCATGCTACGAATGTGATATCTGGATGGTGCACAGGAAAGGAATTCTGACAGCCTTCTAAAAGAGCATAGAAGCAGAGCCCGTCTCTAGCAGCATCTCCACGAGAGTCTATCCACAAAAGGAACACCTTGTAGCAGCCTGTGAATGCACAGCTTAGGAGCAAACTAGTACCCGCATTCTACGAATGTGATCTCTGGATGGTGCACAGGAAAGGAATTCTGACAGCCTTCTCAAAGAGCATAGAAGCAGAGGCTGACTTCAGCAGCATCTCCACGAGAATCTACCCACAAACGGAACACATTGAAGGTGGCTGCAAATGCAGAGCTTATGAGAAAAGCAGTACCCGCATGCTACGAATGTGATATCTGGATGGTCCCCAGGATTGGAATTCTGGCAGAATTCTGAAAGAGCAGAGAAGCACAGGCCGTCTTCTGCAGCACCTCCATGAGAGTCTATCCACAAAAGGAACACCTTGTAGTTGCCTGCTAATGCACAGCTTAGGAGCCAAGTAGTACCAGCATGCTACGAATGTGAAATCTGAATGGTGCCCAGGAAAGGAATTCTGACAGCCTTCTCAAACAGCATAAAAGCAGAGGTCGAATTCAGCAGCATCTCCATGAGAGTCTATTCACAAAAGGAACACCTTGAAGCTGGCTGCGAATGCAGAGCTTCGGAGGAAAGCAGTACCCGCATGCTACGAATTAGATATCTTGATGGTGCCCAGGAAAGGAATTCTGGCAGAATTCTCAAAGAGCATGGAAGCAGAGCCCGTCTCCAGCAGCATCTCCACGAGACTCTATCCACAAAAGGATCACCTTGTAGCTGCCTGCGAATGCACAGCTTAGGAGCAAACTAGTACCCGCATTCTACGAATGTGATATCTGGATGGTGCACAGGAAAGGAATTCTGACCGCCTTCTCAAAGAGCATAGAATCAGAGGCTGACTTCTGCAGCATCTCCACGAGAGTCTATCCACAAAAGGAACATTTTGAAGCTAGCTGCTAATGCAGAGGTTAGGAGAAAAGCAGTACCCGCATGGTACGAATGTGATATCTGGATGGTGCCCAGGAATGGAATTCTGGCAGAATTCTGAAAAAGCATAGAAGCACAGGCCGTCTCCTGCAGCACCTCCACAAGAGTCTATCCACAAAAGGAACACCTTGATGCTGGCTGCGAATGCAGATCTTAGGAGGAAAGCAGTACCCGCATGCTACGAATTTGATATCTGGAATGTGCCCAGGATAGGAATTCTGGCAGAATTCTCAAAGAGCATAGAAGCACAGGCCGTCTCCTGCAGCATCTCCACGAGAGTCTATCCACAAAAGGAACACCTTGAAGCTGGCTGCGAATGCAGAGGTTAGGTTGAAAGCAGTACCCGCATGCTACGAATGTGATATCTGGAGGGTGCCCAGGAAAGGAATTCTGGCAAAATTCTAAAAGAGCATAGAAGCGGAGCCCTTCTCCAGCAGCATCTCCACGAGAATCTATCCTCAAATGGAACACCTTGTAGCTGCCTGCGAATGCAGAGCTTAGTAGGAAAGCAGTACCCGCCTGCTACGAATGTGATATTTGGATGGTGCCCACGAATTGAATTCAGGCAGAATTCTGAAAGAGAATAGAAGCACAGGCCGTCTCCAGCAGCATCTCCACGAGAGTCTATCCACAAAAGGAACCCCTTGAAGCTGGCTGCAAATGCAGAGCTTAGAAGCAAAGCAGTACCTGCATGCTACCAATGTGATATCTGGATGGTGCCCAGGGAAGGAATTCTGGCAGAATTCTCAAAGAGCATAGAAGCAGAGCCAGTCTCCAGCAGCATCTCCACGACAGTCTATCCACAAAAGGAACACCTTGTAGCTGCCTGTGAATGCACAGCTTAGGAGCAAACTAGTACCCGCATTCTACGAATGTGATGTCTGGATGGTGCACAGGAAAGGAATTCTGACAGCCTTCTCAAAGAGCATAGAAGCAGAGGCTGACTTCAGCAGCATCTCCACGAGAATCTATCCACAAACGGAACACATTGAAGCTGGCTGCAAATGCAGAGCTTATGAGAAAAGCAGTACCCGCATGCTACGAATGTGATATCTTGATGGTCCCCAGGATTGGAATTCTGGCAGAATTCTGAAAGAGCAGAGAAGCAAAGGCCGTCTACTGCAGCACCTCCATGAGAGTCTATCCACAAAAGGAACACCTTTTAGCTGCCTGCTAATGCACAGCTTAGGAGCCAAGTAGTACCAGCATGCTACGAATGTGAAATCTGAATGGTGCCCAGGAAAGGAATTCTGACAGCCTTCTCAAACTGCATAGAAGCAGAGGTCGACTTCAGCAGCATCTCCATGAGAGTCTATCCACAAAAGGAACACCTTTAAGCTGGCTGCGAATGCAGAGCTTCGGAGGAAAGCAGTACCCGCATGCTGCGAATTAGATATCTGGATGGTGCCCAGGAATGGAATTCTGGCAGAATTCTGAAAGAGCATAGAAGCACAGGCCGTCTCCTGCAGCACCTCCACGAAAGTCTATCCACAAAAGGAACACCTTGATGCTGGCTGCGAATGCAGAACTTAGGAGGAAAGCAGTACCCGCATGCTACGAATTTGATATCTGGAATGTGCCCAGGATAGGAATTCTGGCAGAATTCTCAAAGAGCATAGAAGCACAGGCCGTCTCCTGCAGCATCTCCACGAGAGTCTATCCACAAAAGGAACACCTTGAAGCTGACTGCGAATGCAGAGGTTAGGTTGAAAGCAGTACCCGCATGCTACGAATGTGATATCTGGAGGGTGCCCAGGAAAGGAATTCTGGCAAAATTCTAAAAGAGCATAGAAACGGAGCCCGTCTCCAGCAGCATCTCCACGAGAATCTATCCACAAATGGAACACCTTGTAGCTGCCTGCGAATGCAGAGCTTAGTAGGAAAGCAGTTCCCGCCTGCTACGAATGTGATATTTGGATGGTGCCCACGAATTGAATTCAGGCAGAATTCTGAAAGAGAATAGAAGCACAGGCCGTCTCCAGCAGCATCTCCACGAGAGTCTATCCACAAAAGGAACCCCTTGAAGCTGGCTGCAAATGCAGAGCTTAGAGGCAAAGCAGTACCTGCATGCTACCAATGTGATATCTGGATGGAGCCCAGGGAAGGAATTCTGGCAGAATTCTCAAAGAGCATAGAAGCAGAGCCAGTCTCCAGCAGCATCTCCACGACAGTCTATCCACAAAAGGAACACCTTGTAGCTGCCTGCGAATGCACAGCTTAGGAGCAAACTAGTACCCGCATGCGACGAATGTGAAATCTGGATGGTGCCCAGGAAAGGAATTCTGACAGCCTTCTCAAACAGCATAGAAGCAGAGGTCGACTTCAGCAGCATCTCCATGAGAGTCTATCCACAAAAGGAACACCTTGAACCTGGCTGCAAATGCAGAGCTTAGGAGAAAAGCAGTCCCCGCATGCTACGAATGTGATATCTGAATGTTGCCCATGAAAGGAATTCTGGCAGAATTCTGAAAGACCATAGAAGCACAGGCCGTCTCCAGCAGCACCTCCACGAGAGTCTACCACAAAAGGTACACCTTGAAGCTGGCTGCGAATGCAGAACTTAGGAGGAAAGCAGGAACTGCATGCTACGAATTAGATATCTGGACGGTGCCCAGGAAAGGAATTCTGGCGGAATTCTCAAAGAGCATAGAAGCATTGCCCGTCTCTAGCAACATCTCCACGAGAGTCTATCCAGGAAAGGAACACCTTGTAGCTGCCTGCGAATGCACAGCTTAGGAGGAAAGCAGTACCTGCATGCTACGAATGTGATATCTGGATGGTGCACAGGAAAGGAATTCTGACAGCCTTCTAAAAGAGCATAGAAGCAGAGCCCGTCTCCAGCAGCATCTCCACGAGAGTCTATGCACAAAAGGAACACCTTGTAGCTGCCTGAGGATGCACAGCTTAGGAGCAAACTAGTACCCGCATTCTACGAATGTGATGTCTGGATGGTGCACAGGAAAGGAATTCTGACAGCCTTCTCAAATAGCATAGAAGCAGAGGCTGACTTCAGCAGCATCTCCACGAGAATCTATCCACAAACGGAACACATTGAAGCTGGCTGCAAATGCAGAGCTTATGAGAAAAGCAGTACCTGCATGCTACGAATGTGATATCTGGATGGTGCAAAGGAAAGGAATTCTCACAGCCTTCTCAAAGAGCATAGAAGCAGAGCCGGTCTCCAGCAGCATGTCCACGAGAGTCTATCCACAAAAGGAACACCTTGTAGCTGCCTGCGAATGCACAGCTTAGGAGCAAACTAGTACCCGCATGCTACGAATGTGAAATCTGGATGGTGCCCAGGAAAGGAATTCTGACAGTCTTCTCAAACAGCATAGAAGCAGAGGTCGACTTCAGCAGCATCTCCATGACAGTCTATCCACAAAAGGAACACCTTGAACCTGGCTGCGAATGCTGACCTTAGGAGGAAAGCAGTCCCCGCATGCTACGAATGTGATATCTGAATGGTGCCCAGGAAAGGAATTCTGGCAGAATTCTGAAAGACCATAGAAGCACAAGCCGTCTCCAGCAGCACCTCCACGAGAGTCTATCCACAAAAGGAACACCTTGAAGCTGGCTGCGAATGCAGAGCTTAGGAGGAAAGCAGTAACTGCATGCTACGCATTAGATATCTGGATGGTGCCCAGGAAAGGAATTCTGTGGAATTCTCAAAGAGCATAGAAGCATTGCCCGTCTGTAGCAACATCTCCACGAGAGTCTATCCACAAAAGGAACACCTTGAAACTGGCTGCGAATGCAGATCTTAGGAGGAAAGCAGTACCCGCATGCTACGAATTTATATCTGGATGGTGCCCAGGATAGGAATTCTGGCAGAATTCTCAAAGAGCATAGAAGCACAGGCCGTCTCCTGCAGCATCTCCACGAGAGTCTATCCACAAAAGGAACACCTTGAAGCTGGCTGCGGATGCAGAGCTTAGGTTGAAAGCAGTACCCTCATGCTACGAATGTGATATCTGGATGGTGCACAGGAAAGGAATTCTGACAGCCTTCTAAAAGAGCATAGAAGCAGAGCCCGTCTCTAGCAGCATCTCCACGAGAGTCTATCCACAAAAGGAACACCTTGTAGCTGCCTGTGAATGCACAGCTTAGGAGCAAACTAGTACCCGCATTCTACGAATGTGATGTCTGGATGGTGCACAGGAAAGGAATTCTGACAGCCTTCTCAAAGAGCATAGAAGCAGAGGCTGACTTCAGCAGCATCTCCACGAGAATCTATCCACAAACGGAACACATTGAAGCTGGCTGCAAATGCAGAGCTTATGAGAAAAGCAGTACCTGCATGCTACGAATGTGATATCTTGATGGTCCCCAGGATTGGAATTCTGGCAGAATTCTGAAAGAGCAGAGAAGCACAGGCCGTCTTCTGCAGCACCTCCATGAGAGTCTATCCACAAAAGGAACACCTTGTAGCTGCCTGCTAAGGCACAGCTTAGGAGCCAAGTAGTACCAGCATGCTACGAATGTGAAATCTGAATGGTGCCCAGGAAAGGAATTCTGACAGCCTTCTCAAACAGAATAGAAGCAGAGGTCGACTTCAGCAGCATCTCCATGAGAGTCTATCCACAAAAGGAACACCTTGAAGCTGGCTGCGAATGCAGAGCTTCGGAGGAAAGCAGTACCCGAATGCTGCGAATTAGATATCTGGATGGTGCCCAGGAATGGAATTCTGGCAGAATTCTGAAAGAGCATAGAAGCACAGGCCGTCTCCTGCAGCACCTCCACGAAAGTCTATCCACAAAAGGAACACCTTGATGCTGGCTGCGAATGCAGATCGTAGGAGGAAAGCAGTACCCGCATGCTACGAATTTGATATCTGGAATGTGCCCAAGATAGGAATTCTGGCAGAATTCTCAAAGAGCATAGAAGCACAGGCCGTCTCCTGCAGCATCTCCACGAGAGTCTATCCACAAAAGGAACACCTTGAAGCTGGCTGCGAATGCAGAAGTTAGGTTGAAAGCAGTACCCGCATGCTACGAATGTGATATCTGGATGGTGCCCAGGAAAGGAATTCTGGCAAAATTCTAAAAGAGCATAGAAGCGGAGCCCGTCTCCAGCAGCATCTCCACGAGAATCTATCCACAAATGGAACACCTTGTAGCTGCCTGCGAATGCAGAGCTTAGTAGGAAAGCAGTACCCGCCTGCTACGAATGTGATATTTGGATGGTGCCCACGAATTGAATTCAGGCAGAATTCTGAAAGAGAATAGAAGCACAGGCCGTCTCCAGCAGCATCTCCACGAGAGTCTATCCACAAAAGGAACCCCTTGAAGCTGGCTGCAAATGCAGAGCTTAGAGGCAAAGCAGTACCTGCATGCTACCAATGTGATATCTGGATGGTGCCCAGGGAAGGAATTCTGGCAGAATTCTCAAAGAGCATAGAAGCAGAGCCAGTCTCCAGCAGCATCTCCACGACAGTCTATCCACAAAAGGAACACCTTGTAGCTGCATGCGAATGCACAGCTAAGGAGCAAACTAGTACCCGCATGCGACGAATGTGAAATCTGGATGGTGCCCAGGAAAGGAATTCTGACAGCCTTCTCAAACAGCATAGAAGCAGAGGTCGACTTCAGCAGCATCTCCATATGAGTCTATCCACAAAAGGAACACCTTGAACCTGGCTGCAAATGCTGACCTTAGGAGGAAAGCAGTCCCCGCATGCTACGAATGTGATATCTGAATGGTGCCCAGGAAAGGAATTCTGGCAGAATTCTGAAAGACCATAGAAGCACAGGCCGTCTCCAGCAGCACCTCCACGAGAGTCTATCCACAAAAGGAACACCTTGAAGCTGGCTGCGAATGCATAGCTTAGGAGGAAAGCAGTAACTGCATGCTACGAATTAGATATCTGGACGGTGCCCAGGAAAGGAATTCTGGCGGAATTCTCAAAGAGCATAGAAGCATTGCCCGTCTCTAGCAACATCTCCACGAGAGTCTATCCAGGAAAGGAACACCTTGTAGCTGCCTGCGAATGCACAGCTTAGGAGGAAAGCAGTACCTGCATGCTACGAATGTGATATCTGGATGGTGCACAGGAAAGGAATTCTGACAGCCTTCTAAAAGAGCATAGAAGCAGAGCCCGTCTCCAGCAGCATCTCCACGAGAGTCTATCCACAAAAGGAACACCTTGTAGCTGCCTGTGAATGCACAGCTTAGGAGCACACTACTACCCGCATTCTACGAATGTGATGTCTGGATGGTGCACAGGAAAGGAATTCTGACAGCCTTCTCAAAGAGCATAGAAGCAGAGGCTGACTTCAGCAGCATCTCCACGAGAATCTATCCACAAACGGAACACCTTGAAGCTGGCTGCAAATGCAGAGCTTATGATATAAGCAGTACCCGCATGCAACGAATGTGATATCTGGATGGTCTTCAGGATTGGAATTCTGGCAGAATTCTGAAAGAGCAGAGAAGCACAGGCCGTCTTCTGCAGCACCTCCACGAGAGTCTATCCACAAAAGGAACACCTTGAAACTGGCTGCGAATGCAGATCTTAGGAGGAAAGCAGTATCCGCATGCTACGAATTTATATCTGGATGGTGCCCAGGATAGGAATTCTGGCAGAATTCTCAAAGAGCATAGAACACAGGCCGTCTCCTGCAGCATCTCCACGAGAGTCTATCCACAAAAGGAACACCTTGAAGCTAGCTGCGAATGCAGAGCTTAGGTTGAAAGCAGTACCCGCATGCTATGAGTGTGATATCTGGATGGTGCCCAGGAAAGGAATTCTGGGAGAATTCTGAAAGAGCATAGAAGCAGAGCCCGTCTCCAGCAGCATCCCCACGAGAGTCTATCCACAAATGGAACACCTTTTAGCTTCCTGCTAATGCACAGCTTAGGAGCCAAGTAGTACCCGCATGCTACGAATGTGAAATCTGAATGGTGCCCAGGAAAGGAATTCTGACAGCCTTCTCAAACAGCATAGAAGCAGACGCCGACTTCAGCCGCATCTCCATGATAGTCTATCCATAAAAAGAACAGCTAGAAGCTGGCTGCGAATGCAGAGCTTAGGCAAATATTAGTACCCGCATGCTACGAATGTGATATCTGGATGGTGCACAGGAAAGGAAATGTGCCAGCCTTCTCAAAGAGCAAAGAAGCAGAGGCTGACTTCAGCAGCATCTCCATGAGAGTCTATCCACAAAAGGAACACCTTGACGCTGGTTGCGAATGCAGAGCTTAGGAGGAAAGCAGCCCCCGCATGCTACGAGTGTGATATCTGGATGGTGCCCAGGAAAGGAATTCTCGAAGAATTCTGAAAGACCCTAGAAGAAGAGCCCGTCTCCAGCAGCATCTCCACGAGAGTCTATCCACAAAAGAAACACGTTGTAGCTGCCTGCGAATGAACAGCTTAGGAGGAAAGCAGTACCTGCATGCTACGAATGTGATATCTGGATGGTGCAAAGGAAAGGAATTCTCACAGACTTCTCAAAGAGCAAAGAAGCAGAGCCGGTCTCCAGCAGCATGTACACGAGAGTCTATCCACAAAAGGAACACCTTGTAGCTGCCTGCGAATGCACAGCTTAGGAGCAAACTAGTACCCTCATGCGACGAATGTGAAATCTGGATGGTGCCCAGGAAAGGAATTCTGACAGCCTTCTCAAACAGCATAGAAGCAGAGGTCGACTTCAGCAGCATCTCCATGACAGTCGATCCACAAAAGGAACACCTTGAACCTGGCTGCAAATGCTGACCTTAGGAGGAAAGCAGTCCCCGCATGCTACGAATGTGATATCTGAATGGTGCCCAGGAAAGGAATTCTGGCAGAATTCTGAAAGACCATAGAAGCACAAGCCGTCTCCAGCAGCACCTCCACGAGAGTCTATCCACAAAAGGAACACCTTGAAGCTGGCTGCGAATGCAGAGCTTAGGAGGAAAGCAGGAACTGCATGCTACGAATTAGATATCTGGATGGTGCCCAGGAAAGGAATTCTGTGGAATTCTCAAAGAGCATAGAAGCATTGCCCGTCTGTAGCAACATCTCCACGAGAGTCTATCCACAAAAGGAACACCTTGAAACTGGCTGCGAATGCAGATCTTAGGAGGAAAGCAGTACCCGCATGCTACGAATTTATATCTGGATGGTGCCCAGGATAGGAATTCTGGCAGAATTCTCAAAGAGCATAGAAGCACAGGCCGTCTCCTGCAGCATCTCCACGAGAGTCTATCCACAAAAGGAACACCTTGAAGCTGGCTGCGGATGCAGAGCTTAGGTTGAAAGCAGTACCCTCATGCTACGAATGTGATATCTGGATGGTGCACAGGAAAGGAATTCTGACAGCCTTCTAAAAGAGCATAGAAGCAGAGCCCGTCTCTAGCAGCATCTCCACGAGAGTCTATCCACAAAAGGAACACCTTGTAGCTGCCTGTGAATGCACAGCTTAGGAGCAAACTAGTACCCGCATTCTACGAATGTGATGTCTGGATGGTGCACAGGAAAGGAATTCTGACAGCCTTCTCAAAGAGCATAGAAGCAGAGGCTGACTTCAGCAGCATCTCCACGAGAATCTATCCACAAACGGAACACATTGAAGCTGGCTGCAAATGCAGAGCTTATGAGAAAAGCAGTACCCGCATGCTACGAATGTGATATCTGGATGGTCCCCAGGATTGGAATTCTGGCAGAATTCTGAAAGAGCAGAGAAGCACAGGCCGTCTTCTGCAGCACCTCCATGAGAGTCTATCCACAAAAGGAACACCTTGTAGTTGCCTGCAAATGCACAGCTTAGGAGCCAAGTAGTACCAGCATGCTACGAATGTGAAATCTGAATGGTGCCCAGGAAAGGAATTCTGACAGCCTTCTCAAACAGCATAGAAGCTGAGGTCGACTTCAGCAGCATCTCCATGAGAGTCTATCCACAAAAGGAACACCTTGAAGCTGGCTGCGAATGCAGAGCTTCGGAGGAAAGCAGTACCCGCATGCTGCGAATTAGATATCTTGATGGTGCCCAGGAAAGGAATTCTGGCAGAATTCTCAAAGAGCATGGAAGCAGAGCCCGTCTCCAGCAGCATCTCCACGAGACTCTATCCACAAAAGGATCACCTTGTAGCTGCCTGCGAATGCACAGCTTAGGAGCAAACTAGTACCCGCATTCTACGAATGTGATATCTGGATGGTGCACAGGAAAGGAATTCTGACCGCCTTCTCAAAGAGCATAGAATCAGAGGCTGACTTCTGCAGCATCTCCACGAGAGTCTATCCACAAAAGGAACATTTTGAAGCTAGCTGCTAATGCAGAGGTTAGGAGAAAAGCAGTACCCGCATGGTACGAATGTGATATCTGGATGGTGCCCAGGAATGGAATTCTGGCAGAATTCTGAAAAAGCATAGAAGCACAGGCCGTCTCATGCAGCACCTCCACGAGAGTCTATCCACAAAAGGAACACCTTGATGCTGACTGCGAATGCAGATCTTAGGAGGAAAGCAGTACCCGCATGCTACGAATTTGATATCTGGAATGTGCCCAGGATAGGAATTCTGGCAGAATTCTCAAAGAGCATAGAAGCACAGGCCGTCTCCTGCAGCATCTCCACGAGAGTCTATCCACAAAAGGAACACCTTGAAGCTGGCTGCGAATGCAGAGGTTAGGTTGAAAGCAGTACCCGCATGCTACGAATGTGATATCTGTAGGGTGCCCAGGAAAGGAATTCTGGCAAAATTCTAAAAGAGCATAGAAGCGGAGCCCGTCTCCAGCAGCATCTCCACGAGAATCTATCCTCAAATGGAACACCTTGTAGCTGCCTGCGAATGCAGAGCTTAGTAGGAAAGCAGTACCCGCCTGCTACGAATGTGATATTTGGATGGTGCCCACGAATTGAATTCAGGCAGAATTCTGAAAGAGAATAGAAGCACAGGCCGTCTCCTGCAGCATCTCCACGAGAGTCTATCCACAAAAGGAACACCTTGAAGCTGGCTGCGAATGCAGAGGTTAGGTTGAAAGCAGTACCCGCATGCTACGAATGTGATATCTGGATGGTGCCCAGGAAAGGAATTCTGACAGCCTTCTAAAAGAGCATAGAAGCAGAGCCCGTCTCTAGCAGCATCTCCACGAGAGTCTATCCACAAAAGGAACACCTTGTAGCTGCCTGTGAAATCACAGCTTAGGAGCAAACTAGTACCCGCATTCTACGAATGTGATGTCTGGATGGTGCACAGGAAAGGAATTCTGACAGCCTTCTCAAAGAGCATAGAAGCAGAGGCTGACTTCAGCAGCATCTCCACGAGAATCTATCCACAAACGGAACACATTGAAGCTGGCTGCAAATGCAGAGCTTATGAGAAAAGCAGTACCTGCATGCTACGAATGTGATATCTTGATGGTCCCCAGGATTGGAATTCTGGCAGAATTCTGAAAGAGCAGAGAAGCACAGGCCGTCTTCTGCAGCACCTCCATGAGAGTCTATCCACAAAAGGAACACCTTGTAGCTGCCTGCTAAGGCACAGCTTAGGAGCCAAGTAGTACCAGCATGCTACGAATGTGAAATCTGAATGGTGCCCAGGAAAGGAATTCTGACAGCCTTCTCAAACAGCATAGAAGCAGAGGTCGACTTCAGCAGCATCTCCATGAGAGTCTATCCACAAATGGAACACCTTGTACCTGCCTGCGAATGCAGAGCTTAGTAGGAAAGCAGTACCCGCCTGCTACGAATGTGATATTTGCATGGTGCCCACGAATTGAATTCAGGCAGAATTCTGAAAGAGAATAGAAGCACAGGCCGTCTCCAGCAGCATCTCCACGAGAGTCTATCCACAAAAGGAACCCTTGAAGCTGGCTGCAAATGCAGAGCTTAGAGGCAAAGCAGTACCTGCATGCTACCAATGTGATATCTGGATGGTGCCCAGGGAAGGAATTCTGGCAGAATTCTCAAAGAGCATAGAAGCAGAGCCAGTCTCCAGCAGCATCTCCACGACAGTCTATCCACAAAAGGAACACCTTGTAGCTCCCTACGAATGCACAGCTTAGGAGCAAACTAGTACCCGCATGCGACGAATGTGAAATCTGGATGGTGCCCAGGAAAGGAATTCTGACAGCCTTCTCAAACAGCATAGAAGCAGAGGTCGACTTCAGCAGCATCTCCATGAGAGTCTATCCACAAAAGGAACACCTTGAACCTGGCTGCAAATGCTGACCTTAGGAGGAAAGCAGTCCCCGCATGCTACGAATGTGATATCTGAATGGTGCCCAGGAAAGGAATTCTGGCAGAATTCTGAAAGACCATAGAAGCACAGGCCGTCTCCAGCAGCATCTCCACGAGAGTCTATCCACAAAAGGAACACCTTGAAGCTGGCTGCGAATGCAGAGCTTAGGAGGAAAGCAGTAACTGCATGCTACGAATTAGATAAATGGACGGTGCCCAGGAAAGGAATTCTGGCGGAATTCTCAAAGAGCATAGAAGCATTGCCCGTCTCTAGCAACATCTCCACGAGAGTCTATCCAGGAAAGGAACACCTTGTAGCTGCCTGCGAATGCACAGCTTAGGAGGAAAGCAGTACCTGCATGCTACGAATGTGATATCTGGATGGTGCACAGGAAAGGAATTCTGACAGCCTTCTAAAAGAGCATAGAAGCAGAGCCCGTCTCCAGCAGCATCTCCACGAGAGTCTATCCACAAAAGGAACACCTTGTAGCTGCCTGTGAATGCACAGCTTAGGAGCACACTACTACCCGCATTCTACGAATGTGATGTCTGGATGGTGCACAGGAAAGGAATTCTGACAGCCTTCTCAAAGAGCATAGAAGCAGAGGCACACTTCAGCAGCATCTCCACGAGAATCTATCCAAAAACGGAACACCTTGAAGCTGGCTGCAAATGCAGAGCTTATGATATAAGCAGTACCCGCATGCTACGAATGTGATATCTGGATGGTCCCCAGGATTGGAATTCTGGCAGAATTCTGAAAGAGCAGAGAAGCACAGGCCGTCTTCTGCAGCACCTCCACGAGAGTCTATCCACAAAAGGAACACCTTGAAACTGGCTGCGAATGCAGAGCTTAGGTTGAAAGCAGTACCCGCATGCTATGAGTGTGATATCTGGATGGTGCCCAAGAAAGGAATTCTGGGAGAATTCTGAAAGAGCATAGAAGCAGAGCCCGTCTCCAGCAGCATCCCCACGAGAGTCTATCCACAAATGGAACACCTTTTAGCTTCCTGCTAATGCACAGCTTAGGAGCCAAGTAGTACCCGCATGCTACGAATGTGAAATCTGAATGGTGCCCAGGAAAGGAATTCTGACAGCCTTCTCAAACAGCATAGAAGCAGACGCCGACTTCAGCCGCATCTCCATGATAGTCTATCCATAAAAAGAACAGCTTGAAGCTGGCTGCGAATGCAGAGCTTAGGCAGATATTAGTACCCGCATGCTACGAATGTGATATCTGGATGGTGCACAGGAAAGGAAATCTGCCAGCCTTCTCAAAGAGCAAAGAAGCAGAGGCTGACTTCAGCAGCATCTCCATGAGAGTCTATCCACAAAAGGAACACCTTGACGCTGGTTGCGAATGCAGAGCTTAGGAGGAAAGCAGCCCCCGCATGCTACGAGTGTGATATCTGGATGGTGCCCAGGAAAGGAATTCTCGAAGAATTCTGAAAGACCCTAGAAGAAGAGCCCGTCTCCAGCAGCATCTCCACGAGAGTCTATCCACAAAAGAAACACGTTGTAGCTGCCTGCGAATGAACAGCTTAGGAGGAAAGCAGTACCTGCATGCTACGAATGTGATATCTGGATGGTGCAAAGGAAAGGAATTCTCACAGACTTCTCAAAGAGCAAAGAAGCAGAGCCGGTCTCCAGCAGCATGTACACGAGAGTCTATCCACAAAAGGAACACCTTGTAGCTGCCTGCGAATGCACAGCTTAGGAGCAAACTAGTACCCGCATGCGACGAATGTGAAATCTGGATGGTGCCCAGGAAAGGAATTCTGACAGCCTTCTCAAACAGCATAGAAGCAGAGGTCGACTTCAGCAGCATCTCCATGACAGTCTATCCACAAAAGGAACACCTTGAACCTGGCTGCAAATGCTGACCTTAGGAGGAAAGCAGTCCCCGCATGCTACGAATGTGATATCTGAATGGTGCCCAGGAAAGGAATTCTGGCAGAATTCTGAAAGACCATAGAAGCACAAGCCGTCTCCAGCAGCACCTCCACGAGAGTCTATCCACAAAAGGAACACCTTGAAGCTGGCTGCGAATGCAGAGCTTAGGAGGAAAGCAGTAACTGCATGCTACGCATTAGATATCTGGATGGTGCCCAGGAAAGGAATTGTGTGGAATTCTCAGAGAGCATAGAAGCATTGCCCGTCTGTAGCAACATCTCCACGAGAGTCTATCCACAAAAGGAACACCTTGAAACTGGCTGCGAATGCAGATCTTAGGAGGAAAGCAGTCCCCGCATGCTACGAATTTATATCTGGATGGTGCCCAGGATAGGAATTCTGGCAGAATTCTCAAAGAGCATAGAAGCACAGGCCGTCTCCTGCAGCATCTCCACGAGCGTCTATCCACAAAAGGAACACCTTGAAGCTGGCTGCGGATGCAGAGCTTAGGTTGAAAGCAGTACCCTCATGCTACGAATGTGATATCTGGATGGTGCACAGGAAAGGAATTCTGACAGCCTTCTAAAAGAGCATAGAAGCAGAGCCCGTCTCTAGCAGCATCTCCACGAGAGTCTATCCACAAAAGGAACACCTTGTAGCTGCCTGTGAATGCACAGCTTAGGAGCAAACTAGTACCCGCATTCTACGAATGTGATGTCTGGATGGTGCACAGGAAAGGAATTCTGACAGCCTTCTCAAAGAGCATAGAAGCAGAGGCTGACTTCAGCAGCATCTCCACGAGAATCTATCCACAAACGGAACACATTGAAGCTGGCTGCAAATGCAGAGCTTATGATATAAGCAGTACCCGCATGCTACGAATGTGATATCTGGATGGTCCCCAGGATTGGAATTCTGGCAGAATTCTGAAAGAGCAGAGAAGCACAGGCCGTCTTCTGCAGCACCTCCATGAGAGTCTATCCACAAAAGGAACACCTTGTAGTTGCCTGCTAATGCACAGCTTAGGAGCCAAGTAGTACCAGCATGCTACGAATGTGAAATCTGAATGGTGCCCAGGAAAGGAATTCTGACAGCCTTCTCAAACAGCATAGAAGCAGAGGTCGAATTCAGCAGCATCTCCATGAGAGTCTATTCACAAAAGGAACACCTTGAAGCTGGCTGCGAATGCAGAGCTTCGGAGGAAAGCAGTACCCGCATGCTACGAATTAGATATCTTGATGGTGCCCAGGAAAGGAATTCTGGCAGAATTCTCAAAGAGCATGGAAGCAGAGCCCGTCTCCAGCAGCATCTCCACGAGACTCTATCCACAAAAGGATCACCTTGTAGCTGCCTGCGAATGCACAGCTTAGGAGCAAACTAGTACCCGCATTCTACGAATGTGATATCTGGATGGTGCACAGGAAAGGAATTCTGACCGCCTTCTCAAAGAGCATAGAATCAGAGGCTGACTTCTGCAGCATCTCCACGAGAGTCTATCCACAAAAGGAACATTTTGAAGCTAGCTGCTAATGCAGAGGTTAGGAGAAAAGCAGTACCCGCATGGTACGAATGTGATATCTGGATGGTGCCCAGGAATGGAATTCTGGCAGAATTCTGAAAAAGCATAGAAGCACAGGCCGTCTCATGCAGCACCTCCACGAGAGTCTATCCACAAAAGGAACACCTTGATGCTGACTGCGAATGCAGATCTTAGGAGGAAAGCAGTACCCGCATGCTACGAATTTGATATCTGGAATGTGCCCAGGATAGGAATTCTGGCAGAATTCTCAAAGAGCATAGAAGCACAGGCCGTCTCCTGCAGCATCTCCACGAGAGTCTATCCACAAAAGGAACACCTTGAAGCTGGCTGCGAATGTAGAGGTTAGGTTGAAAGCAGTACCCGCATGCTACGAATGTGATATCTGGAGGGTGCCCAGGAAAGGAATTCTGGCAAAATTCTAAAAGAGCATAGAAGCGGAGCCCGTCTCCAGCAGCATCTCCACGAGAATCTATCCTCAAATGGAACACCTTGTAGCTGCCTGCGAATGCAGAGCTTAGTAGGAAAGCAGTACCCGCCTGCTACGAATGTGATATTTGGATGGTGCCCACGAATTGAATTCAGGCAGAATTCTGAAAGAGAATAGAAGCACAGGCCGTCTCCAGCAGCATCTCCACGAGAGTCTATCCACAAAAGGAACCCCTTGAAGCTGGCTGCAAATGCAGAGCTTAGAGGCAAAGCAGTACCTGCATGCTACCAATGTGATATCTGGATGGTGCCCAGGGAAGGAATTCTGGCAGAATTCTCAAAGAGCATAGAAGCAGAGCCAGTCTCCAGCAGCATCTCCACGACAGTCTATCCACAAAAGGAACACCTTGTAGCTGCCTGTGAATGCACAGCTTAGGAGCAATCTAGTACCCGCATTCTACGAATGTGATGTCTGGATGGTGCACAGGAAAGGAATTCTGACAGCCTTCTCAAAGAGCATAGAAGCAGAGGCTGACTTCAGCAGCATCTCCACGAGAATCTATCCACAAACGGAACACATTGAAGCTGGCTGCAAATGCAGAGCTTATGAGAAAAGCAGTACCCGCATGCTACGAATGTGATATCTTGATGGTCCCCAGGATTGGAATTCTGGCAGAATTCTGAAAGAGCAGAGAAGCAAAGGCCGTCTACTGCAGCACCTCCATGAGAGTCTATCCACAAAAGGAACACCTTGTAGCTGCCTGCTAATGCACACCTTAGGAGCCAAGTAGTACCAGCATGCTACGAATGTGAAATCTGAATGGTGCCCAGGAAAGGAATTCTGACAGCCTTCTCAAACTGCATAGAAGCAGAGGTCGACTTCAGCAGCATCTCCATGAGAGTCTATCCACAAAAGGAACACCTTGAAGCTGGCTGCGAATGCAGAGCTTCGGAGGAAAGCAGTACCCGCATGCTGCGAATTAGATATGTGGATGGTGCCCAGGAATGGAATTCTGGCAGAATTCTGAAAGAGCATAGAAGCACAGGCCGTCTCCTGCAGCACCTCCACGAAAGTCTATCCACAAAAGGAACACCTTGATGCTGGCTGCGAATGCAGATCTTAGGAGGAAAGCAGTACCCGCATGCTACGAATTTGATATCTGGAATGTGCCCAGGATAGGAATTCTGGCAGAATTCTCAAAGAGCATAGAAGCACAGGCCGTCTCCTGCAGCATCTCCACGAGAGTCTATCCACAAAAGGAACACCTTGAAGCTGGCTGCGAATGCAGAGGTTAGGTTGAAAGCAGTACCCGCATGCTACGAATGTGATATCTGGAGGGTGCCCAGGAAAGGAATTCTGGCAAAATTCTAAAAGAGCATAGAAACGGGGCCCGTCTCCAGCAGCATCTCCACGAGAATCTATCCACAAATGGAACACCTTGTAGCTGCCTGCGAATGCAGAGCTTAGTAGGAAAGCAGTTCCCGCCTGCTACGAATGTGATATTTGGATGCTGCCCACGAATTGAATTCAGGCAGAATTCTGAAAGAGAATAGAAGCACAGGACGTCTCCAGCAGCATCTCCACGAGAGTCTATCCACAAAAGGAACCCCTTGAAGCTAGCTGCAAATGCAGAGCTTAGAGGCAAAGCAGTACCTGCATGCTACCAATGTGATATCTGGATGGTGCCCAGGGAAGGAATTCTGGCAGAATTCTCAAAGAGCATAGAAGCAGAGCCAGTCTCCAGCAGCATCTCCACGACAGTCTATCCACAAAAGGAACACCTTGTAGCTGCCTGCGAATGCACAGCTAAGGAGCAAACTAGTACCCGCATGCGACGAATGTGAAATCTGGATGGTGCCCAGGAAAGAAATTCTGATAGCCTTCTCAAACAGCATAGAAGCAGAGGTCGACTTCAGCAGCATCTCCATGAGAGTCTATCCACAAAAGGAACACCTTGAACCTGGCTGCAAATGCAGAGCTTAGGAGAAAAGCAGTCCCCGCATGCTACGAATGTGATATCTGAATGGTGCCCATGAAAGGAATTCTGGCAGAATTCTGAAAGACCATAGAAGCACAGGCCGTCTCCAGCAGCACCCCCACGAGAGTCTATCCACAAAAGGTAAACCTTGAAGCTGGCTGCGAATGCAGAGCTTAGGAGGAAAGCAGTAACTGCATGCTACTAATTAGATATCTGGACGGTGCCCAGGAAAGGAATTCTGGCGGAATTCTCAAAGAGCATAGAGGCATTGCCCGTGTCTAGCAACATCTCCACGAGAGTCTATCCAGGAAGGGAACACCTTGTAGCTGCCTGCGAATGCACAGCTTAGGAGGAAAGCAGTACCTGCATGCTACGAATGTGATATCTGGATGGTGCACAGGAAAGGAATTCTGACAGCCTTCTAAAAGAGCATAGAAGCAGAGCCCGTCTCCAGCAGCATCTCCACGAGAGTCTATCCACAAAAGGAACACTTTGTAGCTGCCTGTGAATGCACAGCTTAGGAGCAAACTAGTACCCGCATTCTACGAATGTGATATCTGTATGGTGCACAGGAAAGGAATTCTGACAGCCTTCTCAAAGAGCATAGAAGCAGAGGCTGACTTCAGCAGCATCTCCACGAGAATCTATCCACAAACGGAACACATTGAAGCTGGCTGCAAATGCAGAGCTTATGATATAAGCAGTACCCGCATGCTACGAATGTGATATCTGGATGGTCCCCAGGATTGGAATTCTGGCAGAATACTGAAAGAGCAGAGAAGCACAGGCCGTCTTCTGCAGCACCTCCATGAGAGTCTATCCACAAAAGGAACACCTTGTAGTTGCCTGCTAATGCACAGCTTAGGAGCCAAGTAGTACCAGCATGCTACGAATGTGAAATCTGAATGGTGCCCAGGAAAGGAATTCTGACAGCCTTCTCAAACAGCATAGAAGCAGAGGTCGACTTCAGCAGCATCTCCATGAGAGTCTATTCACAAAAGGAACACCTTGAAGCTGGCTGCGAATGCAGAGCTTCGGAGGAAAGCAGTACCCACATGCTACGAATTAGATATCTTGATGGTGCCCAGGAAAGGAATTCTGGCAGAATTCTCAAAGAGCATGGAAGCAGAGCCCGTCTCCAGCAGCATCTCCACGAGACTCTATCCACAAAAGGATCACCTTGTAGCTGCCTGCGAATGCACAGCTTAGGAGCAAACTAGCTCCCGCATTCTACGAATGTGGTATCTGGATGGTGCACAGGAAAGGAATTCTGACCGCATTCTCAAAGAGCATAGAAACAGAGGCTGACTTCTGCAGCATCTCCACGAGAATCTATCCACAAACGGAACACCTTGAAGCTGGCTGCAAATGCAGAGCTTATGATATAAGCAGTACCCGCATGCTACGAATGTGATATCTGGATGGTCCCCAGGATTGGAATTCTGGCAGAATTCTGAAAGAGCAGAGAAGCACAGCCCGTCTTCTGCAGCACCTCCACGAGAGTCTATCCACAAAAGGAACACCTTGAAACTGGCTGCGAATGCAGATCTTAGGAGGAAAGCAGTACCCGCATGCTACGAATTTATATCTGGATCGTGCCCAGGATAGGAATTCTGGCAGAATTCTCAAAGAGCATAGAACACAGGCCGTCTCCTGCAGCATCTCCACGAGAGTCTATCCACAAAAGGAACACCTTGAAGCTAGCTGCGAATGCAGAGCTTAGGTTGAAAGCAGTACCCGCATGCTATGAGTGTGATATCTGGATGGTGCCCAGGAAAGGAATTCTGGGAGAATACTGAAAGTGCATAGAAGCAGAGCCCGTCTCCAGCAGCATCCCCACGAGAGTCTATCCACAAATGGAACACCTTTTAGCTTCCTGCTAATGCACAGCTTAGGAGCCAAGTAGTACCCGCATGCTACGAATGTGAAATCTGAATGGTGCCCAGGAAAGGAATTCTGACAGCCTTCTCAAACAGCATAGAAGCAGACGCCGACTTCAGCCGCATCTCCATGATAGTCTATCCATATAAAGAACAGCTAGAAGCTGGCTGCGAATGCAGAGCTTAGGCAAATATTAGTACCCGCATGCTACGAATGTGATATCTGGATGGTGCACAGGAAAGGAAATCTGCCAGCCTTCTCAAAGAGCAAAGAAGCAGAGGCTGACTTCAGCAGCATCTCCATGAGAGTCTATCCACAAAAGGAACACCTTGACGCTGGTTGCGAATGCAGAGCTTAGGAGGAAAGCAGCCCCCGCATGCTACGAGTGTGATATCTGGATGGTGCCCAGGAAAGGAATTCTCGAAGAATTCTGAAAGACCCTAGAAGAAGAGCCCGTCTCCAGCAGCATCTCCACGAGCGTCTATCCACAAAAGAAACACGTTGTAGCTGCCTGCGAATGAACAGCTTAGGAGGAAAGCAGTACCTGCATGCTACGAATGTGATATCTGGATGGTGCAAAGGAAAGGAATTCTCACAGCCTTCTCAAAGAGCATAGAAGCAGAGCCGGTCTCCAGCAGCATGTCCACGAGAGTCTATCCACAAAAGGAACACCTTGTAGCTGCCTGCGAATGCACAGCTTAGGAACAAACTAGTACCCGCATGCTACGAATGTGAAATCTGGATGGTGCCCAGGAAAGGAATTCTGACAGTCTTCTCAAACAGCATAGAAGCAGAGGTCGACTTCAGCAGCATCTCCATGACAGTCTATCCACAAAAGGAACACCTTGAACCTGGCTGCAAATGCTGACCTTAGGAGGAAAGCAGTCCCCGCATGCTACGAATGTGATACCTGAATGGTGCCCAGGAAAGGAATTCTGGCAGAATTCTGAAAGACCATAGAAGCACAGGCCGTCTCCAGCAGCACCTCCACGAGAGTCTATCCACAAAAGGAACACCTTGAAGCTGGCTGCGAATGCATAGCTTAGGAGGAAAGCAGTAACTGCATGCTACGAATTAGATATCTGGACGGTGCCCAGGAAAGGAATTCTGGCGGAATTCTCAAAGAGCATAGAAGCATTGCCCGTCTCTAGCAACATCTCCACGAGAGTCTATCCAGGAAAGGAACACCTTGTAGCTGCCTGCGAATGCACAGCTTAGGAGGAAAGCAGTACCTGCATGCTACGAATGTGATATCTGGATGGTGCACAGGAAAGGAATTCTGACAGCCTTCTAAAAGAGCATAGAAGCAGAGCCTGTCTCCAGCAGCATCTCCACGAGAGTCTATCCACAAAAGGAACACCTTGTAGCTGCCTGTGAATGCACAGCTTAGGAGCACACTACTACCCGCATTCTACGAATGTGATGTCTGGATGGTGCACAGGAAAGGAATTCTGACAGCCTTCTCAAAGAGCATAGAAGCAGAGGCTGACTTCAGCAGCATCTCCACGAGAATCTATCCACAAACGGAACACCTTGAAGCTGGCTGCAAATGCAGAGCTTATGATATAAGCAGTACCCGCATGCTACGAATGTGATATCTGGATGGTCCCCAGGATTGGAATTCTGGCAGAATTCTGAAAGAGCAGAGAAGCACAGGCCGTCTTCTGCAGCACCTCCACGAGAGTCTATCCACAAAAGGAACACCTTGAAACTGGCTGCGAATGCAGATCTTAGGAGGAAAGCAGTACCCGCATGCTACGAATTTATATCTGGATGGTGCCCAGGATAGGAATTCTGGCAGAATTCTCAAAGAGCATAGAACACAGGCCGTCTCCTGCAGCATCTCCACGAGTGTCTATCCACAAAAGGAACACCTTGAAGCTAGCTGCGAATGCAGAGCTTAGGTTGAAAGCAGTACCCGCATGCTATGAGTGTGATATCTGGATGGTGCCCAGGAAAGGAATTCTGGGAGAATTCTGAAAGAGCATAGAAGCAGAGCCCGTCTCCAGCAGCATCCCCACGAGAGTCTATCCACAAATGGAACACCTTTTAGCTTCCTGCTAATGCACAGCTTAGGAGCCAAGTAGTACCCGCATGCTACGAATGTGAAATCTGAATGGTGCCCAGGAAAGGAATTCTGACAGCCTTCTCAAACAGCATAGAAGCAGACGCCGACTTCAGCCGCATCTCCATGATAGTCTATCCATAAAAAGAACAGCTTGAAGCTGGCTGCGAATGCAGAGCTTAGGCAGATATTAGTACCCGCATGCTACGAATGTGATATCTGGATGGTGCACACTAAAGGAAATCTGCCAGCCTTCTCAAAGAGCAAAGAAGCAGAGGCTGACTTCAGCAGCATCTCCATGAGAGTCTATCCACAAAAGGAACACCTTGACGCTGGTTGCGAATGCAGAGCTTAGGAGGAAAGCAGCCCCCGCATGCTACGAGTGTGATATCTGGATGGTGCCCAGGAAAGGAATTCTCGAAGAATTCTGAAAGACCCTAGAAGAAGAGCCCGTCTCCAGCAGCATCTCCACGAGAGTCTATCCACAAAAGAAACACGTTGTAGCTGCCTGCGAATGAACAGCTTAGGAGGAAAGCAGTACCTGCATGCTACGAATGTGATATCTGGATGGTGCAAAGGAAAGGAATTCTCACAGACTTCTCAAAGAGCAAAGAAGCAGAGCCGGTCTCCAGCAGCATGTACACGAGAGTCTATCCACAAAAGGAACACCTTGTAGCTGCCTGCGAATGCACAGCTTAGGAGCAAACTAGTACCCGCATGCGACGAATGTGAAATCTGGATGGTGCCCAGGAAAGGAATTCTGACAGCCTTCTCAAACAGCATAGAAGCAGAGGTCGACTTCAGCAGCATCTCCATGACAGTCTATCCACAAAAGGAACACCTTGAACCTGGCTGCAAATGCTGACCTTAGGAGGAAAGCAGTCCCCGCATGCTACGAATGTGATATCTGAATGGTGCCCAGGAAAGGAATTCTGGCAGAATTCTGAAAGACCATAGAAGCACAAGCCGTCTCCAGCAGCACCTCCATGAGAGTCTATCCACAAAAGGAACACCTTGAAGCTGGCTGCGAATGCAGAGCTTAGGAGGAAAGCAGTAACTGCATGCTACGCATTAGATATCTGGATGGTGCCCAGGAAAGGAATTCTGTGGAATTCTCAGAGAGCATAGAAGCATTGCCCGTCTGTAGCAACATCTCCACGAGAGTCTATCCACAAAAGGAACACCTTGAAACTGGCTGCGAATGCAGATCTTAGGAGGAAAGCAGTACCCGCATGCTACGAATTTATATCTGGATGGTGCCCAGGATAGGAATTCTGGCAGAATTCACAAAGAGCATAGAAGCACAGGCCGTCTCCTGCAGCATCTCCACGAGCGTCTATCCACAAAAGGAACACCTTGAAGCTGGCTGCGGATGCAGAGCTTAGGTTGAAAGCAGTACCCTCATGCTACGAATGTGATATCTGGATGGTGCACAGGAAAGGAATTCTGACAGCCTTCTAAAAGAGCATAGAAGCAGAGCCCGTCTCTAGCAGCATCTCCACGAGAGTCTATCCACAAAAGGAACACCTTGTAGCTGCCTGTGAATGCACAGCTTAGGAGCAAACTAGTACCCGCATTCTACGAATGTGATGTCTGGATGGTGCACAGGAAAGGAATTCTGACAGCCTTCTCAAAGAGCATAGAAGCAGAGGCTGACTTCAGCAGCATCTCCACGAGAATCTATCCACAAACGGAACACATTGAAGCTGGCTGCAAATGCAGAGCTTATGATATAAGCAGTAGCCGCATGCTACGAATGTGATATCTGGATGGTCCCCAGGATTGGAATTCTGGCAGAATTCTGAAAGAGCAGAGAAGCACAGGCCGTCTTCTGCAGCACCTCCATGAGAGTCTATCCACAAAAGGAACACCTTGTAGTTGCCTGCTAATGCACAGCTTAGGAGCCAAGTAGTACCAGCATGCTACGAATGTGAAATCTGAATGGTGCCCAGGAAAGGAATTCTGACAGCCTTCTCAAACAGCATAGAAGCAGAGGTCGAATTCAGCAGCATCTCCATGAGAGTCTATTCACAAAAGGAACACCTTGAAGCTGGCTGCGAATGCAGAGCTTCGGAGGAAAGCAGTACCCGCATGCTACGAATTAGATATCTTGATGGTGCCCAGGAAAGGAATTCTGGCAGAATTCTCAAAGAGCATGGAAGCAGAGCCCGTCTCCAGCAGCATCTCCACGAGACTCTATCCACAAAAGGATCACCTTGTAGCTGCCTGCGAATGCACAGCTTAGGAGCAAACTAGTACCCGCATTCTACGAATGTGATATCTGGATGGTGCACAGGAAAGGAATTCTGACCGCCTTCTCAAAGAGCATAGAATCAGAGGCTGACTTCTGCAGCATCTCCACGAGAGTCTATCCACAAAAGGAACATTTTGAAGCTAGCTGCTAATGCAGAGGTTAGGAGAAAAGCAGTACCCGCATGGTACGAATGTGATATCTGGATGGTGCCCAGGAATGGAATTCTGGCAGAATTCTGAAAAAGCATAGAAGCACAGGCCGTCTCATGCAGCACCTCCACGAGAGTCTATCCACAAAAGGAACACCTTGA
The DNA here is from genome assembly GCF_026419965.1 of Kogia breviceps. Classification (NCBI taxonomy): domain Eukaryota; kingdom Metazoa; phylum Chordata; class Mammalia; order Artiodactyla; family Physeteridae; genus Kogia; species Kogia breviceps. Next base: position 36,711,815 of record NC_081325.1, read on the forward strand.
TGCTGACTGCGAATGCAGATCTTAGGAGGAAAGCAGTACCCGCATGCTACGAATTTGATATCTGGAATGTGCCCAGGATAGGAATTCTGGCAGAATTCTCAAAGAGCATAGAAGCACAGGCCGTCTCCTGCAGCATCTCCACGAGAGTCTATCCACAAAAGGAACACCTTGAAGCTGGCTGCGAATGTAGAGGTTAGGTTGAAAGCAGTACCCGCATGCTACGAATGTGATATCTGGAGGGTGCCCAGGAAAGGAATTCTGGCAAAATTCTAAAAGAGCATAGAAGCGGAGCCCGTCTCCAGCAGCATCTCCACGAGAATCTATCCTCAAATGGAACACCTTGTAGCTGCCTGCGAATGCAGAGCTTAGTAGGAAAGCAGTACCCGCCTGCTACGAATGTGATATTTGGATGGTGCCCACGAATTGAATTCAGGCAGAATTCTGAAAGAGAATAGAAGCACAGGCCGTCTCCAGCAGCATCTCCACGAGAGTCTATCCACAAAAGGAACCCCTTGAAGCTGGCTGCAAATGCAGAGCTTAGAGGCAAAGCAGTACCTGCATGCTACCAATGTGATATCTGGATGGTGCCCAGGGAAGGAATTCTGGCAGAATTCTCAAAGAGCATAGAAGCAGAGCCAGTCTCCAGCAGCATCTCCACGACAGTCTATCCACAAAAGGAACACCTTGTAGCTGCCTGTGAATGCACAGCTTAGGAGCAAACTAGTACCCGCATTCTACGAATGTGATGTCTGGATGGTGCACCGGAAAGGAATTCTGACTGCCTTCTCAAAGAGCATAGAAGCAGAGGCTGACTTCAGCAGCATCTCCACGAGAATCTATCCACAAACGGAACACATTGAAGCTGGCTGCAAATGCAGAGCTTATGAGAAAAGCAGTACCCGCATGCTACGAATGTGATATCTTGATGGTCCCCAGGATTGGAATTCTGGCAGAATTCTGAAAGAGCAGAGAAGCAAAGGCCGTCTACTGCAGCACCTCTATGAGAGTCTATCCACAAAAGGAACACCTTGTAGCTGCCTGCTAATGCACAGCTTAGGAGCCAAGTAGTACCAGCATGCTACGAATGTGAAATCTGAATGGTGCCCAGGAAAGGAATTCTGACAGCCTTCTCAAACTGCATAGAAGCAGAGGTCGACTTCAGCAGCATCTCCATGAGAGTCTATCCACAAAAGGAACACCTTGAAGCTGGCTGCGAATGCAGAGCTTCGGAGGAAAGCAGTACCCGCATGCTGCGAATTAGATATGTGGATGGTGCCCAGGAATGGAATTCTGGCAGAATTCTGAAAGAGCATAGAAGCACAGGCCGTCTCCTGCAGCACCTCCACGAAAGTCTATCCACAAAAGGAACACCTTGATGCTGGCTGCGAATGCAGATCTTAGGAGGAAAGCAGTACCCGCATGCTACGAATTTGATATCTGGAATGTGCCCAGGATAGGAATTCTGGCAGAATTCTCAAAGAGCATAGAAGCACAGGCCGTCTCCTGCAGCATCTCCACGAGAGTCTATCCACAAAAGGAACACCTTGAAGCTGGCTGCGAATGCAGAGGTTAGGTTGAAAGCAGTACCCGCATGCTACGAATGTGATATCTGGAGGGTGCCCAGGAAAGGAATTCTGGCAAAATTCTAAAAGAGCATAGAAACGGGGCCCGTCTCCAGCAGCATCTCCACGAGAATCTATCCACAAATGGAACACCTTGTAGCTGCCTGCGAATGCAGAGCTTAGTAGGAAAGCAGTTCCCGCCTGCTACGAATGTGATATTTGGATGCTGCCCACGAATTGAATTCAGGCAGAATTCTGAAAGAGAATAGAAGCACAGGACGTCTCCAGCAGCATCTCCACGAGAGTCTATCCACAAAAGGAACCCCTTGAAGCTGGCAGCAAATGCAGAGCTTAGAGGCAAAGCAGTACCTGCATGCTACCAATGTGATATCTGGATGGTGCCCAGGGAAGGAATTCTGGCAGAATTCTCAAAGAGCATAGAAGCAGAGCCAGTCTCCAGCAGCATCTCCACGACAGTCTATCCACAAAAGGAACACCTTGTAGCTGCCTGCGAATGCACAGCTAAGGAGCAAACTAGTACCCGCATGCGACGAATGTGAAATCTGGATGGTGCCCAGGAAAGAAATTCTGACAGCCTTCTCAAACAGCATAGAAGCAGAGGTCGACTTCAGCAGCATCTCCATGAGAGTCTATCCACAAAAGGAACACCTTGAACCTGGCTGCAAATGCAGAGCTTAGGAGAAAAGCAGTCCCCGCATGCTACGAATGTGATATCTGAATGGTGCCCATGAAAGGAATTCTGGCAGAATTCTGAAAGACCATAGAAGCACAGGCCGTCTCCAGCAGCACCCCCACGAGAGTCTATCCACAAAAGGTACACCTTGAAGCTGGCTGCGAATGCAGAGCTTAGGAGGAAAGCAGGAACTGCATGCTACGAATTAGATATCTGGACGGTGCCCAGGAAAGGAATTCTGGCGGAATTCTCAAAGAGCATAGAAGCATTGCCCGTGTCTAGCAACATCTCCACGAGAGTCTATCCAGGAAAGGAACACCTTGTAGCTGCCTGCGAATGCACAGCTTAGGAGGAAAGCAGTACCTGCATGCTACGAATGTGATATCTGGATGGTGCACAGGAAAGGAATTCTGACAGCCTTCTAAAAGAGCATAGAAGCAGAGCCCGTCTCCAGCAGCATCTCCACGAGAGTCTATCCACAAAAGGAACACCTTGTAGCTGCCTGTGAATGCACAGCTTAGGAGCACACTACTACCCGCATTCTACGAATGTGATGTCTGGATGGTGCACAGGAAAGGAATTCTGACAGCCTTCTCAAAGAGCATAGAAGCAGAGGCTGACTTCAGCAGCATCTCCACGAGAATCTATCCACAAACGGAACACATTGAAGCTGGCTGCAAATGCAGAGCTTATGATATAAGCAGTACCCGCATGCTACGAATGTGATATCTGGATGGTCCCCAGGATTGGAATTCTGGCAGAATTCTGAAAGAGCAGAGAAGCACAGGCCGTCTTCTGCAGCACCTCCATGAGAGTCTATCCACAAAAGGAACACCTTGTAGTTGCCTGCTAATGCACAGCTTAGGAGCCAAGTAGTACCAGCATGCTACGAATGTGAAATCTGAATGGTGCCCAGGAAAGGAATTCTAACAGCCTTCTCAAACAGCATAGAAGCAGAGGTCGACTTCAGCAGCATCTCCATGAGAGTCTATTCACAAAAGGAACACCTTGAAGCTGGCTGCGAATGCAGAGCTTCGGAGGAAAGCAGTACCCGCATGCTACGAATTAGATATCTTGATGGTGCCCAGGAAAGGAATTCTGGCAGAATTCTCAAAGAGCATGGAAGCAGAGCCCGTCTCCAGCAGCATCTCCACGAGACTCTATCCACAAAAGGATCACCTTGTAGCTGCCTGCGAATGCACAGCTTAGGAGCAAACTAGCTCCCGCATTCTACGAATGTGGTATCTGGATGGTGCACAGGAAAGGAATTCTGACCGCATTCTCAAAGAGCATAGAATCAGAGGCTGACTTCTGCAGCATCTCCACGAGAATCTATCCACAAACGGAACACCTTGAAGCTGGCTGCAAATGCAGAGCTTATGATATAAGCAGTACCCGCATGCTACGAATGTGATATCTGGATGGTCCCCAGGATTGGAATTCTGGCAGAATTCTGAAAGAGCAGAGAAGCACAGGCCGTCTTCTGCAGCACCTCCACGAGAGTCTATCCACAAAAGGAACACCTTGAAACTGGCTGCGAATGCAGATCTTAGAAGGAAAGCAGTACCCGCATGCTACGAATTTATATCTGGATGGTGCCCAGGATAGGAATTCTGGCAGAATTCTCAAAGAGCATAGAACACAGGCCGTCTCCTGCAGCATCTCCACGAGAGTCTATCCACAAAAGGAACACCTTGAAGCTAGCTGCGAATGCAGAGCTTAGGTTGAAAGCAGTACCCGCATGCTATGAGAGTGATATCTGGATGGTGCCCAGGAAAGGAATTCTGGGAGAATACTGAAAGAGCATAGAAGCAGAGCCCGTCTCCAGCAGCATCCCCACGAGAGTCTATCCACAAATGGAACACCTTTTAGCTTCCTGCTAATGCACAGCTTAGGAGCCAAGTAGTACCCGCATGCTACGAATGTGAAATCTGAATGGTGCCCAGGAAAGGAATTCTGACAGCCTTCTCAAACAGCATAGAAGCAGACGCCGACTTCAGCCGCATCTCCATGATAGTCTATCCATAAAAAGAACAGCTAGAAGCTGGCTGCGAATGCAGAGCTTAGGCAAATATTAGTACCCGCATGCTACGAATGTGATATCTGGATGATGCACAGGAAAGGAAATCTGCCAGCCTTCTCAAAGAGCAAAGAAGCAGAGGCTGACTTCAGCAGCATCTCCATGAGAGTCTATCCACAAAAGGAACACCTTGACGCTGGTTGCGAATGCAGAGCTTAGGAGGAAAGCAGCCCCCGCATGCTACGAGTGTGATATCTGGATGGTGCCCAGGAAAGGAATTCTCGAAGAATTCTGAAAGACCCTAGAAGAAGAGCCCGTCTCCAGCAGCATCTCCACGAGAGTCTATCCACAAAAGAAACACGTTGTAGCTGCCTGCGAATGAACAGCTTAGGAGGAAAGCAGTACCTGCATGCTACGAATGTGATATCTGGATGGTGCAAAGGAAAGGAATTCTCACAGCCTTCTCAAAGAGCATAGAAGCAGAGCCGGTCTCCAGCAGCATGTCCACGAGAGTCTATCCACAAAAGGAACACCTTGTAGCTGCCTGCGAATGCACAGCTTAGGAACAAACTAGTACCCGCATGCTACGAATGTGAAATCTGGATGGTGCCCAGGAAAGGAATTCTGACAGTCTTCTCAAACAGCATAGAAGCAGAGGTCGACTTCAGCAGCATCTCCATGACAGTCTATCCACAAAAGGAACACCTTGAACCTGGCTGCAAATGCTGACCTTAGGAGGAAAGCAGTCCCCGCATGCTACGAATGTGATATCTGAATGGTGCCCAGGAAAGGAATTCTGGCAGAATTCTGAAAGACCATAGAAGCACAAGCCGTCTCCAGCAGCACCTCCACGAGAGTTTATCCACAAAAGGAACACCTTGAAGCTGGCTGCGAATGCAGAGCTTAGGAGGAAAGCAGTAACTGCATGCTACGCATTAGATATCTGGATGGTGCCCAGGAAAGGAATTCTGTGGAATTCTCAAAGAGCATAGAAGCATTGCCCGTCTGTAGCAACATCTCCACGAAAGTCTATCCACAAAAGGAACACCTTGAAACTGGCTGCGAATGCAGATCTTAGGAGGAAAGCAGTACCCGCATGCTACGAATTTATATCTGGATGGTGCCCAGGATAGGAATTCTGGCAGAATTCTCAAAGAGCATAGAAGCACAGGCCGTCTCCTGCAGCATCTCCACGAGAGTCTATCCACAAAAGGAACACCTTGAAGCTGGCTGCGGATGCAGAGCTTAGGAGGAAAGCAGTAACTGCATGCTACGAATGTGAAATCTGAATTGTGCCCAGGAAAGGAATTCTGGCAGAATTCTGAAAGACCATAGAAGCACAGGCCGTCTCCAGCAGCACCTCCACGAGAGTCTATCCACAAAAGGAACACCTTGAAGCTGGCTGCGAATGCAGAGCTTAGGAGGAAAGCAGTAACTGCATGCTACGAATTAGATATCTGGACGGTGCCCAGGAAAGGAATTCTGGCGGAATTCTCAAAGAGCATAGAAGCATTGCCCGTGTCTAGCAACATCTCCACGAGAGTCTATCCAGGAAAGGAACACCTTGTAGCTGCCTGCGAATGCACAGCTTAGGAGGAAAGCAGTACCTGCATGCTACGAATGTGATATCTGGATGGTGCACAGGAAAGGAATTCTGACAGCCTTCTAAAAGAGCATAGAAGCAGAGCCGGTCTCCAGCAGCATGTCCACGAGAGTCTATCCACAAAAGGAACACCTTGTAGCTGCCTGCGAATGCACAGCTTAGGAACAAACTAGTACCCGCATGCTACGAATGTGAAATCTGGATGGTGCCCAGGAAAGGAATTCTGACAGTCTTCTCAAACAGCATAGAAGCAGAGGTCGACTTCAGCAGCATCTCCATGACAGTCTATCCACAAAAGGAACACCTTGAACCTGGCTGCAAATGCTGACCTTAGGAGGAAAGCAGTCCCCGCATGCTACGAATGTGATATCTGAATGGTGCCCAGGAAAGGAATTCTGGCAGAATTCTGAAAGACCATAGAAGCACAAGCCGTCTCCAGCAGCACCTCCACGAGAGTCTATCCACAAAAGGAACACCTTGAACCTGGCTGCAAATGCTGACCTTAGGAGGAAAGCAGTAACTGCATGCTACGCATTAGATATCTGGATGGTGCCCAGGAAAGGAATTCTGTGGAATTCTCAAAGAGCATAGAAGCATTGCCCGTCTGTAGCAACATCTCCACGAGAGTCTATCCACAAAAGGAACACCTTGAAACTGGCTGCGAATGCAGATCTTAGGAGGAAAGCAGTACCCGCATGCTACGAATTTATATCTGGATGGTGCCCAGGATAGGAATTCTGGCAGAATTCTCAAAGAGCATAGAAGCACAGGCCGTCTCCTGCAGCATCTCCACGAGCGTCTATCCACAAAAGGAACACCTTGAAGCTGGCTGCGGATGCAGAGCTTAGGAGGAAAGCAGTAACTGCATGCTACGAATGTGATATCTGAATGGTGCCCAGGAAAGGAATTCTGGCAGAATTCTGAAAGACCATAGAAGCACAGGCCGTCTCCAGCAGCACCTCCACGAGAGTCTATCCACAAAAGGAACACCTTGAAGCTGGCTGCGAATGCAGAGCTTAGGAGGAAAGCAGTAACTGCATGCTACGAATTAGATATCTGGACGGTGCCCAGGAAAGGAATTCTGGCGGAATTCTCAAAGAGCATAGAAGCATTGCTCGTGTCTAGCAACATCTCCACGAGAGTCTATCCAGGAAAGGAACACCTTGTAGCTGCCTGCGAATGCACAGCTTAGGAGGAAAGCAGTACCTGCATGCTACGAATGTGATATCTGGATGGTGCACAGGAAAGGAATTCTGACAGCCTTCTAAAAGAGCATAGAAGCAGAGCCGGTCTCCAGCAGCATGTCCACGAGAGTCTATCCACAAAAGGAACACCTTGTAGCTGCCTGTGAATGCACAGCTTAGGAGCACACTACTACCCGCATTCTACGAATGTGATGTCTGGATGGTGCACAGGAAAGGAATTCTGACAGCCTTCTCAAAGAGCATATAAGCAGAGGCTGACTTCAGCAGCATCTCCACGAGAATCTATCCACAACGGAACACCTTGAAGCTGGCTGCAAATGCAGAGCTTATGATATAAGCAGTACCCGCATGCTACGAATGTGATATCTGGATGGTCCCCAGGATTGGAATTCTGGCAGAATTCTGAAAGAGCAGAGAAGCACAGGCCGTCTTCTGCAGCACCTCCACGAGAGTCTATCCACAAAAGGAACACCTTGAAACTGGCTGCGAATGCAGATCTTAGGAGGAAAGCAGTACCCGCATGCTACGAATTTATATCTGGATGGTGCCCAGGATAGGAATTCTGGCAGAATTCTCAAAGAGCATAGAACACAGGCCGTCTCCTGCAGCATCTCCACGAGAGTCTATCCACAAAAGGAACACCTTGAAGCTAGCTGCGAATGCAGAGCTTAGGTTGAAAGCAGTACCCGCATGCTATGAGTGTGATATCTGGATGGTGCCCAGGAAAGGAATTCTGGGAGAATTCTGAAAGAGCATAGAAGCAGAGCCCGTCTCCAGCAGCATCCCCACGAGAGTCTATCCACAAATGGAACACCTTTTAGCTTCCTGCTAATGCACAGCTTAGGAGCCAAGTAGTACCCGCATGCTACGAATGTGAAATCTGAATGGTGCCCAGGAAAGGAATTCTGACAGCCTTCTCAAACAGCATAGAAGCAGACGCCGACTTCAGCCGCATCTCCATGATAGTCTATCCATAAAAAGAACAGCTAGAAGCTGGCTGCGAATGCAGAGCTTAGGCAAATATTAGTACCCGCATGCTACGAATGTGATATCTGGATGGTGCACAGGAAAGGAAATCTGCCAGCCTTCTCAAAGAGCAAAGAAGCAGAGGCTGACTTCAGCAGCATCTCCATGAGAGTCTATCCACAAAAGGAACACCTTGACGCTGGTTGCGAATGCAGAGCTTAGGAGGAAAGCAGCCCCCGCATGCTACGAGTGTGATATCTGGATGGTGCCCAGGAAAGGAATTCTCGAAGAATTCTGAAAGACCCTAGAAGAAGAGCCCGTCTCCAGCAGCATTTCCACGAGAGTCTATCCACAAAAGAAACACGTTGTAGCTGCCTGCGAATGAACAGCTTAGGAGGAAAGCAGTACCTGCATGCTACGAATGTGATATCTGGATGGTGCAAAGGAAAGGAATTCTCACAGCCTTCTCAAAGAGCATAGAAGCAGAGCCGGTCTCCAGCAGCATGTCCACGAGAGTCTATCCACAAAAGGAACACCTTGTAGCTGCCTGCGAATGCACAGCTTAGGAACAAACTAGTACCCGCATGCTACGAATGTGAAATCTGGATGGTGCCCAGGAAAGGAATTCTGACAGTCTTCTCAAACAGCATAGAAGCAGAGGTCGACTTCAGCAGCATCTCCATGACAGTCTATCCACAAAAGGAACACCTTGAACCTGGCTGCAAATGCTGACCTTAGGAGGAAAGCAGTCCCCGCATGCTACGAATGTGATATCTGAATGGTGCCCAGGAAAGGAATTCTGGCAGAATTCTGAAAGACCATAGAAGCACAAGCCGTCTCCAGCAGCACCTCCACGAGAGTCTATCCACAAAAGGAACACCTTGAAGCTGGCTGCGAATGCAGAGCTTAGGAGGAAAGCAGTAACTGCATGCTACGCATTAGATATCTGGATGGTGCCCAGGAAAGGAATTCTGTGGAATTCTCAAAGAGCATAGAAGCATTGCCCGTCTGTAGCAACATCTCCACGAGAGTCTATCCACAAAAGGAACACCTTGAAACTGGCTGCGAATGCAGATCTTAGGAGGAAAGCAGTACCCGCATGCTATGAATTTATATCTGGATGGTGCCCAGGATAGGAATTCTGGCAGAATTCTCAAAGAGCATAGAAGCACAGGCCGTCTCCTGCAGCATCTCCACGAGAGTCTATCCACAAAAGGAACACCTTGAAGCTGGCTGCGGATGCAGAGCTTAGGAGGAAAGCAGTAACTGCATGCTACGAATGTGATATCTGAATGGTGCCCAGGAAAGGAATTCTGGCAGAATTCTGAAAGACCATAGAAGCACAGGCCGTCTCCAGCAGCACCTCCACGAGAGTCTATCCACAAAAGGAACACCTTGAAGCTGGCTGCGAATGCAGAGCTTAGGAGGAAAGCAGTAACTGCATGCTAAGAATTAGATATCTGGACGGTGCCCAGGAAAGGAATTCTGGCGGAATTCTCAAAGAGCATAGAAGCATTGCCCGTGTCTAGCAACATCTCCACGAGAGTCTATCCAGGAAAGGAACACCTTGTAGCTGCCTGCGAATGCACAGCTTAGGAGGAAAGCAGTACCTGCATGCTACGAATGTGATATCTGGATGGTGCACAGGAAAGGAATTCTGACAGCCTTCTAAAAGAGCATAGAAGCAGAGCCGGTCTCCAGCAGCATGTCCACGAGAGTCTATCCACAAAAGGAACACCTTGTAGCTGCCTGCGAATGCACAGCTTAGGAACAAACTAGTACCCGCATGCTACGAATGTGAAATCTGGATGGTGCCCAGGAAAGGAATTCTGACAGTCTTCTCAAACAGCATAGAAGCAGAGGTCGACTTCAGCAGCATCTCCATGACAGTCTATCCACAAAAGGAACACCTTGAAACTGGCTGCGAATGCAGATCTTAGGAGGAAAGCAGTACCCGCATGCTACGAATTTATATCTGGATGGTGCCCAGGATAGGAATTCTGGCAGAATTCTCAAAGAGCATAGAAGCACAGGCCGTCTCCTGCAGCATCTCCACGAGAGTCTATCCACAAAAGGAACACCTTGAAGCTGGCTGCGGATGCAGATCTTAGGTTGAAAGCAGTACCCTCATGCTACGAATGTGATATCTGGATGGTGCACAGGAAAGGAATTCTGACAGCCTTCTAAAAGAGCATAGAAGCAGAGCCCGTCTCTAGCAGCATCTCCACGAGAGTCTATCCACAAAAGGAACACCTTGTAGCTGCCTGTGAATGCACAGCTTAGGAGCAAACTAGTACGCGCATTCTACGAATGTGATGTCTGGATGGTGCACAGGAAAGGAATTCTGACAGCCTTCTCAAAGAGCATAGAAGCAGAGGCTGACTTCAGCAGCATCTCCACGAGAATCTATCCACAAACGGAACACATTGAAGCTGGCTGCAAATGCAGAGCTTATGAGAAAAGCAGTACCCGCATGCTACGAATGTGATATCTGGATGGTCCCCAGGATTGGAATTCTGGCAGAATTCTGAAAGAGCAGAGAAGCACAGGCCGTCTTCTGCAGCACCTCCACGAGAGTCTATCCACAAAAGGAACACCTTGAAACTGGCTGCGAATGCAGATCTTAGGAGGAAAGCAGTACCCGCATGCTACGAATTTATATCTGGATGGTGCCCAGGATAGGAATTCTGGCAGAATTCTCAAAGAGCATAGAACACAGGCCGTCTCCTGCAGCATCTCCACGAGAGTCTATCCACAAAAGGAACACCTTGAAGCTAGCTGCGAATGCAGAGCTTAGGTTGAAAGCAGTACCCGCATGCTATGAGTGTGATATCTGGATGGTGCCCAGGAAAGGAATTCTGGGAGAATTCTGAAAGAGCATAGAAGCAGAGCCCGTCTCCAGCAGCATCCCCACGAGAGTCTATCCACAAATGGAACACCTTTTAGCTTCCTGCTAATGCACAGCTTAGGAGCCAAGTAGTACCCGCATGCTACGAATGTGAAATCTGAATGGTGCCCAGGAAAGGAATTCTGACAGCCTTCTCAAACAGCATAGAAGCAGACGCCGACTTCAGCCGCATCTCCATGATAGTCTATCCATAAAAAGAACAGCTAGAAGCTGGCTGCGAATGCAGAGCTTAGGCAAATATTAGTACCCGCATGCTACGAATGTGATATCTGGATGGTGCACAGGAAAGGAAATCTGCCAGCCTTCTCAAAGAGCAAAGAAGCAGAGGCTGACTTCAGCAGCATCTCCATGAGAGTCTATCCACAAAAGGAACACCTTGACGCTGGTTGCGAATGCAGAGCTTAGGAGGAAAGCAGCCCCCGCATGCTACGAGTGTGATATCTGGATGGTGCCCAGGAAAGGAATTCTCGAAGAATTCTGAAAGACCCTAGAAGAAGAGCCCGTCTCCAGCAGCATCTCCACGAGAGTCTATCCACAAAAGAAACACGTTGTAGCTGCCTGCGAATGAACAGCTTAGGAGGAAAGCAGTACCTGCATGCTACGAATGTGATATCTGGATGGTGCAAAGGAAAGGAATTCTCACAGCCTTCTCAAAGAGCATAGAAGCAGAGCCGGTCTCCAGCAGCATGTCCACGAGAGTCTATCCACAAAAGGAACACCTTGTAGCTGCCTGCGAATGCACAGCTTAGGAACAAACTAGTACCCGCATGCTACGAATGTGAAATCTGGATGGTGCCCAGGAAAGGAATTCTGACAGTCTTCTCAAACAGCATAGAAGCAGAGGTCGACTTCAGCAGCATCTCCATGACAGTCTATCCACAAAAGGAACACCTTGAACCTGGCTGCAAATGCTGACCTTAGGAGGAAAGCAGTCCCCGCATGCTACGAATGTGATATCGGAATGGTGCCCAGGAAAGGAATTCTGGCAGAATTCTGAAAGACCATAGAAGCACAAGCCGTCTCCAGCAGCACCTCCACGAGAGTCTATCCACAAAAGGAACACCTTGAAGCTGGCTGCGAATGCAGAGCTTAGGAGGAAAGCAGTAACTGCATGCTACGCATTAGATATCTGGATGGTGCCCAGGAAAGGAATTCTGTGGAATTCTCAAAGAGCATAGAAGCATTGCCCGTCTGTAGCAACATCTCCACGAGAGTCTATCCACAAAAGGAACACCTTGAAACTGGCTGCGAATGCAGATCTTAGGAGGAAAGCAGTACCCGCATGCTACGAATTTATATCTGGATGGTGCCCAGGATAGGAATTCTGGCAGAATTCTCAAAGAGCATAGAAGCACAGGCCGTCTCCTGCAGCATCTCCACGAGAGTCTATCCACAAAAGGAACACCTTGAAGCTGGCTGCGGATGCAGAGCTTAGGAGGAAAGCAGTAACTGCATGCTACGAATGTGATATCTGAATGGTGCCCAGGAAAGGAATTCTGGCAGAATTCTGAAAGACCATAGAAGCACAGGCCGTCTCCAGCAGCACCTCCACGAGAGTCTATCCACAAAAGGAACACCTTGAAGCTGGCTGCGAATGCAGAGCTTAGGAGGAAAGCAGTAACTGCATGCTACGAATTAGATATCTGGACGGTGCCCAGGAAAGGAATTCTGGCGGAATTCTCAAAGAGCATAGAAGCATTGCTCGTGTCTAGCAACATCTCCACGAGAGTCTATCCAGGAAAGGAACACCTTGTAGCTGCCTGCGAATGCACAGCTTAGGAGGAAAGCAGTACCTGCATGCTACGAATGTGATATCTGGATGGTGCACAGGAAAGGAATTCTGACAGCCTTCTAAAAGAGCATAGAAGCAGAGCCGGTCTCCAGCAGCATGTCCACGAGAGTCTATCCACAAAAGGAACACCTTGTAGCTGCCTGTGAATGCACAGCTTAGGAGCACACTACTACCCGCATTCTACGAATGTGATGTCTGGATGGTGCACAGGAAAGGAATTCTGACAGCCTTCTCAAAGAGCATATAAGCAGAGGCTGACTTCAGCAGCATCTCCACGAGAATCTATCCACAAACGGAACACCTTGAAGCTGGCTGCAAATGCAGAGCTTATGAGAAAAGCAGTACCCGCATGCTACGAATGTGATATCTGGATGGTCCCCAGGATTGGAATTCTGGCAGAATTCTGAAAGAGCAGAGAAGCACAGGCCGTCTTCTGCAGCACCTCCACGAGAGTCTATCCACAAAAGGAACACCTTGAAACTGGTTGCGAATGCAGATCTTAGGAGGAAAGCAGTACCCGCATGCTACGAATTTATATCTGGATGGTGCCCAGGATAGGAATTCTGGCAGAATTCTCAAAGAGCATAGAACACAGGCCGTCTCCTGCAGCATCTCCACGAGAGTCTATCCACAAAAGGAACACCTTGAAGCTAGCTGCGAATGCAGAGGTTAGGTTGAAAGCAGTACCCGCATGCTATGAGTGTGATATCTGGATGGTGCCCAGGAAAGGAATTCTGGGAGAATTCTGAAAGAGCATAGAAGCAGAGCCCGTCTCCAGCAGCATCCCCACGAGAGTCTATCCACAAATGGAACACCTTTTAGCTTCCTGCTAATGCACAGCTTAGGAGCCAAGTAGTACCCGCATGCTACGAATGTGAAATCTGAATGGTGCCCAGGAAAGGAATTCTGACAGCCTTCTCAAACAGCATAGAAGCAGACGCCGACTTCAGCCGCATCTCCATGATAGTCTATCCATAAAAAGAACAGCTAGAAGCTGGCTGCGAATGCAGAGCTTAGGCAAATATTAGTACCCGCATGCTACGAATGTGATATCTGGATGGTGCACAGGAAAGGAAATCTGCCAGCCTTCTCAAAGAGCAAAGAAGCAGAGGCTGACTTCAGCAGCATCTCCATGAGAGTCTATCCACAAAAGGAACACCTTGACGCTGGTTGCGAATGCAGAGCTTAGGAGGAAAGCAGCCCCCGCATGCTACGAGTGTGATATCTGGATGGTGCCCAGGAAAGGAATTCTCGAAGAATTCTGAAAGACCCTAGAAGAAGAGCCCGTCTCCAGCAGCATCTCCACGAGAGTCTATCCACAAAAGAAACACGTTGTAGCTGCCTGCGAATGAACAGCTTAGGAGGAAAGCAGTACCTGCATGCTACGAATGTGATATCTGGATGGTGCAAAGGAAAGGAATTCTCACAGCCTTCTCAAAGAGCATAGAAGCAGAGCCGGTCTCCAGCAGCATGTCCACGAGAGTCTATCCACAAAAGGAACACCTTGTAGCTGCCTGCGAATGCACAGCTTAGGAACAAACTAGTACCCGCATGCTACGAATGTGAAATCTGGATGGTGCCCAGGAAAGGAATTCTGACAGTCTTCTCAAACAGCATAGAAGCAGAGGTCGACTTCAGCAGCATCTCCATGACAGTCTATCCACAAAAGGAACACCTTGAACCTGGCTGCAAATGCTGACCTTAGGAGGAAAGCAGTCCCCGCATGCTACGAATGTAATATCTGAATGGTGCCCAAGAAAGGAATTCTGGCAGAATTCTGAAAGACCATAGAAGCACAAGCCGTCTCCAGCAGCACCTCCACGAGAGTCTATCCACAAAAGGAACACCTTGAAGCTGGCTGCGAATGCAGAGCTTAGGAGGAAAGCAGTAACTGCATGCTACGCATTAGATATCTGGATGGTGCCCAGGAAAGGAATTCTGTGGAATTCTCAAAGAGCATAGAAGCATTGCCCGTCTGTAGCAACATCTCCACGAGAGTCTATCCACAAAAGGAACACCTTGAAACTGGCTGCGAATGCAGATCTTAGGAGGAAAGCAGTACCCGCATGCTACGAATTTATATCTGGATGGTGCCCAGGATAGGAATTCTGGCAGAATTCTCAAAGAGCATAGAAGCACAGGCCGTCTCCTGCAGCATCTCCACGAGAGTCTATCCACAAAAGGAACACCTTGAAGCTGGCTGCGGTTGCAGAGCATAGGTTGAAAGCAGTACCCTCATGCTACGAATGTGATATCTGGATGGTGCACAGGAAAGGAATTCTGACAGCCTTCTAAAAGAGCATAGAAGCAGAGCCCGTCTCTAGCAGCATCTCCACGAGAGTCTATCCACAAAAGGAACACCTTGTAGCTGCCTGTGAATGCACAGCTTAGGAGCAAACTAGTACCCGCATTCTACGAATGTGATGTCTGGATGGTGCACAGGAAAGGAATTCTGACAGCCTTCTCAAAGAGCATAGAAGCAGAGGCTGACTTCAGCAGCATCTCCACGAGAATCTATCCACAAACGGAACACATTGAAGCTGGCTGCAAATGCAGAGCTTATGAGAAAAGCAGTACCCGCATGCTACGAATGTGATATCTGGATGGTCCCCAGGATTGGAATTCTGGCAGAATTCTGAAAGAGCAGAGAAGCACAGGCCGTCTTCTGCAGCACCTCCACGAGAGTCTATCCACAAAAGGAACACCTTGAAACTGGCTGCGAATGCAGATCTTAGGAGGAAAGCAGTACCCGCATGCTACGAATTTATATCTGGATGGTGCCCAGGATAGGAATTCTGGCAGAATTCTCAAAGAGCATAGAACACAGGCCGTCTCCTGCAGCATCTCCACGAGAGTCTATCCACAAAAGGAACACCTTGAAGCTAGCTGCGAATGCAGAGGTTAGGTTGAAAGCAGTACCCGCATGCTATGAGTGTGATATCTGGATGGTGCCCAGGAAAGGAATTCTGGGAGAATTCTGAAAGAGCATAGAAGCAGAGCCCGTCTCCAGCAGCATCCCCACGAGAGTCTATCCACAAATGGAACACCTTTTAGCTTCCTGCTAATGCACAGCTTAGGAGCCAAGTAGTACCCGCATGCTACAAATGTGAAATCTGAATGGTGCCCAGGAAAGGAATTCTGACAGCCTTCTCAAACAGCATAGAAGCAGACGCCGACTTCAGCCGCATCTCCATGATAGTCTATCCATAAAAAGAACAGCTAGAAGCTGGCTGCGAATGCAGAGCTTAGGCAAATATTAGTACCCGCATGCTACGAATGTGATATCTGGATGGTGCACAGGAAAGGAAATCTGCCAGCCTTCTCAAAGAGCAAAGAAGCAGAGGCTGACTTCAGCAGCATCTCCATGAGAGTCTATCCACAAAAGGAACACCTTGACGCTGGTTGCGAATGCAGAGCTTAGGAGGAAAGCAGCCCCCGCATGCTACGAGTGTGATATCTGGATGGTGCCCAGGAAAGGAATTCTCGAAGAATTCTGAAAGACCCTAGAAGAAGAGCCCGTCTCCAGCAGCATCTCCACGAGAGTCTATCCACAAAAGAAACACGTTGTAGCTGCCTGCGAATGAACAGCTTAGGAGGAAAGCAGTACCTGCATGCTACGAATGTGATATCTGGATGGTGCAAAGGAAAGGAATTCTCACAGCCTTCTCAAAGAGCATAGAAGCAGAGCCGGTCTCCAGCAGCATGTCCACGAGAGTCTATCCACAAAAGGAACACCTTGTAGCTGCCTGCGAATGCACAGCTTAGGAACAAACTAGTACCCGCATGCTACGAATGTGAAATCTGGATGGTGCCCAGGAAAGGAATTCTGACAGTCTTCTCAAACAGCATAGAAGCAGAGGTCGACTTCAGCAGCATCTCCATGACAGTCTATCCACAAAAGGAACACCTTGAACCTGGCTGCAAATGCTGACCTTAGGAGGAAAGCAGTCCCCGCATGCTACGAATGTGATATCTGAATGGTGCCCAGGAAAGGAATTCTGGCAGAATTCTGAAAGACCATAGAAGCACAAGCCGTCTCCAGCAGCACCTCCACGAGAGTCTATCCACAAAAGGAACACCTTGAAGCTGGCTGCGAATGCAGAGCTTAGGAGGAAAGCAGTAACTGCATGCTACGCATTAGATATCTGGATGGTGCCCAGGAAAGGAATTCTGTGGAATTCTCAAAGAGCATAGAAGCATTGCCCGTCTGTAGCAACATCTCCACGAGAGTCTATCCACAAAAGGAACACCTTGAAACTGGCTGCGAATGCAGATCTTAGGAGGAAAGCAGTACCCGCATGCTACGAATTTATATCTGGATGGTGCCCAGGATAGGAATTCTGGCAGAATTCTCAAAGAGCATAGAAGCACAGGCCGTCTCCTGCAGCATCTCCACGAGAGTCTATCCACAAAAGGAACACCTTGAAGCTGCCTGCGGATGCAGAGCTTAGGAGGAAAGCAGTAACTGCATGCTACGAATGTGATATCTGAATGGTGCCCAGGAAAGGAATTCTGGCAGAATTCTGAAAGACCATAGAAGCACAGGCCGTCTCCAGCAGCACCTCCACGAGAGTCTATCCACAAAAGGAACACCTTGAAGCTGGCTGCGAATGCAGAGCTTAGGAGGAAAGCAGTAACTGCATGCTACGAATTAGATATCTGGACGGTGCCCAGGAAAGGAATTCTGGCGGAATTCTCAAAGAGCATAGAAGCATTGCCCGTGTCTAGCAACATCTCCACGAGAGTCTATCCAGGAAAGGAACACCTTGTAGCTGCCTGCGAATGCACAGCTTAGGAGGAAAGCAGTACCTGCATGCTACGAATGTGATATCTGGATGGTGCACAGGAAAGGAATTCTGACAGCCTTCTAAAAGAGCATAGAAGCAGAGCCGGTCTCCAGCAGCATGTCCACGAGAGTCTATCCACAAAAGGAACACCTTGTAGCTGCCTGCGAATGCACAGCTTAGGACAAACTAGTACCCGCATGCTACGAATGTGAAATCTGGATGGTGCCCAGGAAAGGAATTCTGACAGTCTTCTCAAACAGCATAGAAGCAGAGGTCGACTTCAGCAGCATCTCCATGACAGTCTATCCACAAAAGGAACACCTTGAACCTGGCTGCAAATGCTGACCTTAGGAGGAAAGCAGTCCCCGCATGCTACGAATGTGATATCGGAATGGTGCCCAGGAAAGGAATTCTGGCAGAATTCTGAAAGACCATAGAAGCACAAGCCGTCTCCAGCAGCACCTCCACGAGAGTCTATCCACAAAAGGAACACCTTGAAGCTGGCTGCGAATGCAGAGCTTAGGAGGAAAGCAGTAACTGCATGCTACGCATTAGATATCTGGATGGTGCCCAGGAAAGGAATTCTGTGGAATTCTCAAAGAGCATAGAAGCATTGCCCGTCTGTAGCAACATCTCCACCAGAGTCTATCCACAAAAGGAACACCTTGAAACTGGCTGCGAATGCAGATCTTAGGAGGAAAGCAGTACCCGCATGCTACGAATTTATATCTGGATGGTGCCCAGGATAGGAATTCTGGCAGAATTCTCAAAGAGCATAGAAGCACAGGCCGTCTCCTGCAGCATCTCCACGAGAGTCTATCCACAAAAGGAACACCTTGAAGCTGGCTGCGGATGCAGAGCTTAGGAGGAAAGCAGTAACTGCATGCTACGAATGTGATATCTGAATGGTGCCCAGGAAAGGAATTCTGGCAGAATTCTGAAAGACCATAGAAGCACAGGCCGTCTCCAGCAGCACCTCCACGAGAGTCTATCCACAAAAGGAACACCTTGAAGCTGGCTGCGAATGCAGAGCTTAGGAGGAAAGCAGTAACTGCATGCTACGAATTAGATATCTGGACTGTGCCCAGGAAAGGAATTCTGGCGGAATTCTCAAAGAGCATAGAAGCATTGCTCGTGTCTAGCAACATCTCCACGAGAGTCTATCCAGGAAAGGAACACCTTGTAGCTGCCTGCGAATGCACAGCTTAGGAGGAAAGCAGTACCTGCATGCTACGAATGTGATATCTGGATGGTGCACAGGAAATGAATTCTGACAGCCTTCTAAAAGAGCATAGAAGCAGAGCCGGTCTCCAGCAGCATGTCCACGAGAGTCTATCCACAAAAGGAACACCTTGTAGCTGCCTGTGAATGCACAGCTTAGGAGCACACTACTACCCTCATTCTACGAATGTGATGTCTGGATGGTGCACAGGAAAGGAATTCTGACAGCCTTCTCAAAGAGCATATAAGCAGAGGCTGACTTCAGCAGCATCTCCACGAGAATCTATCCACAAACGGAACACCTTGAAGCTGGCTGCAAATGCAGAGCTTATGAGAAAAGCAGTACCCGCATGCTACGAATGTGATATCTGGATGGTCCCCAGGATTGGAATTCTGGCAGAATTCTGAAAGAGCAGAGAAGCACAGGCCGTCTTCTGCAGCACCTCCACGAGAGTCTATCCACAAAAGGAACACCTTGAAACTGGTTGCGAATGCAGATCTTAGGAGGAAAGCAGTACCCGCATGCTACGAATTTATATCTGGATGGTGCCCAGGATAGGAATTCTGGCAGAATTCTCAAAGAGCATAGAACACAGGCCGTCTCCTGCAGCATCTCCACGAGAGTCTATCCACAAAAGGAACACCTTGAAGCTAGCTGCGAATGCAGAGGTTAGGTTGAAAGCAGTACCCGCATGCTATGAGTGTGATATCTGGATGGTGCCCAGGAAAGGAATTCTGGGAGAATTCTGAAAGAGCATAGAAGCAGAGCCCGTCTCCAGCAGCATCCCCACGAGAGTCTATCCACAAATGGAACACCTTTTAGCTTCCTGCTAATGCACAGCTTAGGAGCCAAGTAGTACCCGCATGCTACGAATGTGAAATCTGAATGGTGCCCAGGAAAGGAATTCTGACAGCCTTCTCAAACAGCATAGAAGCAGACGCCGACTTCAGCCGCATCTCCATGATAGTCTATCCATAAAAAGAACAGCTAGAAGCTGGCTGCGAATGCAGAGCTTAGGCAAATATTAGTACCCGCATGCTACGAATGTGATATCTGGATGGTGCACAGGAAAGGAAATCTGCCAGCCTTCTCAAAGAGCAAAGAAGCAGAGGCTGACTTCAGCAGCATCTCCATGAGAGTCTATCCACAAAAGGAACACCTTGACGCTGGTTGCGAATGCAGAGCTTAGGAGGAAAGCAGCCCCCGCATGCTACGAGTGTGATATCTGGATGGTGCCCAGGAAAGGAATTCTCGAAGAATTCTGAAAGACCCTAGAAGAAGAGCCCGTCTCCAGCAGCATCTCCACGAGAGTCTATCCACAAAAGAAACACGTTGTAGCTGCCTGCGAATGAACAGCTTAGGAGGAAAGCAGTACCTGCATGCTACGAATGTGATATCTGGATGGTGCAAAGGAAAGGAATTCTCACAGCCTTCTCAAAGAGCATAGAAGCAGAGCCGGTCTCCAGCAGCATGTCCACGAGAGTCTATCCACAAAAGGAACACCTTGTAGCTGCCTGCGAATGCACAGCTTAGGAACAAACTAGTACCCGCATGCTACGAATGTGAAATCTGGATGGTGCCCAGGAAAGGAATTCTGACAGTCTTCTCAAACAGCATAGAAGCAGAGGTCGACTTCAGCAGCATCTCCATGACAGTCTATCCACAAAAGGAACACCTTGAACCTGGCTGCAAATGCTGACCTTAGGAGGAAAGCAGTCCCCGCATGCTACGAATGTAATATCTGAATGGTGCCCAAGAAAGGAATTCTGGCAGAATTCTGAAAGACCATAGAAGCACAAGCCGTCTCCAGCAGCACCTCCACGAGAGTCTATCCACAAAAGGAACACCTTGAAGCTGGCTGCGAATGCAGAGCTTAGGAGGAAAGCAGTAACTGCATGCTACGCATTAGATATCTGGATGGTGCCCAGGAAAGGAATTCTGTGGAATTCTCAAAGAGCATAGAAGCATTGCCCGTCTGTAGCAACATCTCCACGAGAGTCTATCCACAAAAGGAACACCTTGAAACTGGCTGCGAATGCAGATCTTAGGAGGAAAGCAGTACCCGCATGCTACGAATTTATATCTGGATGGTGCCCAGGATAGGAATTCTGGCAGAATTCTCAAAGAGCATAGAAGCACAGGCCGTCTCCTGCAGCATCTCCACGAGAGTCTATCCACAAAAGGAACACCTTGAAGCTGGCTGCGGTTGCAGAGCATAGGTTGAAAGCAGTACCCTCATGCTACGAATGTGATATCTGGATGGTGCACAGGAAAGGAATTCTGACAGCCTTCTAAAAGAGCATAGAAGCAGAGCCCGTCTCTAGCAGCATCTCCACGAGAGTCTATCCACAAAAGGAACACCTTGTAGCTGCCTGTGAATGCACAGCTTAGGAGCAAACTAGTACCCGCATTCTACGAATGTGATGTCTGGATGGTGCACAGGAAAGGAATTCTGACAGCCTTCTCAAAGAGCATAGAAGCAGAGGCTGACTTCAGCAGCATCTCCACGAGAATCTATCCACAAACGGAACACATTGAAGCTGGCTGCAAATGCAGAGCTTATGAGAAAAGCAGTACCCGCATGCTACGAATGTGATATCTGGATGGTCCCCAGGATTGGAATTCTGGCAGAATTCTGAAAGAGCAGAGAAGCACAGGCCGTCTTCTGCAGCACCTCCACGAGAGTCTATCCACAAAAGGAACACCTTGAAACTGGCTGCGAATGCAGATCTTAGGAGGAAAGCAGTACCCGCATGCTACGAATTTATATCTGGATGGTGCCCAGGATAGGAATTCTGGCAGAATTCTCAAAGAGCATAGAACACAGGCCGTCTCCTGCAGCATCTCCACGAGAGTCTATCCACAAAAGGAACACCTTGAAGCTAGCTGCGAATGCAGAGGTTAGGTTGAAAGCAGTACCCGCATGCTATGAGTGTGATATCTGGATGGTGCCCAGGAAAGGAATTCTGGGAGAATTCTGAAAGAGCATAGAAGCAGAGCCCGTCTCCAGCAGCATCCCCACGAGAGTCTATCCACAAATGGAACACCTTTTAGCTTCCTGCTAATGCACAGCTTAGGAGCCAAGTAGTACCCGCATGCTACAAATGTGAAATCTGAATGGTGCCCAGGAAAGGAATTCTGACAGCCTTCTCAAACAGCATAGAAGCAGACGCCGACTTCAGCCGCATCTCCATGATAGTCTATCCATAAAAAGAACAGCTAGAAGCTGGCTGCGAATGCAGAGCTTAGGCAAATATTAGTACCCGCATGCTACGAATGTGATATCTGGATGGTGCACAGGAAAGGAAATCTGCCAGCCTTCTCAAAGAGCAAAGAAGCAGAGGCTGACTTCAGCAGCATCTCCATGAGAGTCTATCCACAAAAGGAACACCTTGACGCTGGTTGCGAATGCAGAGCTTAGGAGGAAAGCAGCCCCCGCATGCTACGAGTGTGATATCTGGATGGTGCCCAGGAAAGGAATTCTCGAAGAATTCTGAAAGACCCTAGAAGAAGAGCCCGTCTCCAGCAGCATCTCCACGAGAGTCTATCCACAAAAGAAACACGTTGTAGCTGCCTGCGAATGAACAGCTTAGGAGGAAAGCAGTACCTGCATGCTACGAATGTGATATCTGGATGGTGCAAAGGAAAGGAATTCTCACAGCCTTCTCAAAGAGCATAGAAGCAGAGCCGGTCTCCAGCAGCATGTCCACGAGAGTCTATCCACAAAAGGAACACCTTGTAGCTGCCTGCGAATGCACAGCTTAGGAACAAACTAGTACCCGCATGCTACGAATGTGAAATCTGGATGGTGCCCAGGAAAGGAATTCTGACAGTCTTCTCAAACAGCATAGAAGCAGAGGTCGACTTCAGCAGCATCTCCATGACAGTCTATCCACAAAAGGAACACCTTGAACCTGGCTGCAAATGCTGACCTTAGGAGGAAAGCAGTCCCCGCATGCTACGAATGTGATATCTGAATGGTGCCCAGGAAAGGAATTCTGGCAGAATTCTGAAAGACCATAGAAGCACAAGCCGTCTCCAGCAGCACCTCCACGAGAGTCTATCCACAAAAGGAACACCTTGAAGCTGGCTGCGAATGCAGAGCTTAGGAGGAAAGCAGTAACTGCATGCTACGCATTAGATATCTGGATGGTGCCCAGGAAAGGAATTCTGTGGAATTCTCAAAGAGCATAGAAGCATTGCCCGTCTGTAGCAACATCTCCACGAGAGTCTATCCACAAAAGGAACACCTTGAAACTGGCTGCGAATGCAGATCTTAGGAGGAAAGCAGTACCCGCATGCTACGAATTTATATCTGGATGGTGCCCAGGATAGGAATTCTGGCAGAATTCTCAAAGAGCATAGAAGCACAGGCCGTCTCCTGCAGCATCTCCACGAGAGTCTATCCACAAAAGGAACACCTTGAAGCTGCCTGCGGATGCAGAGCTTAGGAGGAAAGCAGTAACTGCATGCTACGAATGTGATATCTGAATGGTGCCCAGGAAAGGAATTCTGGCAGAATTCTGAAAGACCATAGAAGCACAGGCCGTCTCCAGCAGCACCTCCACGAGAGTCTATCCACAAAAGGAACACCTTGAAGCTGGCTGCGAATGCAGAGCTTAGGAGGAAAGCAGTAACTGCATGCTACGAATTAGATATCTGGACGGTGCCCAGGAAAGGAATTCTGGCGGAATTCTCAAAGAGCATAGAAGCATTGCCCGTGTCTAGCAACATCTCCACGAGAGTCTATCCAGGAAAGGAACACCTTGTAGCTGCCTGCGAATGCACAGCTTAGGAGGAAAGCAGTACCTGCATGCTACGAATGTGATATCTGGATGGTGCACAGGAAAGGAATTCTGACAGCCTTCTAAAAGAGCATAGAAGCAGAGCCGGTCTCCAGCAGCATGTCCACGAGAGTCTATCCACAAAAGGAACACCTTGTAGCTGCCTGCGAATGCACAGCTTAGGAACAAACTAGTACCCGCATGCTACGAATGTGAAATCTGGATGGTGCCCAGGAAAGGAATTCTGACAGTCTTCTCAAACAGCATAGAAGCAGAGGTCGACTTCAGCAGCATCTCCATGACAGTCTATCCACAAAAGGAACACCTTGAACCTGGCTGCAAATGCTGACCTTAGGAGGAAAGCAGTCCCCGCATGCTACGAATGTGATATCGGAATGGTGCCCAGGAAAGGAATTCTGGCAGAATTCTGAAAGACCATAGAAGCACAAGCCGTCTCCAGCAGCACCTCCACGAGAGTCTATCCACAAAAGGAACACCTTGAAGCTGGCTGCGAATGCAGAGCTTAGGAGGAAAGCAGTAACTGCATGCTACGCATTAGATATCTGGATGGTGCCCAGGAAAGGAATTCTGTGGAATTCTCAAAGAGCATAGAAGCATTGCCCGTCTGTAGCAACATCTCCACCAGAGTCTATCCACAAAAGGAACACCTTGAAACTGGCTGCGAATGCAGATCTTAGGAGGAAAGCAGTACCCGCATGCTACGAATTTATATCTGGATGGTGCCCAGGATAGGAATTCTGGCAGAATTCTCAAAGAGCATAGAAGCACAGGCCGTCTCCTGCAGCATCTCCACGAGAGTCTATCCACAAAAGGAACACCTTGAAGCTGGCTGCGGATGCAGAGCTTAGGAGGAAAGCAGTAACTGCATGCTACGAATGTGATATCTGAATGGTGCCCAGGAAAGGAATTCTGGCAGAATTCTGAAAGACCATAGAAGCACAGGCCGTCTCCAGCAGCACCTCCACGAGAGTCTATCCACAAAAGGAACACCTTGAAGCTGGCTGCGAATGCAGAGCTTAGGAGGAAAGCAGTAACTGCATGCTACGAATTAGATATCTGGACTGTGCCCAGGAAAGGAATTCTGGCGGAATTCTCAAAGAGCATAGAAGCATTGCTCGTGTCTAGCAACATCTCCACGAGAGTCTATCCAGGAAAGGAACACCTTGTAGCTGCCTGCGAATGCACAGCTTAGGAGGAAAGCAGTACCTGCATGCTACGAATGTGATATCTGGATGGTGCACAGGAAATGAATTCTGACAGCCTTCTAAAAGAGCATAGAAGCAGAGCCGGTCTCCAGCAGCATGTCCACGAGAGTCTATCCACAAAAGGAACACCTTGTAGCTGCCTGTGAATGCACAGCTTAGGAGCACACTACTACCCTCATTCTACGAATGTGATGTCTGGATGGTGCACAGGAAAGGAATTCTGACAGCCTTCTCAAAGAGCATATAAGCAGAGGCTGACTTCAGCAGCATCTCCACGAGAATCTATCCACAAACGGAACACCTTGAAGCTGGCTGCAAATGCAGAGCTTATGAGAAAAGCAGTACCCGCATGCTACGAATGTGATATCTGGATGGTCCCCAGGATTGGAATTCTGGCAGAATTCTGAAAGAGCAGAGAAGCACAGGCCGTCTTCTGCAGCACCTCCACGAGAGTCTATCCACAAAAGGAACACCTTGAAACTGGTTGCGAATGCAGATCTTAGGAGGAAAGCAGTACCCGCATGCTACGAATTTATATCTGGATGGTGCCCAGGATAGGAATTCTGGCAGAATTCTCAAAGAGCATAGAACACAGGCCGTCTCCTGCAGCATCTCCACGAGAGTCTATCCACAAAAGGAACACCTTGAAGCTAGCTGCGAATGCAGAGGTTAGGTTGAAAGCAGTACCCGCATGCTATGAGTGTGATATCTGGATGGTGCCCAGGAAAGGAATTCTGGGAGAATTCTGAAAGAGCATAGAAGCAGAGCCCGTCTCCAGCAGCATCCCCACGAGAGTCTATCCACAAATGGAACACCTTTTAGCTTCCTGCTAATGCACAGCTTAGGAGCCAAGTAGTACCCGCATGCTACGAATGTGAAATCTGAATGGTGCCCAGGAAAGGAATTCTGACAGCCTTCTCAAACAGCATAGAAGCAGACGCCGACTTCAGCCGCATCTCCATGATAGTCTATCCATAAAAAGAACAGCTAGAAGCTGGCTGCGAATGCAGAGCTTAGGCAAATATTAGTACCCGCATGCTACGAATGTGATATCTGGATGGTGCACAGGAAAGGAAATCTGCCAGCCTTCTCAAAGAGCAAAGAAGCAGAGGCTGACTTCAGCAGCATCTCCATGAGAGTCTATCCACAAAAGGAACACCTTGACGCTGGTTGCGAATGCAGAGCTTAGGAGGAAAGCAGCCCCCGCATGCTACGAGTGTGATATCTGGATGGTGCCCAGGAAAGGAATTCTCGAAGAATTCTGAAAGACCCTAGAAGAAGAGCCCGTCTCCAGCAGCATCTCCACGAGAGTCTATCCACAAAAGAAACACGTTGTAGCTGCCTGCGAATGAACAGCTTAGGAGGAAAGCAGTACCTGCATGCTACGAATGTGATATCTGGATGGTGCAAAGGAAAGGAATTCTCACAGCCTTCTCAAAGAGCATAGAAGCAGAGCCGGTCTCCAGCAGCATGTCCACGAGAGTCTATCCACAAAAGGAACACCTTGTAGCTGCCTGCGAATGCACAGCTTAGGAACAAACTAGTACCCGCATGCTACGAATGTGAAATCTGGATGGTGCCCAGGAAAGGAATTCTGACAGTCTTCTCAAACAGCATAGAAGCAGAGGTCGACTTCAGCAGCATCTCCATGACAGTCTATCCACAAAAGGAACACCTTGAACCTGGCTGCAAATGCTGACCTTAGGAGGAAAGCAGTCCCCGCATGCTACGAATGTAATATCTGAATGGTGCCCAGGAAAGGAATTCTGGCAGAATTCTGAAAGACCATAGAAGCACAAGCCGTCTCCAGCAGCACCTCCACGAGAGTCTATCCACAAAAGGAACACCTTGAAGCTGGCTGCGAATGCAGAGCTTAGGAGGAAAGCAGTAACTGCATGCTACGCATTAGATATCTGGATGGTGCCCAGGAAAGGAATTCTGTGGAATTCTCAAAGAGCATAGAAGCATTGCCCGTCTGTAGCAACATCTCCACGAGAGTCTATCCACAAAAGGAACACCTTGAAACTGGCTGCGAATGCAGATCTTAGGAGGAAAGCAGTACCCGCATGCTACGAATTTATATCTGGATGGTGCCCAGGATAGGAATTCTGGCAGAATTCTCAAAGAGCATAGAAGCACAGGCCGTCTCCTGCAGCATCTCCACGAGAGTCTATCCACAAAAGGAACACCTTGAAGCTGGCTGCGGTTGCAGAGCATAGGTTGAAAGCAGTACCCTCATGCTACGAATGTGATATCTGGATGGTGCACAGGAAAGGAATTCTGACAGCCTTCTAAAAGAGCATAGAAGCAGAGCCCGTCTCTAGCAGCATCTCCACGAGAGTCTATCCACAAAAGGAACACCTTGTAGCTGCCTGTGAATGCACAGCTTAGGAGCAAACTAGTACCCGCATTCTACGAATGTGATGTCTGGATGGTGCACAGGAAAGGAATTCTGACAGCCTTCTCAAAGAGCATAGAAGCAGAGGCTGACTTCAGCAGCATCTCCACGAGAATCTATCCACAAACGGAACACATTGAAGCTGGCTGCAAATGCAGAGCTTATGAGAAAAGCAGTACCCGCATGCTACGAATGTGATATCTGGATGGTCCCCAGGATTGGAATTCTGGCAGAATTCTGAAAGAGCAGAGAAGCACAGGCCGTCTTCTGCAGCACCTCCACGAGAGTCTATCCACAAAAGGAACACCTTGAAACTGGCTGCGAATGCAGATCTTAGGAGGAAAGCAGTACCCGCATGCTACGAATTTATATCTGGATGGTGCCCAGGATAGGAATTCTGGTAGAATTCTCAAAGAGCATAGAACACAGGCCGTCTCCTGCAGCATCTCCACGAGAGTCTATCCACAAAAGGAACACCTTGAAGCTAGCTGCGAATGCAGAGGTTAGGTTGAAAGCAGTACCCGCATGCTATGAGTGTGATATCTGGATGGTGCCCAGGAAAGGAATTCTGGGAGAATTCTGAAAGAGCATAGAAGCAGAGCCCGTCTCCAGCAGCATCCCCACGAGAGTCTATCCACAAATGGAACACCTTTTAGCTTCCTGCTAATGCACAGCTTAGGAGCCAAGTAGTACCCGCATGCTACGAATGTGAAATCTGAATGGTGCCCAGGAAAGGAATTCTGACAGCCTTCTCAAACAGCATAGAAGCAGACGCCGACTTCAGCCGCATCTCCATGATAGTCTATCCATAAAAAGAACAGCTAGAAGCTGGCTGCGAATGCAGAGCTTAGGCAAATATTAGTACCCGCATGCTACGAATGTGATATCTGGATGGTGCACAGGAAAGGAAATCTGCCAGCCTTCTCAAAGAGCAAAGAAGCAGAGGCTGACTTCAGCAGCATCTCCATGAGAGTCTATCCACAAAAGGAACACCTTGACGCTGGTTGCGAATGCAGAGCTTAGGAGGAAAGCAGCCCCCGCATGCTACGAGTGTGATATCTGGATGGTGCCCAGGAAAGGAATTCTCGAAGAATTCTGAAAGACCCTAGAAGAAGAGCCCGTCTCCAGCAGCATCTCCACGAGAGTCTATCCACAAAAGAAACACGTTGTAGCTGCCTGCGAATGAACAGCTTAGGAGGAAAGCAGTACCTGCATGCTACGAATGTGATATCTGGATGGTGCAAAGGAAAGGAATTCTCACAGCCTTCTCAAAGAGCATAGAAGCAGAGCCGGTCTCCAGCAGCATGTCCACGAGAGTCTATCCACAAAAGGAACACCTTGTAGCTGCCTGCGAATGCACAGCTTAGGAACAAACTAGTACCCGCATGCTACGAATGTGAAATCTGGATGGTGCCCAGGAAAGGAATTCTGACAGTCTTCTCAAACAGCATAGAAGCAGAGGTCGACTTCAGCAGCATCTCCATGACAGTCTATCCACAAAAGGAACACCTTGAACCTGGCTGCAAATGCTGACCTTAGGAGGAAAGCAGTCCCCGCATGCTACGAATGTGATATCTGAATGGTGCCCAGGAAAGGAATTCTGGCAGAATTCTGAAAGACCATAGAAGCACAAGCCGTCTCCAGCAGCACCTCCACGAGAGTCTATCCACAAAAGGAACACCTTGAAGCTGGCTGCGAATGCAGAGCTTAGGAGGAAAGCAGTAACTGCATGCTACGCATTAGATATCTGGATGGTGCCCAGGAAAGGAATTCTGTGGAATTCTCAAAGAGCATAGAAGCATTGCCCGTCTGTAGCAACATCTCCACGAGAGTCTATCCACAAAAGGAACACCTTGAAACTGGCTGCGAATGCAGATCTTAGGAGGAAAGCAGTACCCGCATGCTACGAATTTATATCTGGATGGTGCCCAGGATAGGAATTCTGGCAGAATTCTCAAAGAGCATAGAAGCACAGGCCGTCTCCTGCAGCATCTCCACGAGAGTCTATCCACAAAAGGAACACCTTGAAGCTGCCTGCGGATGCAGAGCTTAGGAGGAAAGCAGTAACTGCATGCTACGAATGTGATATCTGAATGGTGCCCAGGAAAGGAATTCTGGCAGAATTCTGAAAGACCATAGAAGCACAGGCCGTCTCCAGCAGCACCTCCACGAGAGTCTATCCACAAAAGGAACACCTTGAAGCTGGCTGCGAATGCAGAGCTTAGGAGGAAAGCAGTAACTGCATGCTACGAATTAGATATCTGGACGGTGCCCAGGAAAGGAATTCTGGCGGAATTCTCAAAGAGCATAGAAGCATTGCCCGTGTCTAGCAACATCTCCACGAGAGTCTATCCAGGAAAGGAACACCTTGTAGCTGCCTGCGAATGCACAGCTTAGGAGGAAAGCAGTACCTGCATGCTACGAATGTGATATCTGGATGGTGCACAGGAAAGGAATTCTGACAGCCTTCTAAAAGAGCATAGAAGCAGAGCCGGTCTCCAGCAGCATGTCCACGAGAGTCTATCCACAAAAGGAACACCTTGTAGCTGCCTGCGAATGCACAGCTTAGGAACAAACTAGTACCCGCATGCTACGAATGTGAAATCTGGATGGTGCCCAGGAAAGGAATTCTGACAGTCTTCTCAAACAGCATAGAAGCAGAGGTCGACTTCAGCAGCATCTCCATGACAGTCTATCCACAAAAGGAACACCTTGAACCTGGCTGCAAATGCTGACCTTAGGAGGAAAGCAGTCCCCGCATGCTACGAATGTGATATCGGAATGGTGCCCAGGAAAGGAATTCTGGCAGAATTCTGAAAGACCATAGAAGCACAAGCCGTCTCCAGCAGCACCTCCACGAGAGTCTATCCACAAAAGGAACACCTTGAAGCTGGCTGCGAATGCAGAGCTTAGGAGGAAAGCAGTAACTGCATGCTACGCATTAGATATCTGGATGGTGCCCAGGAAAGGAATTCTGTGGAATTCTCAAAGAGCATAGAAGCATTGCCCGTCTGTAGCAACATCTCCACCAGAGTCTATCCACAAAAGGAACACCTTGAAACTGGCTGCGAATGCAGATCTTAGGAGGAAAGCAGTACCCGCATGCTACGAATTTATATCTGGATGGTGCCCAGGATAGGAATTCTGGCAGAATTCTCAAAGAGCATAGAAGCACAGGCCGTCTCCTGCAGCATCTCCACGAGAGTCTATCCACAAAAGGAACACCTTGAAGCTGGCTGCGGATGCAGAGCTTAGGAGGAAAGCAGTAACTGCATGCTACGAATGTGATATCTGAATGGTGCCCAGGAAAGGAATTCTGGCAGAATTCTGAAAGACCATAGAAGCACAGGCCGTCTCCAGCAGCACCTCCACGAGAGTCTATCCACAAAAGGAACACCTTTAAGCTGGCTGCGAATGCAGAGCTTAGGAGGAAAGCAGTAACTGCATGCTACGAATTAGATATCTGGACTGTGCCCAGGAAAGGAATTCTGGCGGAATTCTCAAAGAGCATAGAAGCATTGCTCGTGTCTAGCGACATCTCCACGAGAGTCTATCCAGGAAAGGAACACCTTGTAGCTGCCTGCGAATGCACAGCTTAGGAGGAAAGCAGTACCTGCATGCTACGAATGTGATATCTGGATGGTGCACAGGAAATGAATTCTGACAGCCTTCTAAAAGAGCATAGAAGCAGAGCCGGTCTCCAGCAGCATGTCCACGAGAGTCTATCCACAAAAGGAACACCTTGTAGCTGCCTGTGAATGCACAGCATAGGAGCACACTACTACCCTCATTCTACGAATGTGATGTCTGGATGGTGCACAGGAAAGCAATTCTGACAGCCTTCTCAAAGTGCATATAAGCAGAGGCTGACTTCAGCAGCATCTCCACGAGAATCTATCCACAAACGGAACACCTTGAAGCTGGCTGCAAATGCAGAGCTTATGAGAAAAGCAGTACCCGCATGCTACGAATGTGATATCTGGATGGTCCCCAGGATTGGAATTCTGGCAGAATTCTGAAAGAGCAGAGAAGCACAGGCCGTCTTCTGCAGCACCTCCACGAGAGTCTATCCACAAAAGGAACACCTTGAAACTGGTTGCGAATGCAGATCTTAGGAGGAAAGCAGTACCCGCATGCTACGAATTTATATCTGGATGGTGCCCAGGATAGGAATTCTGGCAGAATTCTCAAAGAGCATAGAACACAGGCCGTCTCCTGCAGCATCTCCACGAGAGTCTATCCACAAAAGGAACACCTTGAAGCTAGCTGCGAATGCAGAGCTTAGGTTGAAAGCAGTACCCGCATGCTATGAGTGTGATATCTGGATGGTGCCCAGGAAAGGAATTCTGGGAGAATTCTGAAAGAGCATAGAAGCAGAGCCCGTCTCCAGCAGCATCCCCACGAGAGTCTATCCACAAATGGAACACCTTTTAGCTTCCTGCTAATGCACAGCTTAGGAGCCAAGTAGTACCCGCATGCTACGAATGTGAAATCTGAATGGTGCCCAGGAAAGGAATTCTGACAGCCTTCTCAAACAGCATAGAAGCAGACGCCGACTTCAGCCGCATCTCCATGATAGTCTATCCATAAAAAGAACAGCTAGAAGCTGGCTGCGAATGCAGAGCTTAGGCAAATATTAGTACCCGCATGCTACGAATGTGATATCTGGATGGTGCACAGGAAAGGAAATCTGCCAGCCTTCTCAAAGAGCAAAGAAGCAGAGGCTGACTTCAGCAGCATCTCCATGAGAGTCTATCCACAAAAGGAACACCTTGACGCTGGTTGCGAATGCAGAGCTTAGGAGGAAAGCAGCCCCCGCATGCTACGAGTGTGATATCTGGATGGTGCCCAGGAAAGGAATTCTCGAAGAATTCTGAAAGACCCTAGAAGAAGAGCCCGTCTCCAGCAGCATCTCCACGAGAGTCTATCCACAAAAGAAACACGTTGTAGCTGCCTGCGAATGAACAGCTTAGGAGGAAAGCAGTACCTGCATGCTACGAATGTGATATCTGGATGGTGCAAAGGAAAGGAATTCTCACAGCCTTCTCAAAGAGCATAGAAGCAGAGCCGGTCTCCAGCAGCATGTCCACGAGAGTCTATCCACAAAAGGAACACCTTGTAGCTGCCTGCGAATGCACAGCTTAGGAACAAACTAGTACCCGCATGCTACGAATGTGAAATCTGGATGGTGCCCAGGAAAGGAATTCTGACAGTCTTCTCAAACAGCATAGAAGCAGAGGTCGACTTCAGCAGCATCTCCATGACAGTCTATCCACAAAAGGAACACCTTGAACCTGGCTGCAAATGCTGACCTTAGGAGGAAAGCAGTCCCCGCATGCTACGAATGTAATATCTGAATGGTGCCCAAGAAAGGAATTCTGGCAGAATTCTGAAAGACCATAGAAGCACAAGCCGTCTCCAGCAGCACCTCCACGAGAGTCTATCCACAAAAGGAACACCTTGAAGCTGGCTGCGAATGCAGAGCTTAGGAGGAAAGCAGTAACTGCATGCTACGCATTAGATATCTGGATGGTGCCCAGGAAAGGAATTCTGTGGAATTCTCAAAGAGCATAGAAGCATTGCCCGTCTGTAGCAACATCTCCACGAGAGTCTATCCACAAAAGGAACACCTTGAAACTGGCTGCGAATGCAGATCTTAGGAGGAAAGCAGTACCCGCATGCTACGAATTTATATCTGGATGGTGCCCAGGATAGGAATTCTGGCAGAATTCTGAAAGACCATAGAAGCACAGGCCGTCTCCAGCAGCACCTCCACGAGAGTCTATCCACAAAAGGAACACCTTGAAGCTGGCTGCGAATGCAGAGCTTAGGAGGAAAGCAGTAACTGCATGCTACGAATTAGATATCTGGACGGTGCCCAGGAAAGGAATTCTGGCGGAATTCTCAAAGAGCATAGAAGCATTGCTCGTGTCTAGCAACATCTCCACGAGAGTCTATCCAGGAAAGGAACACCTTGTAGCTGCCTGCGAATGCACAGCTTAGGAGGAAAGCAGTACCTGCATGCTACGAATGTGATATCTGGATGGTGCACAGGAAAGGAATTCTGACAGCCTTCTAAAAGAGCATAGAAGCAGAGCCGGTCTCCAGCAGCATGTCCACGAGAGTCTATCCACAAAAGGAACACCTTGTAGCTGCCTGTGAATGCACAGCTTAGGAGCACACTACTACCCGCATTCTACGAATGTGATGTCTGGATGGTGCACAGGAAAGGAATTCTGACAGCCTTCTCAAAGAGCATATAAGCAGAGGCTGACTTCAGCAGCATCTCCACGAGAATCTATCCACAAACGGAACACCTTGAAGCTGGCTGCAAATGCAGAGCTTATGAGAAAAGCAGTACCCGCATGCTACGAATGTGATATCTGGATGGTCCCCAGGATTGGAATTCTGGCAGAATTCTGAAAGAGCAGAGAAGCACAGGCCGTCTTCTGCAGCACCTCCACGAGAGTCTATCCACAAAAGGAACACCTTGAAACTGGTTGCGAATGCAGATCTTAGGAGGAAAGCAGTACCCGCATGCTACGAATTTATATCTGGATGGTGCCCAGGATAGGAATTCTGGCAGAATTCTCAAAGAGCATAGAACACAGGCCGTCTCCTGCAGCATCTCCACGAGAGTCTATCCACAAAAGGAACACCTTGAAGCTAGCTGCGAATGCAGAGGTTAGGTTGAAAGCAGTACCCGCATGCTATGAGTGTGATATCTGGATGGTGCCCAGGAAAGGAATTCTGGGAGAATTCTGAAAGAGCATAGAAGCAGAGCCCGTCTCCAGCAGCATCCCCACGAGAGTCTATCCACAAATGGAACACCTTTTAGCTTCCTGCTAATGCACAGCTTAGGAGCCAAGTAGTACCCGCATGCTACGAATGTGAAATCTGAATGGTGCCCAGGAAAGGAATTCTGACAGCCTTCTCAAACAGCATAGAAGCAGACGCCGACTTCAGCCGCATCTCCATGATAGTCTATCCATAAAAAGAACAGCTAGAAGCTGGCTGCGAATGCAGAGCTTAGGCAAATATTAGTACCCGCATGCTACGAATGTGATATCTGGATGGTGCACAGGAAAGGAAATCTGCCAGCCTTCTCAAAGAGCAAAGAAGCAGAGGCTGACTTCAGCAGCATCTCCATGAGAGTCTATCCACAAAAGGAACACCTTGACGCTGGTTGCGAATGCAGAGCTTAGGAGGAAAGCAGCCCCCGCATGCTACGAGTGTGATATCTGGATGGTGCCCAGGAAAGGAATTCTCGAAGAATTCTGAAAGACCCTAGAAGAAGAGCCCGTCTCCAGCAGCATCTCCACGAGAGTCTATCCACAAAAGAAACACGTTGTAGCTGCCTGCGAATGAACAGCTTAGGAGGAAAGCAGTACCTGCATGCTACGAATGTGATATCTGGATGGTGCAAAGGAAAGGAATTCTCACAGCCTTCTCAAAGAGCATAGAAGCAGAGCCGGTCTCCAGCAGCATGTCCACGAGAGTCTATCCACAAAAGGAACACCTTGTAGCTGCCTGCGAATGCACAGCTTAGGAACAAACTAGTACCCGCATGCTACGAATGTGAAATCTGGATGGTGCCCAGGAAAGGAATTCTGACAGTCTTCTCAAACAGCATAGAAGCAGAGGTCGACTTCAGCAGCATCTCCATGACAGTCTATCCACAAAAGGAACACCTTGAACCTGGCTGCAAATGCTGACCTTAGGAGGAAAGCAGTCCCCGCATGCTACGAATGTAATATCTGAATGGTGCCCAAGAAAGGAATTCTGGCAGAATTCTGAAAGACCATAGAAGCACAAGCCGTCTCCAGCAGCACCTCCACGAGAGTCTATCCACAAAAGGAACACCTTGAAGCTGGCTGCGAATGCAGAGCTTAGGAGGAAAGCAGTAACTGCATGCTACGCATTAGATATCTGGATGGTGCCCAGGAAAGGAATTCTGTGGAATTCTCAAAGAGCATAGAAGCATTGCCCGTCTGTAGCAACATCTCCACGAGAGTCTATCCACAAAAGGAACACCTTGAAACTGGCTGCGAATGCAGATCTTAGGAGGAAAGCAGTACCCGCATGCTACGAATTTATATCTGGATGGTGCCCAGGATAGGAATT
Source organism: Kogia breviceps (assembly GCF_026419965.1). Classification (NCBI taxonomy): domain Eukaryota; kingdom Metazoa; phylum Chordata; class Mammalia; order Artiodactyla; family Physeteridae; genus Kogia; species Kogia breviceps. The sequence goes on from NC_081325.1 coordinate 36,747,106, forward strand.
CTGGCAGAATTCTCAAAGAGCATAGAAGCACAGGCCGTCTCCTGCAGCATCTCCACGAGAGTCTATCCACAAAAGGAACACCTTGAAGCTGGCTGCGGTTGCAGAGCATAGGTTGAAAGCAGTACCCTCATGCTACGAATGTGATATCTGGATGGTGCACAGGAAAGGAATTCTGACAGCCTTCTAAAAGAGCATAGAAGCAGAGCCCGTCTCTAGCAGCATCTCCACGAGAGTCTATCCACAAAAGGAACACCTTGTAGCTGCCTGTGAATGCACAGCTTAGGAGCAAACTAGTACCCGCATTCTACGAATGTGATGTCTGGATGGTGCACAGGAAAGGAATTCTGACAGCCTTCTCAAAGAGCATAGAAGCAGAGGCTGACTTCAGCAGCATCTCCACGAGAATCTATCCACAAACGGAACACATTGAAGCTGGCTGCAAATGCAGAGCTTATGAGAAAAGCAGTACCCGCATGCTACGAATGTGATATCTGGATGGTCCCCAGGATTGGAATTCTGGCAGAATTCTGAAAGAGCAGAGAAGCACAGGCCGTCTTCTGCAGCACCTCCACGAGAGTCTATCCACAAAAGGAACACCTTGAAACTGGCTGCGAATGCAGATCTTAGGAGGAAAGCAGTACCCGCATGCTACGAATTTATATCTGGATGGTGCCCAGGATAGGAATTCTGGCAGAATTCTCAAAGAGCATAGAACACAGGCCGTCTCCTGCAGCATCTCCACGAGAGTCTATCCACAAAAGGAACACCTTGAAGCTAGCTGCGAATGCAGAGGTTAGGTTGAAAGCAGTACCCGCATGCTATGAGTGTGATATCTGGATGGTGCCCAGGAAAGGAATTCTGGGAGAATTCTGAAAGAGCATAGAAGCAGAGCCCGTCTCCAGCAGCATCCCCACGAGAGTCTATCCACAAATGGAACACCTTTTAGCTTCCTGCTAATGCACAGCTTAGGAGCCAAGTAGTACCCGCATGCTACAAATGTGAAATCTGAATGGTGCCCAGGAAAGGAATTCTGACAGCCTTCTCAAACAGCATAGAAGCAGACGCCGACTTCAGCCGCATCTCCATGATAGTCTATCCATAAAAAGAACAGCTAGAAGCTGGCTGCGAATGCAGAGCTTAGGCAAATATTAGTACCCGCATGCTACGAATGTGATATCTGGATGGTGCACAGGAAAGGAAATCTGCCAGCCTTCTCAAAGAGCAAAGAAGCAGAGGCTGACTTCAGCAGCATCTCCATGAGAGTCTATCCACAAAAGGAACACCTTGACGCTGGTTGCGAATGCAGAGCTTAGGAGGAAAGCAGCCCCCGCATGCTACGAGTGTGATATCTGGATGGTGCCCAGGAAAGGAATTCTCGAAGAATTCTGAAAGACCCTAGAAGAAGAGCCCGTCTCCAGCAGCATCTCCACGAGAGTCTATCCACAAAAGAAACACGTTGTAGCTGCCTGCGAATGAACAGCTTAGGAGGAAAGCAGTACCTGCATGCTACGAATGTGATATCTGGATGGTGCAAAGGAAAGGAATTCTCACAGCCTTCTCAAAGAGCATAGAAGCAGAGCCGGTCTCCAGCAGCATGTCCACGAGAGTCTATCCACAAAAGGAACACCTTGTAGCTGCCTGCGAATGCACAGCTTAGGAACAAACTAGTACCCGCATGCTACGAATGTGAAATCTGGATGGTGCCCAGGAAAGGAATTCTGACAGTCTTCTCAAACAGCATAGAAGCAGAGGTCGACTTCAGCAGCATCTCCATGACAGTCTATCCACAAAAGGAACACCTTGAACCTGGCTGCAAATGCTGACCTTAGGAGGAAAGCAGTCCCCGCATGCTACGAATGTGATATCTGAATGGTGCCCAGGAAAGGAATTCTGGCAGAATTCTGAAAGACCATAGAAGCACAAGCCGTCTCCAGCAGCACCTCCACGAGAGTCTATCCACAAAAGGAACACCTTGAAGCTGGCTGCGAATGCAGAGCTTAGGAGGAAAGCAGTAACTGCATGCTACGCATTAGATATCTGGATGGTGCCCAGGAAAGGAATTCTGTGGAATTCTCAAAGAGCATAGAAGCATTGCCCGTCTGTAGCAACATCTCCACGAGAGTCTATCCACAAAAGGAACACCTTGAAACTGGCTGCGAATGCAGATCTTAGGAGGAAAGCAGTACCCGCATGCTACGAATTTATATCTGGATGGTGCCCAGGATAGGAATTCTGGCAGAATTCTCAAAGAGCATAGAAGCACAGGCCGTCTCCTGCAGCATCTCCACGAGAGTCTATCCACAAAAGGAACACCTTGAAGCTGCCTGCGGATGCAGAGCTTAGGAGGAAAGCAGTAACTGCATGCTACGAATGTGATATCTGAATGGTGCCCAGGAAAGGAATTCTGGCAGAATTCTGAAAGACCATAGAAGCACAGGCCGTCTCCAGCAGCACCTCCACGAGAGTCTATCCACAAAAGGAACACCTTGAAGCTGGCTGCGAATGCAGAGCTTAGGAGGAAAGCAGTAACTGCATGCTACGAATTAGATATCTGGACGGTGCCCAGGAAAGGAATTCTGGCGGAATTCTCAAAGAGCATAGAAGCATTGCCCGTGTCTAGCAACATCTCCACGAGAGTCTATCCAGGAAAGGAACACCTTGTAGCTGCCTGCGAATGCACAGCTTAGGAGGAAAGCAGTACCTGCATGCTACGAATGTGATATCTGGATGGTGCACAGGAAAGGAATTCTGACAGCCTTCTAAAAGAGCATAGAAGCAGAGCCGGTCTCCAGCAGCATGTCCACGAGAGTCTATCCACAAAAGGAACACCTTGTAGCTGCCTGCGAATGCACAGCTTAGGACAAACTAGTACCCGCATGCTACGAATGTGAAATCTGGATGGTGCCCAGGAAAGGAATTCTGACAGTCTTCTCAAACAGCATAGAAGCAGAGGTCGACTTCAGCAGCATCTCCATGACAGTCTATCCACAAAAGGAACACCTTGAACCTGGCTGCAAATGCTGACCTTAGGAGGAAAGCAGTCCCCGCATGCTACGAATGTGATATCGGAATGGTGCCCAGGAAAGGAATTCTGGCAGAATTCTGAAAGACCATAGAAGCACAAGCCGTCTCCAGCAGCACCTCCACGAGAGTCTATCCACAAAAGGAACACCTTGAAGCTGGCTGCGAATGCAGAGCTTAGGAGGAAAGCAGTAACTGCATGCTACGCATTAGATATCTGGATGGTGCCCAGGAAAGGAATTCTGTGGAATTCTCAAAGAGCATAGAAGCATTGCCCGTCTGTAGCAACATCTCCACCAGAGTCTATCCACAAAAGGAACACCTTGAAACTGGCTGCGAATGCAGATCTTAGGAGGAAAGCAGTACCCGCATGCTACGAATTTATATCTGGATGGTGCCCAGGATAGGAATTCTGGCAGAATTCTCAAAGAGCATAGAAGCACAGGCCGTCTCCTGCAGCATCTCCACGAGAGTCTATCCACAAAAGGAACACCTTGAAGCTGGCTGCGGATGCAGAGCTTAGGAGGAAAGCAGTAACTGCATGCTACGAATGTGATATCTGAATGGTGCCCAGGAAAGGAATTCTGGCAGAATTCTGAAAGACCATAGAAGCACAGGCCGTCTCCAGCAGCACCTCCACGAGAGTCTATCCACAAAAGGAACACCTTGAAGCTGGCTGCGAATGCAGAGCTTAGGAGGAAAGCAGTAACTGCATGCTACGAATTAGATATCTGGACTGTGCCCAGGAAAGGAATTCTGGCGGAATTCTCAAAGAGCATAGAAGCATTGCTCGTGTCTAGCAACATCTCCACGAGAGTCTATCCAGGAAAGGAACACCTTGTAGCTGCCTGCGAATGCACAGCTTAGGAGGAAAGCAGTACCTGCATGCTACGAATGTGATATCTGGATGGTGCACAGGAAATGAATTCTGACAGCCTTCTAAAAGAGCATAGAAGCAGAGCCGGTCTCCAGCAGCATGTCCACGAGAGTCTATCCACAAAAGGAACACCTTGTAGCTGCCTGTGAATGCACAGCTTAGGAGCACACTACTACCCTCATTCTACGAATGTGATGTCTGGATGGTGCACAGGAAAGGAATTCTGACAGCCTTCTCAAAGAGCATATAAGCAGAGGCTGACTTCAGCAGCATCTCCACGAGAATCTATCCACAAACGGAACACCTTGAAGCTGGCTGCAAATGCAGAGCTTATGAGAAAAGCAGTACCCGCATGCTACGAATGTGATATCTGGATGGTCCCCAGGATTGGAATTCTGGCAGAATTCTGAAAGAGCAGAGAAGCACAGGCCGTCTTCTGCAGCACCTCCACGAGAGTCTATCCACAAAAGGAACACCTTGAAACTGGTTGCGAATGCAGATCTTAGGAGGAAAGCAGTACCCGCATGCTACGAATTTATATCTGGATGGTGCCCAGGATAGGAATTCTGGCAGAATTCTCAAAGAGCATAGAACACAGGCCGTCTCCTGCAGCATCTCCACGAGAGTCTATCCACAAAAGGAACACCTTGAAGCTAGCTGCGAATGCAGAGGTTAGGTTGAAAGCAGTACCCGCATGCTATGAGTGTGATATCTGGATGGTGCCCAGGAAAGGAATTCTGGGAGAATTCTGAAAGAGCATAGAAGCAGAGCCCGTCTCCAGCAGCATCCCCACGAGAGTCTATCCACAAATGGAACACCTTTTAGCTTCCTGCTAATGCACAGCTTAGGAGCCAAGTAGTACCCGCATGCTACGAATGTGAAATCTGAATGGTGCCCAGGAAAGGAATTCTGACAGCCTTCTCAAACAGCATAGAAGCAGACGCCGACTTCAGCCGCATCTCCATGATAGTCTATCCATAAAAAGAACAGCTAGAAGCTGGCTGCGAATGCAGAGCTTAGGCAAATATTAGTACCCGCATGCTACGAATGTGATATCTGGATGGTGCACAGGAAAGGAAATCTGCCAGCCTTCTCAAAGAGCAAAGAAGCAGAGGCTGACTTCAGCAGCATCTCCATGAGAGTCTATCCACAAAAGGAACACCTTGACGCTGGTTGCGAATGCAGAGCTTAGGAGGAAAGCAGCCCCCGCATGCTACGAGTGTGATATCTGGATGGTGCCCAGGAAAGGAATTCTCGAAGAATTCTGAAAGACCCTAGAAGAAGAGCCCGTCTCCAGCAGCATCTCCACGAGAGTCTATCCACAAAAGAAACACGTTGTAGCTGCCTGCGAATGAACAGCTTAGGAGGAAAGCAGTACCTGCATGCTACGAATGTGATATCTGGATGGTGCAAAGGAAAGGAATTCTCACAGCCTTCTCAAAGAGCATAGAAGCAGAGCCGGTCTCCAGCAGCATGTCCACGAGAGTCTATCCACAAAAGGAACACCTTGTAGCTGCCTGCGAATGCACAGCTTAGGAACAAACTAGTACCCGCATGCTACGAATGTGAAATCTGGATGGTGCCCAGGAAAGGAATTCTGACAGTCTTCTCAAACAGCATAGAAGCAGAGGTCGACTTCAGCAGCATCTCCATGACAGTCTATCCACAAAAGGAACACCTTGAACCTGGCTGCAAATGCTGACCTTAGGAGGAAAGCAGTCCCCGCATGCTACGAATGTAATATCTGAATGGTGCCCAAGAAAGGAATTCTGGCAGAATTCTGAAAGACCATAGAAGCACAAGCCGTCTCCAGCAGCACCTCCACGAGAGTCTATCCACAAAAGGAACACCTTGAAGCTGGCTGCGAATGCAGAGCTTAGGAGGAAAGCAGTAACTGCATGCTACGCATTAGATATCTGGATGGTGCCCAGGAAAGGAATTCTGTGGAATTCTCAAAGAGCATAGAAGCATTGCCCGTCTGTAGCAACATCTCCACGAGAGTCTATCCACAAAAGGAACACCTTGAAACTGGCTGCGAATGCAGATCTTAGGAGGAAAGCAGTACCCGCATGCTACGAATTTATATCTGGATGGTGCCCAGGATAGGAATTCTGGCAGAATTCTCAAAGAGCATAGAAGCACAGGCCGTCTCCTGCAGCATCTCCACGAGAGTCTATCCACAAAAGGAACACCTTGAAGCTGGCTGCGGTTGCAGAGCATAGGTTGAAAGCAGTACCCTCATGCTACGAATGTGATATCTGGATGGTGCACAGGAAAGGAATTCTGACAGCCTTCTAAAAGAGCATAGAAGCAGAGCCCGTCTCTAGCAGCATCTCCACGAGAGTCTATCCACAAAAGGAACACCTTGTAGCTGCCTGTGAATGCACAGCTTAGGAGCAAACTAGTACCCGCATTCTACGAATGTGATGTCTGGATGGTGCACAGGAAAGGAATTCTGACAGCCTTCTCAAAGAGCATAGAAGCAGAGGCTGACTTCAGCAGCATCTCCACGAGAATCTATCCACAAACGGAACACATTGAAGCTGGCTGCAAATGCAGAGCTTATGAGAAAAGCAGTACCCGCATGCTACGAATGTGATATCTGGATGGTCCCCAGGATTGGAATTCTGGCAGAATTCTGAAAGAGCAGAGAAGCACAGGCCGTCTTCTGCAGCACCTCCACGAGAGTCTATCCACAAAAGGAACACCTTGAAACTGGCTGCGAATGCAGATCTTAGGAGGAAAGCAGTACCCGCATGCTACGAATTTATATCTGGATGGTGCCCAGGATAGGAATTCTGGCAGAATTCTCAAAGAGCATAGAACACAGGCCGTCTCCTGCAGCATCTCCACGAGAGTCTATCCACAAAAGGAACACCTTGAAGCTAGCTGCGAATGCAGAGGTTAGGTTGAAAGCAGTACCCGCATGCTATGAGTGTGATATCTGGATGGTGCCCAGGAAAGGAATTCTGGGAGAATTCTGAAAGAGCATAGAAGCAGAGCCCGTCTCCAGCAGCATCCCCACGAGAGTCTATCCACAAATGGAACACCTTTTAGCTTCCTGCTAATGCACAGCTTAGGAGCCAAGTAGTACCCGCATGCTACAAATGTGAAATCTGAATGGTGCCCAGGAAAGGAATTCTGACAGCCTTCTCAAACAGCATAGAAGCAGACGCCGACTTCAGCCGCATCTCCATGATAGTCTATCCATAAAAAGAACAGCTAGAAGCTGGCTGCGAATGCAGAGCTTAGGCAAATATTAGTACCCGCATGCTACGAATGTGATATCTGGATGGTGCACAGGAAAGGAAATCTGCCAGCCTTCTCAAAGAGCAAAGAAGCAGAGGCTGACTTCAGCAGCATCTCCATGAGAGTCTATCCACAAAAGGAACACCTTGACGCTGGTTGCGAATGCAGAGCTTAGGAGGAAAGCAGCCCCCGCATGCTACGAGTGTGATATCTGGATGGTGCCCAGGAAAGGAATTCTCGAAGAATTCTGAAAGACCCTAGAAGAAGAGCCCGTCTCCAGCAGCATCTCCACGAGAGTCTATCCACAAAAGAAACACGTTGTAGCTGCCTGCGAATGAACAGCTTAGGAGGAAAGCAGTACCTGCATGCTACGAATGTGATATCTGGATGGTGCAAAGGAAAGGAATTCTCACAGCCTTCTCAAAGAGCATAGAAGCAGAGCCGGTCTCCAGCAGCATGTCCACGAGAGTCTATCCACAAAAGGAACACCTTGTAGCTGCCTGCGAATGCACAGCTTAGGAACAAACTAGTACCCGCATGCTACGAATGTGAAATCTGGATGGTGCCCAGGAAAGGAATTCTGACAGTCTTCTCAAACAGCATAGAAGCAGAGGTCGACTTCAGCAGCATCTCCATGACAGTCTATCCACAAAAGGAACACCTTGAACCTGGCTGCAAATGCTGACCTTAGGAGGAAAGCAGTCCCCGCATGCTACGAATGTGATATCTGAATGGTGCCCAGGAAAGGAATTCTGGCAGAATTCTGAAAGACCATAGAAGCACAAGCCGTCTCCAGCAGCACCTCCACGAGAGTCTATCCACAAAAGGAACACCTTGAAGCTGGCTGCGAATGCAGAGCTTAGGAGGAAAGCAGTAACTGCATGCTACGCATTAGATATCTGGATGGTGCCCAGGAAAGGAATTCTGTGGAATTCTCAAAGAGCATAGAAGCATTGCCCGTCTGTAGCAACATCTCCACGAGAGTCTATCCACAAAAGGAACACCTTGAAACTGGCTGCGAATGCAGATCTTAGGAGGAAAGCAGTACCCGCATGCTACGAATTTATATCTGGATGGTGCCCAGGATAGGAATTCTGGCAGAATTCTCAAAGAGCATAGAAGCACAGGCCGTCTCCTGCAGCATCTCCACGAGAGTCTATCCACAAAAGGAACACCTTGAAGCTGCCTGCGGATGCAGAGCTTAGGAGGAAAGCAGTAACTGCATGCTACGAATGTGATATCTGAATGGTGCCCAGGAAAGGAATTCTGGCAGAATTCTGAAAGACCATAGAAGCACAGGCCGTCTCCAGCAGCACCTCCACGAGAGTCTATCCACAAAAGGAACACCTTGAAGCTGGCTGCGAATGCAGAGCTTAGGAGGAAAGCAGTAACTGCATGCTACGAATTAGATATCTGGACGGTGCCCAGGAAAGGAATTCTGGCGGAATTCTCAAAGAGCATAGAAGCATTGCCCGTGTCTAGCAACATCTCCACGAGAGTCTATCCAGGAAAGGAACACCTTGTAGCTGCCTGCGAATGCACAGCTTAGGAGGAAAGCAGTACCTGCATGCTACGAATGTGATATCTGGATGGTGCACAGGAAAGGAATTCTGACAGCCTTCTAAAAGAGCATAGAAGCAGAGCCGGTCTCCAGCAGCATGTCCACGAGAGTCTATCCACAAAAGGAACACCTTGTAGCTGCCTGCGAATGCACAGCTTAGGAACAAACTAGTACCCGCATGCTACGAATGTGAAATCTGGATGGTGCCCAGGAAAGGAATTCTGACAGTCTTCTCAAACAGCATAGAAGCAGAGGTCGACTTCAGCAGCATCTCCATGACAGTCTATCCACAAAAGGAACACCTTGAACCTGGCTGCAAATGCTGACCTTAGGAGGAAAGCAGTCCCCGCATGCTACGAATGTGATATCGGAATGGTGCCCAGGAAAGGAATTCTGGCAGAATTCTGAAAGACCATAGAAGCACAAGCCGTCTCCAGCAGCACCTCCACGAGAGTCTATCCACAAAAGGAACACCTTGAAGCTGGCTGCGAATGCAGAGCTTAGGAGGAAAGCAGTAACTGCATGCTACGCATTAGATATCTGGATGGTGCCCAGGAAAGGAATTCTGTGGAATTCTCAAAGAGCATAGAAGCATTGCCCGTCTGTAGCAACATCTCCACCAGAGTCTATCCACAAAAGGAACACCTTGAAACTGGCTGCGAATGCAGATCTTAGGAGGAAAGCAGTACCCGCATGCTACGAATTTATATCTGGATGGTGCCCAGGATAGGAATTCTGGCAGAATTCTCAAAGAGCATAGAAGCACAGGCCGTCTCCTGCAGCATCTCCACGAGAGTCTATCCACAAAAGGAACACCTTGAAGCTGGCTGCGGATGCAGAGCTTAGGAGGAAAGCAGTAACTGCATGCTACGAATGTGATATCTGAATGGTGCCCAGGAAAGGAATTCTGGCAGAATTCTGAAAGACCATAGAAGCACAGGCCGTCTCCAGCAGCACCTCCACGAGAGTCTATCCACAAAAGGAACACCTTGAAGCTGGCTGCGAATGCAGAGCTTAGGAGGAAAGCAGTAACTGCATGCTACGAATTAGATATCTGGACTGTGCCCAGGAAAGGAATTCTGGCGGAATTCTCAAAGAGCATAGAAGCATTGCTCGTGTCTAGCAACATCTCCACGAGAGTCTATCCAGGAAAGGAACACCTTGTAGCTGCCTGCGAATGCACAGCTTAGGAGGAAAGCAGTACCTGCATGCTACGAATGTGATATCTGGATGGTGCACAGGAAATGAATTCTGACAGCCTTCTAAAAGAGCATAGAAGCAGAGCCGGTCTCCAGCAGCATGTCCACGAGAGTCTATCCACAAAAGGAACACCTTGTAGCTGCCTGTGAATGCACAGCTTAGGAGCACACTACTACCCTCATTCTACGAATGTGATGTCTGGATGGTGCACAGGAAAGGAATTCTGACAGCCTTCTCAAAGAGCATATAAGCAGAGGCTGACTTCAGCAGCATCTCCACGAGAATCTATCCACAAACGGAACACCTTGAAGCTGGCTGCAAATGCAGAGCTTATGAGAAAAGCAGTACCCGCATGCTACGAATGTGATATCTGGATGGTCCCCAGGATTGGAATTCTGGCAGAATTCTGAAAGAGCAGAGAAGCACAGGCCGTCTTCTGCAGCACCTCCACGAGAGTCTATCCACAAAAGGAACACCTTGAAACTGGTTGCGAATGCAGATCTTAGGAGGAAAGCAGTACCCGCATGCTACGAATTTATATCTGGATGGTGCCCAGGATAGGAATTCTGGCAGAATTCTCAAAGAGCATAGAACACAGGCCGTCTCCTGCAGCATCTCCACGAGAGTCTATCCACAAAAGGAACACCTTGAAGCTAGCTGCGAATGCAGAGGTTAGGTTGAAAGCAGTACCCGCATGCTATGAGTGTGATATCTGGATGGTGCCCAGGAAAGGAATTCTGGGAGAATTCTGAAAGAGCATAGAAGCAGAGCCCGTCTCCAGCAGCATCCCCACGAGAGTCTATCCACAAATGGAACACCTTTTAGCTTCCTGCTAATGCACAGCTTAGGAGCCAAGTAGTACCCGCATGCTACGAATGTGAAATCTGAATGGTGCCCAGGAAAGGAATTCTGACAGCCTTCTCAAACAGCATAGAAGCAGACGCCGACTTCAGCCGCATCTCCATGATAGTCTATCCATAAAAAGAACAGCTAGAAGCTGGCTGCGAATGCAGAGCTTAGGCAAATATTAGTACCCGCATGCTACGAATGTGATATCTGGATGGTGCACAGGAAAGGAAATCTGCCAGCCTTCTCAAAGAGCAAAGAAGCAGAGGCTGACTTCAGCAGCATCTCCATGAGAGTCTATCCACAAAAGGAACACCTTGACGCTGGTTGCGAATGCAGAGCTTAGGAGGAAAGCAGCCCCCGCATGCTACGAGTGTGATATCTGGATGGTGCCCAGGAAAGGAATTCTCGAAGAATTCTGAAAGACCCTAGAAGAAGAGCCCGTCTCCAGCAGCATCTCCACGAGAGTCTATCCACAAAAGAAACACGTTGTAGCTGCCTGCGAATGAACAGCTTAGGAGGAAAGCAGTACCTGCATGCTACGAATGTGATATCTGGATGGTGCAAAGGAAAGGAATTCTCACAGCCTTCTCAAAGAGCATAGAAGCAGAGCCGGTCTCCAGCAGCATGTCCACGAGAGTCTATCCACAAAAGGAACACCTTGTAGCTGCCTGCGAATGCACAGCTTAGGAACAAACTAGTACCCGCATGCTACGAATGTGAAATCTGGATGGTGCCCAGGAAAGGAATTCTGACAGTCTTCTCAAACAGCATAGAAGCAGAGGTCGACTTCAGCAGCATCTCCATGACAGTCTATCCACAAAAGGAACACCTTGAACCTGGCTGCAAATGCTGACCTTAGGAGGAAAGCAGTCCCCGCATGCTACGAATGTAATATCTGAATGGTGCCCAGGAAAGGAATTCTGGCAGAATTCTGAAAGACCATAGAAGCACAAGCCGTCTCCAGCAGCACCTCCACGAGAGTCTATCCACAAAAGGAACACCTTGAAGCTGGCTGCGAATGCAGAGCTTAGGAGGAAAGCAGTAACTGCATGCTACGCATTAGATATCTGGATGGTGCCCAGGAAAGGAATTCTGTGGAATTCTCAAAGAGCATAGAAGCATTGCCCGTCTGTAGCAACATCTCCACGAGAGTCTATCCACAAAAGGAACACCTTGAAACTGGCTGCGAATGCAGATCTTAGGAGGAAAGCAGTACCCGCATGCTACGAATTTATATCTGGATGGTGCCCAGGATAGGAATTCTGGCAGAATTCTCAAAGAGCATAGAAGCACAGGCCGTCTCCTGCAGCATCTCCACGAGAGTCTATCCACAAAAGGAACACCTTGAAGCTGGCTGCGGTTGCAGAGCATAGGTTGAAAGCAGTACCCTCATGCTACGAATGTGATATCTGGATGGTGCACAGGAAAGGAATTCTGACAGCCTTCTAAAAGAGCATAGAAGCAGAGCCCGTCTCTAGCAGCATCTCCACGAGAGTCTATCCACAAAAGGAACACCTTGTAGCTGCCTGTGAATGCACAGCTTAGGAGCAAACTAGTACCCGCATTCTACGAATGTGATGTCTGGATGGTGCACAGGAAAGGAATTCTGACAGCCTTCTCAAAGAGCATAGAAGCAGAGGCTGACTTCAGCAGCATCTCCACGAGAATCTATCCACAAACGGAACACATTGAAGCTGGCTGCAAATGCAGAGCTTATGAGAAAAGCAGTACCCGCATGCTACGAATGTGATATCTGGATGGTCCCCAGGATTGGAATTCTGGCAGAATTCTGAAAGAGCAGAGAAGCACAGGCCGTCTTCTGCAGCACCTCCACGAGAGTCTATCCACAAAAGGAACACCTTGAAACTGGCTGCGAATGCAGATCTTAGGAGGAAAGCAGTACCCGCATGCTACGAATTTATATCTGGATGGTGCCCAGGATAGGAATTCTGGTAGAATTCTCAAAGAGCATAGAACACAGGCCGTCTCCTGCAGCATCTCCACGAGAGTCTATCCACAAAAGGAACACCTTGAAGCTAGCTGCGAATGCAGAGGTTAGGTTGAAAGCAGTACCCGCATGCTATGAGTGTGATATCTGGATGGTGCCCAGGAAAGGAATTCTGGGAGAATTCTGAAAGAGCATAGAAGCAGAGCCCGTCTCCAGCAGCATCCCCACGAGAGTCTATCCACAAATGGAACACCTTTTAGCTTCCTGCTAATGCACAGCTTAGGAGCCAAGTAGTACCCGCATGCTACGAATGTGAAATCTGAATGGTGCCCAGGAAAGGAATTCTGACAGCCTTCTCAAACAGCATAGAAGCAGACGCCGACTTCAGCCGCATCTCCATGATAGTCTATCCATAAAAAGAACAGCTAGAAGCTGGCTGCGAATGCAGAGCTTAGGCAAATATTAGTACCCGCATGCTACGAATGTGATATCTGGATGGTGCACAGGAAAGGAAATCTGCCAGCCTTCTCAAAGAGCAAAGAAGCAGAGGCTGACTTCAGCAGCATCTCCATGAGAGTCTATCCACAAAAGGAACACCTTGACGCTGGTTGCGAATGCAGAGCTTAGGAGGAAAGCAGCCCCCGCATGCTACGAGTGTGATATCTGGATGGTGCCCAGGAAAGGAATTCTCGAAGAATTCTGAAAGACCCTAGAAGAAGAGCCCGTCTCCAGCAGCATCTCCACGAGAGTCTATCCACAAAAGAAACACGTTGTAGCTGCCTGCGAATGAACAGCTTAGGAGGAAAGCAGTACCTGCATGCTACGAATGTGATATCTGGATGGTGCAAAGGAAAGGAATTCTCACAGCCTTCTCAAAGAGCATAGAAGCAGAGCCGGTCTCCAGCAGCATGTCCACGAGAGTCTATCCACAAAAGGAACACCTTGTAGCTGCCTGCGAATGCACAGCTTAGGAACAAACTAGTACCCGCATGCTACGAATGTGAAATCTGGATGGTGCCCAGGAAAGGAATTCTGACAGTCTTCTCAAACAGCATAGAAGCAGAGGTCGACTTCAGCAGCATCTCCATGACAGTCTATCCACAAAAGGAACACCTTGAACCTGGCTGCAAATGCTGACCTTAGGAGGAAAGCAGTCCCCGCATGCTACGAATGTGATATCTGAATGGTGCCCAGGAAAGGAATTCTGGCAGAATTCTGAAAGACCATAGAAGCACAAGCCGTCTCCAGCAGCACCTCCACGAGAGTCTATCCACAAAAGGAACACCTTGAAGCTGGCTGCGAATGCAGAGCTTAGGAGGAAAGCAGTAACTGCATGCTACGCATTAGATATCTGGATGGTGCCCAGGAAAGGAATTCTGTGGAATTCTCAAAGAGCATAGAAGCATTGCCCGTCTGTAGCAACATCTCCACGAGAGTCTATCCACAAAAGGAACACCTTGAAACTGGCTGCGAATGCAGATCTTAGGAGGAAAGCAGTACCCGCATGCTACGAATTTATATCTGGATGGTGCCCAGGATAGGAATTCTGGCAGAATTCTCAAAGAGCATAGAAGCACAGGCCGTCTCCTGCAGCATCTCCACGAGAGTCTATCCACAAAAGGAACACCTTGAAGCTGCCTGCGGATGCAGAGCTTAGGAGGAAAGCAGTAACTGCATGCTACGAATGTGATATCTGAATGGTGCCCAGGAAAGGAATTCTGGCAGAATTCTGAAAGACCATAGAAGCACAGGCCGTCTCCAGCAGCACCTCCACGAGAGTCTATCCACAAAAGGAACACCTTGAAGCTGGCTGCGAATGCAGAGCTTAGGAGGAAAGCAGTAACTGCATGCTACGAATTAGATATCTGGACGGTGCCCAGGAAAGGAATTCTGGCGGAATTCTCAAAGAGCATAGAAGCATTGCCCGTGTCTAGCAACATCTCCACGAGAGTCTATCCAGGAAAGGAACACCTTGTAGCTGCCTGCGAATGCACAGCTTAGGAGGAAAGCAGTACCTGCATGCTACGAATGTGATATCTGGATGGTGCACAGGAAAGGAATTCTGACAGCCTTCTAAAAGAGCATAGAAGCAGAGCCGGTCTCCAGCAGCATGTCCACGAGAGTCTATCCACAAAAGGAACACCTTGTAGCTGCCTGCGAATGCACAGCTTAGGAACAAACTAGTACCCGCATGCTACGAATGTGAAATCTGGATGGTGCCCAGGAAAGGAATTCTGACAGTCTTCTCAAACAGCATAGAAGCAGAGGTCGACTTCAGCAGCATCTCCATGACAGTCTATCCACAAAAGGAACACCTTGAACCTGGCTGCAAATGCTGACCTTAGGAGGAAAGCAGTCCCCGCATGCTACGAATGTGATATCGGAATGGTGCCCAGGAAAGGAATTCTGGCAGAATTCTGAAAGACCATAGAAGCACAAGCCGTCTCCAGCAGCACCTCCACGAGAGTCTATCCACAAAAGGAACACCTTGAAGCTGGCTGCGAATGCAGAGCTTAGGAGGAAAGCAGTAACTGCATGCTACGCATTAGATATCTGGATGGTGCCCAGGAAAGGAATTCTGTGGAATTCTCAAAGAGCATAGAAGCATTGCCCGTCTGTAGCAACATCTCCACCAGAGTCTATCCACAAAAGGAACACCTTGAAACTGGCTGCGAATGCAGATCTTAGGAGGAAAGCAGTACCCGCATGCTACGAATTTATATCTGGATGGTGCCCAGGATAGGAATTCTGGCAGAATTCTCAAAGAGCATAGAAGCACAGGCCGTCTCCTGCAGCATCTCCACGAGAGTCTATCCACAAAAGGAACACCTTGAAGCTGGCTGCGGATGCAGAGCTTAGGAGGAAAGCAGTAACTGCATGCTACGAATGTGATATCTGAATGGTGCCCAGGAAAGGAATTCTGGCAGAATTCTGAAAGACCATAGAAGCACAGGCCGTCTCCAGCAGCACCTCCACGAGAGTCTATCCACAAAAGGAACACCTTTAAGCTGGCTGCGAATGCAGAGCTTAGGAGGAAAGCAGTAACTGCATGCTACGAATTAGATATCTGGACTGTGCCCAGGAAAGGAATTCTGGCGGAATTCTCAAAGAGCATAGAAGCATTGCTCGTGTCTAGCGACATCTCCACGAGAGTCTATCCAGGAAAGGAACACCTTGTAGCTGCCTGCGAATGCACAGCTTAGGAGGAAAGCAGTACCTGCATGCTACGAATGTGATATCTGGATGGTGCACAGGAAATGAATTCTGACAGCCTTCTAAAAGAGCATAGAAGCAGAGCCGGTCTCCAGCAGCATGTCCACGAGAGTCTATCCACAAAAGGAACACCTTGTAGCTGCCTGTGAATGCACAGCATAGGAGCACACTACTACCCTCATTCTACGAATGTGATGTCTGGATGGTGCACAGGAAAGCAATTCTGACAGCCTTCTCAAAGTGCATATAAGCAGAGGCTGACTTCAGCAGCATCTCCACGAGAATCTATCCACAAACGGAACACCTTGAAGCTGGCTGCAAATGCAGAGCTTATGAGAAAAGCAGTACCCGCATGCTACGAATGTGATATCTGGATGGTCCCCAGGATTGGAATTCTGGCAGAATTCTGAAAGAGCAGAGAAGCACAGGCCGTCTTCTGCAGCACCTCCACGAGAGTCTATCCACAAAAGGAACACCTTGAAACTGGTTGCGAATGCAGATCTTAGGAGGAAAGCAGTACCCGCATGCTACGAATTTATATCTGGATGGTGCCCAGGATAGGAATTCTGGCAGAATTCTCAAAGAGCATAGAACACAGGCCGTCTCCTGCAGCATCTCCACGAGAGTCTATCCACAAAAGGAACACCTTGAAGCTAGCTGCGAATGCAGAGCTTAGGTTGAAAGCAGTACCCGCATGCTATGAGTGTGATATCTGGATGGTGCCCAGGAAAGGAATTCTGGGAGAATTCTGAAAGAGCATAGAAGCAGAGCCCGTCTCCAGCAGCATCCCCACGAGAGTCTATCCACAAATGGAACACCTTTTAGCTTCCTGCTAATGCACAGCTTAGGAGCCAAGTAGTACCCGCATGCTACGAATGTGAAATCTGAATGGTGCCCAGGAAAGGAATTCTGACAGCCTTCTCAAACAGCATAGAAGCAGACGCCGACTTCAGCCGCATCTCCATGATAGTCTATCCATAAAAAGAACAGCTAGAAGCTGGCTGCGAATGCAGAGCTTAGGCAAATATTAGTACCCGCATGCTACGAATGTGATATCTGGATGGTGCACAGGAAAGGAAATCTGCCAGCCTTCTCAAAGAGCAAAGAAGCAGAGGCTGACTTCAGCAGCATCTCCATGAGAGTCTATCCACAAAAGGAACACCTTGACGCTGGTTGCGAATGCAGAGCTTAGGAGGAAAGCAGCCCCCGCATGCTACGAGTGTGATATCTGGATGGTGCCCAGGAAAGGAATTCTCGAAGAATTCTGAAAGACCCTAGAAGAAGAGCCCGTCTCCAGCAGCATCTCCACGAGAGTCTATCCACAAAAGAAACACGTTGTAGCTGCCTGCGAATGAACAGCTTAGGAGGAAAGCAGTACCTGCATGCTACGAATGTGATATCTGGATGGTGCAAAGGAAAGGAATTCTCACAGCCTTCTCAAAGAGCATAGAAGCAGAGCCGGTCTCCAGCAGCATGTCCACGAGAGTCTATCCACAAAAGGAACACCTTGTAGCTGCCTGCGAATGCACAGCTTAGGAACAAACTAGTACCCGCATGCTACGAATGTGAAATCTGGATGGTGCCCAGGAAAGGAATTCTGACAGTCTTCTCAAACAGCATAGAAGCAGAGGTCGACTTCAGCAGCATCTCCATGACAGTCTATCCACAAAAGGAACACCTTGAACCTGGCTGCAAATGCTGACCTTAGGAGGAAAGCAGTCCCCGCATGCTACGAATGTGATATCTGAATGGTGCCCAGGAAAGGAATTCTGGCAGAATTCTGAAAGACCATAGAAGCACAAGCCGTCTCCAGCAGCACCTCCACGAGAGTCTATCCACAAAAGGAACACCTTGAAGCTGGCTGCGAATGCAGAGCTTAGGAGGAAAGCAGTAACTGCATGCTACGCATTAGATATCTGGATGGTGCCCAGGAAAGGAATTCTGTGGAATTCTCAAAGAGCATAGAAGCATTGCCCGTCTGTAGCAACATCTCCACGAGAGTCTATCCACAAAAGGAACACCTTGAAACTGGCTGCGAATGCAGATCTTAGGAGGAAAGCAGTACCCGCATGCTACGAATTTATATCTGGATGGTGCCCAGGATAGGAATTCTGGCAGAATTCTCAAAGAGCATAGAAGCACAGGCCGTCTCCTGCAGCATCTCCACGAGAGTCTATCCACAAAAGGAACACCTTGAAGCTGCCTGCGGATGCAGAGCTTAGGAGGAAAGCAGTAACTGCATGCTACGAATGTGATATCTGAATGGTGCCCAGGAAAGGAATTCTGGCAGAATTCTGAAAGACCATAGAAGCACAGGCCGTCTCCAGCAGCACCTCCACGAGAGTCTATCCACAAAAGGAACACCTTGAAGCTGGCTGCGAATGCAGAGCTTAGGAGGAAAGCAGTAACTGCATGCTACGAATTAGATATCTGGACGGTGCCCAGGAAAGGAATTCTGGCGGAATTCTCAAAGAGCATAGAAGCATTGCCCGTGTCTAGCAACATCTCCACGAGAGTCTATCCAGGAAAGGAACACCTTGTAGCTGCCTGCGAATGCACAGCTTAGGAGGAAAGCAGTACCTGCATGCTACGAATGTGATATCTGGATGGTGCACAGGAAAGGAATTCTGACAGCCTTCTAAAAGAGCATAGAAGCAGAGCCGGTCTCCAGCAGCATGTCCACGAGAGTCTATCCACAAAAGGAACACCTTGTAGCTGCCTGCGAATGCACAGCTTAGGAACAAACTAGTACCCGCATGCTACGAATGTGAAATCTGGATGGTGCCCAGGAAAGGAATTCTGACAGTCTTCTCAAACAGCATAGAAGCAGAGGTCGACTTCAGCAGCATCTCCATGACAGTCTATCCACAAAAGGAACACCTTGAACCTGGCTGCAAATGCTGACCTTAGGAGGAAAGCAGTCCCCGCATGCTACGAATGTGATATCGGAATGGTGCCCAGGAAAGGAATTCTGGCAGAATTCTGAAAGACCATAGAAGCACAAGCCGTCTCCAGCAGCACCTCCACGAGAGTCTATCCACAAAAGGAACACCTTGAAGCTGGCTGCGAATGCAGAGCTTAGGAGGAAAGCAGTAACTGCATGCTACGCATTAGATATCTGGATGGTGCCCAGGAAAGGAATTCTGTGGAATTCTCAAAGAGCATACAAGCATTGCCCGTCTGTAGCAACATCTCCACCAGAGTCTATCCACAAAAGGAACACCTTGAAACTGGCTGCGAATGCAGATCTTAGGAGGAAAGCAGTACCCGCATGCTACGAATTTATATCTGGATGGTGCCCAGGATAGGAATTCTGGCAGAATTCTCAAAGAGCATAGAAGCACAGGCCGTCTCCTGCAGCATCTCCACGAGAGTCTATCCACAAAAGGAACACCTTGAAGCTGGCTGCGGATGCAGAGCTTAGGAGGAAAGCAGTAACTGCATGCTACGAATGTGATATCTGAATGGTGCCCAGGAAAGGAATTCTGGCAGAATTCTGAAAGACCATAGAAGCACAGGCCGTCTCCAGCAGCACCTCCACGAGAGTCTATCCACAAAAGGAACACCTTGAAGCTGGCTGCGAATGCAGAGCTTAGGAGGAAAGCAGTAACTGCATGCTACGAATTAGATATCTGGACTGTGCCCAGGAAAGGAATTCTGGCGGAATTCTCAAAGAGCATAGAAGCATTGCTCGTGTCTAGCAACATCTCCACGAGAGTCTATCCAGGAAAGGAACACCTTGTAGCTGCCTGCGAATGCACAGCTTAGGAGGAAAGCAGTACCTGCATGCTACGAATGTGATATCTGGATGGTGCACAGGAAATGAATTCTGACAGCCTTCTAAAAGAGCATAGAAGCAGAGCCGGTCTCCAGCAGCATGTCCACGAGAGTCTATCCACAAAAGGAACACCTTGTAGCTGCCTGTGAATGCACAGCTTAGGAGCACACTACTACCCTCATTCTACGAATGTGATGTCTGGATGGTGCACAGGAAAGGAATTCTGACAGCCTTCTCAAAGAGCATATAAGCAGAGGCTGACTTCAGCAGCATCTCCACGAGAATCTATCCACAAACGGAACACCTTGAAGCTGGCTGCAAATGCAGAGCTTATGATATAAGCAGTACCCGCATGCTACGAATGTGATATCTGGATGGTCCCCAGGATTGGAATTCTGGCAGAATTCTGAAAGAGCAGAGAAGCACAGGCCGTCTTCTGCAGCACCTCCACGAGAGTCTATCCACAAAAGGAACACCTTGAAACTGGCTGCGAATGCAGATCTTAGGAGGAAAGCAGTACCCGCATGCTACGAATTTATATCTGGATGGTGCCCAGGATAGGAATTCTGGCACAATTCTCAAAGAGCATAGAACACAGGCCGTCTCCTGCAGCATCTCCACGAGAGTCTATCCACAAAAGGAACACCTTGAAGCTAGCTGCGAATGCAGAGCTTAGGTTGAAAGCAGTACCCGCATGCTATGAGTGTGATATCTGGATGGTGCCCAGGAAAGGAATTCTGGGAGAATTCTGAAAGAGCATAGAAGCAGAGCCCGTCTCCAGCAGCATCCCCACGAGAGTCTATCCACAAATGGAACACCTTTTAGCTTCCTGCTAATGCACAGCTTAGGAGCCAAGTAGTACCCGCATGCTACGAATGTGAAATCTGAATGGTGCCCAGGAAAGGAATTCTGACAGCCTTCTCAAACAGCATAGAAGCAGACGCCGACTTCAGCCGCATCTCCATGATAGTCTATCCATAAAAAGAACAGCTAGAAGCTGGCTGCGAATGCAGAGCTTAGGCAAATATTAGTACCCGCATGCTACGAATGTGATATCTGGATGGTGCACAGGAAAGGAAATCTGCCAGCCTTCTCAAAGAGCAAAGAAGCAGAGGCTGACTTCAGCAGCATCTCCATGAGAGTCTATCCACAAAAGGAACACCTTGACGCTGGTTGCGAATGCAGAGCTTAGGAGGAAAGCAGCCCCCGCATGCTACGAGTGTGATATCTGGATGGTGCCCAGGAAAGGAATTCTCGAAGAATTCTGAAAGACCCTAGAAGAAGAGCCCGTCTCCAGCAGCATCTCCACGAGAGTCTATCCACAAAAGAAACACGTTGTAGCTGCCTGCGAATGAACAGCTTAGGAGGAAAGCAGTACCTGCAGGCTACGAATGTGATATCTGGATGGTGCAAAGGAAAGGAATTCTCACAGCCTTCTCAAAGAGCATAGAAGCAGAGCCGGTCTCCAGCAGCATGTCCACGAGAGTCTATCCACAAAAGGAACACCTTGTAGCTGCCTGCGAATGCACAGCTTAGGAACAAACTAGTACCCGCATGCTACGAATGTGAAATCTGGATGGTGCCCAGGAAAGGAATTCTGACAGTCTTCTCAAACAGCATAGAAGCAGAGGTCGACTTCAGCAGCATCTCCATGACAGTCTATCCACAAAAGGAACACCTTGAACCTGGCTGCAAATGCTGACCTTAGGAGGAAAGCAGTCCCCGCATGCTACGAATGTGATATCGGAATGGTGCCCAGGAAAGGAATGCTGGCAGAATTCTGAAAGACCATAGAAGCACAAGCCGTCTCCAGCAGCACCTCCACGAGAGTCTATCCACAAAAGGAACACCTTGAAGCTGGCTGCGAATGCAGAGCTTAGGAGGAAAGCAGTAACTGCATGCTACGCATTAGATATCTGGATGGTGCCCAGGAAAGGAATTCTGTGGAATTCTCAAAGAGCATAGAAGCATTGCCCGTCTGTAGCAACATCTCCACGAGAGTCTATCCACAAAAGGAACACCTTGATGCTGGCTGCGAATGCAGATCTTAGGAGGAAAGCAGTACCCGCATGCTACGAATTTATATCTGGATGGTGCCCAGGATAGGAATTCTGGCAGAATTCTCAAAGAGCATAGAAGCACAGGCCGTCTCCTGCAGCATCTCCACGAGAGTCTATCCACAAAAGGAACACCTTGAAGCTGGCTGCGGATGCAGAGCTTAGGTTGAAAGCAGTACCCTCATGCTACGAATGTGATATCTGGATGGTGCACAGGAAAGGAATTCTGACAGCCTTCTAAAAGAGCATAGAAGCAGAGCCCGTCTCTAGCAGCATCTCCACGAGAGTCTATCCACAAAAGGAACACCTTGTAGCTGCCTGTGAATGCACAGCTTAGGAGCAAACTAGTACCCGCATTCTACGAATGTGATGTCTGGATGGTGCACAGGAAAGGAATTCTGACAGCCTTCTCAAAGAGCATAGAAGCAGAGGCTGACTTCAGCAGCATCTCCACGAGAATCTATCCACAAACGGAACACATTGAAGCTGGCTGCAAATGCAGAGCTTATGAGAAAAGCAGTACCCGCATGCTACGAATGTGATATCTGGATGGTCCCCAGGATTGGAATTCTGGCAGAATTCTGAAAGAGCAGAGAAGCACAGGCCGTCTTCTGCAGCACCTCCATGAGAGTCTATCCACAAAAGGAACACCTTGTAGCTGCCTGCTAATGCACAGCTTAGGAGCCAAGTAGTACCAGCATGCTACGAATGTGAAATCTGAATGGTGCCCAGGAAAGGAATTCTGACAGCCTTCTCAAACAGCATAGAAGCAGAGGTCGACTTCAGCAGCATCTCCATGAGAGTCTATCCACAAAAGGAACACCTTGAAGCTGGCTGCGAATGCAGAGCTTCGGAGGAAAGCAGTACCCGCATGCTGCGAATTAGATATCTGGATGGTGCCCAGGAATGGAATTCTGGCAGAATTCTGAAAGAGCATAGAAGCACAGGCCGTCTCTTGCAGCACCTCCACGAAAGTCTATCCACAAAAGGAACACCTTGATGCTGGCTGCGAATGCAGATCTTAGGAGGTAAGCAGTACCCGCATGCTACGAATTTGATATCTGGAATGTGCCCAGGATAGGAATTCTGGCAGAATTCTCAAAGAGCATAGAAGCACAGGCCGTCTCCTGCAGCACCTCCACGAGAGTCTATCCACAAAAGGAACACCTTGTAGCTGCCTGCGAATGCAGAGCTTAGTAGGAAAGCAGTACCCGCCTGCTACGAATGTGATATTTGGATGGTGCCCACGAATTGAATTCAGGCAGAATTCTGAAAGAGAATAGAAGCACAGGCCGTCTCCAGCAGCATCTCCACGAGAGTCTATCCACAAAAGGAACCCCTTGAAGCTGGCTGCAAATGCAGTGCTTAGTGGCAAAGCAGTACCTGCATGCTACCAATGTGATATCTGGATGGTGCCCAGGGAAGGAATTCTGGCAGAATTCTCAAAGAGCATAGAAGCAGAGCCAGTCTCCAGCAGCATGTCCACGACAGTCTATCCACAAAAGGAACACCTTGTAGCTGCATGCGAATGCACAGCTAAGGAGCAAACTAGTACCCGCATGCGACGAATGTGAAATCTGGATGGTGCCCAGGAAAGGAATTCTGACAGTCTTCTCAAACAGCATAGAAGCAGAGGTCGACTTCAGCAGCATCTCCATGACAGTCTATCCACAAAAGGAACACCTTGAACCTGGCTGCAAATGCTGACCTTAGGAGGAAAGCAGTCCCCGCATGCTACGAATGTGATATCGGAATGGTGCCCAGGAAAGGAATTCTGGCAGAATTCTGAAAGACCATAGAAGCACAAGCCGTCTCCAGCAGCACCTCCACGAGAGTCTATCCACAAAAGGAACACCTTGAAGCTGGCTGCGAATGCAGAGCTTAGGAGGAAAGCAGTAACTGCATGCTACGCATTAGATATCTGGATGGTGCCCAGGAAAGGAATTCTGTGGAATTCTCAAAGAGCATAGAAGCATTGCCCGTCTGTAGCAACATCTCCACCAGAGTCTATCCACAAAAGGAACACCTTGAAACTGGCTGCGAATGCAGATCTTAGGAGGAAAGCAGTACCCGCATGCTACGAATTTATATCTGGATGGTGCCCAGGATAGGAATTCTGGCAGAATTCTCAAAGAGCATAGAAGCACAGGCCGTCTCCTGCAGCATCTCCACGAGAGTCTATCCACAAAAGGAACACCTTGAAGCTGGCTGCGGATGCAGAGCTTAGGAGGAAAGCAGTAACTGCATGCTACGAATGTGATATCTGAATGGTGCCCAGGAAAGGAATTCTGGCAGAATTCTGAAAGACCATAGAAGCACAGGCCGTCTCCAGCAGCACCTCCACGAGAGTCTATCCACAAAAGGAACACCTTGAAGCTGGCTGCGAATGCAGAGCTTAGGAGGAAAGCAGTAACTGCATGCTACGAATTAGATATCTGGACTGTGCCCAGGAAAGGAATTCTGGCGGAATTCTCAAAGAGCATAGAAGCATTGCTCGTGTCTAGCAACATCTCCACGAGAGTCTATCCAGGAAAGGAACACCTTGTAGCTGCCTGCGAATGCACAGCTTAGGAGGAAAGCAGTACCTGCATGCTACGAATGTGATATCTGGATGGTGCACAGGAAATGAATTCTGACAGCCTTCTAAAAGAGCATAGAAGCAGAGCCGGTCTCCAGCAGCATGTCCACGAGAGTCTATCCACAAAAGGAACACCTTGTAGCTGCCTGTGAATGCACAGCTTAGGAGCACACTACTACCCTCATTCTACGAATGTGATGTCTGGATGGTGCACAGGAAAGGAATTCTGACAGCCTTCTCAAAGAGCATATAAGCAGAGGCTGACTTCAGCAGCATCTCCACGAGAATCTATCCACAAACGGAACACCTTGAAGCTGGCTGCAAATGCAGAGCTTATGATATAAGCAGTACCCGCATGCTACGAATGTGATATCTGGATGGTCCCCAGGATTGGAATTCTGGCAGAATTCTGAAAGAGCAGAGAAGCACAGGCCGTCTTCTGCAGCACCTCCACGAGAGTCTATCCACAAAAGGAACACCTTGAAACTGGCTGCGAATGAAGATCTTAGGAGGAAAGCAGTACCCGCATGCTACGAATTTATATCTGGATGGTGCCCAGGATAGGAATTCTGGCACAATTCTCAAAGAGCATAGAACACAGGCCGTCTCCTGCAGCATCTCCACGAGAGTCTATCCACAAAAGGAACACCTTGAAGCTAGCTGCGAATGCAGAGCTTAGGTTGAAAGCAGTACCCGCATGCTATGAGTGTGATATCTGGATGGTGCCCAGGAAAGGAATTCTGGGAGAATTCTGAAAGAGCATAGAAGCAGAGCCCGTCTCCAGCAGCATCCCCACGAGAGTCTATCCACAAATGGAACACCTTTTAGCTTCCTGCTAATGCACAGCTTAGGAGCCAAGTAGTACCCGCATGCTACGAATGTGAAATCTGAATGGTGCCCAGGAAAGGAATTCTGACAGCCTTCTCAAACAGCATAGAAGCAGACGCCGACTTCAGCCGCATCTCCATGATAGTCTATCCATAAAAAGAACAGCTAGAAGCTGGCTGCGAATGCAGAGCTTAGGCAAATATTAGTACCCGCATGCTACGAATGTGATATCTGGATGGTGCACAGGAAAGGAAATCTGCCAGCCTTCTCAAAGAGCAAAGAAGCAGAGGCTGACTTCAGCAGCATCTCCATGAGAGTCTATCCACAAAAGGAACACCTTGACGCTGGTTGCGAATGCAGAGCTTAGGAGGAAAGCAGCCCCCGCATGCTACGAGTGTGATATCTGGATGGTGCCCAGGAAAGGAATTCTCGAAGAATTCTGAAAGACCCTAGAAGAAGAGCCCGTCTCCAGCAGCATCTCCACGAGAGTCTATCCACAAAAGAAACACGTTGTAGCTGCCTGCGAATGAACAGCTTAGGAGGAAAGCAGTACCTGCAGGCTACGAATGTGATATCTGGATGGTGCAAAGGAAAGGAATTCTCACAGCCTTCTCAAAGAGCATAGAAGCAGAGCCGGTCTCCAGCAGCATGTCCACGAGAGTCTATCCACAAAAGGAACACCTTGTAGCTGCCTGCGAATGCACAGCTTAGGAACAAACTAGTACCCGCATGCTACGAATGTGAAATCTGGATGGTGCCCAGGAAAGGAATTCTGACAGTCTTCTCAAACAGCATAGAAGCAGAGGTCGACTTCAGCAGCATCTCCATGACAGTCTATCCACAAAAGGAACACCTTGAACCTGGCTGCAAATGCTGACCTTAGGAGGAAAGCAGTCCCCGCATGCTACGAATGTGATATCGGAATGGTGCCCAGGAAAGGAATGCTGGCAGAATTCTGAAAGACCATAGAAGCACAAGCCGTCTCCAGCAGCACCTCCACGAGAGTCTATCCACAAAAGGAACACCTTGAAGCTGGCTGCGAATGCAGAGCTTAGGAGGAAAGCAGTAACTGCATGCTACGCATTAGATATCTGGATGGTGCCCAGGAAAGGAATTCTGTGGAATTCTCAAAGAGCATAGAAGCATTGCCCGTCTGTAGCAACATCTCCACGAGAGTCTATCCACAAAAGGAACACCTTGATGCTGGCTGCGAATGCAGATCTTAGGAGGAAAGCAGTACCCGCATGCTACGAATTTATATCTGGATGGTGCCCAGGATAGGAATTCTGGCAGAATTCTCAAAGAGCATAGAAGCACAGGCCGTCTCCTGCAGCATCTCCACGAGAGTCTATCCACAAAAGGAACACCTTGAAGCTGGCTGCGGATGCAGAGCTTAGGTTGAAAGCAGTACCCTCATGCTACGAATGTGATATCTGGATGGTGCACAGGAAAGGAATTCTGACAGCCTTCTAAAAGAGCATAGAAGCAGAGCCCGTCTCTAGCAGCATCTCCACGAGAGTCTATCCACAAAAGGAACACCTTGTAGCTGCCTGTGAATGCACAGCTTAGGAGCAAACTAGTACCCGCATTCTACGAATGTGATGTCTGGATGGTGCACAGGAAAGGAATTCTGACAGCCTTCTCAAAGAGCATAGAAGCAGAGGCTGACTTCAGCAGCATCTCCACGAGAATCTATCCACAAACGGAACACATTGAAGCTGGCTGCAAATGCAGAGCTTATGAGAAAAGCAGTACCCGCATGCTACGAATGTGATATCTGGATGGTCCCCAGGATTGGAATTCTGGCAGAATTCTGAAAGAGCAGAGAAGCACAGGCCGTCTTCTGCAGCACCTCCATGAGAGTCTATCCACAAAAGGAACACCTTGTAGCTGCCTGCTAATGCACAGCTTAGGAGCCAAGTAGTACCAGCATGCTACGAATGTGAAATCTGAATGGTGCCCAGGAAAGGAATTCTGACAGCCTTCTCAAACAGCATAGAAGCAGAGGTCGACTTCAGCAGCATCTCCATGAGAGTCTATCCACAAAAGGAACACCTTGAAGCTGGCTGCGAATGCAGAGCTTCGGAGGAAAGCAGTACCCGCATGCTGCGAATTAGATATCTGGATGGTGCCCAGGAATGGAATTCTGGCAGAATTCTGAAAGAGCATAGAAGCACAGGCCGTCTCTTGCAGCACCTCCACGAAAGTCTATCCACAAAAGGAACACCTTGATGCTGGCTGCGAATGCAGATCTTAGGAGGTAAGCAGTACCCGCATGCTACGAATTTGATATCTGGAATGTGCCCAGGATAGGAATTCTGGCAGAATTCTCAAAGAGCATAGAAGCACAGGCCGTCTCCTGCAGCACCTCCACGAGAGTCTATCCACAAAAGGAACACCTTGTAGCTGCCTGCGAATGCAGAGCTTAGTAGGAAAGCAGTACCCGCCTGCTACGAATGTGATATTTGGATGGTGCCCACGAATTGAATTCAGGCAGAATTCTGAAGGAGAATAGAAGCACAGGCCGTCTCCAGCAGCATCTCCACGAGAGTCTATCCACAAAAGGAACCCCTTGAAGCTGGCTGCAAATGCAGAGCTTAGTGGCAAAGCAGTACCTGCATGCTACCAATGTGATATCTGGATGGTGCCCAGGGAAGGAATTCTGGCAGAATTCTCAAAGAGCATAGAAGCAGAGCCAGTCTCCAGCAGCATGTCCACGACAGTCTATCCACAAAAGGAACACCTTGTAGCTGCATGCGAATGCACAGCTAAGGAGCAAACTAGTACCCGCATGCGACGAATGTGAAATCTGGATGGTGCCCAGGAAAGGAATTCTGACAGCCTTCTCAAACAGCATAGAAGCAGAGGTCGACTTCAGCAGCATCTCCATGACAGTCTATCCACAAAAGGAACACCTTGAACCTGGCTGCAAATGCTGACCTTAGGAGGAAAGCAGTCCCCGCATGCTACGAATGTGATATCTGAATGGTGCCCAGGAAAGGAATTCTGGCAGAATTCTGAAAGACCATAGAAGCACAGGCCGTCTCCAGCAGCACCTCCACGAGAGTCTATCCACAAAAGGAACACCTTGAAGCTGGCTGCGAATGCATAGCTTAGGAGGAAAGCAGTAACTGCATGCTACGAATTAGATATCTGGACGGTGCCCAGGAAAGGAATTCTGGCGGAATTCACAAAGAGCATAGAAGCATTGCCCGTCTCTAGCAACATCTCCACGAGAGTCTATCCAGGAAAGGAACACCTTGTAGCTGCCTGCGAATGCACAGCTTAGGAGGAAAGCAGTACCTGCATGCTACGAATGTGATATCTGGATGGTGCACAGGAAAGGAATTCTGACAGCCTTCTAAAAGAGCATAGAAGCAGAGCCGGTCTCCAGCAGCATGTCCACGAGAGTCTATCCACAAAAGGAACACCTTGTAGCTGCCTGCGAATGCACAGCTTAGGAGCAAACTAGTATCCGCATGCGACGAATGTGAAATCTAGATGGTGCCCAGGAAAGGAATTCTGACAGCCTTCTCAAACAGCATAGAAGCAGAGGTCGACTTCAGCAGCATCTCCATGACAGTCTATCCACAAAAGGAACACCTTGAACCTGGCTGCAAATGCTGACCTTAGGAGGAAAGCAGTCCCCGCATGCTACGAATGTGATATCTGAATGGTGCCCAGGAAAGGAATTCTGGGAGAATTCTGAAAGACCATAGAAGCACAAGCCGTCTCCAGCAGCACCTCCACGAGAGTCTATCCACAAAAGGAACACCTTGAAGCTGGCTGCAAATGCAGAGCTTAGGAGGAAAGCAGTAACTGCATGCTACGCATTAGATATCTGGATGGTGCCCAGGAAAGGAATTCTGTGGAATTCTCAGAGAGCATAGAAGCATTGCCCGTCTGTAGCAACATCTCCACGAGAGTCTATCCACAAAAGGAACACCTTGAAACTGGCTGCGAATGCAGATCTTAGGAGGAAAGCAGTACCCGCATGCTACGAATTTATATCTGGATGGTGCCCAGGATAGGAATTCTGGCAGAATTCTCAAAGAGCATAGAAGCACAGGCCATCTCCTGCAGCATCTCCACGAGCGTCTATCCACAAAAGGAACACCTTGAAGCTGGCTGCGGATGCAGAGCTTAGGTTGAAAGCAGTACCCTCATGCTACGAATGTGATATCTGGATGGTGCACAGGAAAGGAATTCTGACAGCCTTCTAAAAGAGCATAGAAGCAGAGCCCGTCTCTAGCAGCATCTCCACGAGAGTCTATCCACAAAAGGAACACCTTGTAGCAGCCTGTGAATGCACAGCTTAGGAGCAAACTAGTACCCGCATTCTACGAATGTGATGTCTGGATGGTGCACAGGAAAGGAATTTTGACAGCCTTCTCAAAGAGCATAGAAGCAGAGGCTGACTTCAGCAGCATCTCCACGAGAATCTATCCACAAACGGAACACATTGAAGCTGGCTGCAAATGCAGAGCTTATGAGAAAAGCAGTACCCGCATGCTACGAATGTGATATCTGGATGGTCCCCAGGATTGGAATTCTGGCAGAATTCTGAAAGAGCAGAGAAGCACAGGCCGTCTTCTGCAGCACCTCCATGAGAGTCTATCCACAAAAGGAACACCTTGTACTTGCCTGCTAATGCACTGCTTAGGAGCCAAGTAGTAGCAGCATGCTACGAAT
This sequence comes from Kogia breviceps, assembly GCF_026419965.1. Classification (NCBI taxonomy): domain Eukaryota; kingdom Metazoa; phylum Chordata; class Mammalia; order Artiodactyla; family Physeteridae; genus Kogia; species Kogia breviceps. The sequence goes on from NC_081325.1 coordinate 36,776,957, forward strand.
GTGAAATCTGAATGGTGCCCAGGAAAGGAATTCTGACAGCCTTCTCAAACAGCATAGAAGCAGAGGTCGAATTCAGCAGCATCTCCATGAGAGTCTATTCACAAAAGGAACACCTTGAAGCTGGCTGCGAATGCAGAGCTTCGGAGGAAAGCAGTACCCGCATGCTACAAAATAGATATCTTGATGGTGCCCAGGAAAGGAATTCTGGCAGAATTCTCAAAGAGCATAGAAGCAGAGCCAGTCTCCAGCAGCACCTCCACGACAGTCTATCCACAAAAGGAACACCTTGTAGCTGCCTGTGAATGCACAGCTTAGGAGCAAACTAGTACCCGCATTCTACGAATGTGATGTCTGGATGGTGCACAGGAAAGGAATTCTGACAGCCTTCTCAAAGAGCATAGAAGCAGAGGCTGACTTCAGCAGCATCTCCACGAGAATCTATCCACAAACGGAACACATTGAAGCTGGCTGCAAATGCAGAGCTTATGAGAAAAGCAGTACCCGCATGCTATGAATGTGATATCTTGATGGTCCCCAGGATTGGAATTCTGGCAGAATTCTGAAAGAGCAGAGAAGCAAAGGCCGTCTACTGCAGCACCTCCATGAGAGTCTATCCACAAAAGGAACACCTTTTAGCTGCCTGCTAATGCACAGCTTAGGAGCCAAGTAGTACCAGCATGCTACGAATGTGAAATCTGAATGGTGCCCAGGAAAGGAATTCTGACAGCCTTCTCAAACTGCATAGAAGCAGAGGTCGACTTCAGCAGCATCTCCATGAGAGTCTATCCACAAAAGGAACACCTTTAAGCTGGCTGCGAATGCAGAGCTTCGGAGGAAAGCAGTACCCGCATGCTGCGAATTAGATATCTGGATGGTGCCCAGGAATGGAATTCTGGCAGAATTCTGAAAGAGCATAGAAGCACAGGTCGTCTCCTGCAGCACCTCCACGAAAGTCTATCCACAAAAGGAACACCTTGATGCTGGCTGCGAATGCAGTTCTTAGGAGGAAAGCAGTACCCGCATGCTACGAATTTGATATCTGGAATGTGCCCAGGATAGGAATTCTGGCAGAATTCTCAAAGAGCATAGAAGCACAGGCCGTCTCCTGCAGCATCTCCACGAGAGTCTATCCACAAAAGGAACACCTTGAAGCTGGCTGCGGATGCAGAGCTTAGGTTGAAAGCAGTACCCTCATGCTACGAATGTGATATCTGGATGGTGCACAGGAAAGGAATTCTGACAGCCTTCTAAAAGAGCATAGAAGCAGAGCCCGTCTCTAGCAGCATCTCCACGAGAGTCTATCCACAAAAGGAACACCTTGTAGCTGCCTGTGAATGCACAGCTTAGGAGCAAACTAGTACCCGCATTCTACGAATGTGATGTCTGGATGGTGCACAGGAAAGGAATTCTGACAGCCTTCTCAAAGAGCATAGAAGCAGAGGCTGACTTCAGCAGCATCTCCACGAGAATCTATCCACAAACGGAACACCTTGAAGCTGGCTGCAAATGCAGAGCTTATGAGAAAAGCAGTACCCGCATGCTACGAATGTGATATCTGGATGGTCCCCAGGATTGGAATTCTGGCAGAATTCTGAAAGAGCAGAGAAGCACAGGCCGTCTTCTGCAGCACCTCCATGAGAGTCTATCCACAAAAGGAACACCTTGTAGCTGCCTGCTAATGCACAGCTTAGGAGCCAAGTAGTACCAGCATGCTACGAATGTGAAATCTGAATGGTGCCCAGGAAAGGAATTCTGACAGCCTTCTCAAACAGCATAGAAGCAGAGGTCGACTTCAGCAGCATCTCCATGAGAGTCTATCCACAAAAGGAACACCTTGAAGCTGGCTGCGAATGCAGAGCTTCGGAGGAAAGCAGTACCCGCATGCTGCGAATTAGATATCTGGATGGTGCCCAGGAATGGAATTCTGGCAGAATTCTGAAAGAGCATAGAAGCACAGGCCGTCTCCTGCAGCACCTCCACGAAAGTCTATCCACAAAAGGAACACCTTGATGCTGGCTGCGAATGCAGATCTTAGGAGGTAAGCAGTACCCGCATGCTACGAATTTGATATCTGGAATGTGCCCAGGATAGGAATTCTGGCAGAATTCTCAAAGAGCATAGAAGCACAGGCCGTCTCCTGCAGCACCTCCACGAGAGTCTATCCACAAAAGGAACACCTTGTAGCTGCCTGCGAATGCAGAGCTTAGTAGGAAAGCAGTACCCGCCTGCTACGAATGTGATATTTGGATGGTGCCCACGAATTGAATTCAGGCAGAATTCTGAAAGAGAATAGAAGCACAGGCCGTCTCCAGCAGCATCTCCACGAGAGTCTATCCACAAAAGGAACCCCTTGAAGCTGGCTGCAAATGCAGAGCTTAGTGGCAAAGCAGTACCTGCATGCTACCAATGTGATATCTGGATGGTGCCCAGGGAAGGAATTCTGGCAGAATTCTCAAAGAGCATAGAAGCAGAGCCAGTCTCCAGCAGCATGTCCACGACAGTCTATCCACAAAAGGAACACCTTGTAGCTGCATGCGAATGCACAGCTAAGGAGCAAACTAGTACCCGCATGCGACGAATGTGAAATCTGGATGGTGCCCAGGAAAGGAATTCTGACAGCCTTCTCAAACAGCATAGAAGCAGAGGTCGACTTCAGCAGCATCTCCATGACAGTCTATCCACAAAAGGAACACCTTGAACCTGGCTGCAAATGCTGACCTTAGGAGGAAAGCAGTCCCCGCATGCTACGAATGTGATATCTGAATGGTGCCCAGGAAAGGAATTCTGGCAGAATTCTGAAAGACCATAGAAGCACAGGCCGTCTCCAGCAGCACCTCCACGAGAGTCTATCCACAAAAGGAACACCTTGAAGCTGGCTGCGAATGCATAGCTTAGGAGGAAAGCAGTAACTGCATGCTACGAATTAGATATCTGGACGGTGCCCAGGAAAGGAATTCTGGCGGAATTCACAAAGAGCATAGAAGCATTGCCCGTCTCTAGCAACATCTCCACGAGAGTCTATCCAGGAAAGGAACACCTTGTAGCTGCCTGCGAATGCACAGCTTAGGAGGAAAGCAGTACCTGCATGCTACGAATGTGATATCTGGATGGTGCACAGGAAAGGAATTCTGACAGCCTTCTAAAAGAGCATAGAAGCAGAGCCGGTCTCCAGCAGCATGTCCACGAGAGTCTATCCACAAAAGGAACACCTTGTAGCTTCCTGCGAATGCACAGCTTAGGAGCAAACTAGTACCCGCATGCGACGAATGTGAAATCTAGATGGTGCCCAGGAAAGGAATTCTGACAGCCTTCTCAAACAGCATAGAAGCAGAGGTCGACTTCAGCAGCATCTCCATGACAGTCTATCCACAAAAGGAACACCTTGAACCTGGCTGCAAATGCTGACCTTAGGAGGAAAGCAGTCCCCGCATGCTACGAATGTGATATCTGAATGGTGCCCAGGAAAGGAATTCTGGGAGAATTCTGAAAGACCATAGAAGCACAAGCCGTCTCCAGCAGCACCTCCACGAGAGTCTATCCACAAAAGGAACACCTTGAAGCTGGCTGCAAATGCAGAGCTTAGGAGGAAAGCAGTAACTGCATGCTACGCATTAGATATCTGGATGGTGCCCAGGAAAGGAATTCTGTGGAATTCTCAGAGAGCATAGAAGCATTGCCCGTCTGTAGCAACATCTCCACGAGAGTCTATCCACAAAAGGAACACCTTGAAACTGGCTGCGAATGCAGATCTTAGGAGGAAAGCAGTACCCGCATGCTACGAATTTATATCTGGATGGTGCCCAGGATAGGAATTCTGGCAGAATTCTCAAAGAGCATAGAAGCACAGGCCATCTCCTGCAGCATCTCCACGAGCGTCTATCCACAAAAGGAACACCTTGAAGCTGGCTGCGGATGCAGAGCTTAGGTTGAAAGCAGTACCCTCATGCTACGAATGTGATATCTGGATGGTGCACAGGAAAGGAATTCTGACAGCCTTCTAAAAGAGCATAGAAGCAGAGCCCGTCTCTAGCAGCATCTCCACGAGAGTCTATCCACAAAAGGAACACCTTGTAGCAGCCTGTGAATGCACAGCTTAGGAGCAAACTAGTACCCGCATTCTACGAATGTGATGTCTGGATGGTGCACAGGAAAGGAATTTTGACAGCCTTCTCAAAGAGCATAGAAGCAGAGGCTGACTTCAGCAGCATCTCCACGAGAATCTATCCACAAACGGAACACATTGAAGCTGGCTGCAAATGCAGAGCTTATGAGAAAAGCAGTACCCGCATGCTACGAATGTGATATCTGGATGGTCCCCAGGATTGGAATTCTGGCAGAATTCTGAAAGAGCAGAGAAGCACAGGCCGTCTTCTGCAGCACCTCCATGAGAGTCTATCCACAAAAGGAACACCTTGTAGTTGCCTGCTAATGCACAGCTTAGGAGCCAAGTAGTACCAGCATGCTACGAATGTGAAATCTGAATGGTGCCCAGGAAAGGAATTCTGACAGCCTTCTCAAACAGCATAGAAGCAGAGGTCGAATTCAGCAGCATCTCCATGAGAGTCTATTCACAAAAGGAACACCTTGAAGCTGGCTGCGAATGCAGAGCTTCGGAGGAAAGCAGTACCCGCATGCTACAAAATAGATATCTTGATGGTGCCCAGGAAAGGAATTCTGGCAGAATTCTCAAAGAGCATAGAAGCAGAGCCAGTCTCCAGCAGCACCTCCACGACAGTCTATCCACAAAAGGAACACCTTGTAGCTGCCTGTGAATGCACAGCTTAGGAGCAAACTAGTACCCGCATTCTACGAATGTGATGTCTGGATGGTGCACAGGAAAGGAATTCTGACAGCCTTCTCAAAGAGCATAGAAGCAGAGGCTGACTTCAGCAGCATCTCCACGAGAATCTATCCACAAACGGAACACATTGAAGCTGGCTGCAAATGCAGAGCTTATGAGAAAAGCAGTACCCGCATGCTATGAATGTGATATCTTGATGGTCCCCAGGATTGGAATTCTGGCAGAATTCTGAAAGAGCAGAGAAGCAAAGGCCGTCTACTGCAGCACCTCCATGAGAGTCTATCCACAAAAGGAACACCTTTTAGCTGCCTGCTAATGCACAGCTTAGGAGCCAAGTAGTACCAGCATGCTACGAATGTGAAATCTGAATGGTGCCCAGGAAAGGAATTCTGACAGCCTTCTCAAACTGCATAGAAGCAGAGGTCGACTTCAGCAGCATCTCCATGAGAGTCTATCCACAAAAGGAACACCTTTAAGCTGGCTGCGAATGCAGAGCTTCGGAGGAAAGCAGTACCCGCATGCTGCGAATTAGATATCTGGATGGTGCCCAGGAATGGAATTCTGGCAGAATTCTGAAAGAGCATAGAAGCACAGGTCGTCTCCTGCAGCACCTCCACGAAAGTCTATCCACAAAAGGAACACCTTGATGCTGGCTGCGAATGCAGATCTTAGGAGGAAAGCAGTACCCGCATGCTACGAATTTGATATCTGGAATGTGCCCAGGATAGGAATTCTGGCAGAATTCTCAAAGAGCATAGAAGCACAGGCCGTCTCCTGCAGCATCTCCAAGAGAGTCTATCCACAAAAGGAACACCTTGAAGCTGGCTGCGAATGCAGAGGTTAGGTTGAAAGCAGTACCCGCATGCTACGAATGTGATATCTGGAGGGTGCCCAGGAAAGGAATTCTGGCAAAATTCTAAAAGAGCATAGAAACGGAGCCCGTCTCCAGCAGAATTTCCACGAGAATCTATCCACAAATGGAACACCTTGTAGCTGCCTGCGAATGCAGAGCTTAGTAGGAAAGCAGTTCCCGCCTGCTACGAATGTGATATTTGGATGGTGCCCACGAATTGAATTCAGGCAGAATTCTGAAAGAGAATAGAAGCACAGGCCGTCTCCAGCAGCATCTCCACGAGAGTCTATCCACAAAAGGAACCCCTTGAAGCTGGCTGCAAATGCAGAGCTTAGAGGCAAAGCAGTACCTGCATGCTACTAATGTGATATCTGGATGGTGCCCAGGGAAGGAATTCTGGCAGAATTCTCAAATAGCATAGAAGCAGAGCCAGTCTCCAGCAGCATCTCCACGACAGTCTATCCACAAAAGGAACACCTTGTAGCTGCATGCGAATGCACAGCTAAGGAGCAAACTAGTACCCGCATGCGACGAATGTGAAATCTGGATGGTGCCCAGGAAAGGAATTCTGACAGCCTTCTCAAACAGCATAGAAGCAGAGGTCGACTTCAGCAGCATCTCCATTAGAGTCTATCCACAAAAGGAACACCTTGAACCTGGCTGCAAATGCTGACCTTAGGAGGAAAGCAGTCCCCGCATGCTACGAATGTGATATCTGAATGGTGCCCAGGAAAGGAATTCTGGCAGAATTCTGAAAGACCATAGAAGCACAGGCCGTCTCCAGCAGCACCTCCACGAGAGTCTATCCACAAAAGGAACACCTTGAAGCTGGCTGCGAATGCAGAGCTTAGGAGGAAAGCAGTAACTGCATGCTACGAATTAGATATCTGGACGGTGCCCAGGAAAGGAATTCTGGCGGAATTCTCAAAGAGCATAGAAGCATTGCCCGTGTCTAGCAACATCTCCACGAGAGTCTATCCAGGAAAGGAACACCTTTTAGCTGCCTGCGAATGCAGATCTTAGGAGGAAAGCAGTACCTGCATGCTACAAATGTGATATCTGGATGGTGCACAGGAAAGGAATTCTGACAGCCTTCTAAAAGAGCATAGAAGCAGAGCCCGTCTCCAGCAGCATCTCCACGAGAGTCTATCCACAAAAGGAACACCTTGTAGCTGCCTGTGAATGCACAGCTTAGGAGCACACTACTACCCGCATTCTACGAATGTGATGTCTGGATGGTGCACAGGAAAGGAATTCTGACAGCCTTCTCAAAGAGCATAGAAGCAGAGGCTGACTTCAGCAGCATCTCCACGAGAATCTATCCACAAACGGAACACCTTGAAGCTGGCTGCAAATGCAGAGCTTATGATATAAGCAGTACCCGCATGCTACGAATGTGATATCTGGATGGTCCCCAGGATTGGAATTCTGGCAGAATTCTGAAAGAGCACAGAAGCACAGGCCGTCTTCTGCAGCACCTCCACGAGAGTCTATCCACAAAAGGAACACCTTGAAACTGGCTGCGAATGCAGATCTTAGGAGGAAAGCAGTACCCGCATGCTACGAATTTATATCTGGATGGTGCCCAGGATAGGAATTCTGGCAGAATTCTCAAAGAGCATAGAACACAGGCCGTCTCCTGCAACATCTCCACGAGAGTCTATCCACAAAAGGAACACCTTGAAGCTAGCTGCGAATGCAGAGCTTAGGTTGAAAGCAGTACCCGCATGCTATGAGTGTGATATCTGGATGGTGCCCAGGAAAGGAATTCTGGGAGAATTCTGAAAGAGCATAGAAGCAGAGCCCGTCTCCAGCAGCATCCCCACGAGAGTCTATCCACAAATGGAACACCTTTTAGCTTCCTGCAAATGCACAGCTTAGGAGCCAAGTAGTACCCGCATGCTACGAATGTGAAATCTGAATGGTGCCCAGGAAAGGAATTCTGACAGCCTTCTCAAACAGCATAGAAGCAGACGCCGACTTCAGCCGCATCTCCATGATAGTCTATCCATAAAAAGAACAGCTAGAAGCTGGCTGCGAATGCAGAGCTTAGGCAAATATTAGTACCCGCATGCTACGAATGTGATATCTGGATGGTGCACAGGAAAGGAAATGTGCCAGCCTTCTCAAAGAGCAAAGAAGCAGAGGCTGACTTCAGCAGCATCTCCATGAGAGTCTATCCACAAAAGGAACACCTTGAGGCTGGTTGCGAATGCAGAGCTTAGGAGGAAAGCAGCCCCCGCATGCTACGAGTGTGATATCTGGATGGTGCCCAGGAAAGGAATTCTCGAAGAATTCTGAAAGACCCTAGAAGAAGAGCCCGTCTTCAGCAGCATCTCCACGACAGTCTATCCACAAACGGAACACCTTGAAGCTGGCTGCGGATGCAGAGCTTATGTTGAAAGCAGTACCCTCATGCTACGAATGTGATATCTGGATGGTGCACAGGAAAGGATTTCTGACAGCCTTCTAAAAGAGCATAGAAGCAGAGCCCGTCTCTAGCAGCATCTCCACGAGAGTCTATCCACAAAAGGAACACCTTGTAGCTGCCTGTGAATGCACAGCTTAGGAGCAAACTAGTACCCGCATTCTACGAATGTGATGTCTGGATGGTGCACAGGAAAGGAATTCTGACAGCCTTCTCAAAGAGCATAGAAGCAGAGGCTGACTTCAGCAGCATCTCCACGAGAATCTATCCACAAACGGAACACATTGAAGCTGGCTGCAAATGCAGAGCTTATGAGAAAAGCAGTACCCGCATGCTACGAATGTGATATCTTGATGGTGCCCAGGATTGGAATTCTGGCAGAATTCTGAAAGAGCAGAGAAGCAAAGGCCGTCTACTGCAGCACCTCCATGAGAGTCTATCCACAAAAGGAACACCTTGTAGCTGCCTGCTAATGCACAGCTTAGGAGCCAAGTAGTACCAGCATGCTACAAATGTGAAATCTGAATGGTGCCCAGGAAAGGAATTCTGGCAGAATTCTCAAAGAGCATGGAAGAAGAGCCCGTCTCCAGCAGCATGTCCACGAGAGTCTATCCACAAAAGGAACACCTTGTAGCTGCCTGCGAATGCACAGCTTATGAACAAACTAGAACCCGCATGCTACGAATGTGAAATCTGGATGGTGCCCAGGAAAGGAATTCTGACAGTCTTCTCAAACAGCATAGAAGCAGAGGTCGACTTCAGCAGCATCTCCATGACAGTCTATCCACAAATGGAACACCTGGAACCTGGCTGCAAATGCTGACCTTAGGAGGAAAGCAGTCCCCGCATGCTACGAATGTGATATCTGAATGGTGCCCAGGAAAGGAATTCTGGCAGAATTCTGAAAGACCATAGAAGCACAAGCCGTCTCCAGCAGCACCTCCACGAGAGTCTATCCACAAAAGGAACACCTTGAAGCTGGCTGCGAATGCAGAGCTTAGGAGGAAAGCAGTAACTGCATGCTACGCATTAGATATCTGGATGGTGCCCAGGAAAGGAATTCTGTGGAATTCTCAAAGAGCATAGAAGCATTGCCCGTCTGTAGCAACATCTCCACGAGAGTCTATCCACAAAAGGAACACCTTGAAACTGGCTGCGAATGCAGATCTTAGGAGGAAAGCAGTACCCGCATGCTACGAATTTATATCTGGATGGTGCCCAGGATAGGAATTCTGGCAGAATTCTCAAAGAGCATAGAAGCACAGGCCGTCTCCTGCAGCATCTCCACGAGAGTCTATCCACAAAAGGAACAGCTTGAAGCTGGCTGCGGATGCAGAGCTTAGGTTGAAAGCAGTACCCTCATGCTACGAATGTGATATCTGGATGGTGCACAGGAAAGGAATTCTGACAGCCTTCTAAAAGAGCATAGAAGCAGAGCCCGTCTCTAGCAGCATCTCCACGAGAGTCTATCCACAAAAGGAACACCTTGTAGCTGCCTGTGAATGCACCGCTTAGGAGCAAACTAGTACCCGCATTCTACGAATGTGATGTCTGGATGGTGCAGGAAAGGAATTCTGACAGCCTTCTCAAAGAGCATAGAAGCAGAGGCTGACTTCAGCAGCATCTCCACGAGAATCTATCCACAAACGGAACACATTGAAGCTGGCTGCAAATGCAGAGCTTATGAGAAAAGCAGTACATGCATGCTACGAATGTGATATCTTGATGGTCCCCAGGATTGGAATTCTGGCAAAATTCTGAAAGAGCAGAGAAGCACAGGCCGTCTTCTGCAGCACCTCCATGAGAGTCTATCCACAAAAGGAACACCTTGTAGCTGCCTGCTAATGCACAGCTTAGGAGCCAAGTAGTACCAGCATGCTACGAATGTGAAATCTGATTGGTGCCCAGGAAAGGAATTCTGACAGCCTTCTCAAACAGCATAGAAGCAGAGGTCGACTTCAGCAGCATCTCCATGAGAGTCTATCCACAAAAGGAACACCTTGAAGCTGGCTGCGAATGCAGAGCTTCGGAGGAAAGCAGTACCCGCATGCTGCGAATTAGATATCTGGATGGTGCCCAGGAATGGAATTCTGGCAGAATTCTGAAAGAGCATAGAAGCACAGGCCATCTCCTGCAGCACCTCCACGAAAGTCTATCCACAAAAGGAACACCTTGATGCTGGCTGCGAATGCAGATCTTAGGAGGAAAGCAGTACCCGCATGCTACGAATTTGATATCTGGAATGTGCCCAGGATAGGAATTCTGGCAGAATTCTCAAAGAGCATAGAAGCACAGGCCGTCTCCTGCAGCATCTCCACGAGAGTCTATCCACAAAAGGAACACCTTGAAGCTGGCTGCGAATGCAGAGGTTAGGTTGAAAGCAGTACCCGCATGCTACGAATGTGATATCTGGAGGGTGCCCAGGAAAGGAATTCTGGCAAAATTCTAAAAGAGCATAGAAGCAGAGCCCGTCTCCAGCAGCATCTCCACGAGAATCTATCCACAAATTGAACACCTTGTAGCTGCCTGCGAATGCAGAGCTTAGTAGGAAAGCAGTACCCGCCTGCTACGAATGTGATATTTGGATGGTGCCCACGAATTGAATTCAGGCAGAATTCTGAAAGAGAATAGAAGCACAGGCCGTCTCCAGCAGCATCTCCACGAGAGTCTATCCACAAAAGCAACCCCTTGAAGCTGGCTGCAAATGCAGAGCTTAGAGGCAAAGAAGTACCTGCATGCTACCAATGTGATATCTGGATGGTGCCCAGGGAAGGAAATCTGGCAGAATTCTCAAAGAGCATAGAAGCAGAGCCAGTCTCCAGCAGCATCTCCACGACAGTCTATCCACAAAAGGAACACCTTGTAGCTGCCTGCGAATGCACAGCTTAGGAACAAACTAGTACCCGCATGCGACGAATGTGAAATCTGGATGGTGCCCAGGAAAGGAATTCTGACAGCCTTCTCAAACAGCATAGAAGCAGAGGTCGACTTCAGCAGCATCTCCATTAGAGTCTATCCACAAAAGGAACACCTTGAATCTGGCTGCAAATGCTGACATTAGGAGGAAAGCAGTCCCCGCATGCTACGAATGTGATATCTGAATGGTGCCCAGGAAAGGAATTCTGGCAGAATTCTGAAAGACCATAGAAGCACAGGCCGTCTCCAGCAGCACCTCCACGAGAGTCTATCCACAAAAGGAACACCTTGAAGCTGGCTGCGAATGCAGAGCTTAGGAGGAAAGCAGTAACTGCATGCTACGAATTAGATATCTGGACGGTGCCCAGGAAAGGAATTCTGGCGGAATTCTCAAAGAGCATAGAAGCATGGCCCGTCTCTAGCAACATCTCCACGAGAGTCTATCCAGGAAAGGAACACCTTGTAGCTGCCTGCGAATGCACAGCTTAGGAGGAAAGCAGTACCTGCATGCTACGAATGTGATATCTGGATGGTGCACAGGAAAGGAATTCTGACAGCCTTCTAAAAGAGCATAGAAGCAGAGCCGGTCTCCAGCAGCATGTCCACGAGAGTCTATCCACAAAAGGAACACCTTGTAGCTGCCTGTGAATGCACAGCTTAGGAGCACACTACTACCCGCATTCTACGAATGTGATGTCTGGATGGTGCACAGGAAAGGAATTCTGACAGCCTTCTCAAAGAGCATAGAAGCAGAGGCTGACTTCAGCAGCATCTCCACGAGAATCTATCCACAAACGGAACACCTTGAAGCTGGCTGCAAATGCAGAGCTTATGATATAAGCAGTACCCGCATGCTACGAATGTGATATCTGGATGGTCCCCAGGATTGGAATTCTGGCAGAATTCTGAAAGAGCAGAGAAGCACAGGCCGTCTTCTGCAGCACCTCCACGAGAGTCTATCCACAAAAGGAACACCTTGAAACTGGCTGCGAATGCAGATCTAAGGAGGAAAGCAGTACCCGCATGCTACGAATTTATATCTGGATGGTGCCCAGGATAGGAATTCTGGCAGAATTCTCAAAGAGCATAGAACACAGGCCGTCTCCTGCAGCATCTCCACGAGAGTCTATCCACAAAAGGAACACCTTGAAGCTAGCTGCGAATGCAGAGCTTAGGTTGAAAGCAGTACCCGCATGCTATGAGTGTGATATCTGGATGGTGCCCAGGAAAGGAATTCTGGGAGTATTCTGAAAGAGCATAGAAGCAGAGCCCGTCTCCAGCAGCATCCCCACGAGAGTCTATCCACAAACGGAACACCTTTTAGCTTTCTGCTAATGCACAGCTTAGGAGCCAAGTAGTACCCGCATGCTACGAATGTGAAATCTGAATGGTGCCCAGGAAAGGAATTCTGACAGCCTTCTCAAACAGCATAGAAGCAGACGCCGACTTCAGTCGCATCTCCATGATAGTCTATCCATAAAAAGAACAGCTTGAAGCTGGCTGCGAATGCAGAGCTTAGGAGGAAAGCAGCCCCTCATGCTACGAGTGTGATATCTGGATGGTGCCCAGGAAAGGAATTCTCGAAGAATTCTTAAAGACCCTAGAAGAAGAGCCCGTCTCCAGCAGCATCTCCAAGAAAGTCTATCCACAAAAGAAACACGTTGTAACTGCCTGCGAATGAACAGCTTAGGAGGAAAGCAGTACCTGCATGCTACGACTGTGATATCTGGATGGTGCAAAGGAAAGGAATTCTCACAGCCTTCTCAAAGAGCATAGAAGCAGAGCCGGTCTCCAGCAGCATGTCCACGAGAGTCTATCCACAAAAGGAACACCTTGTAGCTGCCTGCGAATGCACAGCTTAGGAGCAAACTAGTACCCGCGTGCGACGAATGTGAAATCTGGATGGTGCCCAGGAAAGGAATTCTGACAGCCTTCTCAAACAGCATAGAAGCAGAGGTCGACTTCAGCAGCATCTCCATGACAGTCTATCCACAAAAGTAACACCTTGAACCTGGCTGCAAATGCTGACCTTAGGAGGAAAGCAGTCCCCGCATGCTACGAATGTGATATCTGAATGGTGCCCAGGAAAGGAATTCTGGCAGAATTCTGAAAGACCATAGAAGCACAGGCCGTCTCCAGCAGCACCTCCACGAGAGTCTATCCACAAAAGGAACACCTTGAAGCTGGCTGCGAATGCAGAGCTTAGGAGGAAAGCAGTAACTGCATGCTACGAATTAGATATCTGGACGGTGCCCAGGAAAGGAATTCTGGCGGAATTCTCAAAGAGCATAGAAGCATTGCCCGTGTCTAGCAACATCTCCACGAGAGTCTATCCAGGAAAGGAACACCTTTTAGCTGCCTGCGAATGCAGATCTTAGGAGGAAAGCAGTACCTGCATGCTACGAATGTGATATCTGGATGGTGCACAGGAAAGGAATTCTGACAGCCTTCTAAAAGAGCATAGAAGCAGAGCCCGTCTCCAGCAGCATCTCCACGAGAGTCTATCCACAAAAGGAACACCTTGTAGCTGCCTGTGAATGCACAGCTTAGGAGCACACTACTACCCGCATTCTACGAATGTGATGTCTGGATGGTGCACAGGAAAGGAATTCTGACAGCCTTCTCAAAGAGCATAGAAGCAGAGGCTGACTTCAGCAGCATCTCCACGAGAATCTATCCACAAACGGAACACCTTGAAGCTGGCTGCAAATGCAGAGCTTATGATATAAGCAGTACCCGCATGCTACGAATGTGATATCTGGATGGTCCCCAGGATTGGAATTCTGGCAGAATTCTGAAAGAGCACAGAAGCACAGGCCGTCTTCTGCAGCACCTCCACGAGAGTCTATCCACAAAAGGAACACCTTGAAACTGGCTGCGAATGCAGATCTTAGGAGGAAAGCAGTACCCGCATGCTACGAATTTATATCTGGATGGTGCCCAGGATAGGAATTCTGGCAGAATTCTCAAAGAGCATAGAACACAGGCCGTCTCCTGCAACATCTCCACGAGAGTCTATCCACAAAAGGAACACCTTGAAGCTAGCTGTGAATGCAGAGCTTAGGTTGAAAGCAGTACCCGCATGCTATGAGTGTGATATCTGGATGGTGCCCAGGAAAGGAATTCTGGGAGAATTCTGAAAGAGCATAGAAGCAGAGCCCGTCTCCAGCAGCATCCCCACGAGAGTCTATCCACAAATGGAACACCTTTTAGCTTCCTGCTAATGCACAGCTTAGGAGCCAAGTAGTACCCGCATGCTACGAATGTGAAATCTGAATGGTGCCCAGGAAAGGAATTCTGACAGCCTTCTCAAACAGCATAGAAGCAGACGCCGACTTCAGCCGCATCTCCATGATAGTCTATCCATAAAAAGAACAGCTAGAAGCTGGCTGCGAATGCAGAGCTTAGGCAAATATTAGTACCCGCATGCTACGAATGTGATATCTGGATGGTGCACAGGAAAGGAAATGTGCCAGCCTTCTCAAAGAGCAAAGAAGCAGAGGCTGACTTCAGCAGCATCTCCATGAGAGTCTATCCACAAAAGGAACACCTTGAGGCTGGTTGCGAATGCAGAGCTTAGGAGGAAAGCAGCCCCCGCATGCTACGAGTGTGATATCTGGATGGTGCCCAGGAAAGGAATTCTCGAAGAATTCTGAAAGACCCTAGAAGAAGAGCCCGTCTTCAGCAGCATCTCCACGACAGTCTATCCACAAACGGAACACCTTGAAGCTGGCTGCGGATGCAGAGCTTATGTTGAAAGCAGTACCCTCATGCTACGAATGTGATATCTGGATGGTGCACAGGAAAGGATTTCTGACAGCCTTCTAAAAGAGCATAGAAGCAGAGCCCGTCTCTAGCAGCATCTCCACGAGAGTCTATCCACAAAAGGAACACCTTGTAGCTGCCTGTGAATGCACAGCTTAGGAGCAAACTAGTACCCGCATTCTACGAATGTGATGTCTGGATGGTGCACAGGAAAGGAATTCTGACAGCCTTCTCAAAGAGCATAGAAGCAGAGGCTGACTTCAGCAGCATCTCCACGAGAATCTATCCACAAACGGAACACATTGAAGCTGGCTGCAAATGCAGAGATTATGAGAAAAGCAGTACCCGCATGCTACGAATGTGATATCTTGATGGTGCCCAGGATTGGAATTCTGGCAGAATTCTGAAAGAGCAGAGAAGCAAAGGCCGTCTACTGCAGCACCTCCATGAGAGTGTATCCACAAAAGGAACACCTTGTAGCTGCCTGCTAATGCACAGCTTAGGAGCCAAGTAGTACCAGCATGCTACAAATGTGAAATCTGAATGGTGCCCAGGAAAGGAATTCTGGCAGAATTCTCAAAGAGCATGGAAGAAGAGCCCGTCTCCAGCAGCATGTCCACGAGAGTCTATCCACAAAAGGAACACCTTGTAGCTGCCTGCGAATGCACAGCTTATGAACAAACTAGAACCCGCATGCTACGAATGTGAAATCTGGATGGTGCCCAGGAAAGGAATTCTGACAGTCTTCTCAAACAGCATAGAAGCAGAGGTCGACTTCAGCAGCATCTCCATGACAGTCTATCCACAAATGGAACACCTGGAACCTGGCTGCAAATGCTGACCTTAGGAGGAAAGCAGTCCCCGCATGCTACGAATGTGATATCTGAATGGTGCCCAGGAAAGGAATTCTGGCAGAATTCTGAAAGACCATAGAAGCACAAGCCGTCTCCAGCAGCACCTCCACGAGAGTCTATCCACAAAAGGAACACCTTGAAGCTGGCTGCGAATGCAGAGCTTAGGAGGAAAGCAGTAACTGCATGCTACGCATTAGATATCTGGATGGTGCCCAGGAAAGGAATTCTGTGGAATTCTCAAAGAGCATAGAAGCATTGCCCGTCTGTAGCAACATCTCCACGAGAGTCTATCCACAAAAGGAACACCTTGAAACTGGCTGCGAATGCAGATCTTAGGAGGAAAGCAGTACCCGCATGCTACGAATTTATATCTGGATGGTGCCCAGGATAGGAATTCTGGCAGAATTCTCAAAGAGCATAGAAGCACAGGCCGTCTCCTGCAGCATCTCCACGAGAGTCTATCCACAAAAGGAACAGCTTGAAGCTGGCTGCGGATGCAGAGCTTAGGTTGAAAGCAGTACCCTCATGCTACGAATGTGATATCTGGATGGTGCACAGGAAAGGAATTCTGACAGTCTTCTAAAAGAGCATAGAAGCAGAGCCCGTCTCTAGCAGCATCTCCACGAGAGTCTATCCACAAAAGGAACACCTTGTAGCTGCCTGTGAATGCACCGCTTAGGAGCAAACTAGTACCCGCATTCTACGAATGTGATGTCTGGATGGTGCAGGAAAGGAATTCTGACAGCCTTCTCAAAGAGCATAGAAGCAGAGGCTGACTTCAGCAGCATCTCCACGAGAATCTATCCACAAACGGAACACATTGAAGCTGGCTGCAAATGCAGAGCTTATGAGAAAAGCAGTACATGCATGCTACGAATGTGATATCTTGATGGTCCCCAGGATTGGAATTCTGGCAAAATTCTGAAAGAGCAGAGAAGCACAGGCCGTCTTCTGCAGCACCTCCATGAGAGTCTATCCACAAAAGGAACACCTTGTAGCTGCCTGCTAATGCACAGCTTAGGAGCCAAGTAGTACCAGCATGCTACGAATGTGAAATCTGATTGGTGCCCAGGAAAGGAATTCTGACAGCCTTCTCAAACAGCATAGAAGCAGAGGTCGACTTCAGCAGCATCTCCATGAGAGTCTATCCACAAAAGGAACACCTTGAAGCTGGCTGCGAATGCAGAGCTTCGGAGGAAAGCAGTACCCGCATGCTGCGAATTAGATATCTGGATGGTGCCCAGGAATGGAATTCTGGCAGAATTCTGAAAGAGCATAGAAGCACAGGCCATCTCCTGCAGCACCTCCACGAAAGTCTATCCACAAAAGGAACACCTTGATGCTGGCTGCGAATGCAGATCTTAGGAGGAAAGCAGTACCCGCATGCTACGAATTTGATATCTGGAATGTGCCCAGGATAGGAATTCTGGCAGAATTCTCAAAGAGCATAGAAGCACAGGCCGTCTCCTGCAGCATCTCCACGAGAGTCTATCCACAAAAGGAACACCTTGAAGCTGGCTGCGAATGCAGAGGTTAGGTTGAAAGCAGTACCCGCATGCTACGAATGTGATATCTGGAGGGTGCCCAGGAAAGGAATTCTGGCAAAATTCTAAAAGAGCATAGAAGCAGAGCCCGTCTCCAGCAGCATCTCCACGAGAATCTATCCACAAATTGAACACCTTGTAGCTGCCTGCGAATGCAGAGCTTAGTAGGAAAGCAGTACCCGCCTGCTACGAATGTGATATTTGGATGGTGCCCACGAATTGAATTCAGGCAGAATTCTGAAAGAGAATAGAAGCACAGGCCGTCTCCAGCAGCATCTCCACGAGAGTCTATCCACAAAAGCAACCCCTTGAAGCTGGCTGCAAATGCAGAGCTTAGAGGCAAAGAAGTACCTGCATGCTACCAATGTGATATCTGGATGGTGCCCAGGGAAGGAAATCTGGCAGAATTCTCAAAGAGCATAGAAGCAGAGCCAGTCTCCAGCAGCATCTCCACGACAGTCTATCCAAAAAAGGAACACCTTGTAGCTGCCTGCGAATGCACAGCTTAGGAACAAACTAGTACCCGCATGCGACGAATGTGAAATCTGGATGGTGCCCAGGAAAGGAATTCTGACAGCCTTCTCAAACAGCATAGAAGCAGAGGTCGACTTCAGCAGCATCTCCATTAGAGTCTATCCACAAAAGGAACACCTTGAATCTGGCTGCAAATGCTGACATTAGGAGGAAAGCAGTCCCCGCATGCTACGAATGTGATATCTGAATGGTGCCCAGGAAAGGAATTCTGGCAGAATTCTGAAAGACCATAGAAGCACAGGCCGTCTCCAGCAGCACCTCCACGAGAGTCTATCCACAAAAGGAACACCTTGAAGCTGGCTGCGAATGCAGAGCTTAGGAGGAAAGCAGTAACTGCATGCTACGAATTAGATATCTGGACGGTGCCCAGGAAAGGAATTCTGGCGGAATTCTCAAAGAGCATAGAAGCATGGCCCGTCTCTAGCAACATCTCCACGAGAGTCTATCCAGGAAAGGAACACCTTGTAGCTGCCTGCGAATGCACAGCTTAGGAGGAAAGCAGTACCTGCATGCTACGAATGTGATATCTGGATGGTGCACAGGAAAGGAATTCTGACAGCCTTCTAAAAGAGCATAGAAGCAGAGCCCGTCTCCAGCAGCATCTCCACGAGAGTCTATCCACAAAAGGAACACCTTGTAGCTGCCTGTGAATGCACAGCTTAGGAGCACACTACTACCCGCATTCTACGAATGTGATGTCTGGATGGTGCACAGGAAAGGAATTCTGACAGCCTTCTCAAAGAGCATAGAAGCAGAGGCTGACTTCAGCAGCATCTCCACGAGAATCTATCCACAAACGGAACACCTTGAAGCTGGCTGCAAATGCAGAGCTTATGATATAAGCAGTACCCGCATGCTACGAATGTGATATCTGGATGGTCCCCAGGATTGGAATTCTGGCAGAATTCTGAAAGAGCAGAGAAGCACAGGCCGTCTTCTGCAGCACCTCCACGAGAGTCTATCCACAAAAGGAACACCTTGAAACTGGCTGCGAATGCAGATCTAAGGAGGAAAGCAGTACCCGCATGCTACGAATTTATATCTGGATGGTGCCCAGGATAGGAATTCTGGCAGAATTCTCAAAGAGCATAGAACACAGGCCGTCTCCTGCAGCATCTCCACGAGAGTCTATCCACAAAAGGAACACCTTGAAGCTAGCTGCGAATGCAGAGCTTAGGTTGAAAGCAGTACCCGCATGCTATGAGTGTGATATCTGGATGGTGCCCAGGAAAGGAATTCTGGGAGTATTCTGAAAGAGCATAGAAGCAGAGCCCGTCTCTAGCAGCATCCCCACGAGAGTCTATCCACAAACGGAACACCTTTTAGCTTTCTGCTAATGCACAGCTTAGGAGCCAAGTAGTACCCGCATGCTACGAATGTGAAATCTGAATGGTGCCCAGGAAAGGAATTCTGACAGCCTTCTCAAAGAGCAAAGAAGCAGAGGCTGACTTCAGCAGCATCTCCATGAGAGTCTATCCACAAAAGGAACACCTTGACGCTGGTTGCGAATGCAGAGCTTAGGAGGAAAGCAGCCCCCGCATGCTACGAGTGTGATATCTGGATGGTGCCCAGGAAAGGAATTCTCGAAGAATTCTGAAAGACCCTAGAAGAAGAGCCCGTCTCCAGCAGCATCTCCACGAGAGTCTATCCACAAAAGAAACACGTTGTAGCTGCCTGCGAATGAACAGCTTAGGAGGAAAGCAGTACCTGCATGCTACGAATGTGATATCTGGATGGTGCAAAGGAAAGGAATTCTCACAGCCTTCTCAAAGAGCATAGAAGCAGAGCCGGTCTCCAGCAGCATGTCCACGAGAGTCTATCCACAAAAGGAACACCTTGTAGCTGCCTGCGAATGCACAGCTTAGGAGCAAACTAGTACCCGCGTGCGACGAATGTGAAATCTGGATGGTGCCCAGGAAAGGAATTCTGACAGCCTTCTCAAACAGCATAGAAGCAGAGGTCGACTTCAGCAGCATCTCCATGACAGTCTATCCACAAAAGGAACACCTTGAACCTGGCTGCAAATGCTGACCTTAGGAGGAAAGCAGTCCCCGCATGCTACGAATGTGATATCTGAATGGTGCCCAGGAAAGGAATTCTGGCAGAATTCTGAAAGACCATAGAAGCACAAGCCATCTCCAGCAGCACCTCCAGGAGAGTCTATCCACAAAAGGAACACCTTGAAGCTGGCTGCGAATGCAGAGCTTAGGAGGAAAGCAGTAACTGCATGCTACGAATTAGATATCTGGATGGTGCCCAGGAAAGGAATTCTGTGGAATTCTCAAAGAGCATAGAAGCATTGCCCGTCTGTAGCAACATCTCCACGAGAGTCTATCCACAAAAGGAACACCTTGAAACTGGCTGCGAATGCAGATCTTAGGAGGAAAGCAGTACCCGCATGCTACGAATTTATATCTGGATGGTGCCCAGGATAGGAATTCTGGCAGAATTCTCAAAGAGCATAGAAGCACAGGCCGTCTCCTGCAGCATCTCCACGAGAGTCTATGCACAAAAGGAACACCTTGAAGCTGGCTGCGGATGCAGAGCTTAGGTTGAAAGCAGTACCCTCATGCTACGAATGTGATATCTGGATGGTGCACAGGAAAGGAATTCTGACAGCCTTCTAAAAGAGCATAGAAGCAGAGCCCGTCTCTAGCAGCATCTCCACGAGAGTCTATCCACAAAAGGAACACCTTGTAGCTGCCTGTGAATGCACAGCTTAGGAGCAAACTAGTACCCGCATTCTACGAATGTGATGTCTGTATGGTGCACAGGAAAGGAATTCTGACAGCCTTCTCAAAGAGCATAGAAGCAGAGGCTGACTTCAGCAGCATCTCCACGAGAATCTATCCACAAACGGAACACATTGAAGCTGGCTGCAAATGCAGAGCTTATGAGAAAAGCAGTACCCGCATGCTACGAATGTGATATCTGGATGGTCCCCAGGATTGGAATTCTGGCAGAATTCTGAAAGAGCAGAGAAGCACAGGCCGTCTTCTGCAGCACCTCCATGAGAGTCTATCCACAAAAGGAACACCGTGTAGTTGCCTGCTAATGCACAGCTTAGGAGCCAAGTAGTACCAGCATGCTACGAATGTGAAATCTGAATGGTGCCCAGGAAAGGAATTCTGACAGCCTTCTCAAACAGCATAGAAGCAGAGGTCGACTTCAGCAGCATCTCCATGAGAGTCTATTCACAAAAGGAACACCTTGAAGCTGGCTGCGAATGCAGAGCTTCGGAGGAAAGCAGTACCCGCATGCTACGAATTAGATATCTTGATGGTGCCCAGGAAAGGAATTCTGGCAGAATTCTCAAAGAGCATGGAAGCAGAGCCCGTCTCCAGCAGCATCTCCACGAGACTCTATCCACAAAAGGATCACCTTGTAGCTGCCTGCGAATGCACAGCTTAGGAGCAAACTAGTACCCGCATTCTACGAATGTGATATCTGGATGGTGCACAGGAAAGGAATTCTGACCGCCTTCTCAAAGAGCATAGAATCAGAGGCTGACTTCTGCAGCATCTCCACGAGAGTCTATCCACAAAAGGAACACTTTGAAGCTAGCTGCTAATGCAGATGTTAGGAGAAAAGCAGTACCCGCATGGTACGAATGTGATATCTGGATGGTGCCCAGGAATGGAATTCTGGCAGAATTCTGAAAAAGCATAGAAGCACAGGCCGTCTCCTGCAGAACCTCCACGAGAGTCTATCCACAAAAGGAACACCTTGATGCTGGCTGCGAATGCAGATCTTAGGAGGAAAGCA
The DNA here is from genome assembly GCF_026419965.1 of Kogia breviceps. Lineage (NCBI taxonomy): Eukaryota > Metazoa > Chordata > Mammalia > Artiodactyla > Physeteridae > Kogia > Kogia breviceps. The sequence continues at coordinate 36,798,417 of NC_081325.1, forward strand.
GTACCCGCATGCTACGAATTTGATATCTGGAATGTGCCCAGGATAGGAATTCTGGCAGAATTCTCAAAGAGCATAGAAGCACAGGCCGTCTCGTGCAGCATCTCCACGAGAGTCTATCCAGGAAAGGAACAACTTGTAGCTGCCTGCGAATGCACAGCTTAGGAGGAAAGCAGTACCTGCATGCTACGAATGTGATATCTGGATGGTGCACAGGAAAGGAATTCTGACAGCCTTCTAAAAGAGCATAGAAGCAGAGCCCGTCTCCAGCAGCATCTCCACGAGAGTCTATCCACAAAAGGAACACCTTGTAGCTGCCTGTGAATGCACAGCTTAGGAGCAAACTAGTACCCGCATTCTACGAATGTGATATCTGGATGGTGCACAGGAAAGGAATTCTGACAGCCTTCTCAAAGAGCATAGAAGCAGAGGCTGACTTCAGCAGCATCTCCACGAGAATCTATCCACAAACGGAACACATTGAAGCTGGCTGCAAATGCAGAGCTTATGAGAAAAGCAGTACCTGCATGCTACGAATGTGATATCTTGATGGTCCCCAGGATTGGAATTCTGGCAGAATTCTGAAAGAGCAGAGAAGCACAGGCCGTCTTCTGCAGCACCTCCATGAGAGTCTATCCACAAAAGGAACACCTTGTAGCTGCCTGCTAATGCACAGCTTAGGAGCCAAGTAGTACCAGCATGCTACGAATGTGAAATCTGAATGGTGCCCAGGAAAGGAATTCTGACAGCCTTCTCAAACAGCATTGAAGCAGAGGTCGACTTCAGCAGCATCTCCATGAGAGTCTATCCACAAAAGGAACACCTTGAAGCTGGCTGCGAATGCAGAGCTTCGGAGGAAAGCAGTACCCGCATGCTACGAATGTGATATCTGAATGGTGCCCAGGAAAGGAATTCTGGCAGAATTCTGAAAGACCATAGAAGCACAGGCCGTCTCCATCAGCACCTCCACGAGAGTCTATCCACAAAAGGATCACCTTGAAGCTGGCTGCGAATGCAGAGCTTAGGAGGAAAGCAGTAACTGCATGCTACGAATTAGATATCTGGACGGTGCCCAGAAAGGAATTCTGACCGCCTTCTCAAAGAGCATAGAATCAGAGGCTGACTTCTGCAGCATCTCCACGAGAGTATATCCACAAAAGGAACACCTTGAAGCTGGCTGCGAATGCAGAGGTTAGGTTGAAAGCAGTACCCGCATGCTACGAATGTGATATCTGGATGGTGCCCAGGAAAGGAATTCTGGCAAAATTCTAAAAGAGCATAGAAGCGGACCCCGTCTCCAGCAGCATCTCCACGAGAATCTATCCTCAAATGGAACACCTTGTAGCTGCCTGCGAATGCAGAGCTTAGTAGGAAAGCAGTACCCGCCTGCTACGAATGTGATATTTGGATGGTGTCCAGGGAAGGAATTCTGGCAGAATTCTGAAAGAGAATAGAAGCACAGGCCGTCTCCAGCAGCATCTCCACGAGAGTCTATCCACATAATGAACCCCTTGAAGCTGGCTGCGAATGCACAGCTTAGGAGCAAACTAGTACCCGCATGCGACGAATGTGAAATCTGGATGGTGCCCAGGAAAGGAATTCTGACAGCCTTCTCAAACAGCATAGAAGCAGAGGTCGACTTCAGCAGCATCTCCATGAGAGTCTATCCACACAAGGAACACCTTGAACCTGGCTGCAAATGCTGACCTTAGGAGGAAAGCAGTCCCCGCATGCTACGAATGTGATATCTGAATGGTGCCCAGGAAAGGAATTCTGGCAGAATTCTGAAAGACCATAGAAGCACAGGCCGTCTCCAGCAGCACCTCCACGAGAGTCTATCCACAAAAGGAACACCTTGAAGCTGGCTGCGAATGCAGAGCTTAGGAGGAAAGCAGTAACTGCATGCTACGAATTAGATATCTGGACGGTGCCCAGGAAAGGAATTCTGGCGGAATTCTCAAAGAGCATAGAAGCATTGCCCGTGTCTAGCAACATCTCCACGAGAGTCTATCCAGGAAAGGAACACCTTGTAGCTGCCTGCGAATGCACAGCTTAGGAGGAAAGCAGTACCTGCATGCTACGAATGTGATATCTGGATGGTGCACAGGAAAGGAATTCTGACAGCCTTCTAAAAGAGCATAGAAGCAGAGCCCGTCTCCAGCAGCATCTCCACGAGAGTCTATCCACAAAAGGAACACCTTGTAGCTGCCTGTGAATGCACAGCTTAGGAGCAAACTAGTACCCGCATTCTACGAATGTGATATCTGGATGGTGCACAGGAAAGGAATTCTGACAGCCTTCTCAAAGAGCATAGAAGCAGAGGCTGACTTCAGCAGCATCTCCACGAGAATCTATCCACAAACGGAACACATTGAAGCTGGCTGCCAATGCAGAGCTTATGAGAAAAGCAGTACCCGCATGCTACGAATGTGATATCTGGATGGTCCCCAGGATTGGAAATCTGGCAGAATTCTGAAAGAGCAGAGAAGCACAGGCCGTCTTCTGCAGCACCTCCATGAGAGTCTATCCACAAAAGGAACAACTTGTAGCTGCCTGCTAATGCACAGCTTAGGAGCCAAGTAGTACCAGCATGCTACGAATGTGAAATCTGAATGGTGCCCAGGAAAGGAATTCTGACAGCCTTCTCAAACAGCATTGAAGCAGAGGTCGACTTCAGCAGCATCTCCATGAGAGTCTATCCACAAAAGGAACACCTTGAAGCTGGCTGCGAATGCAGAGCTTCGGAGGAAAGCAGTACCCGCATGCTGCGAATTAGATATCTGGATGGTGCCCAGGAATGGAATTCTGGCAGAATTCTGAAAGAGCATAGAAGCACAGGCCGTCTCCTGCAGCACCTCCACGAAAGTCTATCCACAAAAGGAACACCTTGATGCTGGCTGCGAATGCAGATCTTAGGAGGAAAGCAGTACCCGCATGCTACGAATTTGATATCTGGAATGTGCCCAGGATAGGAATTCTGGCAGAATTCTCAAAGAGCATAGAAGCACAGGCCGTCTCCTGCAGCATCTCCACGAGAGTCTATCCACAAAAGGAACACCTTGAAGCTGGCTGCGAATGCAGAGGTTAGGTTGAAAGCAGTACCCGCATGCTACGAATGTGATATCTGGATGGTGCCCAGGAAAGGAATTCTGGCAAAATTCTAAAAGAGCATAAAAGCGGAGCCCGTCTCCAGCAGCATCTCCACGAGAATCTATCCACAAATGGAACACCTTGTAGCTGCCTGCGAATGCAGAGCTTAGTAGGAAAGCAGTACCCGCCTGCTACGAATGTGATATTTGGATGGTGCCCACGAATTGAATTCAGGCAGAATTCTGAAAGAGAATAGAAGCACAGGCCGTCTCCAGCAGCATCTCCACGAGAGTCTATCCACAAAAGGAACCCCTTGAAGCTGGCTGCAAATGCAGAGCTTAGAGGCAATGCAGTACCTGCATGCTACCAATGTGATATCTGGATGGTGCCCAGGGAAGGAATTCTGGCAGTATTCTCAAAGAGCATAGAAGCAGAGCCAGTCTCCAGCAGCATCTCCACTACAGTCTATCCACAAAAGGAACACCTTGTAGCTGCCTGCGAATGCACAGCTTAGGAGCAAACTAGTACCCGCAAGCGACGAATGTGAAATCTGGATGGTGCCCAGGAAAGGAATTCTGACAGCCTTCTCAGACAGCATAGAAGCAGAGGTCGACTTCAGCAGCATCTCCATGAGAGTCTATCCACAAAAGGAACACTTTGAACCTGGCTGCAAATGCTGACCTTAGGAGGAAAGGAGTCCCCGCATGCTACGAATGTGATATCTGAATGGTGCCCAGGAAAGGAATTCTGGCAGAATTCTGAAAGACCATAGAAGCACAGGCCGTCTCCAGCAGCACCTCCACGAGAGTCTATCCACAAAAGGAACACCTTGAAGCTGGCTGCGAATGCAGAGCTTAGGTGGAAAGCAGTAACTGCATGCTACGAATTAGATATCTGGACGGTGCCCAGGAAAGGAATTCTGGCGGAATTCTCAAAGAGCATAGAAGCATTGCCCGTCTCTAGCAACATCTCCACGAGAGTCTATCCAGGAAAGGAACACCTTGTAGCTGCCTGCGAATGCACAGCTTAGGAGGAAAGCAGTACCTGCATGCTACGAATGTGATATCTGGATGGTGCACAGGAAAGGAATTCTGACAGCCTTCTAAAAGAGCATAGAAGCAGAGCCCGTCTCCAGCAGAATCTTCACGAGAGTCTATCCACAAAAGGAACACCTTGTAGCTGCCTGTGAATGCACAGCTTAGGAGCAAACTAGTACCCGCATTCTACGAATGTGATATCTGGATGGTGCACAGGAAAGGAATTCTGACAGCCTTCTCAAAGAGCATAGAAGCAGAGGCTGACTTCAGCAGCATCTCCACGAGAATCTATCAACAAACGGAACACATTGAAGCTGGCTGCCAATGCAGAGCTTATGAGAAAAGCAGTACCCGCATGCTACGAATGTGATATCTGGATGGTCCCCAGGATTGGAATTCTGGCAGAATTCTGAAAGAGCAGAGAAGCACAGGCCGTCTTCTGCAGCACCTCCATGAGAGTCTATCCACAAAAGGAACACCTTGTAGCTGCCTGCTAATGCACAGCTTAGGAGCCAAGTAGTACCAGCATGCTACGAATGTGAAATCTGAATGGTGCCCAGGAAAGGAATTCTGACAGCCTTCTCAAACAGCATTGAAGCAGAGGTCGACTTCAGCAGCATCTCCATGAGAGTCTATCCACAAAAGGAACACCTTGAAGCTGGCTGCGAATGCAGAGCTTCGGAGGAAAGCAGTACCCGCATGCTACGAATTAGATATCTGGATGGTGCCCAGGAAAGGAATTCTGGCAGAAATCTCAAAGAGCATGGAAGCAGAGCCCGTCTCCAGCAGCATCTCCACGAGACTCTATCCACAAAAGGATCACCTTGTAGCTGCCTGCGAATGCACAGCTTAGGAGCAAACTAGTTCCCGCATTCTACGAATGTGATATCTGGATGGTGCCCAGAAAGGAATTCTGACCGCCTTCTCAAAGAGCATAGAATCAGAGGCTGACTTCTGCAGCATCTCCACGAGAGTCTATCCACAAAAGGAACACTTTGAAGCTAGCTGCTAATGCAGAGTTTAGGAGAAAAGCAGTACCCGCATGGTACGAATGTGATATCTGGATGGTGCCCAGGAATGGAATTCTGGCAGAATTCTGAAAAAGCATAGAAGCACAGGCCGTCTCCTGCAGCACCTCCACGAGAGTCTATCCACAAAAGGAACACCTTGATGCTGGCTGCGAATGCAGATCTTAGGAGGAAAGCAGTACCCGCATGCTACGAATTTGATATCTGGAATGTGCCCAGGATAGGAATTCTGGCAGAATTCTCAAAGAGCATACAAGCACAGGCCGTCTCGTGCAGCATCTCCACGAGAGTCTATCCACAAAAGGAACACCTTGAAGCTGGCTGCGAATGCAGAGGTTAGGTTGAAAGCAGTACCCGCATGCTACGAATGTGATATCTGGATGGTGCCCAGGAAAGGAATTCTGGCAAAATTCTAAAAGAGCATAGAAGCGGACCCCGTCTCCAGCAGCATCTCCACGAGAATCTATCCTCAAATGGAACACCTTGTAGCTGCCTGCGAATGCAGAGCTTAGTAGGAAAGCAGTACCCGCCTGCTACGAATGTGATATTTGGATGGTGTCCAGGGAAGGAATTCTGGCAGAATTCTGAAAGAGAATAGAAGCACAGGCCGTCTCCAGCAGCATCTCCACGAGAGTCTATCCACATAATGAACCCCTTGAAGCTGGCTGCGAATGCACAGCTTAGGAGCAAACTAGTACCCGCATGCGACGAATGTGAAATCTGGATGGTGCCCAGGAAAGGAATTCTGACAGCCTTCTCAAACAGCATAGAAGCAGAGGTCGACTTCAGCAGCATCTCCATGAGAGTCTATCCACACAAGGAACACCTTGAACCTGGCTGCAAATGCTGACCTTAGGAGGAAAGCAGTCCCCGCATGCTACGAATGTGATATCTGAATGGTGCCCAGGAAAGGAATTCTGGCAGAATTCTGAAAGACCATAGAAGCACAGGCCGTCTCCAGCAGCACCTCCACGAGAGTCTATCCACAAAAGGAACACCTTGAAGCTGGCTGCGAATGCAGAGCTTAGGAGGAAAGCAGTAACTGCATGCTACGAATTAGATATCTGGACGGTGCCCAGGAAAGGAATTCTGGCGGAATTCTCAAAGAGCATAGAAGCATTGCCCGTGTCTAGCAACATCTCCACGAGAGTCTATCCAGGAAACGAACACCTTGTAGCTGCCTGCGAATGCACAGCTTAGGAGGAAAGCAGTACCTGCATGCTACGAATGTGATATCTGGATGGTGCACAGGAAAGGAATTCTGACAGCCTTCTAAAAGAGCATAGAAGCAGAGCCCGTCTCCAGCAGCATCTCCACGAGAGTCTATCCACAAAAGGAACACCTTGTAGCTGCCTGTGAATGCACAGCTTAGGAGCAAACTAGTACCCGCATTCTACGAATGTGATATCTGGATGGTGCACAGGAAAGGAATTCTGACAGCCTTGTCAAAGAGCATAGAAGCAGAGGCTGACTTCAGCAGCATCTCCACGAGAATCTATCCACAAACGGAACACATTGAAGCTGGCTGCCAATGCAGAGCTTATGAGAAAAGCAGTACCCGCATGCTACGAATGTGATATCTGGATGGTCCCCAGGATTGGAATTCTGGCAGAATTCTGAAAGAGCAGAGAAGCACAGGCCGTCTTCTGCAGCACCTCCATGAGAGTCTATCCACAAAAGGAACACCTTGTAGCTGCCTGCTAATGCACAGCTTAGGAGCCAAGTAGTACCAGCATGCTACGAATGTGAAATCTGAATGGTGCCCAGGAAAGGAATTCTGACAGCCTTCTCAAACAGCATTGAAGCAGAGGTCGACTTCAGCAGCATCTCCATGAGAGTCTATTCACAAAAGGAACACCTTGAAGCTGGCTGCGAATGCAGAGCTTCGGAGGAAAGCAGTACCCGCATGCTACGAATTAGATATCTGGATGGTGCCCAGGAAAGGAATTCTGGCAGAAATCTCAAAGAGCATGGAAGCAGAGCCCGTCTCCAGCAGCATCTCCACGAGACTCTATCCACAAAAGGATCACCTTGTAGCTGCCTGCGAATGCACAGCTTAGGAGCAAACTAGTACCCGCATTCTACGAATGTGATATCTGGATGGTGCACAGGAAAGGAATTCTGACCGCCTTCTCAAAGAGCATAGAATCAGAGGCTGACTTCTGCAGCATCTCCACGAGAGTCTATCCACAAAAGGAATACTTTGAAGCTAGCTGCTAATGCAGAGTTTAGGAGAAAAGCAGTACCCGCATGGTACGAATGTGATATCTGGATGGTGCCCAGGAATGGAATTCTGGCAGAATTCTGAAAAAGCATAGAAGCACAGGCCGTCTCCTGCAGAACCTCCACGAGAGTCTATCCACAAAAGGAACACCTTGATGCTGGCTGCGAATGCAGATCTTAGGAGGAAAGCAGTACCCGCATGCTACGAATTTGATATCTGGAATGTGCCCAGGATAGGAATTCTGGCAGAATTCTCAAAGAGCATAGAAGCACAGGCCGTCTCCTGCAGCATCTCCACGAGAGTCTATCCACAAAAGGAACACCTTGAAGCTGGCTGCGAATGCAGAGGTTAGGTTGAAAGCAGTACCCGCATGCTACGAATGTGATATCTGGATGGTGCCCAGGAAAGGAATTCTGACAGCCTTCTCAAAGAGCATAGAAGCAGAGGCTGACTTCAGCAGCATCTCCACGAGAATCTATCCACAAACGGAACACATTGAAGCTGGCTGCAAATGCAGAGCTTATGAGAAAAGCAGTACCTGCATGCTACGAATGTGATATCTTGATGGTCCCTAGGATTGGAATTCTGGCAGAATTCTGAAAGAGCAGAGAAGCACAGGCCGTCTTCTGCAGCACCTCCATGAGAGTCTATCCACAAAAGGAACACCTTGTAGCTGCCTGCTAATGCACAGCTTAGGAGCCAAGTAGTACCAGCATGCTACGAATGTGAAATCTGAATGGTGCCCAGGAAAGGAATTCTGACAGCCTTCTCAAACAGCATAGAAGCAGAGGTCGACTTCAGCAGCATCTCCATGAGAGTCTATCCACAAAAGGAACACCTTGAAGCTGGCTGCAAATGCAGAGCTTCGGAGGAAAGCAGTACCCGCATGCTGCGAATTAGATATCTGGATGGTGCCCAGGAATGGAATTCTGGCAGAATTCTGAAAGAGCACAGAAGCACAGGCCGTCTCCTGCAGCATCTCCACGAGAGTCTATCCACAAAAGGAACACCTTGAAGCTGGCTGCGAATGCAGAGGTTAGGTTGAAAGCAGTACCCGCATGCTACGAATGTGATATCTGGATGGTGCCCAGGAAAGGAATTCTGGCAAAATTCTAAAAGAGCATAGAAGCGGACCCCGTCTCCAGCAGCATCTCCACGAGAATCTATCCTCAAATGGAACACCTTGTAGCTGCCTGCGAATGCAGAGCTTAGTAGGAAAGCAGTACCCGCCTGCTACGAATGTGATATTTGGATGGTGCCCAGGGAAGGAATTCTGGCAGAATTCTGAAAGAGAATAGAAGCACAGGCCGTCTCCAGCAGCATCTCCACGAGAGTCTATCCACATAATGAACCCCTTGAAGCTGGCTGCGAATGCACAGCTTAGGAGCAAACTAGTACCCGCATGCGACGAATGTGAAATCTGGATGGTGCCCAGGAAAGGAATTCTGACAGCCTTCTCAAACAGCATAGAAGCAGAGGTCGACTTCAGCAGCATCTCCATGAGAGTCTATCCACACAAGGAACACCTTGAACCTGGCTGCAAATGCTGACCTTAGGAGGAAAGCAATCCCCGCATGCTACGAATGTGATATCTGAATGGTGCCCAGGAAAGGAATTCTGGCAGAATTCTGAAAGACCATAGAAGCACAGGCCGTCTCCAGCAGCACCTCCACGAGAGTCTATCCACAAAAGGAACACCTTGAAGCTGGCTGCGAATGCAGAGCTTAGGAGGAAAGCAGTAACTGCATGCTACGAATTAGATATCTGGACGGTGCCCAGGAAAGGAATTCTGCCGGAATTCTCAAAGAGCATAGAAGCATTGCCCGTCTCTAGCAACATCTCCACGAGAGTCTATCCAGGAAAGGAACACCTTGTAGCTGCCTGCGAATGCACAGCTTAGGAGGAAAGCAGTACCTGCATGCTACGAATGTGATATCTGGATGGTGCACAGGAAAGGAATTCTGACAGCCTTCTAAAAGAGCATAGAAGCAGAGCCCGTCTCCAGCAGCATCTCCACGAGAGTCTATCCACAAAAGGAACACCTTGTAGCTGCCTGTGAATGCACAGCTTAGGAGCAAACTAGTACCCGCATTCTACGAATGTGATATCTGGATGGTGCACAGGAAAGGAATTCTGACAGCCTTCTCAAAGAGCATAGAAGCAGAGGCTGACTTCAGCAGCATCTCCACGAGAATCTATCCACAAACGGAACACATTGAAGCTGGCTGCAAATGCAGAGCTTATGAGAAAAGCAGTACCTGCATGCTACGAATGTGATATCTTGATGGTCCCCAGGATTGGAATTCTGGCAGAATTCTGAAAGAGCAGAGAAGCACAGGCCGTCTTCTGCAGCACCTCCATGAGAGGCTATCCACAAAAGGAACACCTTGTAGCTGCCTGCTAATGCACAGCTTAGGAGCCAAGTAGTACCAGCATGCTACGAATGTGAAATCTGAATGGTGCCCAGGAAAGGAATTCTGACAGCCTTCTCAAACAGCATAGAAGCAGAGGTCGACTTCAGCAGCATCTCCATGAGAGTCTATCCACAAAAGGAACACCTTGAAGCTGGCTGCGAATGCAGAGCTTCGGAGGAAAGCAGTACCCGCATGCTGCGAATTAGATATCTGGATGGTGCCCAGGAATGGAATTCTGGCAGAATTCTGAAAGAGCACAGAAGCACAGGCCGTCTCCTGCAGCATCTCCACGAGAGTCTATCCACAAAAGGAACACCTTGAAGCAGGCTGCGAATGCAGAGGTTAGGTTGAAAGCAGTACCCGCATGCTACGAATGTGATATCTGGATGGTGCCCAGGAAAGGAATTCTGGCAAAATTCTAAAAGAGCATAGAAGCGGAGCCCGTCTCCAGCAGCATCTCCACGAGAATCTATCCACAAATGGAACACCTTGTAGCTGCCTGCGAATGCAGAGCTTAGTAGGAAAGCAGTACCCGCCTGCTACGAATGTGATATTTGGATGGTGCCCACGAATTGAATTCAGGCAGAATTCTGAAAGAGAATAGAAGCACAGGCCGTCTCCAGCAGCATCTCCACGAGAGTCTATCCACAAAAGGAACCCCTTGAAGCTGGCTGCAAATGCAGAGCTTAGAGGCAATGCAGTACCTGCATGCTACCAATGTGATATCTGGATGGTGCCCAGGGAAGGAATTCTGGCAGTATTCTCAAAGAGCATGGAAGCAGAGCCCGTCTCCAGCAGCATCTCCACGAGAGTCTATCCACAAAAGGAACACCTTGTAGCTGCCTGCTAATGCACAGCTTAGGAACCAAGTAGTACCAGCATGCTACGAATGTGAAATCTGAATGGTGCCCAGGAAAGGAATTCTGACAGCCTTCTCAAACAGCATTGAAGCAGAGGTCGACTTCAGCAGCATCTCCATGAGAGTCTATTCACAAAAGAAACACCTTGAAGCTGGCTGCGAATGCAGAGCTTCGGAGGAAAGCAGTACCCGCATGCTACGAATTAGATATCTGGATGGTGCCCAGGAAAGGAATTCTGGCAGAAATCTCAAAGAGCATGGAAGCAGAGCCCGTCTCCAGCAGCATCTCCACGAGACTCTATCCACAAAAGGATCACCTTGTAGCTGCCTGCGAATGCACAGCTTAGGAGCAAACTAGTACCCGCATTCTACGAATGTGATATCTGGATGGTGCACAGGAAAGGAATTCTGACCGCCTTCTCAAAGAGCATAGAATCAGAGGCTGACTTCTGCAGCATCTCCACGAGAGTCTATCCACAAAAGGAACACTTTGAAGCTAGCTGCTAATGCAGAGTTTAGGAGAAAAGCAGTACCCGCATGGTACGAATGTGATATCTGGATGGTGCCCAGGAATGGAATTCTGGCAGAATTCTGAAAAAGCATAGAAGCACAGGCCGTCTCCTGCAGAACCTCCACGAGAGTCTATCCACAAAAGGAACACCTTGATGCTGGCTGCGAATGCAGATCTTAGGAGGAAAGCAGTACCCGCATGCTACGAATTTGATATCTGGAATGTGCCCAGGATAGGAATTCTGGCAGAATTCTCAAAGAGCATAGAAGCACAGGCCGTCTCCTGCAGCATCTCCACGAGAGTCTATCCACAAAAGGAACACCTTTAAGCTGGCTGCGAATGCAGAGGTTAGGTTGAAAGCAGTACCCGCATGCTACGAATGTGATATCTGGATGGTGCCCAGGAAAGGAATTCTGGCAAAATTCTAAAAGAGCATAGAAGCGGACCCCGTCTCCAGCAGCATCTCCACGAGAATCTATCCTCAAATGGAACACCTTGTAGCTGCCTGCGAATGCAGAGCCTAGTAGGAAAGCAGTACCCGCCTGCTACGAATGTGATATTTGGATGGTGCCCAGGGAAGGAATTCTGGCAGAATTCTGAAAGAGAATAGAAGCACAGGCCGTCTCCAGCAGCATCTCCACGAGAGTCTATCCACATAATGAACCCCTTGAAGCTGGCTGCGAATGCACAGCTTAGGAGCAAACTAGTACCCGCATGCGACGAATGTGAAATCTGGATGGTGCCCAGGAAAGGAATTCTGACAGCCTTCTCAAACAGCATAGAAGCAGAGGTCGACTTCAGCAGCATCTCCATGAGAGTCTATCCACACAAGGAACACCTTGAACCTGGCTGCAAATGCTGACCTTAGGAGGAAAGCAATCCCCGCATGGTACGAATGTGATATCTGAATGGTGCCCAGGAAAGGAATTCTGGCAGAATTCTGAAAGACCATAGAAGCACAGGCCGTCTCCAGCAGCACCTCCACGAGAGTCTATCCACAAAAGGAACACCTTGAAGCTGGCTGCGAATGCAGAGCTTAGGAGGAAAGCAGTAACTGCATGCTACGAATTAGATATCTGGACGGTGCCCAGGAAAGGAATTCTGCCGGAATTCTCAAAGAGCATAGAAGCATTGCCCGTCTCTAGCAACATCTCCACGAGAGTCTATCCAGGAAAGGAACACCTTGTAGCTGCCTGCGAATGCACAGCTTAGGAGGAAAGCAGTACCTGCATGCTACGAATGTGATATCTGGATGGTGCACAGGAAAGGAATTCTGACAGCCTTCTAAAAGAGCATAGAAGCAGAGCCCGTCTCCAGCAGCATCTCCACGAGAGTCTATCCACAAAAGGAACACCTTGTAGCTGCCTGTGAATGCACAGCTTAGGAGCAAACTAGTACCCGCATTCTACGAATGTGATATCTGGATGGTGCACAGGAAAGGAATTCTGACAGCCTTCTCAAGGAGCATAGAAGCAGAGGCTGACTTCAGCAGCATCTCCACGAGAATCTATCCACAAACGGAACACATTGAAGCTGGCTGCAAATGCAGAGCTTATGAGAAAAGCAGTACCTGCATGCTACGAATGTGATATCTTGATGGTCCCCAGGATTGGAATTCTGGCAGAATTCTGAAAGAGCAGAGAAGCACAGGCCGTCTTCTGCAGCACCTCCATGAGAGTCTATCCACAAAAGGAACACCTTGTAGCTGCCTGCTAATGCACAGCTTAGGAGCCAAGTAGTACCAGCATGCTACGAATGTGAAATCTGAATGGTGCCCAGGAAAGGAATTCTGACAGCCTTCTCAAACAGCATAGAAGCAGAGGTCGACTTCAGCAGCATCTCCATGAGAGTCTATCCACAAAAGGAACACCTTGAAGCTGGCTGCGAATGCAGAGCTTCGGAGGAAAGCAGTACCCGCATGCTGCGAATTAGATATCTGGATGGTGCCCAGGAATGGAATTCTGGCAGAATTCTGAAAGAGCACAGAAGCACAGGCCGTCTCCTGCAGCATCTCCACGAGAGTCTATCCACAAAAGGAACACCTTGAAGCAGGCTGCGAATGCAGAGGTTAGGTTGAAAGCAGTACCCGCATGCTACGAATGTGATATCTGGATGGTGCCCAGGAAAGGAATTCTGGCAAAATTCTAAAAGAGCATAGAAGCGGAGCCCGTCTCCAGCAGCATCTCCACGAGAATCTATCCACAAATGGAACACCTTGTAGCTGCCTGCGAATGCAGAGCTTAGTAGGAAAGCAGTACCCGCCTGCTACGAATGTGATATTTGGATGGTGCCCACGAATTGAATTCAGGCAGAATTCTGAAAGAGAATAGAAGCACAGGCCGTCTCCAGCAGCATCTCCACGAGAGTCTATCCACAAAAGGAACCCCTTGAAGCTGGCTGCAAATGCAGAGCTTAGAGGCAATGCAGTACCTGCATGCTACCAATGTGATATCTGGATGGTGCCCAGGGAAGGAATTCTGGCAGTATTCTCAAAGAGCATGGAAGCAGAGCCCGTCTCCAGCAGCATCTCCACGAGAGTCTATCCACAAAAGGAACACCTTGTAGCTGCCTGCGAATGCACAGCTTAGGAACCAAGTAGTACCAGCATGCTACGAATGTGAAATCTGAATGGTGCCCAGGAAAGGAATTCTGACAGCCTTCTCAAACAGCATTGAAGCAGAGGTCGACTTCAGCAGCATCTCCATGAGAGTCTATTCACAAAAGAAACACCTTGAAGCTGGCTGAGAATGCAGAGCTTCGGAGGAAAGCAGTACCCGCATGCTACGAATTAGATATCTGGATGGTGCCCAGGAAAGGAATTCTGGCAGAAATCTCAAAGAGCATGGAAGCAGAGCCCGTCTCCAGCAGCATCTCCACGAGACTCTATCCACAAAAGGATCACCTTGTAGCTGCCTGCGAATGCACAGCTTAGGAGCAAACTAGTACCCGCATTCTACGAATGTGATATCTGGATGGTGCACAGGAAAGGAATTCTGACCGCCTTCTCAAAGAGCATAGAATCAGAGGCTGACTTCTGCAGCATCTCCACGAGAGTCTATCCACAAAAGGAACACTTTGAAGCTAGCTGCTAATGCAGAGTTTAGGAGAAAAGCAGTACCCGCATGGTACGAATGTGATATCTGGATGGTGCCCAGGAATGGAATTCTGGCAGAATTCTGAAAAAGCATAGAAGCACAGGCCGTCTCCTGCAGAACCTCCACGAGAGTCTATCCACAAAAGGAACACCTTGATGCTGGCTGCGAATGCAGATCTTAGGAGGAAAGCAGTACCCGCATGCTACGAATTTGATATCTGGAATGTGCCCAGGATAGGAATTCTGGCAGAATTCTCAAAGAGCATAGAAGCACAGGCCGTCTCCTGCAGCATCTCCACGAGAGTCTATCCACAAAAGGAACACCTTTAAGCTGGCTGCGAATGCAGAGGTTAGGTTGAAAGCAGTACCCGCATGCTACGAATGTGATATCTGGATGGTGCCCAGGAAAGGAATTCTGGCAAAATTCTAAAAGAGCATAGAAGCGGACCCCGTCTCCAGCAGCATCTCCACGAGAATCTATCCTCAAATGGAACACCTTGTAGCTGCCTGCGAATGCAGAGCCTAGTAGGAAAGCAGTACCCGCCTGCTACGAATGTGATATTTGGATGGTGCCCAGGGAAGGAATTCTGGCAGAATTCTGAAAGAGAATAGAAGCACAGGCCGTCTCCAGCAGCATCTCCACGAGAGTCTATCCACATAATGAACCCCTTGAAGCTGGCTGCGAATGCACAGCTTAGGAGCAAACTAGTACCCGCATGCGACGAATGTGAAATCTGGATGGTGCCCAGGAAAGGAATTCTGACAGCCTTCTCAAACAGCATAGAAGCAGAGGTCGACTTCAGCAGCATCTCCATGAGAGTCTATCCACACAAGGAACACCTTGAACCTGGCTGCAAATGCTGACCTTAGGAGGAAAGCAGTCCCCGCATGCTACGAATGTGATATCTGAATGGTGCCCAGGAAAGGAATTCTGGCAGAATTCTGAAAGACCATAGAAGCACAGGCCGTCTCCAGCAGCACCTCCACGAGAGTCTATCCACAAAAGGAACACCTTGAAGCTGGCTGCGAATGCAGAGCTTAGGAGGAAAGCAGTAACTGCATGCTACGAATTAGATATCTGGACGGTGCCCAGGAAAGGAATTCTGCCGGAATTCTCAAAGAGCATAGAAGCATTGCCCGTCTCTAGCAACATCTCCACGAGAGTCTATCCAGGAAAGGAACACCTTGTAGCTGCCTGCGAATGCACAGCTTAGGAGGAAAGCAGTACCTGCATGCTACGAATGTGATATCTGGATGGTGCACAGGAAAGGAATTCTGACAGCCTTCTAAAAGAGCATAGAAGCAGAGCCCGTCTCCAGCAGCATCTCCACGAGAGTCTATCCACAAAAGGAACACCTTGTAGCTGCCTGTGAATGCACAGCTTAGGAGCAAACTAGTACCCGCATTCTACGAATGTGATATCTGGATGGTGCACAGGAAAGGAATTCTGACAGCCTTCTCAAAGAGCATAGAAGCAGAGGCTGACTTCAGCAGCATCTCCACGAGAATCTATCCACAAACGGAACACATTGAAGCTGGCTGCAAATGCAGAGCTTATGAGAAAAGCAGTACCTGCATGCTACGAATGTGATATCTTGATGGTCCCCAGGATTGGAATTCTGGCAGAATTCTGAAAGAGCAGAGAAGCACAGGCCGTCTTCTGCAGCACCTCCATGAGAGGCTATCCACAAAAGGAACACCTTGTAGCTGCCTGCTAATGCACAGCTTAGGAGCCAAGTAGTACCAGCATGCTACGAATGTGAAATCTGAATGGTGCCCAGGAAAGGAATTCTGACAGCCTTCTCAAACAGCATAGAAGCAGAGGTCGACTTCAGCAGCATCTCCATGAGAGTCTATCCACAAAAGGAACACCTTGAAGCTGGCTGCGAATGCAGAGCTTCGGAGGAAAGCAGTACCCGCATGCTGCGAATTAGATATCTGGATGGTGCCCAGGAATGGAATTCTGGCAGAATTCTGAAAGAGCACAGAAGCACAGGCCGTCTCCTGCAGCATCTCCACGAGAGTCTATCCACAAAAGGAACACCTTGAAGCAGGCTGCGAATGCAGAGGTTAGGTTGAAAGCAGTACCCGCATGCTACGAATGTGATATCTGGATGGTGCCCAGGAAAGGAATTCTGGCAAAATTCTAAAAGAGCATAGAAGCGGAGCCCGTCTCCAGCAGCATCTCCACGAGAATCTATCCACAAATGGAACACCTTGTAGCTGCCTGCGAATGCAGAGCTTAGTAGGAAAGCAGTACCCGCCTGCTACGAATGTGATATTTGGATGGTGCCCACGAATTGAATTCAGGCAGAATTCTGAAAGAGAATAGAAGCACAGGCCGTCTCCAGCAGCATCTCCACGAGAGTCTATCCACAAAAGGAACCCCTTGAAGCTGGCTGCAAATGCAGAGCTTAGAGGCAATGCAGTACCTGCATGCTACCAATGTGATATCTGGATGGTGCCCAGGGAAGGAATTCTGGCAGTATTCTCAAAGAGCATGGAAGCAGAGCCCGTCTCCAGCAGCATCTCCACGAGAGTCTATCCACAAAAGGAACACCTTGTAGCTGCCTGCTAATGCACAGCTTAGGAACCAAGTAGTACCAGCATGCTACGAATGTGAAATCTGAATGGTGCCCAGGAAAGGAATTCTGACAGCCTTCTCAAACAGCATTGAAGCAGAGGTCGACTTCAGCAGCATCTCCATGAGAGTCTATTCACAAAAGAAACACCTTGAAGCTGGCTGCGAATGCAGAGCTTCGGAGGAAAGCAGTACCCGCATGCTACGAATTAGATATCTGGATGGTGCCCAGGAAAGGAATTCTGGCAGAAATCTCAAAGAGCATGGAAGCAGAGCCCGTCTCCAGCAGCATCTCCACGAGACTCTATCCACAAAAGGATCACCTTGTAGCTGCCTGCGAATGCACAGCTTAGGAGCAAACTAGTACCCGCATTCTACGAATGTGATATCTGGATGGTGCACAGGAAAGGAATTCTGACCGCCTTCTCAAAGAGCATAGAATCAGAGGCTGACTTCTGCAGCATCTCCACGAGAGTCTATCCACAAAAGGAACACTTTGAAGCTAGCTGCTAATGCAGAGTTTAGGAGAAAAGCAGTACCCGCATGGTACGAATGTGATATCTGGATGGTGCCCAGGAATGGAATTCTGGCAGAATTCTGAAAAAGCATAGAAGCACAGGCCGTCTCCTGCAGAACCTCCACGAGAGTCTATCCACAAAAGGAACACCTTGATGCTGGCTGCGAATGCAGATCTTAGGAGGAAAGCAGTACCCGCATGCTACGAATTTGATATCTGGAATGTGCCCAGGATAGGAATTCTGGCAGAATTCTCAAAGAGCATAGAAGCACAGGCCGTCTCCTGCAGCATCTCCACGAGAGTCTATCCACAAAAGGAACACCTTTAAGCTGGCTGCGAATGCAGAGGTTAGGTTGAAAGCAGTACCCGCATGCTACGAATGTGATATCTGGATGGTGCCCAGGAAAGGAATTCTGGCAAAATTCTAAAAGAGCATAGAAGCGGACCCCGTCTCCAGCAGCATCTCCACGAGAATCTATCCTCAAATGGAACACCTTGTAGCTGCCTGCGAATGCAGAGCCTAGTAGGAAAGCAGTACCCGCCTGCTACGAATGTGATATTTGGATGGTGCCCAGGGAAGGAATTCTGGCAGAATTCTGAAAGAGAATAGAAGCACAGGCCGTCTCCAGCAGCATCTCCACGAGAGTCTATCCACATAATGAACCCCTTGAAGCTGGCTGCGAATGCACAGCTTAGGAGCAAACTAGTACCCGCATGCGACGAATGTGAAATCTGGATGGTGCCCAGGAAAGGAATTCTGACAGCCTTCTCAAACAGCATAGAAGCAGAGGTCGACTTCAGCAGCATCTCCATGAGAGTCTATCCACACAAGGAACACCTTGAACCTGGCTGCAAATGCTGACCTTAGGAGGAAAGCAATCCCCGCATGGTACGAATGTGATATCTGAATGGTGCCCAGGAAAGGAATTCTGGCAGAATTCTGAAAGACCATAGAAGCACAGGCCGTCTCCAGCAGCACCTCCACGAGAGTCTATCCACAAAAGGAACACCTTGAAGCTGGCTGCGAATGCAGAGCTTAGGAGGAAAGCAGTAACTGCATGCTACGAATTAGATATCTGGACGGTGCCCAGGAAAGGAATTCTGCCGGAATTCTCAAAGAGCATAGAAGCATTGCCCGTCTCTAGCAACATCTCCACGAGAGTCTATCCAGGAAAGGAACACCTTGTAGCTGCCTGCGAATGCACAGCTTAGGAGGAAAGCAGTACCTGCATGCTACGAATGTGATATCTGGATGGTGCACAGGAAAGGAATCCTGACAGCCTTCTAAAAGAGCATAGAAGCAGAGCCCGTCTCCAGCAGCATCTCCACGAGAGTCTATCCACAAAAGGAACACCTTGCAGCTGCCTGTGAATGCACAGCTTAGGAGCAAACTAGTACCCGCATTCTACGAATGTGATATCTGGATGGTGCACAGGAAAGGAATTCTGACAGCCTTCTCAAAGAGCATAGAAGCAGAGGCTGACTTCAGCAGCATCTCCACGAGAATCTATCCACAAACGGAACACATTGAAGCTGGCTGCAAATGCAGAGCTTATGAGAAAAGCAGTACCTGCATGCTACGAATGTGATATCTTGATGGTCCCCAGGATTGGAATTCTGGCAGAATTCTGAAAGAGCAGAGAAGCACAGGCCGTCTTCTGCAGCACCTCCATGAGAGTCTATCCACAAAAGGAACACCTTGTAGCTGCCTGCTAATGCACAGCTTAGGAGCCAAGTAGTACCAGCATGCTACGAATGTGAAATCTGAATGGTGCCCAGGAAAGGAATTCTGACAGCCTTCTCAAACAGCATAGAAGCAGAGGTCGACTTCAGCAGCATCTCCATGAGAGTCTATCCACAAAAGGAACACCTTGAAGCTGGCTGCGAATGCAGAGCTTCGGAGGAAAGCAGTACCCGCATGCTGCGAATTAGATATCTGGATGGTGCCCAGGAATGGAATTCTGGCAGAATTCTGAAAGAGCACAGAAGCACAGGCCGTCTCCTGCAGCATCTCCACGAGAGTCTATCCACAAAAGGAACACCTTGAAGCAGGCTGCGAATGCAGAGGTTAGGTTGAAAGCAGTACCCGCATGCTACGAATGTGATATCTGGATGGTGCCCAGGAAAGGAATTCTGGCAAAATTCTAAAAGAGCATAGAAGCGGAGCCCGTCTCCAGCAGCATCTCCACGAGAATCTATCCACAAATGGAACACCTTGTAGCTGCCTGCGAATGCAGAGCTTAGTAGGAAAGCAGTACCCGCCTGCTACGAATGTGATATTTGGATGGTGCCCACGAATTGAATTCAGGCAGAATTCTGAAAGAGAATAGAAGCACAGGCCGTCTCCAGCAGCATCTCCACGAGAGTCTATCCACAAAAGGAACCCCTTGAAGCTGGCTGCAAATGCAGAGCTTAGAGGCAATGCAGTACCTGCATGCTACCAATGTGATATCTGGATGGTGCCCAGGGAAGGAATTCTGGCAGTATTCTCAAAGAGCATGGAAGCAGAGCCCGTCTCCAGCAGCATCTCCACGAGAGTCTATCCACAAAAGGAACACCTTGTAGCTGCCTGCGAATGCACAGCTTAGGAACCAAGTAGTACCAGCATGCTACGAATGTGAAATCTGAATGGTGCCCAGGAAAGGAATTCTGACAGCCTTCTCAAACAGCATTGAAGCAGAGGTCGACTTCAGCAGCATCTCCATGAGAGTCTATTCACAAAAGAAACACCTTGAAGCTGGCTGAGAATGCAGAGCTTCGGAGGAAAGCAGTACCCGCATGCTACGAATTAGATATCTGGATGGTGCCCAGGAAAGGAATTCTGGCAGAAATCTCAAAGAGCATGGAAGCAGAGCCCGTCTCCAGCAGCATCTCCACGAGACTCTATCCACAAAAGGATCACCTTGTAGCTGCCTGCGAATGCACAGCTTAGGAGCAAACTAGTACCCGCATTCTACGAATGTGATATCTGGATGGTGCACAGGAAAGGAATTCTGACCGCCTTCTCAAAGAGCATAGAATCAGAGGCTGACTTCTGCAGCATCTCCACGAGAGTCTATCCACAAAAGGAACACTTTGAAGCTAGCTGCTAATGCAGAGTTTAGGAGAAAAGCAGTACCCGCATGGTACGAATGTGATATCTGGATGGTGCCCAGGAATGGAATTCTGGCAGAATTCTGAAAAAGCATAGAAGCACAGGCCGTCTCCTGCAGAACCTCCACGAGAGTCTATCCACAAAAGGAACACCTTGATGCTGGCTGCGAATGCAGATCTTAGGAGGAAAGCAGTACCCGCATGCTACGAATTTGATATCTGGAATGTGCCCAGGATAGGAATTCTGGCAGAATTCTCAAAGAGCATAGAAGCACAGGCCGTCTCCTGCAGCATCTCCACGAGAGTCTATCCACAAAAGGAACACCTTTAAGCTGGCTGCGAATGCAGAGGTTAGGTTGAAAGCAGTACCCGCATGCTACGAATGTGATATCTGGATGGTGCCCAGGAAAGGAATTCTGGCAAAATTCTAAAAGAGCATAGAAGCGGACCCCGTCTCCAGCAGCATCTCCACGAGAATCTATCCTCAAATGGAACACCTTGTAGCTGCCTGCGAATGCAGAGCCTAGTAGGAAAGCAGTACCCGCCTGCTACGAATGTGATATTTGGATGGTGCCCAGGGAAGGAATTCTGGCAGAATTCTGAAAGAGAATAGAAGCACAGGCCGTCTCCAGCAGCATCTCCACGAGAGTCTATCCACATAATGAACCCCTTGAAGCTGGCTGCGAATGCACAGCTTAGGAGCAAACTAGTACCCGCATGCGACGAATGTGAAATCTGGATGGTGCCCAGGAAAGGAATTCTGACAGCCTTCTCAAACAGCATAGAAGCAGAGGTCGACTTCAGCAGCATCTCCATGAGAGTCTATCCACACAAGGAACACCTTGAACCTGGCTGCAAATGCTGACCTTAGGAGGAAAGCAGTCCCCGCATGCTACGAATGTGATATCTGAATGGTGCCCAGGAAAGGAATTCTGGCAGAATTCTGAAAGACCATAGAAGCACAGGCCGTCTCCAGCAGCACCTCCACGAGAGTCTATCCACAAAAGGAACACCTTGAAGCTGGCTGCGAATGCAGAGCTTAGGAGGAAAGCAGTAACTGCATGCTACGAATTAGATATCTGGACGGTGCCCAGGAAAGGAATTCTGGCGGAATTCTCAAAGAGCATAGAAGCATTGCCCGTGTCTAGCAACATCTCCACGAGAGTCTATCCAGGAAAGGAACACCTTGTAGCTGCCTGCGAATGCACAGCTTAGGAGGAAAGCAGTACCTGCATGCTACGAATGTGATATCTGGATGGTGCACAGGAAAGAAATTCTGACAGCCTTCTAAAAGAGCATAGAAGCAGAGCCCGTCTCCAGCAGCATCTCCACGAGAGTCTATCCACAAAAGGAACACCTTGTAGCTGCCT
Organism: Kogia breviceps; assembly: GCF_026419965.1. NCBI lineage: Eukaryota > Metazoa > Chordata > Mammalia > Artiodactyla > Physeteridae > Kogia > Kogia breviceps. The sequence goes on from NC_081325.1 coordinate 36,820,232, forward strand.
GTGAATGCACAGCTTAGGAGCAAACTAGTACCCGCATTCTACGAATGTGATATCTGGATGGTGCACAGGAAAGGAATTCTGACAGCCTTCTCAAAGAGCATAGAAGCAGAGCCTGACTTCAGCAGCATCTCCACGAGAATCTATCCACAAACGGAACACATTGAAGCTGGCTGCAAATGCAGAGCTTATGAGAAAAGCTGTACCTGCATGCTACGAATGTGATATCTTGATGGTCCCCAGGATTGGAATTCTGGCAGAATTCTGAAAGAGCAGAGAAGCACAGGCCGTCTTCTGCAGCACCTCCATGAGAGTCTATCCACAAAAGGAACACCTTGTAGCTGCCTGCTAATGCACAGCTTAGGAGCCAAGTAGTACCAGCATGCTACGAATGTGAAATCTGAATGGTGCCCAGGAAAGGAATTCTGACAGCCTTCTCAAACAGCAGAGAAGCAGAGGTCGACTTCAGCAGCATCTCCATGAGAGTCTATCCACAAAAGGAACACCTTGAAGCTGGCTGAGAATGCAGAGCTTCGGAGGAAAGCAGTACCCGCATGCTGCGAATTAGATATCTGGATGGTGCCCAGGAATGGAATTCTGGCAGAATTCTGAAAGAGCACAGAAGCACAGGCCGTCTCCTGCAGCATCTCCACGAGAGTCTATCCACAAAAGGAACACCTTGAAGCAGGCTGCGAATGCAGAGGTTAGGTTGAAAGCAGTACCCGCATGCTACGAATGTGATATCTGGATGGTGCCCAGGAAAGGAATTCTGGCAAAATTCTAAAAGAGCATAGAAGCGGAGCCCGTCTCCAGCAGCATCTCCACGAGAATCTATCCACAAATGGAACACCTTGTAGCTGCCTGCGAATGCAGAGCTTAGTAGGAAAGCAGTACCCGCCTGCTAAGAATGTGATATTTGGATGGTGTCCACGAATTGAATTCAGGCAGAATTCTGAAAGAGAATAGAAGCACAGGCCGTCTCCAGCAGCATCTCCACGAGAGTCTATCCACAAAAGGAACCCCTTGAAGCTGGCTGCAAATGCAGAGCTTAGAGGCAATGCAGTACCTGCATGCTACCAATGTGATATCTGGATGGTGCCCAGGGAAGGAATTCTGGCAGTATTCTCAAAGAGCATGGAAGCAGAGCCCGTCTCCAGCAGCATCTCCACGAGAGTCTATCCACAAAAGGAACAACTTGTAGCTGCCTGCGAATGCACAGCTTAGGAGCAAACTAGTACCCGCATTCTACGAATGTGATATCTGGATGGTGCACAGGAAAGGAATTCTGACCGCCTTCTCAAAGAGCATAGAATCAGAGGCTGACTTCTGCAGCATCTCCACGAGAGTCTATCCACAAAAGGAACACTTTGAAGCTAGCTGCTAATGCAGAGGTTAGGAGAAAAGCAGTACCCGCATGGTACGAATGTGATATCTGGATGGTGCCCATGAATGGAATTCTGGCAGAATTCTGAAAAAGCATAGAAGCACAGGCCGTCTCCTGCAGCACCTCCACGAGAGTCTATCCACAAAAGGAACACCTTGATGCTGGCTGCGAATGCAGATCTTAGGAGGAAAGCAGTACCCGCATGCTACGAATTTGATATCTGGAATGTGCGCAGGATAGGAATTCTGGCAGAATTCTCAAAGAGCATAGAAGCACAGGCCGTCTGCTGCAGCATCTCCACGAGAGTCTATCCACAAAAGGAACACCTTTAAGCTGGCTGCGAATGCAGAGGTTAGGTTGAAAGCAGTACCCGCATGCTACGAATGTGATATCTGGATGGTGCCCAGGAAAGGAATTCTGGCAAAATTCTACAAGAGCATAGAAGCGGAGCCCGTCTCCAGCAGCATCTCCACGAGAATCTATCCACAAATGGAACACCTTGTAGCTGCCTGCGAATGCAGAGCTTAGTAGGAAAGCAGTACCCGCCTGCTACGAATGTGATATTTGGATGGTGCCTACGAATTGAATTCAGGCAGAATTCTGAAAGAGAATAGAAGTACAGGCCGTCTCCAGCAGCATCTCCACGAGAGTCTATCCACAAAAGGATCCCCTTGAAGCTGGCTGCAAATGCAGAGCTTAGAGGCAAAGCAGTACCTGCATGCTACCAATGTGATATCTGGATGGTGCCCAGGGAAGGAATTCTGGCAGAATTCTCAAAGAGCATAGAAGCAGAGCCAGTCTCCAGCAGCATCTCCACGACAGTCTATCCACAAAAGGAACACCTTGTAGCTGCCTTCGAATGCACAGCTTAGGAGCAAACTAGTACCCGCATGCGACGAATGTGAAATCTGGATGGTGCCCAGGAAAGGAATTCCGACAGCCTTCTCAAACTGCATAGAAGCAGAGGTCGACTTCAGCAGCATCTCCATGAGAGTCTATCCACAAAAGGAACACCTTGAAGCTGGCTGCGAATGCAGAGCTTCGGAGGAAAGCAGTACCCGCATGCTACGAATTAGATATCTGGATGGTGCCCAGGAAAGGAATTCTGGCAGAATTCTCAAAGAGCATGGAAGCAGAGCCCGTCTCCAGCAGCATCTCCACGAGACTCTATCCACAAAATGATCACCTTGTAGCTGCCTGCGAATGCACAGCTTAGGAGCAAACTAGTACCCGCATTCTACGAATGTGATATCTGGATGGTGCACAGGAAAGGAATTCTGACCGCCTTCTCAAGGAGCATAGAATCAGAGGCTGACTTCTGCAGCATCTCCACGAGAGTCTATCCACAAAAGGAACACTTTGAAGCTAGCTGCTAATGCAGAGATTAGGAGAAAAGCAGTACCCGCATGGTACGAATGTGATATCTGGATGATGCCCAGGAATGGAATTCTGGCAGAATTCTGAAAAAGCATAGAAGCACAGGCCGTCTCCTGCAGCACCTCCACGAGAGTCTATCCACAAAAGGAACACCTTGATGCTGGCTGCGAATGCAGATCTTAGGAGGAAAGCAGTACCCGCATGCTACGAATTTGATATCTGGAATGTGCCCAGGATAGGAATTCTGGCAGAATTCTCAAAGGGCATACAAGCACAGGCCGTCTCCTGCAGCATCTCCACGAGAGTCTATCCACAAAAGGAACACCTTGAAGCTGGCTGCGAATGCAGAGGTTAGGTTGAAAGCAGTACCCGCATGCTACGAATGTGATATCTGGAGGGTGCCCAGGAAAGGAATTCTGGCAAAATTCTAAAAGAGCATAGAAGCGGACCCCGTCTCCAGCGGAATCTCCACGAGAATCTATCCTCAAATGGAACACCTTGTAGCTGCCTGCGAATGCAGAGCTTTGGAGGAAAGCAGTACCCGCCTGCTACGAATGTGATATTTGGATGGTGCCCACGAATTGAATTCAGGCAGAATTCTGAAAGAGAATAGAAGCACAGGCCGTCTCCAGCAGCATCTCCACGAGAGTCTATCCACAAAAGGAACCCCTTGAAGCTGGCTGCGAATGCACAGCTTAGGAGCAAACTAGTACCCGCATGCGACGAATGTGAAATCTGGATGGTGCCCAGGAAAGCAATTCTGACAGCCTTCTCAAACAGCATAGAAGCAGAGGTCGACTTCAGCAGCATCTCCATGAGAGTCTATCCACACAAGGAACACCTTGAACCTGGCTGCAAATGCTGACCTTAGGAGGAAAGCAGTCCCCGCATGCTACGAATGTGATATCTGAATGGTGCCCAGGAAAGGAATTCTGGCAGAATTCTGAAAGACCATAGAAGCACAGGCCGTCTCCAGCAGCACCTCCACGAGAGTCTATCCACAAAAGGAACACCTTGAAGCTGGCTGCGAATGCAGAGCTTAGGAGGAAAGCAGTAACTGCATGCTACGAATTAGATATCTGGACGGTGCCCAGGAAAGGAATTCTGGCGGAATTCTCAAAGAGCATAGAAGCATTGCCCGTGTCTAGCAACATCTCCACGAGAGTCTATCCAGGAAAGGAACACCTTGTAGCTGCCTGCGAATGCACAGCTTAGGAGGAAAGCAGTACCTGCATGCTACGAATGTGATATCTGGATGGTGCACAGGAAAGGAATTCTGACAGCCTTCTAAAAGAGCATAGAAGCAGAGCCCGTCTCCAGCAGCATCTCCACGAGAGTCTATCCACAAAAGGAACACCTTGTAGCTGCCTGTGAATGCACAGCTTAGGAGCAAACTAGTACCCGCATTCTATGAATGTGATATCTGGATGGTGCCCAGGAAAGGAATTCTGGCAAAATTCTAAAAGAGCATAGAAGCGGAGCCCGTCTCCAGCAGCCTCTCCACGAGAATCTATACACAAATGGAACACCTTGTAGCTGCCTGCGAATGCAGAGCTTAGTAGGAAAGCAGTACCCGCCTGCTACGAATGTGATATTTGGATGGTGCCTACGAATTGCATTCAGGCAGAATTCTGAAAGAGAATAGAAGCACAGGCCGTCTCCAGCAGCATCTCCACGAGAGTCTATCCACAAAAGGAACCCCTTGAAGCTGGCTGCAAATGCAGAGCTTAGAGGCAAAGCAGTACCTGCATACTACCAATGTGATATCTGGATGGTGCCCAGGGAAGGAATTCTGGCAGAATTCTCAAACAGCATAGAAGCAGAGCCAGTCTCCAGCAGCATCTCCACGACAGTCTATCCACAAAAGGAACACCTTGTAGCTCCCTTCGAATGCACAGCTTAGGAGCAAACTAGTACCCGCATGCGACGAATGTGAAATGTGGATGGGGCCCAGGAAAGGAATTCCGACAGCCTTCTCAAACAGCATAGAAGCAGAGGTCGACTTCAGCAGCATCTCCATGAGAGTCTATCCACAAAAGGAACACCTTGAAGCTGGCTGCGAATGCAGAGCTTCGGAGGAAAGCAGTACCCGCAAGCTACGAATTAGATATCTGGATGGTGCCCAGGAAAGGAATTCTGGCAGAATTCTCAAAGAGCATGGAAGCAGAGCCCGTCTCCAGCAGCATCTCCACGAGAGTCTATCCAGGAAAGGAACACCTTGTAGCTGCCTGTGCATTCACAGCTTAGGAGCAAAGTAGTACCCGCATTCTACGAATGTGATGTCTGGATGGTGCACAGGAAAGGAATTCTGACAGCCTTCTCAAAGAGCATAGAAGCAGAGGCTGACTTCAGCAGCATCTCCACGAGAATCTATCCACAAACGGAACACATTGAAGCTGGCTGCCAATGCAGAGCTTATGAGAAAAGCAGTACCCGCATGCTACGAATGTGATATCTGGATGGTCCCCAGGATTGGAATTCTGGCAGAATTCTGAAAGAGCAGAGAAGCACAGGCCGTCTTCTGCAGCACCTCCATGAGAGTCTATCCACAAAAGGAACACCTTGTAGCTGCCTGCTAATGCACAGCTTAGGAGCCATGTAGTACCAGCATGCTACGAATGTGAAATCTGAATGGTGCCCAGGAAAGGAATTCTGACCGCCTTCTCAAAGAGCATAGAATCAGAGGCTGACTTCTGCAGCATCTCCACGAGAGTCTATCCACAAAAGGAACACTTTGAAGCTAGCTGCTAATGCAGAGATTAGGAGAAAAGCAGTACCCGCATGGTACGAATGTGATATCTGGATGGTGCAGAGGAAAGGAATTCTGGCAAAATTCTAAAAGAGCATAAAAGCGGAGCCCGTCTCCAGCAGCATCTCCACGAGAATCTATCCACAAATGGAACACCTTGTAGCTGCCTGCGAATGCAGAGCTTAGTAGGAAAGCAGTACCCGCCTGCTACGAATGTGATATTTGGATGGTGCCCACGAATTGAATCCAGGCAGAATTCTGAAAGAGAATAGAAGCACAGGCCGTCTCCAGCAGCATCTCCACGAGAGTCTATCCACAAAAGGAACCCCTTGAAGCTGGCTGCAAATGCAGATCTTAGAGGCAAAGCAGTACCTGCATGCTACCAATGTGATATCTGGATGGTGCCCAGGGAAGGAATTCTGGCAGAATTCTCAAAGAGCATAGAAGCAGAGCCAGTCTCCAGCAGCATCTCCACGACAGTCTATCCACAAAGTGAACACCTTCTAGCTGCCTGCGAATGCACAGCTTAGGAGCAAACTAGTACCCGCATGCGACGAATGTGAAATCTGGATGGTGCCCAGGAAAGGAATTCTGACAGCCTTCTCAAACAGCATAGAAGCAGAGGTCGACTTCAGCAGCATCTCCATTAGAGTCTATCCACAAAAGGAACACTTTGAACATGGCTGCAAATGCTGACCTTAGGAGGAAAGCAGTCCCCGCATGCTACGAATGTGATATCTGAATGGTGCCCAGGAAAGGAATTCTGGCAGAATTCTGAAAGACCATAGAAGCACAGGCCGTCTCCAGGAGCACCTCCACGAGAGTCTATCCACAAAAGGAACACCTTGAAGCTGGCTGCGAATGCAGAGCTTAGGAGGAAAGCAGTAACTGCATGCTACGAATTAGATATCTGGACGGTGCCCAGGAAAGGAATTCTGGCGGAATTCTCAAAGAGCATAGAAGCATTGCCCGTCTCTAGCAAAATCTCCACGAGAGTCTATCCAGGAAAGGAACACCTTGTAGCTGCCTGCGAATGCACAGCTTAGGAGGAAAGCAGTACCTGCATGCTACGAATGTGATATCTGGATGGTGCACAGGAAAGGAATTCTGACAGCCTTCTAAAAGAGCATAGAAGCAGAGCCCGTCTCTAGCAGCATCTCCACGAGAGTCTATCCACAAAAGGAACACCTTGTAGCTGCCTGTGAATGCACAGCTTAGGAGCAAACTAGTACCCGCATTCTACGAATGTGATATCTGGATGGTGCACAGGAAAGGAATTCTGACAGCCTTCTCAAAGAGCATAGAAGCAGAGGCTGACTTCAGCAGCATCTCCACGAGAATCTATCCACAAACGGAACACATTGAAGCTGGCTGCCAATGCAGAGCTTATGAGAAAAGCAGTACCCGCATGCTACGAATGTGATATCTGGATGGTCCCCAGGATTGGAATTCTGGCAGAATTCTGAAAGAGCAGAGAAGCACAGGCCGTCTTCTGCAGCACCTCCATGAGAGTCTATCCACAAAAGGAACACCTTGTAGCTGCCTGCTAATGCACAGCTTAGGAGCCAAGTAGTACCAGCATGCTATGAATGTGAAATCTGAATGGTGCCCAGGAAAGGAATTCTGACAGCCTTCTCAAACAGCATAGAAGCAGAGGTCGACTTCAGCAGCATCTCCATGAGAGTCTATCCACAAAAGGAACACCTTGAAGCTGGCTGCGAATGCAGAGCTTCGGAGGAAAGCAGTACCCGCATGCTACGAATTAGATATCTGGCTGGTGCCCAGGAAAGGAATTCTGGCAGAATTCTCAAAGAGCATGGAAGCAGAGCCCGTCTCCAGCAGCATCTCCACGAGAGTCTATCCACAAAAGGAACAACTTGTAGCTGCCTGCGAATGCACAGCTTAGGAGCAAACTAGTACCCGCATTCTACGAATGTGATATCTGGATGGTGCACAGGAAAGGAATTCTGACCGCCTTCTCAAAGAGCATAGAATCAGAGGCTGACTTCTGCAGCATCTCCACGAGAGTCTATCCACAAAAGGAACACTTTGAAGCTAGCTGCTAATGCAGAGATTAGGAGAAAAGCAGTACCCGCATGGTACGAATGTGATATCTGGATGGTGCCCAGGAATGGAATTCTGGCAGAATTCTGAAAGAGCATAGAAGCACAGGCCGTCTCCTGCAGCACCTCCACGAGAGTCTATCCACAAAAGGAACACCTTGATGCTGGCTGCGAATGCAGATCTTAGGAGGAAAGCAGTACCCGCATGCTACGAATTTGATATCTGGAATTTGCCCAGGATAGGAATTCTGGCAGAATTCTCAAAGAGCATAGAAGCACAGGCCGTCTGATGCAGCATCTCCACGAGAGTCTATCCACAAAAGGAACACCTTGAAGCTGGCTGCGAATGCAGAGGTTAGGTTGAAAGCAGTACCCGCATGCTACGAATGTGATATCTGGATGGTGCCCAGGAAAGGAATTCTGGCAAAATTCTAAAAGAGCATAGAAGCGGAGCCCGTCTCCAGCAGCCTCTCCACGAGAATCTATACACAAATGGAACACCTTGTAGCTGCCTGCGAATGCAGAGCTTAGTAGGAAAGCAGTACCCGCCTGCTACGAATGTGATATTTGGATGGTGCCCACGAATTGAATTCAGGCACAATTCTGAAAGAGAATAGAAGCACAGGCCGTCTCCAGCAGCATCTCCACGAGAGTCTATCCACAAAAGGAACCCCTTGAAGCTGGCTTCAGATGCAGAGCTTAGAGGCAAAGCAGTACCTGCATGCTACCAATGTGATATCTGGATGGTGCCCAGGGAAGGAATTCTGGCAGAATTCTCAAAGAGCATAGAAGCAGAGCCAGTCTCCAGCAGCATCTCCACGACAGTCTATCCACAAAAGGAACACCTTGTAGCTCCCTACGAATGCACAGCTTAGGAGCAAACTAGTACCCGCATGCGACGAATGTGAAATCTGGATGGGGCCCAGGAAAGGAATTCCGACAGCCTTCTCAAACAGCATAGAAGCAGAGGTCGACTTCAGCAGCATCTCCATGAGAGTCTATCCACAAAAGGAACACCTTGAAGCTGGCTGCGAATGCAGAGCTTCGGAGGAAAGCAGTACCCGCAAGCTACGAATTAGATATCTGGATGGTGCCCAGGAATGGAATTCTGGCAGAATTCTCAAAGAGCATGGAAGCAGAGCCCGTCTCCAGCAGCATCTCCACGAGAATCTATCCACAAATGGAACACCTTGTAGCTGCCTGCGAATGCAGAGCTTAGTAGGAAAGCAGTACCCGCCTGCTACGAATGTGATATTTGGATGGTGCCCACGAATTGAATCCAGGCAGAATTCTGAAAGAGAATAGAAGCACAGGCCGTCTCCAGCAGCATCTCCACGAGAGTCTATCCACAAAAGGAACCCCTTGAAGCTGGCTGCAAATGCAGATCTTAGAGGCAAAGCAGTACCTGCATGCTACCAATGTGATATCTGGATGGTGCCCAGGGAAGGAATTCTGGCAGAATTCTCAAAGAGCATAGAAGCAGAGCCAGTCTCCAGCAGCATCTCCACGACAGTCTATCCACAAAGGGAACACCTTGTAGCTGCCTGCGAATGCACAGCTTAGGAGCAAACTAGTACCCGCATGCGACGAATGTGAAATCTGGATGGTGCCCAGGAAAGGAATTCTGACAGCCTTCTCAAACAGCATAGAAGCAGAGGTCGACTTCAGCAGCATCTCCATTAGAGTCTATCCACAAAAGGAACACTTTGAACCTGGCTGCAAATGCTGACCTCAGGAGGAAAGCAGTCCCCGCATGCTACGAATGTGATATCTGAATGGTGCCCAGGAAAGGAATTCTGGCAGAATTCTGAAAGACCATAGAAACACAGGCCGTCTCCAGCAGCACCTCCACGAGAGTCTATCCACAAAATGAACACCTTGAAGCTGGCTGCGAATGCAGAGCTTAGGAGGAAAGCAGTAACTGCATGCTACGAATTAGATATCTGGACGGTGCCCAGGAAAGGAATTCTGGCGGAATTCTCAAAGAGCATAGAAGCATTGCCCGTCTCTAGCAAAATCTCCACGAGAGTCTATCCAGGAAAGGAACACCTTGTAGCTGCCTGCGAATGCACAGCTTAGGAGGAAAGCAGTACCTGCATGCTACGAATGTGATATCTGGATGGTGCACAGGAAAGGAATTCTGACAGCCTTCTAAAAGAGCATAGAAGCAGAGCCCGTCTCCATCAGCATCTCCACGAGAGTCTATCCACAAAAGGAACACCTTGTAGCTGCCTGTGAATGCACAGCTTAGGAGCAAACTAGTACCCGCATTCTACGAATGTGATATCTGGATGGTGCACAGGAAAGGAATTCTGACAGCCTTCTCAAAGAGCATAGAAGCAGAGGCTGACTTCAGCAGCATCTCCACGAGAATCTATCCACAAACGGAACACATTGAAGCTGGCTGCCAATGCAGAGCTTATGAGAAAAGCAGTACCCGCATGCTACGAATGTGATATCTGGATGGTCCCCAGGATTGGAATTCTGGCAGAATTCTGAAAGAGCAGAGAAGCACAGGCCGTCTTCTGCAGCACCTCCATGAGAGTCTATCCACAAAAGGAACACCTTGTAGCTGCCTGCTAATGCACAGCTTAGGAGCCAAGTAGTACCAGCATGCTACGAATGTGAAATCTGAATGGTGCCCAGGAAAGGAATTCTGACAGCCTTCTCAAACAGCATAGAAGCAGAGGTCGACTTCAGCAGCATCTCGATGAGAGTCTATCCACAAAAGGAACACCTTGAAGCTGGCTGCGAATGCAGAGCTTCGGAGGAAAGCAGTACCCGCATGCGACGAATGTGATATCTGGATGGTGCAGAGGAAAGGAATTCTGGCAAAATTCTAAAAGAGCATAAAAGCGGAGCCCGTCTCCAGCAGCATCTCCACGAGAATCTATCCACAAATGGAACACCTTGTAGCTGCCTGCGAATGCAGAGCTTAGTAGGAAAGCAGTACCCGCCTGCTACGAATGTGATATTTGGATGGTGCCCACGAATTGAATCCAGGCAGAATTCTGAAAGAGAATAGAAGCACAGGCCGTCTCCAGCAGCATCTCCACGAGAGTCTATCCACAAAAGGAACCCCTTGAAGCTGGCTGCAAATGCAGATCTTAGAGGCAAAGCAGTACCTGCATGCTACCAATGTGATATCTGGATGGTGCCCAGGGAAGGAATTCTGGCAGAATTCTCAAAGAGCATAGAAGCAGAGCCAGTCTCCAGCAGCATCTCCACGACAGTCTATCCACAAAGGGAACACCTTGTAGCTGCCTGCGAATGCACAGCTTAGGAGCAAACTAGTACCCGCATGCGACGAATGTGAAATCTGGATGGTGCCCAGGAAAGGAATTCTGACAGCCTTCTCAAACAGCATAGAAGCAGAGGTCGACTTCAGCAGCATCTCCATTAGAGTCTATCCACAAAAGGAACACTTTGAACCTGGCTGCAAATGCTGACCTTAGGAGGAAAGCAGTCCCCGCATGCTACGAATGTGATATCTGAATGGTGCCCAGGAAAGGAATTCTGGCAGAATTCTGAAAGACCATAGAAACACAGGCCGTCTCCAGCAGCACCTCCACGAGAGTCTATCCACAAAATGAACACCTTGAAGCTGGCTGCGAATGCAGAGCTTAGGAGGAAAGCAGTAACTGCATGCTACGAATTAGATATCTGGACGGTGCCCAGGAAAGGAATTCTGGCGGAATTCTCAAAGAGCATAGAAGCATTGCCCGTCTCTAGCAAAATCTCCACGAGAGTCTATCCAGGAAAGGAACACCTTGTAGCTGCCTGCGAATGCACAGCTTAGGAGGAAAGCAGTACCTGCATGCTACGAATGTGATATCTGGATGGTGCACAGGAAAGGAATTCTGACAGCCTTCTAAAAGAGAATAGAAGCAGAGCCCGTCTCCATCAGCATCTCCACGAGAGTCTATCCACAAAAGGAACACCTTGTAGCTGCCTGTGAATGCACAGCTTAGGAGCAAACTAGTACCCGCATTCTACGAATGTGATATCTGGATGGTGCACAGGAAAGGAATTCTGACAGCCTTCTCAAAGAGCATAGAAGCAGAGGCTGACTTCAGCAGCATCTCCACGAGAATCTATCCACAAACGGAACACATTGAAGCTGGCTGCCAATGCAGAGCTTATGAGAAAAGCAGTACCCGCATGCTACGAATGTGATATCTGGATGGTCCCCAGGATTGGAATTCTGGCAGAATTCTGAAAGAGCAGAGAAGCACAGGCCGTCTTCTGCAGCACCTCCATGAGAGTCTATCCACAAAAGGAACACCTTGTAGCTGCCTGCTAATGCACAGCTTAGGAGCCAAGTAGTACCAGCATGCTATGAATGTGAAATCTGAATGGTGCCCAGGAAAGGAATTCTGGCAGAATTCTCAAAGAGCATGGAAGCAGAGCCCGTCTCCAGCAGCATCTCCACGAGACTCTATCCACAAAAGGATCACCTTGTAGCTGCCTGCGAATGCACAGCTTAGGAGCAAACTAGTACCCGCATTCTACGAATGTGATATCTGGATGGTGCACAGGAAAGGAATTCTGACCGCCTTCTCAAAGAGCATAGAATCAGAGGCTGACTTCTGCAGCATCTCCACGAGAGTCTATCCACAAAAGGAACACTTTGAAGCTAGCTGCTAATGCAGAGATTAGGAGAAAAGCAGTACCCGCATGGTACGAATGTGATATCTGGATGGTGCCCAGGAATGGAATTCTGGCAGAATTCTGAAAGAGCATAGAAGCACAGGCCGTCTCCTGCAGCACCTCCACGAGAGTCTATCCACAAAAGGAACACCTTGATGCTGGCTGCGAATGCAGATCTTAGGAGGAAAGCAGTACCCGCATGCTACGAATTTGATATCTGGAATGTGCCCAGGATAGGAATTCTGGCAGAATTCTCAAAGAGCATAGAAGCACAGGCCGTCTGATGCAGCATCTCCACGAGAGTCTATCCACAAAAGGAACACCTTGAAGCTGGCTGCGAATGCAGAGGTTAGGTTGAAAGCAGTACCCGCATGCTACGAATGTGATATCTGGATGGTGCCCAGGAAAGGAATTCTGGCAAAATTCTAAAAGAGCATAGAAGCGGAGCCCGTCTCCAGCAGCCTCTCCACGAGAATCTATACACAAATGGAACACCTTGTAGCTGCCTGCGAATGCAGAGCTTAGTAGGAAAGCAGTACCCGCCTGCTACGAATGTGATATTTGGATGGTGCCCACGAATTGAATTCAGGCACAATTCTGAAAGAGAATAGAAGCACAGGCCGTCTCCAGCAGCATCTCCACGAGAGTCTATCCACAAAAGGAACCCCTTGAAGCTGGCTTCAAATGCAGAGCTTAGAGGCAAAGCAGTACCTGCATGCTACCAATGTGATATCTGGATGGTGCCCAGGGAAGGAATTCTGGCAGAATTCTCAAAGAGCATAGAAGCAGAGCCAGTCTCCAGCAGCATCTCCACGACAGTCTATCCACAAAAGGAACACCTTGTAGCTGCCTTCGAATGCACAGCTTAGGAGCAAACTAGTACCCGCATGCGACGAATGTGAAATCTGGATGGTGCCCAGGAAAGGAATTCCGACAGCCTTCTCAAACTGCATAGAAGCAGAGGTCGACTTCAGCAGCATCTCCATGAGAGTCTATCCACAAAAGGAACACCTTGAAGCTGGCTGCGAATGCAGAGCTTCGGAGGAAAGCAGTACCCGCATGCTACGAATTAGATATCTGGATGGTGCCCAGGAAAGGAATTCTGGCAGAATTCTCAAAGAGCATGGAAGCAGAGCCCGTCTCCAGCAGCATCTCCACGAGACTCTATCCACAAAATGATCACCTTGTAGCTGCCTGCGAATGCACAGCTTAGGAGCAAACTAGTACCCGCATTCTACGAATGTGATATCTGGATGGTGCACAGGAAAGGAATTCTGACCGCCTTCTCAAGGAGCATAGAATCAGAGGCTGACTTCTGCAGCATCTCCACGAGAGTCTATCCACAAAAGGAACACTTTGAAGCTAGCTGCTAATGCAGAGATTAGGAGAAAAGCAGTACCCGCATGGTACGAATGTGATATCTGGATGATGCCCAGGAATGGAATTCTGGCAGAATTCTGAAAAAGCATAGAAGCACAGGCCGTCTCCTGCAGCACCTCCACGAGAGTCTATCCACAAAAGGAACACCTTGATGCTGGCTGCGAATGCAGATCTTAGGAGGAAAGCAGTACCCGCATGCTACGAATTTGATATCTGGAATGTGCCCAGGATAGGAATTCTGGCAGAATTCTCAAAGAGCATACAAGCACAGGCCGTCTCCTGCAGCATCTCCACGAGAGTCTATCCACAAAAGGAACACCTTGAAGCTGGCTGCGAATGCAGAGGTTAGGTTGAAAGCAGTACCCGCATGCTACGAATGTGATATCTGGAGGGTGCCCAGGAAAGGAATTCTGGCAAAATTCTAAAAGAGCATAGAAGCGGACCCCGTCTCCAGCGGAATCTCCACGAGAATCTATTCTCAAATGGAACACCTTGTAGCTGCCTGCGAATGCAGAGCTTTGGAGGAAAGCAGTACCCGCCTGCTACGAATGTGATATTTGGATGGTGCCCACGAATTGAATTCAGGCAGAATTCTGAAAGAGAATAGAAGCACAGGCCGTCTCCAGCAGCATCTCCACGAGAGTCTATCCACAAAAGGAACCCCTTGAAGCTGGCTGCGAATGCACAGCTTAGGAGCAAACTAGTACCCGCATGCGACGAATGTGAAATCTGGATGGTGCCCAGGAAAGGAATTCTGACAGCCTTCTCAAACAGCATAGAAGCAGAGGTCGACTTCAGCAGCATCTCCATGAGAGTCTATCCACACAAGGAACACCTTGAACCTGGCTGCAAATGCTGACCTTAGGAGGAAAGCAGTCCCCGCATGCTACGAATGTGATATCTGAATGGTGCCCAGGAAAGGAATTCTGGCAGAATTCTGAAAGACCATAGAAGCACAGGCCGTCTCCAGCAGCACCTCCACGAGAGTCTATCCACAAAAGGAACACCTTGAAGCTGGCTGCGAATGCAGAGCTTAGGAGGAAAGCAGTAACTGCATGCTACGAATTAGATATCTGGACGGTGCCCAGGAAAGGAATTCTGGCGGAATTCTCAAAGAGCATAGAAGCATTGCCCGTGTCTAGCAACATCTCCACGAGAGTCTATCCAGGAAAGGAACACCTTGTAGCTGCCTGCGAATGCACAGCTTAGGAGGAAAGCAGTACCTGCATGCTACGAATGTGATATCTGGATGGTGCACAGGAAAGGAATTCTGACAGCCTTCTAAAAGAGCATAGAAGCAGAGCCCGTCTCCAGCAGCATCTCCACGAGAGTCTATCCACAAAAGGAACACCTTGTAGCTGCCTGTGAATGCACAGCTTAGGAGCAAACTAGTACCCGCATTCTATGAATGTGATATCTGGATGGTGCCCAGGAAAGGAATTCTGGCAAAATTCTAAAAGAGCATAGAAGCGGAGCCCGTCTCCAGCAGCATCTCCACGAGAATCTATACACAAGTGGAACACCTTGTAGCTGCCTGCGAATGCAGAGCTTAGTAGGAAAGCAGTACCCGCCTGCTACGAATGTGATATTTGGATGGTGCCTACGAATTGCATTCAGGCAGAATTCTGAAAGAGAATAGAAGCACAGGCCGTCTCCAGCAGCATCTCCACGAGAGTCTATCCACAAAAGGAACCCCTTGAAGCTGGCTGCAAATGCAGAGCTTAGAGGCAAAGCAGTACCTGCATACTACCAATGTGATATCTGGATGGTGCCCAGGGAAGGAATTCTGGCAGAATTCTCAAACAGCATAGAAGCAGAGCCAGTCTCCAGCAGCATCTCCACGACAGTCTATCCACAAAAGGAACACCTTGTAGCTCCCTTCGAATGCACAGCTTAGGAGCAAACTAGTACCCGCATGCGACGAATGTGAAATGTGGATGGGGCCCAGGAAAGGAATTCCGACAGCCTTCTCAAACAGCATAGAAGCAGAGGTCGACTTCAGCAGCATCTCCATGAGAGTCTATCCACAAAAGGAACACCTTGAAGCTGGCTGCGAATGCAGAGCTTCGGAGGAAAGCAGTACCCGCATGCTACGAATTAGATATCTGGATGGTGCCCAGGAAAGGAATTCTGGCAGAATTCTCAAAGAGCATGGAAGCAGAGCCCGTCTCCAGCAGCATCTCCACGAGAGTCTATCCAGGAAAGGAACACCTTGTAGCTGCCTGTGCATTCACAGCTTAGGAGCAAAGTAGTACCCGCATTCTACGAATGTGATGTCTGGATGGTGCACAGGAAAGGAATTCTGACAGCCTTCTCAAAGAGCATAGAAGCAGAGGCTGACTTCAGCAGCATCTCTACGAGAATCTATCCACAAACGGAACACATTGAAGCTGGCTGCAAATGCAGAGCTTATGAGAAAAGCAGTACCCGCATGCTACGAATGTGATATCTGGATGGTCCCCAGGATTGGAATTCTGGCAGAATTCTGAAAGAGCAGAGAAGCACAGGCCGTCTTCTGCAGCACCTCCATGAGAGTCTATCCACAAAAGGAACACCTTGTAGCTGCCTGCTAATGCACAGCTTAGGAGCCATGTAGTACCAGCATGCTACGAATGTGAAATCTGAATGGTGCCCAGGAAAGGAATTCTGACCGCCTTCTCAAAGAGCATAGAATCAGAGGCTGACTTCTGCAGCATCTCCACGAGAGTCTATCCACAAAAGGAACACTTTGAAGCTAGCTGCTAATGCAGAGATTAGGAGAAAAGCAGTACCCGCATGGTACGAATGTGATATCTGGATGGTGCAGAGGAAAGGAATTCTGGCAAAATTCTAAAAGAGCATAAAAGCGGAGCCCGTCTCCAGCAGCATCTCCACGAGAATCTATCCACAAATGGAACACCTTGTAGCTGCCTGCGAATGCAGAGCTTAGTAGGAAAGCAGTACCCGCCTGCTACGAATGTGATATTTGGATGGTGCCCACGAATTGAATCCAGGCAGAATTCTGAAAGAGAATAGAAGCACAGGCCGTCTCCAGCAGCATCTCCACGAGAGTCTATCCACAAAAGGAACCCCTTGAAGCTGGCTGCAAATGCAGATCTTAGAGGCAAAGCAGTACCTGCATGCTACCAATGTGATATCTGGATGGTGCCCAGGGAAGGAATTCTGGCAGAATTCTCAAAGAGCATAGAAGCAGAGCCAGTCTCCAGCAGCATCTCCACGACAGTCTATCCACAAAGTGAACACCTTCTAGCTGCCTGCGAATGCACAGCTTAGGAGCAAACTAGTACCCGCATGCGACGAATGTGAAATCTGGATGGTGCCCAGGAAAGGAATTCTGACAGCCTTCTCAAACAGCATAGAAGCAGAGGTCGA
Source organism: Kogia breviceps (assembly GCF_026419965.1). Classification (NCBI taxonomy): domain Eukaryota; kingdom Metazoa; phylum Chordata; class Mammalia; order Artiodactyla; family Physeteridae; genus Kogia; species Kogia breviceps. Next base: position 36,837,204 of record NC_081325.1, read on the forward strand.
CTTCAGCAGCATCTCCATTAGAGTCTATCCACAAAAGGAACACTTTGAACATGGCTGCAAATGCTGACCTTAGGAGGAAAGCAGTCCCCGCATGCTACGAATGTGATATCTGAATGGTGCCCAGGAAAGGAATTCTGGCAGAATTCTGAAAGACCATAGAAGCACAGGCCGTCTCCAGGAGCACCTCCACGAGAGTCTATCCACAAAAGGAACACCTTGAAGCTGGCTGCGAATGCAGAGCTTAGGAGGAAAGCAGTAACTGCATGCTACGAATTAGATATCTGGACGGTGCCCAGGAAAGGAATTCTGGCGGAATTCTCAAAGAGCATAGAAGCATTGCCCGTCTCTAGCAAAATCTCCACGAGAGTCTATCCAGGAAAGGAACACCTTGTAGCTGCCTGCGAATGCACAGCTTAGGAGGAAAGCAGTACCTGCATGCTACGAATGTGATATCTGGATGGTGCACAGGAAAGGAATTCTGACAGCCTTCTAAAAGAGCATAGAAGCAGAGCCCGTCTCTAGCAGCATCTCCACGAGAGTCTATCCACAAAAGGAACACCTTGTAGCTGCCTCTGAATGCACAGCTTAGGAGCAAACTAGTACCCGCATTCTACGAATGTGATATCTGGATGGTGCACAGGAAAGGAATTCTGACAGCCTTCTCAAAGAGCATAGAAGCAGAGGCTGACTTCAGCAGCATCTCCACGAGAATCTATCCACAAACGGAACACATTGAAGCTGGCTGCCAATGCAGAGCTTATGAGAAAAGCAGTACCCGCATGCTACGAATGTGATATCTGGATGGTCCCCAGGATTGGAATTCTGGCAGAATTCTGAAAGAGCAGAGAAGCACAGGCCGTCTTCTGCAGCACCTCCATGAGAGTCTATCCACAAAAGGAACACCTTGTAGCTGCCTGCTAATGCACAGCTTAGGAGCCAAGTAGTACCAGCATGCTATGAATGTGAAATCTGAATGGTGCCCAGGAAAGGAATTCTGACAGCCTTCTCAAACAGCATAGAAGCAGAGGTCGACTTCAGCAGCATCTCCATGAGAGTCTATCCACAAAAGGAACACCTTGAAGCTGGCTGCGAATGCAGAGCTTCGGAGGAAAGCAGTACCCGCATGCTACGAATTAGATATCTGGCTGGTGCCCAGGAAAGGAATTCTGGCAGAATTCTCAAAGGGCATGGAAGCAGAGCCCGTCTCCAGCAGCATCTCCACGAGAGTCTATCCACAAAAGGAACAACTTGTAGCTGCCTGCGAATGCACAGCTTAGGAGCAAACTAGTACCCGCATTCTACGAATGTGATATCTGGATGGTGCACAGGAAAGGAATTCTGACCGCCTTCTCAAAGAGCATAGAATCAGAGGCTGACTTCTGCAGCATCTCCACGAGAGTCTATCCACAAAAGGAACACTTTGAAGCTAGCTGCTAATGCAGAGATTAGGAGAAAAGCAGTACCCGCATGGTACGAATGTGATATCTGGATGGTGCCCAGGAATGGAATTCTGGCAGAATTCTGAAAGAGCATAGAAGCACAGGCCGTCTCCTGCAGCACCTCCACGAGAGTCTATCCACAAAAGGAACACCTTGATGCTGGCTGCGAATGCAGATCTTAGGAGGAAAGCAGTACCCGCATGCTACGAATTTGATATCTGGAATTTGCCCAGGATAGGAATTCTGGCAGAATTCTCAAAGAGCATAGAAGCACAGGCCGTCTGATGCAGCATCTCCACGAGAGTCTATCCACAAAAGGAACACCTTGAAGCTGGCTGCGAATGCAGAGGTTAGGTTGAAAGCAGTACCCGCATGCTACGAATGTGATATCTGGATGGTGCCCAGGAAAGGAATTCTGGCAAAATTCTAAAAGAGCATAGAAGCGGAGCCCGTCTCCAGCAGCCTCTCCACGAGAATCTATACACAAATGGAACACCTTGTAGCTGCCTGCGAATGCAGAGCTTAGTAGGAAAGCAGTACCCGCCTGCTACGAATGTGATATGTGGATGGTGCCCACGAATTGAATTCAGGCACAATTCTGAAAGAGAATAGAAGCACAGGCCGTCTCCAGCAGCATCTCCACGAGAGTCTATCCACAAAAGGAACCCCTTGAAGCTGGCTTCAAATGCAGAGCTTAGAGGCAAAGCAGTACCTGCATGCTACCAATGTGATATCTGGATGGTGCCCAGGGAAGGAATTCTGGCAGAATTCTCAAAGAGCATAGAAGCAGAGCCAGTCTCCAGCAGCATCTCCACGACAGTCTATCCACAAAAGGAACACCTTGTAGCTCCCTACGAATGCACAGCTTAGGAGCAAACTAGTACCCGCATGCGACGAATGTGAAATCTGGATGGGGCCCAGGAAAGGAATTCCGACAGCCTTCTCAAACAGCATAGAAGCAGAGGTCGACTTCAGCAGCATCTCCATGAGAGTCTATCCACAAAAGGAACACCTTGAAGCTGGCTGCGAATGCAGAGCTTCGGAGGAAAGCAGTACCCGCAAGCTACGAATTAGATATCTGGATGGTGCCCAGGAATGGAATTCTGGCAGAATTCTCAAAGAGCATGGAAGCAGAGCCCGTCTCCAGCAGCATCTCCACGAGAATCTATCCACAAATGGAACACCTTGTAGCTGCCTGCGAATGCAGAGCTTAGTAGGAAAGCAGTACCCGCCTGCTACGAATGTGATATTTGGATGGTGCCCACGAATTGAATCCAGGCAGAATTCTGAAAGAGAATAGAAGCACAGGCCGTCTCCAGCAGCATCTCCACGAGAGTCTATCCACAAAAGGAACCCCTTGAAGCTGGCTGCAAATGCAGATCTTAGAGGCAAAGCAGTACCTGCATGCTACCAATGTGATATCTGGATGGTGCCCAGGGAAGGAATTCTGGCAGAATTCTCAAAGAGCATAGAAGCAGAGCCAGTCTCCAGCAGCATCTCCACGACAGTCTATCCACAAAGGGAACACCTTGTAGCTGCCTGCGAATGCACAGCTTAGGAGCAAACTAGTACCCGCATGCGACGAATGTGAAATCTAGATGGTGCCCAGGAAAGGAATTCTGACAGCCTTCTCAAACAGCATAGAAGCAGAGGTCGACTTCAGCAGCATCTCCATTAGAGTCTATCCACAAAAGGAACACTTTGAACCTGGCTGCAAATGCTGACCTCAGGAGGAAAGCAGTCCCCGCATGCTACGAATGTGATATCTGAATGGTGCCCAGGAAAGGAATTCTGGCAGAATTCTGAAAGACCATAGAAACACAGGCCGTCTCCAGCAGCACCTCCTCGAGAGTCTATCCACAAAATGAACACCTTGAAGCTGGCTGCGAATGCAGAGCTTAGGAGGAAAGCAGTAACTGCATGCTACGAATTAGATATCTGGACGGTGCCCAGGAAAGGAATTCTGGCGGAATTCTCAAAGAGCATAGAAGCATTGCCCGTCTCTAGCAAAATCTCCACGAGAGTCTATCCAGGAAAGGAACACCTTGTAGCTGCCTGCGAATGCACAGCTTAGGAGGAAAGCAGTACCTGCATGCTACGAATGTGATATCTGGATGGTGCACAGGAAAGGAATACTGACAGCCTTCTAAAAGAGCATAGAAGCAGAGCCCGTCTCCATCAGCATCTCCACGAGAGTCTATCCACAAAAGGAACACCTTGTAGCTGCCTGTGAATGCACAGCTTAGGAGCAAACTAGTACCCGCATTCTACGAATGTGATATCTGGATGGTGCACAGGAAAGGAATTCTGACAGCCTTCTCAAAGAGCATAGAAGCAGAGGCTGACTTCAGCAGCATCTCCACGAGAATCTATCCACAAACGGAACACATTGAAGCTGGCTGCCAATGCAGAGCTTATGAGAAAAGCAGTACCCGCATGCTACGAATGTGATATCTGGATGGTCCCCAGGATTGGAATTCTGGCAGAATTCTGAAAGAGCAGAGAAGCACAGGCCGTCTTCTGCAGCACCTCCATGAGAGTCTATCCACAAAAGGAACACCTTGTAGCTGCCTGCTAATGCACAGCTTAGGAGCCAAGTAGTACCAGCATGCTACGAATGTGAAATCTGAATGGTGCCCAGGAAAGGAATTCTGACAGCCTTCTCAAACAGCATAGAAGCAGAGGTCGACTTCAGCAGCATCTCGATGAGAGTCTATCCACAAAAGGAACACCTTGAAGCTGGCTGCGAATGCAGAGCTTCGGAGGAAAGCAGTACCCGCATGCGACGAATGTGATATCTGGATGGTGCAGAGGAAAGGAATTCTGGCAAAATTCTAAAAGAGCATAAAAGCGGAGCCCGTCTCCAGCAGCATCTCCACGAGAATCTATCCACAAATGGAACACCTTGTAGCTGCCTGCGAATGCAGAGCTTAGTAGGAAAGCAGTACCCGCCTGCTACGAATGTGATATTTGGATGGTGCCCACGAATTGAATCCAGGCAGAATTCTGAAAGAGAATAGAAGCACAGGCCGTCTCCAGCAGCACCTCCACGAGAGTCTATCCACAAAAGGAACCCCTTGAAGCTGGCTGCAAATGCAGATCTTAGAGGCAAAGCAGTACCTGCATGCTACCAATGTGATATCTGGATGGTGCCCAGGGAAGGAATTCTGGCAGAATTCTCAAAGAGCATAGAAGCAGAGCCAGTCTCCAGCAGCATCTCCACGACAGTCTATCCACAAAGGGAACACCTTGTAGCTGCCTGCGAATGCACAGCTTAGGAGCAAACTAGTACCCGCATGCGACGAATGTGAAATCTAGATGGTGCCCAGGAAAGGAATTCTGACAGCCTTCTCAAACAGCATAGAAGCAGAGGTCGACTTCAGCAGCATCTCCATTAGAGTCTATCCACAAAAGGAACACTTTGAACCTGGCTGCAAATGCTGACCTCAGGAGGAAAGCAGTCCCCGCATGCTACGAATGTGATATCTGAATGGTGCCCAGGAAAGGAATTCTGGCAGAATTCTGAAAGACCATAGAAACACAGGCCGTCTCCAGCAGCACCTCCTCGAGAGTCTATCCACAAAATGAACACCTTGAAGCTGGCTGCGAATGCAGAGCTTAGGAGGAAAGCAGTAACTGCATGCTACGAATTAGATATCTGGACGGTGCCCAGGAAAGGAATTCTGGCGGAATTCTCAAAGAGCATAGAAGCATTGCCCGTCTCTAGCAAAATCTCCACGAGAGTCTATCCAGGAAAGGAACACCTTGTAGCTGCCTGCGAATGCACAGCTTAGGAGGAAAGCAGTACCTGCATGCTACGAATGTGATATCTGGATGGTGCACAGGAAAGGAATTCTGACAGCCTTCTAAAAGAGCATAGAAGCAGAGCCCGTCTCCATCAGCATCTCCACGAGAGTCTATCCACAAAAGGAACACCTTGTAGCTGCCTGTGAATGCACAGCTTAGGAGCAAACTAGTACCCGCATTCTACGAATGTGATATCTGGATGGTGCACAGGAAAGGAATTCTGACAGCCTTCTCAAAGAGCATAGAAGCAGAGGCTGACTTCAGCAGCATCTCCACGAGAATCTATCCACAAACGGAACACATTGAAGCTGGCTGCCAATGCAGAGCTTATGAGAAAAGCAGTACCCGCATGCTACGAATGTGATATCTGGATGGTCCCCAGGATTGGAATTCTGGCAGAATTCTGAAAGAGCAGAGAAGCACAGGCCGTCTTCTGCAGCACCTCCATGAGAGTCTATCCACAAAAGGAACACCTTGTAGCTGCCTGCTAATGCACAGCTTAGGAGCCAAGTAGTACCAGCATGCTACGAATGTGAAATCTGAATGGTGCCCAGGAAAGGAATTCTGACAGCCTTCTCAAACAGCATAGAAGCAGAGGTCGACTTCAGCAGCATCTCGATGAGAGTCTATCCACAAAAGGAACACCTTGAAGCTGGCTGCGAATGCAGAGCTTCGGAGGAAAGCAGTACCCGCATGCGACGAATGTGATATCTGGATGGTGCAGAGGAAAGGAATTCTGGCAAAATTCTAAAAGAGCATAAAAGCGGAGCCCGTCTCCAGCAGCATCTCCACGAGAATCTATCCACAAATGGAACACCTTGTAGCTGCCTGCGAATGCAGAGCTTAGTAGGAAAGCAGTACCCGCCTGCTACGAATGTGATATTTGGATGGTGCCCACGAATTGAATCCAGGCAGAATTCTGAAAGAGAATAGAAGCACAGGCCGTCTCCAGCAGCATCTCCACGAGAGTCTATCCACAAAAGGAACCCCTTGAAGCTGGCTGCAAATGCAGATCTTAGAGGCAAAGCAGTACCTGCATGCTACCAATGTGATATCTGGATGGTGCCCAGGGAAGGAATTCTGGCAGAATTCTCAAAGAGCATAGAAGCAGAGCCAGTCTCCAGCAGCATCTCCACGACAGTCTATCCACAAAGGGAACACCTTGTAGCTGCCTGCGAATGCACAGCTTAGGAGCAAACTAGTACCCGCATGCGACGAATGTGAAATCTGGATGGTGCCCAGGAAAGGAATTCTGACAGCCTTCTCAAACAGCATAGAAGCAGAGGTCGACTTCAGCAGCATCTCCATTAGAGTCTATCCACAAAAGGAACACTTTGAACCTGGCTGCAAATGCTGACCTTAGGAGGAAAGCAGTCCCCGCATGCTACGAATGTGATATCTGAATGGTGCCCAGGAAAGGAATTCTGGCAGAATTCTGAAAGACCATAGAAACACAGGCCGTCTCCAGCAGCACCTCCATGAGAGTCTATCCACAAAATGAACACCTTGAAGCTGGCTGCGAATGCAGAGCTTAGGAGGAAAGCAGTAACTGCATGCTACGAATTAGATATCTGGACGGTGCCCAGGAAAGGAATTCTGGCGGAATTCTCAAAGAGCATAGAAGCATTGCCCGTCTCTAGCAAAATCTCCACGAGAGTCTATCCAGGAAAGGAACACCTTGTAGCTGCCTGCGAATGCACAGCTTAGGAGGAAAGCAGTACCTGCATGCTACGAATGTGATATCTGGATGGTGCACAGGAAAGGAATTCTGACAGCCTTCTAAAAGAGAATAGAAGCAGAGCCCGTCTCCATCAGCATCTCCACGAGAGTCTATCCACAAAAGGAACACCTTGTAGCTGCCTGTGAATGCACAGCTTAGGAGCAAACTAGTACCCGCATTCTACGAATGTGATATCTGGATGGTGCACAGGAAAGGAATTCTGACAGCCTTCTCAAAGAGCATAGAAGCAGAGGCTGACTTCAGCAGCATCTCCACGAGAATCTATCCACAATCGGAACACATTGAAGCTGGCTGCCAATGCAGAGCTTATGAGAAAAGCAGTACCCGCCTGCTACGAATGTGATATCTGGATGGTCCCCAGGATTGGAATTCTGGCAGAATTCTGAAAGAGCAGAGAAGCACAGGCCGTCTTCTGCAGCACCTCCATGAGAGTCTATCCACAAAAGGAACACCTTGTAGCTGCCTGCTAATGCACAGCTTAGGAGCCAAGTAGTACCAGCATGCTATGAATGTGAAATCTGAATGGTGCCCAGGAAAGGAATTCTGACAGCCTTCTCAAACAGCATAGAAGCAGAGGTCGACTTCAGCAGCATCTCTATGAGAGTCTATCCACAAAAGGAACACCTTGAAGCTGGCTGCGAATGCAGAGCTTCGGAGGAAAGCAGTACCCGCATGCTACGAATTAGATATCTGGCTGGTGCCCAGGAAAGGAATTCTGGCAGAATTCTCAAAGAGCATGGAAGCAGAGCCCGTCTCCAGCAGCATCTCCACGAGAATCTATCCACAAAAGGATCACCTTGTAGCTGCCTGCGAATGCACAGCTTAGGAGCAAACTAGTACCCGCATTCTACGAATGTGATATCTGGATGGTGCACAGGAAAGGAATTCTGACCGCCTTCTCAAAGAGCATAGAATCAGAGGCTGACTTCTGCAGCATCTCCACGAGAGTCTATCCACAAAAGGAACACTTTGAAGCTAGCTGCTAATGCAGAGATTAGGAGAAAAGCAGTACCCGCATGGTACGAATGTGATATCTGGATGGTGCCCAGGAATGGAATTCTGGCAGAATTCTGAAAGAGCATAGAAGCACAGGCCGTCTCCTGCAGCACCTCCACGAGAGTCTATCCACAAAAGGAACACCTTGATGCTGGCTGCGAATGCAGATCTTAGGAGGAAAGCAGTACCCGCATGCTACGAATTTGATATCTGGAATGTGCCCAGGATAGGAATTCTGGCAGAATTCTCAAAGAGCATAGAAGCACAGGCCGTCTGATGCAGCATCTCCACGAGAGTCTATCCACAAAAGGAACACCTTGAAGCTGGCTGCGAATGCAGAGGTTAGGTTGAAAGCAGTACCCGCATGCTACGAATGTGATATCTGGATGGTGCCCAGGAAAGGAATTCTGGCAAAATTCTAAAAGAGCATAGAAGCGGAGCCCGTCTCCAGCAGCCTCTCCACGAGAATCTATACACAAATGGAACACCTTGTAGCTGCCTGCGAATGCAGAGCTTAGTAGGAAAGCAGTACCCGCCTGCTACGAATGTGATATTTGGATGGTGCCCACGAATTGAATTCAGGCACAATTCTGAAAGAGAATAGAAGCACAGGCCGTCTCCAGCAACATCTCCACCGGAGTCTATCCACAAAAGGAACCCCTTGAAGCTGGCTTCAAATGCAGAGCTTAGAGGCAAAGCAGTACCTGCATGCTACCAATGTGATATCTGGATGGTGCCCAGGGAAGGAATTCTGCCAGAATTCTCAAAGAGCATAGAAGCAGAGCCAGTCTCCAGCAGCATCTCCACGACAGTCTATCCACAAAAGGAACACCTTGTAGCTCCCTACGAATGCACAGCTTAGGAGCAAACTAGTACCCGCATGCGACGAATGTGAAATCTGGATGGGGCCCAGGAAAGGAATTCCGACAGCCTTCTCAAACAGCATAGAAGCAGAGGTCGACTTCAGCAGCATCTCCATGAGAGTCTATCCACAAAAGGAACACCTTGAAGCTGGCTGCGAATGCGGAGCTTCGGAGGAAAGCAGTACCCGCAAGCTACGAATTAGATATCTGGATGGTGCCCAGGAATGGAATTCTGGCAGAATTCTCAAAGAGCATGGAAGCAGAGCCCGTCTCCAGCAGCATCTCCACGAGAGTCTATCCAGGAAAGGAACACCTTGTAGCTGCCTGTGAATTCACAGCTTAGGAGCAAAGTAGTACCCGCATTCTACGAATGTGATGTCTGGATGGTGCACAGGAAAGGAATTCTGACAGCCTTCTCAAAGAGCATAGAAGCAGAGGCTGACTTCAGCAGCATCTCCACGAGAATCTATCCACAAACGGAACACATTGAAGCTGGCTGCCAATGCAGAGCTTATGAGAAAAGCAGTACCCGCATGCTACGAATGTGATATCTGGATGGTCCCCAGGATTGGAATTCTGGCAGAATTCTGAAAGAGCAGAGAAGCACAGGCCGTCTTCTGCAGCACCTCCATGAGAGTCTATCCACAAAAGGAACACCTTGTAGCTGCCTGCTAATGCACAGCTTAGGAGCCAAGTAGGACCAGCATGCTACGAATGTGAAATCTGAATGGTGCCCAGGAAAGGAATTCTGACAGCCTTCTCAAACAGCATAGAAGCAGAGGTCGACTTCAGCAGCATCTCCATGAGAGTCTATCCACAAAAGGAACACCTTGAAGCTGGCTGCGAATGCAGAGCTTCGGAGGAAAGCAGTACCCGCATGCGACGAATGTGATATCTGGATGGTGCAGAGGAAAGGAATTCTGGCAAAATTCTAAAAGAGCATAAAAGCGGAGCCCGTCTCCAGCAGCATCTCCACGAGAATCTATCCACAAATGGAACACCTTGTAGCTGCCTGCGAATGCAGAGCTTAGTAGGAAAGCAGTACCCGCCTGCTACGAATGTGATATTTGGATGGTGCCCACGAATTGAATCCAGGCAGAATTCTGAAAGAGAATAGAAGCACAGGCCGTCTCCAGCAGCATCTCCACGAGAGTCTATCCACAAAAGGAACCCCTTGAAGCTGGCTGCAAATGCAGATCTTAGAGGCAAAGCAGTACCTGCATGCTACCAATGTGATATCTGGATGGTGCCCAGGGAAGGAATTCTGGCAGAATTCTCAAAGAGCATAGAAGCAGAGCCAGTCTCCAGCAGCATCTCCACGACAGTCTATCCACAAAGGGAACACCTTGTAGCTGCCTGCGAATGCACAGCTTAGGAGCAAACTAGTACCCGCATGCGACGAATGTGAAATCTGGATGGTGCCCAGGAAAGGAATTCTGACAGCCTTCTCAAACAGCATAGAAGCAGAGGTCGACTTCAGCAGCATCTCCATTAGAGTCTATCCACAAAAGGAACACTTTGAACCTGGCTGCAAATGCTGACCTTAGGAGGAAAGCAGTCCCCGCATGCTACGAATGTGATATCTGAATGGTGCCCAGGAAAGGAATTCTGGCAGAATTCTGAAAGACCATAGAAACACAGGCCGTCTCCAGCAGCACCTCCACGAGAGTCTATCCACAAAATGAACACCTTGAAGCTGGCTGCGAATGCAGAGCTTAGGAGGAAAGCAGTAACTGCATGCTACGAATTAGATATCTGGACGGTGCCCAGGAAAGGAATTCTGGCGGAATTCTCAAAGAGCATAGAAGCATTGCCCGTCTCTAGCAAAATCTCCACGAGAGTCTATCCAGGAAAGGAACACCTTGTAGCTGCCTGCGAATGCACAGCTTAGGAGGAAAGCAGTACCTGCATGCTACGAATGTGATATCTGGATGGTGCACAGGAAAGGAATTCTGACAGCCTTCTAAAAGAGCATAGAAGCAGAGCCCGTCTCCATCAGCATCTCCACGAGAGTCTATCCACAAAAGGAACACCTTGTAGCTGCCTGTGAATGCACAGCTTAGGAGCAAACTAGTACCCGCATTCTACGAATGTGATATCTGGATGGTGCACAGGAAAGGAATTCTGACAGCCTTCTCAAAGAGCATAGAAGCAGAGGCTGACTTCAGCAGCATCTTCACGAGAATCTATCCACAAACGGAACACATTGAAGCTGGCTGCCAATGCAGAGCTTATGAGAAAAGCAGTACCCGCATGCTACGAATGTGATATCTGGATGGTCCCCAGGATTGGAATTCTGGCAGAATTCTGAAAGAGCAGAGAAGCACAGGCCGTCTTCTGCAGCACCTCCATGAGAGTCTATCCACAAAAGGAACACCTTGTAGCTGCCTGCTAATGCACAGCTTAGGAGCCAAGTAGTACCAGCATGCTACGAATGTGAAATCTGAATGGTGCCCAGGAAAGGAATTCTGACAGCCTTCTCAAACAGCATAGAAGCAGAGGTCGACTTCAGCAGCATCTCGATGAGAGTCTATCCACAAAAGGAACACCTTGAAGCTGGCTGAGAATGCAGAGCTTCGGAGGAAAGCAGTACCCGCATGCGACGAATGTGATATCTGGATGGTGCAGAGGAAAGGAATTCTGGCAAAATTCTAAAAGAGCATAAAAGCGGAGCCCGTCTCCAGCAGCATCTCCATGAGAATCTATCCACAAATGGAACACCTTGTAGCTGCCTGCGAATGCAGAGCTTAGTAGGAAAGCAGTACCCGCCTGCTACGAATGTGATATTTGGATGGTGCCCACGAATTGAATCCAGGCAGAATTCTGAAAGAGAATAGAAGCACAGGCCGTCTCCAGCAGCATCTCCACGAGAGTCTATCCACAAAAGGAACCCCTTGAAGCTGGCTGCAAATGCAGATCTTAGAGGCAAAGCAGTACCTGCATGCTACCAATGTGATATCTGGATGGTGCCCAGGGAAGGAATTCTGGCAGAATTCTCAAAGAGCATAGAAGCAGAGCCAGTCTCCAGCAGCATCTCCACGACAGTCTATCCACAAAGGGAACACCTTGTAGCTGCCTGCGAATGCACAGCTTAGGAGCAAACTAGTACCCGCATGCGACGAATGTGAAATCTGGATGGTGCCCAGGAAAGGAATTCTGACAGCCTTCTCAAACAGCATAGAAGCAGAGGTCGACTTCAGCAGCATCTCCATTAGAGTCTATCCACAAAAGGAACACTTTGAACCTGGCTGCAAATGCTGACCTTAGGAGGAAAGCAGTCCCCGCATGCTACGAATGTGATATCTGAATGGTGCCCAGGAAAGGAATTCTGGCAGAATTCTGAAAGACCATAGAAACACAGGCCGTCTCCAGCAGCACCTCCACGAGAGTCTATCCACAAAATGAACACCTTGAAGCTGGCTGCGAATGCAGAGCTTAGGAGGAAAGCAGTAACTGCATGCTACGAATTAGATATCTGGACGGTGCCCAGGAAAGGAATTCTGGCGGAATTCTCAAAGAGCATAGAAGCATTGCCCGTCTCTAGCAAAATCTCCACGAGAGTCTATCCAGGAAAGGAACACCTTGTAGCTGCCTGCGAATGCACAGCTTAGGAGGAAAGCAGTACCTGCATGCTACGAATGTGATATCTGGATGGTGCACAGGAAAGGAATTCTGACAGCCTTCTAAAGGAGCATAGAAGCAGAGCCTGTCTCCATCAGCATCTCCACGAGAGTCTATCCACAAAAGGAACACCTTGTAGCTGCCTGTGAATGCACAGCTTAGGAGCAAACTAGTACCCGCATTCTACGAATGTGATATCTGGATGGTGCACAGGAAAGGAATTCTGACAGCCTTCTCAAAGAGCATAGAAGCAGAGGCTGACTTCAGCAGCATCTCCACGAGAATCTATCCACAAACGGAACACATTGAAGCTGGCTGCCAATGCAGAGCTTATGAGAAAAGCAGTACCCGCATGCTACGAATGTGATATCTGGATGGTCCCCAGGATTGGAATTCTGGCAGAATTCTGAAAGAGCAGAGAAGCACAGGCCGTCTTCTGCAGCACCTCCATGAGAGTCTATCCACAAAAGGAACACCTTGTAGCTGCCTGCTAATGCACAGCTTAGGAGCCAAGTAGTACCAGCATGCTATGAATGTGAAATCTGAATGGTGCCCAGGAAAGGAATTCTGACAGCCTTCTCAAACAGCATAGAAGCAGAGGTCGACTTCAGCAGCATCTCCATGAGAGTCTATCCACAAAAGGAACACCTTGAAGCTGGCTGAGAATGCAGAGCTTCGGATGAAAGCAGTACCCGCATGCTACGAATTAGATATCTGGCTGGTGCCCAGGAAAGGAATTCTGGCAGAATTCTCAAAGAGCATGGAAGCAGAGCCCGTCTCCAGCAGCATCTCCACGAGAGTCTATCCACAAAAGGAACAACTTGTAGCTGCCTGCGAATGCACAGCTTAGGAGCAAACTAGCACCCGCATTCTACGAATGTGATATCTGGATGGTGCACAGGAAAGGAATTCTGACCGCCTTCTCAAAGAGCACAGAATCAGAGGCTGACTTCTGCAGCATCTCCACGAGAGTCTATCCACAAAAGGAACACTTTGAAGCTAGCTGCTAATGCAGAGATTAGGAGAAAAGCAGTACCCGCATGGTACGAATGTGATATCTGGATGGTGCCCAGGAATGGAATTCTGGCAGAATTCTGAAAGAGCATAGAAGCACAGGCCGTCTCCTGCAGCACCTCCACGAGAGTCTATCCACAAAAGGAACACCTTGATGCTGGCTGCGAATGCAGATCTTAGGAGGAAAGCAGTACCCGCATGCTACGAATTTGATATCTGGAATGTGCCCAGGATAGGAATTCTGGCAGAATTCTCAAAGAGCATAGAAGCACAGGCCGTCTGATGCAGCATCTCCACGAGAGTCTATCCACAAAAGGAACACCTTGAAGCTGGCTGCGAATGCAGAGGTTACGTTGAAAGCAGTACCCGCATGCTACAAATGTGATATCTGGATGGTGCCCCGGAAAGGAATTCTGGCAAAATTCTAAAAGAGCATAGAAGCGGAGCCCGTCTCCAGCAGCCTCTCCACGAGAATCTATACACAAATGGAACACCTTGTAGCTGCCTGCGAATGCAGAGCTTAGTAGGAAAGCAGTACCCGCCTGCTACGAATGTGATATTTGGATGGTGCCCACGAATTGAATCCAGGCAGAATTCTGAAAGAGCATAGAAGCACAGGCCGTCTCCAGCAGCACCTCCACGAGAGTCTATCCACAAAAGGAACACCTTGAAGCTGGCTGCGAATGCAGAGCTTAGGAAGAAAGCAGTAACTGCATGCTACGAATTAGATATCTGGACGGTGCCCAGGAAAGGAATTCTGGCGGAATTCTCAAAGAGCATAGAAGCATTGCCCGTCTCTAGCAAAATCTCCACGAGAGTCTATCCAGGAAAGGAACACCTTGTAGCTGCCTGCGAATGCACAGCTTAGGAGGAAAGCAGTACCTGCATGCTACGAATGTGATATCTGGATGGTGCACAGGAAAGGAATTCTGACAGCCTTCTAAAAGAGCATAGAAGCAGAGCCCGTCTCCATCAGCATCTCCACGAGAGTCTATCCACAAAAGGAACACCTTGTGGCTGCCTGTGAATGCACAGCTTAGGAGCAAACTAGTACCCGCATTCTACGAATGTGATATCTGGATGGTGCACAGGAAAGGAATTCTGACAGCCTTCTCAAAGAGCATAGAAGCAGAGGCTGACTTCAGCAGCATCTCCACGAGAATCTATCCACAAACGGAACACATTGAAGCTGGCTGCCAATGCAGAGCTTATGAGAAAAGCAGTACCCGCATGCTACGAATGTGATATCTGGATGGTCCCCAGGATTGGAATTCTGGCAGAATTCTGAAAGAGCAGAGAAGCACAGGCCGTCTTCTGCAGCACCTCCATGAGAGTCTATCCACAAAAGGAACACCTTGTAGCTGCCTGCTAATGCACAGCTTAGGAGCCAAGTAGTACCTGCATGCTATGAATGTGAAATCTGAATGGTGCCCAGGAAAGGAATTCTGACAGCCTTCTCAAACAGCATAGAAGCAGAGGTCGACTTCAGAAGCATATCCATGAGAGTCTATCCACAAAAGGAACACCTTGAAGCTGGCTGCGAATGCAGAGCTTCGGAGGAAAGCAGTACCCGCATGCTACGAATTAGATATCTGGCTGGTGCCCAGGAAAGGAATTCTGGCAGAATTCTCAAAGAGCATGGAAGCAGAGCCCGTCTCCAGCAGCATCTCCACGAGAGTCTATCCACAAAAGGAACAACTTGTAGCTGCCTGCGAATGCACAGCTTAGGAGCAAACTAGTACCCTTATTCTACGAATGTGATATCTGGATGGTGCACAGGAAAGGAATTCTGACCGCCTTCTCAAAGAGCATAGAATCAGAGGCTGACTTCTGCAGCATCTCCACGAGAGTCTATCCACAAAAGGAACACTTTGAAGCTAGCTGCTAATGCAGAGATTAGGAGAAAAGCAGTACCCGCATGGTACGAATGTGATATCTGGATGGTGCCCAGGAATGGAATTCTGGCAGAATTCTGAAAGAGCATAGGAGCACAGGCCGTCTCCTGCAGCACCTCCACAAGAGTCTATCCACAAAAGGAACACCTTGATGCTGGCTGCGAATGCAGATCTTAGGAGGAAAGCAGTACCCGCATGCTACGAATTTGATATCTGGAATGTGCCCAGGATAGGAATTCTGGCAGAATTCTCAAAGAGCATAAAAGCACAGGCCGTCTGCTGCAGCATCTCCACGAGAGTCTATCCACAAAAGGAACACCTTGAAGCTGGCTGCGAATGCAGAGGTTAGGTTGAAAGCAGTACCCGCATGCTACGAATGAGATATCTGGATGGTGCCCAGGAAAGGAATTCTGGCAAAATTCTAAAAGAGCATAGAAGCGGAGCCCGTCTCCAGCAGCCTCTCCACGAGAATCTATACACAAATGGAACACCTTGTAGCTGCCTGCGAATGCAGAGCTTAGTAGGAAAGCAGTACCCGCCTGCTACGAATGTGATATTTGGATGGTGCCTACGAATTGAATTCAGGCACAATTCTGAAAGAGAATAGAAGCACAGGCCGTCTCCAGCAGCATCTCCACGAGAGTCTATCCACAAAAGGAACCCCTTGAAGCTGGCTTCAAATGCAGAGCTTAGAGGCAAAGCAGTACCTGCATGCTACCAATGTGATATCTGGATGGTGCCCAGGGAAGGAATTCTGGCAGAATTCTCAAAGAGCATAGAAGCAGAGCCAGTCTCCAGCAGCATCTCCACGACAGTCTATCCACAAAAGGAACACCTTGTAGCTCCCTTCGAATGCACAGCTTAGGAGCAAACTAGTACCCGCATGCGACGAATGTGAAATCTGGATGGGGCCCAGGAAAGGAATTCCGACAGCCTTCTCAAACAGCATAGAAGCAGAGGTCGACTTCAGCAGCATCTCCATGAGAGTCTATCCACAAAAGGAACACCTTGAAGCTGGCTGCGAATGCAGAGCTTCGGAGGAAAGCAGTACCCTTATGCTACGAATTAGATATCTGGATGGTGCCCAGGAAAGGAATTCTGGCAGAATGCTCAAAGAGCATGGAAGCAGAGCCCGTCTCCAGCAGCATCTCCACGAGAGTCTATCCAGGAAAGGAACACCTTGTAGCTGCCTGTGAATTCACAGCTTAGGAGCAAAGGAGTACCCGCATTCTACGAATGTGATGTCTGGATGGTGCACAGGAAAGGAATTCTGACAGCCTTCTCAAAGAGCATAGAAGCAGAGGCTGACTTCAGCAGCATCTCCACGAGAATCTATCCACAAATGGAACACATTGAAGCTGGCTGCCAATGCAGAGCTTATGAGAAAAGCAGTACCCGCATGCTACGAATGTGATATCTGGATGGTCCCCAGGATTGGAATTCTGGCAGAATTCTGAAAGAGCAGAGAAGCACAGGCCGTCTTCTGCAGCACTTCCATGAGAGTCTATCCACAAAAGGAACACCTTGTAGCTGCCTGCTAATGCACAGCTTAGGAGCCAAGTAGTACCAGCATGCTACGAATGTGAAATCTGAATGGTGCCCAGGAAAGGAATTCTGACAGCCTTCTCAAACAGCATAGAAGCAGAGGTCGACTTCAGCAGCATCTCGATGAGAGTCTATCCACAAAAGGAACACCTTGAAGCTGGCTGCGAATGCAGAGGTTAGGTTGAAAGCAGTACCCGCATGCTACGAATGTGATATCTGGATGGTGCAGAGGAAAGGAATTCTGGCAAAATTCTAAAAGAGCATAAAAGCGGAGCCCGTCTCCTGCAGCATCTCAACGAGAATCTATCCACAAATGGAACACCTTGTAGCTGCCTGCGAATGCAGAGCTTTGGAGGAAAGCAGTACCCGCCTGCTACGAATGTGATATTTGGATGGTGCCCACGAATTGAATCCAGGCAGAATTCTGAAAGAGAATAGAAGCACAGGCCGTCTCCAGCAGCATCTCCATGAGAGTCTATCCACAAAAGGAACCCCTTGAAGCTGGCTGCAAATGCAGATCTTAGAGGCAAAGCAGTACCTGCATGCTACCAATGTGATATCTGGATGGTGCCCAGGGAAGGAATTCTGGCAGAATTCTCAAAGAGCATAGAAGCAGAGCCAGTCTCCAGCAGCATCTCCACGACAGTCTATCCACAAAAGGAACACCTTGTAGCTGCCTGCGAATGCACAGCTTAGGAGCAAACTAGTACCCGCATGCGACGAATGTGAAATCTGGATGGTGCCCAGGAAAGGAATTCTGACAGCCTTCTCAAACAGCATAGAAGCAGAGGTCGACTTCAGCAGCATCTCCATTAGAGTCTATCCACAAAAGGAACACTTTGAACCTGGCTGCAAATGCTGACCTTAGGAGGAAAGCAGTCCCCGCATGCTACGAATGTGATATCTGAATGGTGCCCAGGAAAGGAATTCTGGCAGAATTCTGAAAGAGCATAGAAGCACAGGCCGTCTCCAGCAGCACCTCCACGAGAGTCTATCCACAAAAGGAACACCTTGAAGCTGGCTGCGAATGCAGAGCTTAGGAGGAAAGCAGTAACTGCATGCTACGAATTAGATATCTGGACGGTGCCCAGGAAAGGAATTCTGGCGGAATTCTCAAAGAGCATAGAAGCATTGCCCGTGTCTAGCAACATCTCCACGAGAGTCTATCCAGGAAAGGAACACCTTGTAGCTGCCTGCGAATGCACAGCTTAGGAGGAAAGCAGTACCTGCATGCTACGAATGTGATATCTGGATGGTGCACAGGAAAGGAATTCTGACAGCCTTCTAAAAGAGCATAGAAGCAGAGCCCGTCTCCATCAGCATCTCCACGAGAGTCTATCCACAAAAGGAACACCTTGTAACTGCCTGTGAATGCACAGCTTAGGAGCAAACTAGTACCCGCATTCTACGAATGTGATATCTGGATGGTGCACAGGAAAGGAATTCTGACAGCCTTCTCAAAGAGCATAGAAGCAGAGGCTGACTTCAGCAGCATCTCCACGAGAATCTATCCACAAACGGAACACATTGAAGCTGGCTGCCAATGCAGAGCTTATGAGAAAAGCAGTACCCGCATGCTACGAATGTGATATCTGGATGGTCCCCAGGATTGGAATTCTGGCAGAATTCTGAAAGAGCAGAGAAGCACAGGCCGTCTTCTGCAGCACCTCCATGAGAGTCTATCCACAAAAGGAACACCTTGTAGCTGCCTGCTAATGCACAGCTTAGGAGCCAAGTAGTACCAGCATGCTATGAATGTGAAATCTGAATGGTGCCCAGGAAAGGAATTCTGACAGCCTTCTCAAACAGCATAGAAGCAGAGTTCGACTTCAGAAGCATCTCCATGAGAGTCTATCCACAAAAGGAACACCTTGAAGCTGGCTGCGAATGCAGAGCTTCGGAGGAAAACAGTACCCGCATGCTACGAATTAGATATCTGGCTGGTGCCCAGGAAAGGAATTCTGGCAGAATTCTCAAAGAGCATGGAAGCAGAGCCCGTCTCCAGCAGCATCTCCACAAGAGTCTATCCACAAAAGGAACAACTTGTAGCTGCCTGCGAATGCACAGCTTAGGAGCAAACTAGTACCCGCATTCTACGAATGTGATATCTGGATGGTGCACAGGAAAGGAATTCTGACCGCCTTCTCAAAGAGCATAGAATCAGAGGCTGACTTCTGCAGCATCTCCACGAGAGTCTATCCACAAAAGGAACACTTTGAAGCTAGCTGCTAATGCAGAGATTAGGAGAAAAGCAGTACCCGCATGGTACGAATGTGATATCTGGATGGTGCCCAGGAATGGAATTCTGGCAGAATTCTGAAAGAGCATAGGAGCACAGGCCGTCTCCTGCAGCACCTCCACGAGAGTCTATCCACAAAAGGAACACCTTGATGCTGGCTGCGAATGCAGATCTTAGGAGGAAAGCAGTACCCGCATGCTACGAATTTGATATCTGGAATGTGCCCAGGATAGGAATTCTGGCAGAATTCTCAAAGAGCATAGAAGCACAGGCCGTCTACTGCAGCATCTTCACGAGAGTCTATCCACAAAAGGAACACCTTGAAGCTGGCTGCGAATGCAGAGGTTAGGTTGAAAGCAGTACCCGCATGCTACGAATGTGATATCTGGATGGTGCCCAGGAAAGGAATTCTGGCAAAATTCTAAAAGAGCATAGAAGCGGAGCCCGTCTCCAGCAGCCTCTCCACGAGAATCTATACACAAATGGAACACCTTGTAGCTGCCTGCGAATGCAGAGCTTAGTAGGAAAGCAGTACCCGCCTGCTACGAATGTGATATTTGGATGGTGCCTACGAATTGAATTCAGGCACAATTCTGAAAGAGAATAGAAGCACAGGCCGTCTCCAGCAGCATCTCCACGAGAGTCTATCCACAAAAGGAACCCCTTGAAGCTGGCTTCAAATGCAGAGCTTAGAGGCAAAGCAGTACCTGCATGCTACCAATGTGATATCTGGATGGTGCCCAGGGAAGGAATTCTGGCAGAATTCTCAAAGAGCATAGAAGCAGAGCCAGTCTCCAGCAGCATCTCCACGACAGTCTATCCACAAAAGGAACACCTTGTAGCTCCCTTCGAATGCACAGCTTAGGAGCAAACTAGTACCCGCATGCGACGAATGTGAAATCTGGATGGGGCCCAGGAAAGGAATTCCGACAGCCTTCTCAAACAGCATAGAAGCAGAGGTCGACTTCAGCAGCATCTCCATGAGAGTCTATCCACAAAAGGAACACCTTGAAGCTGGCTGCGAATGCAGAGCTTCGGAGGAAAGCAGTACCCGCATGCTACGAATTAGATATCTGGATGGTGCCCAGGAAAGGAATTCTGGCAGAATGCTCAAAGAGCATGGAAGCAGAGCCCGTCTCCAGCAGCATCTCCACGAGAGTCTATCCAGGAAAGGAACACCTTGTAGCTGCCTGCGAATGCACACTTAGGAGGAAAGCAGTACCTGCATGCTACGAATGTGATATCTGGATGGTGCACAGGAAAGGAATTCTGACAGCCTTCTAAAAGAGCATAGAAGCAGAGCCCGTCTCCATCAGCATCTCCACGAGAGTCTATCCACAAAAGGAACACCTTGTAGCTGCCTGTGAATGCACAGCTTAGGAGCAAACTAGTACCCGCATTCTACGAATGTGATATCTGGATGGTGCACAGGAAAGGAATTCTGACAGCCTTCTCAAAGAGCATAGAAGCAGAGGCTGACTTCAGCAGCATCTCCACGAGAATCTATCCACAAACGGAACACATTGAAGCTGGCTGCCAATGCAGAGCTTATGAGAAAAGCAGTACCTGCATGCTACGAATGTGATATCTGGATGGTCCCCAGGATGGAATTCTGGCAGAATTCTGAAAGAGCAGAGAAGCACAGGCCGTCTTCTGCAGCACCTCCATGAGAGTCTATCCACAAAAGGAACACCTTGTAGCTGCCTGCTAATGCACAGCTTAGGAGCCAAGTAGTACCAGCATGCTATGAATGTGAAATCTGAATGGTGCCCAGGAAAGGAATTCTGACAGCCTTCTCAAACAGCATAGAAGCAGAGGTCGACTTCAGCAGCATCTCCATGAGAGTCTATCCACAAAAGGAATAACTTGTAGCTGCCTGCGAATGCACAGCTTAGGAGCAAACTTGTCCCCGCATTCTACGAATGTGATATCTGGATGGTGCACAGGAAAGGAATTCTGACCGCCTTCTCAAAGAGCATAGAATCAGAGGCTGACTTCTGCAGCATCTCCACGAGAGTCTATCCACAAAAGGAACACTTTGAAGCTAGCTGCTAATGCAGAGATTAGGAGAAAAGCAGTACCCGCATGGTACGAATGTGATATCTGGATGGTGCCCAGGAATGGAATTCTGGCAGAATTCTGAAAGAGCATAGAAGCACAGGCCGTCTCCTGCAGCACCTCCACGAGAGTCTATCCACAAAAGGAACACCTTGATGCTGGCTGCGAATGCAGATCTTAGGAGGAAAGCAGTACCCGCATGCTACGAATTTGATATCTGGAATGTGCCCAGGATAGGAATTCTGGCAGAATTCTCAAAGAGCATAGAAGCACAGGCCGTCTGCTGCAGCATCTCCACGAGAGTCTATCCACAAAAGGAACACCTTGAAGTTGGCTGCGAATGCAGAGGTTAGGTTGAAAGCAGTACCCGCATGCTACGAATGTGATATCTGGATGGTCCCCAGGATTGGAATTCTGGCAGAATTCTGAAAGAGCAGAGAAGCACAGGCCGTCTTCTGCAGCACCTCCATGAGAGTCTATCCACAAAAGGAACACCTTGTAGCTGCCTGCTAATGCACAGCTTAGGAGCCAAGTAGTACCAGCATGCTACGAATGTGAAATCTGAATGGTGCCCAGGAAAGGAATTCTGACAGCCTTCTCAAACAGCATAGAAGCAGAGGTCGACTTCAGCAGCATCTCCATGAGAGTCTATCCACAAAAGGAACACCTTGAAGCTGGCTGCGAATGCAGAGCTTCGGAGGAAAGCAGTACCCGCATGCGACGAATGTGATATCTGGATTGTGCAGAGGAAAGGAATTCTGGCAAAATTCTAAAAGAGCATAAAAGCGGAGCCCGTCTCCAGCAGCATCTCCACGAGAATCTATCCACAAATGGAACACCTTGTAGCTGCCTGCGAATGCAGAGCTTAGTAGGAAAGCAGTACCCGCCTGCTACGAATGTGATATTTGGATGGTGCCCACGAATTGAATCCAGGCAGAATTCTGAAAGAGAATAGAAGCACAGGCCGTCTCCAGCAGCATCTCCACGAGAGTCTATCCACAAAAGGAACCCCTTGAAGCTGGCTGCAAATGCAGATCTTAGAGGCAAAGCAGTACCTGCATGCTACCAATGTGATATCTGGATGGTGCCCAGGGAAGGAATTCTGGCAGAATTCTCAAAGAGCATAGAAGCAGAGCCAGTCTCCAGCAGCATCTCCACGACAGTCTATCCACAAAAGGAACACCTTGAAGCTGGCTGCAAATGCAGAGCTTAGAGGCAAAGCAGTACCTGCATGCTACCAAAGTGATATCTGGATGGTGCCCAGGGAAGGAATTCTGGCAGAATTCTCAAAGAGCATAGAAGCAGAGCCAGTCTCCAGCAGCATCTCCACGACAGTCTATCCACAAAAGGAACACCTTGTAGCTCCCTTCGAATGCACAGCTTAGGAGCAAACAAGTACCCGCATGCGACGAATGTGAAATCTGGATGGGGCCCAGGAAAGGAATTCCGACAGCCTTCTCAAACAGCATAGAAGCAGAGGTCGACTTCAGCAGCATCTCCATGAGAGTCTATCCACAAAAGGAAACCCTTGAAGCTGGCTGCAAATGCAGATCTTAGAGGCAAAGCAGTACCTGCATGCTACCAATGTGATATCTGGATGGTGCCCAGGGAAGGAATTGTGGCAGAATTCTCAAAGAGCATAGAAGCAGAGCCAGTCTCCAGCAGCATCTCCACGAGAGTCTATCCACAAAAGGAACCCCTTGAAGCTGGCTGCAAATGCAGAGATTAGAGGCAAAGCAGTACCTGCATGCTACCAATGTGATATCTGGATGGTGCCCAGGGAAGGAATTCTGGCAGAATTCTCAAAGAGCATAGAAGCAGAGCCAGTCTCCAGCAGCATCTCCACGACAGTCTATGCACAAAAGGAACACCTTGTAGCTCCCTTCGAATGCACAGCTTAGGAGCAAACTAGTACCCGCATGCGACGAATGTGAAATCTGGATGGGGCCCAGGAAAGGAATTCCGACAGCCTTCTCAAACAGCATAGAAGCAGAGGTCGACTTCAGCAGCATCTCCATGAGAGTCTACCCACAAAAGGAACACCTTGAAGCTGGCTGCGAATGCAGAGCTTCGGAGGAAAGCAGTACCCGCATGCTACGAATTAGATATCTGGATGGTGCCCAGGAAAGGAATTCTGGCAGAATGCTCAAAGAGCATGGAAGCAGAGCCCGTCTCCAGCAGCATCTCCACGAGAGTCTATCCAGGAAAGGAACACCTTGTAGCTGCCTGTGAATTCACAGCTTAGGAGCAAAGGAGTACCCGCATTCTACGAATGTGATGTCTGGATGGTGCACAGGAAAGGAATTCTGACAGCCTTCTCAAAGAGCATAGAAGCAGAGGCTGACTTCAGCAGCATCTCCACGAGAATCTATCCACAAACGGAACACATTGAAGCTGGCTGCCAATGCAGAGCTTATGAGAAAAGCAGTACCCGCATGCTACGAATGTGATATCTGGATGGTCCCCAGGATTGGAATTCTGGCAGAATTCTGAAAGAGCAGAGAAGCACAGGCCGTCTTCTGCAGCACCTCCATGAGAGTCTATCCACAAAAGGAACACCTTGCAGCTGCCTGCTAAGGCACAGCTTAGGAGCCAAGTAGTACCAGCATGCTACGAATGTGAAATCTGAATGGTGCCCAGGAAAGGAATTCTGACAGCCTTCTCAAACAGCATAGAAGCAGAGGTCGACTTCAGCAGCATCTCCATGAGAGTCTATCCACAAAAGGAACACCTTGAAGCTGGCTGCGAATGCAGAGGTTAGGTTGAAAGCAGTACCCGCATGCTACGAATGTGATATCTGGATGGTGCAGAGGAAAGGAATTCTGGCAAAATTCTAAAAGAGAATAAAAGCGGAGCCCGTCTCCAGCAGCATCTCCACGAGAATCTATCCACAAATGGAACACCTTGTAGCTGCCTGCGAATGCAGAGCTTAGTAGGAAAGCAGTACCCGCCTGCTACGAATGTGATATTTGGATGGTGCCCACGAATTGAATCCAGGCAGAATTCTGAAAGAGAATAGAAGCACAGGCCGTCTCCAGCAGCATCTCCATGAGAGTCTATCCACAAAAGGAACCCCTTGAAGCTGGCTGCAAATGCAGATCTTAGAGGCAAAGCAGTACCTGCATGCTACCAATGTGATATCTGGATGGTGCCCAGGGAAGGAATTCTGGCAGAATTCTCAAAGAGCATAGAAGCAGAGCCAGTCTCCAGCAGCATCTCCACGACAGTCTATCCACAAAAGGAACACCTTGTAGCTGCCTGCGAATGCACAGCTTAGGAGCAAACTAGTACCCGCATGCGACGAATGTGAAATCTGGATGGTGCCCAGGAAAGGAATTCTGACAGCCTTCTCAAACAGCATAGAAGCAGAGGTCGACTTCAGCAGCATCTCCATTAGAGTCTATCCACAAAAGGAACACTTTGAACCTGGCTGCAAATGCTGACCTTAGGAGGAAAGCAGTCCCCGCATGCTACGAATGTGATATCTGAATGGTGCCCAGGAAAGGAATTCTGGCAGAATTCTGAAAGAGCATAGAAGCACAGGCCGTCTCCAGCAGCACCTCCACGAGAGTCTATCCACAAAAGGAACACCTTGAAGCTGGCTGCGAATGCAGAGCTTAGGAGGAAAGCAGTAACTGCATGCTACGAATTAGATATCTGGACGGTGCCCAGGAAAGGAATTCTGGCGGAATTCTCAAAGAGCATAGAAGCATTGCCCGTCTCTAGCAAAATCTCCACGAGAGTCTATCCAGGAAAGGAACACCTTGTAGCTGCCTGCGAATGCACAGCTTAGGAGGAAAGCAGTACCTGCATGCTACGAATGTGATATCTGGATGGTGCACAGGAAAGGAATTCTGACAGCCTTCTAAAAGAGCATAGAAGCAGAGCCCGTCTCCATCAGCATCTCCACGAGAGTCTATCCACAAAAGGAACACCTTGTAGCTGCCTGTGAATGCACAGCTTAGGAGCAAACTAGTACCCGCATTCTACGAATGTGATATCTGGATGGTGCACAGGAAAGGAATTCTGACAGCCTTCTCAAAGAGCATAGAAGCAGAGGCTGACTTCAGCAGCATCTCCACGAGAATCTATCCACAAACGGAACACATTGAAGCTGGCTGCCAATGCAGAGCTTATGAGAAAAGCAGTACCCGCATGCTACGAATGTGATATCTGGATGGTCCCCAGGATTGGAATTCTGGCAGAATTCTGAAAGAGCAGAGAAGCACAGGCCGTCTTCTGCAGCACCTCCATGAGAGTCTATCCACAAAAGGAACACCTTGTAGCTGCCTGCTAATGCACAGCTTAGGAGCCAAGTAGTACCAGCATGCTATGAATGTGAAATCTGAATGGTGCCCAGGAAAGGAATTCTGACAGCCTTCTCAAACAGCATAGAAGCAGAGGTCGACTTCAGAAGCATCTCCATGAGAGTCTATCCACAAAAGGAACACCTTGAAGCTGGCTGCGAATGCAGAGCTTCGGAGGAAAGCAGTACCCGCATGCTACGAATTAGATATCTGGCTGGTGCCCAGGAAAGGAATTCTGGCAGAATTCTCAAAGAGCATGGAAGCAGAGCCCGTCTCCAGGAGCATCTCCACGAGAGTCTATCCACAAAAGGAACAACTTGTAGCTGCCTGCGAATGCACAGCTTAGGAGCAAACTAGTACCCGCATTCTACGAATGTGATATCTGGATGGTGCACAGGAAAGGAATTCTGACCGCCTTCTCAAAGAGCATAGAATCAGAGGCTGACTTCTGCAGCATCTCCACGAGAGTCTATCCACAAAAGGAACACTTTGAAGCTAGCTGCTAATGCAGAGATTAGGAGAAAAGCAGTACCCGCATGGTACGAATGTGATATCTGGATGGTGCCCAGGAATGGAATTCTGGCAGAATTCTGAAAGAGCATAGAAGCACAGGCCGTCTCCTGCAGCACCTCCACGAGAGTCTATCCACAAAAGGAACACCTTGATGCTGGCTGCGAATGCAGATCTTAGGAGGAAAGCAGTACCCGCATGCTACGAATTTGATATCTGGAATGTGCCCAGGATAGGAATTCTGGCAGAATTCTCAAAGAGCATAGAAGCACAGGCCGTCTGCTGCAGCATCTCCACGAGAGTCTATCCACAAAAGGAACACCTTGAAGTTGGCTGCGAATGCAGAGGTTAGGTTGAAAGCAGTACCCGCATGCTACGAATGTGATATCTGGATGGTCCCCAGGATTGGAATTCTGGCAGAATTCTGAAAGAGCAGAGAAGCACAGGCCGTCTTCTGCAGCACCTCCATGAGAGTCTATCCACAAAAGGAACACCTTGTAGCTGCCTGCTAATGCACAGCTTAGGAGCCAAGTAGTACCAGCATGCTACGAATGTGAAATCTGAATGGTGCCCAGGAAAGGAATTCTGACAGCCTTCTCAAACAGCATAGAAGCAGAGGTCGACTTCAGCAGCATCTCCATGAGAGTCTATCCACAAAAGGAACACCTTGAAGCTGGCTGCGAATGCAGAGCTTCGGAGGAAAGCAGTACCCGCATGCGACGAATGTGATATCTGGATTGTGCAGAGGAAAGGAATTCTGGCAAAATTCTAAAAGAGCATAAAAGCGGAGCCCGTCTCCAGCAGCATCTCCACGAGAATCTATCCACAAATGGAACACCTTGTAGCTGCCTGCGAATGCAGAGCTTAGTAGGAAAGCAGTACCCGCCTGCTACGAATGTGATATTTGGATGGTGCCCACGAATTGAATCCAGGCAGAATTCTGAAAGAGAATAGAAGCACAGGCCGTCTCCAGCAGCATCTCCACGAGAGTCTATCCACAAAAGGAACCCCTTGAAGCTGGCTGCAAATGCAGATCTTAGAGGCAAAGCAGTACCTGCATGCTACCAATGTGATATCTGGATGGTGCCCAGGGAAGGAATTCTGGCAGAATTCTCAAAGAGCATAGAAGCAGAGCCAGTCTCCAGCAGCATCTCCACGACAGTCTATCCACAAAAGGAACACCTTGAAGCTGGCTGCAAATGCAGAGCTTAGAGGCAAAGCAGTACCTGCATGCTACCAAAGTGATATCTGGATGGTGCCCAGGGAAGGAATTCTGGCAGAATTCTCAAAGAGCATAGAAGCAGAGCCAGTCTCCAGCAGCATCTCCACGACAGTCTATCCACAAAAGGAACACCTTGTAGCTCCCTTCGAATGCACAGCTTAGGAGCAAACAAGTACCCGCATGCGACGAATGTGAAATCTGGATGGGGCCCAGGAAAGGAATTCCGACAGCCTTCTCAAACAGCATAGAAGCAGAGGTCGACTTCAGCAGCATCTCCATGAGAGTCTATCCACAAAAGGAAACCCTTGAAGCTGGCTGCAAATGCAGA
This sequence comes from Kogia breviceps, assembly GCF_026419965.1. Lineage (NCBI taxonomy): Eukaryota > Metazoa > Chordata > Mammalia > Artiodactyla > Physeteridae > Kogia > Kogia breviceps. The sequence goes on from NC_081325.1 coordinate 36,864,789, forward strand.
TCTTAGAGGCAAAGCAGTACCTGCATGCTACCAATGTGATATCTGGATGGTGCCCAGGGAAGGAATTGTGGCAGAATTCTCAAAGAGCATAGAAGCAGAGCCAGTCTCCAGCAGCATCTCCACGAGAGTCTATCCACAAAAGGAACCCCTTGAAGCTGGCTGCAAATGCAGAGATTAGAGGCAAAGCAGTACCTGCATGCTACCAATGTGATATCTGGATGGTGCCCAGGGAAGGAATTCTGGCAGAATTCTCAAAGAGCATAGAAGCAGAGCCAGTCTCCAGCAGCATCTCCACGACAGTCTATGCACAAAAGGAACACCTTGTAGCTCCCTTCGAATGCACAGCTTAGGAGCAAACTAGTACCCGCATGCGACGAATGTGAAATCTGGATGGGGCCCAGGAAAGGAATTCCGACAGCCTTCTCAAACAGCATAGAAGCAGAGGTCGACTTCAGCAGCATCTCCATGAGAGTCTACCCACAAAAGGAACACCTTGAAGCTGGCTGCGAATGCAGAGCTTCGGAGGAAAGCAGTACCCGCATGCTACGAATTAGATATCTGGATGGTGCCCAGGAAAGGAATTCTGGCAGAATGCTCAAAGAGCATGGAAGCAGAGCCCGTCTCCAGCAGCATCTCCACGAGAGTCTATCCAGGAAAGGAACACCTTGTAGCTGCCTGTGAATTCACAGCTTAGGAGCAAAGGAGTACCCGCATTCTACGAATGTGATGTCTGGATGGTGCACAGGAAAGGAATTCTGACAGCCTTCTCAAAGAGCATAGAAGCAGAGGCTGACTTCAGCAGCATCTCCACGAGAATCTATCCACAAACGGAACACATTGAAGCTGGCTGCCAATGCAGAGCTTATGAGAAAAGCAGTACCCGCATGCTACGAATGTGATATCTGGATGGTCCCCAGGATTGGAATTCTGGCAGAATTCTGAAAGAGCAGAGAAGCACAGGCCGTCTTCTGCAGCACCTCCATGAGAGTCTATCCACAAAAGGAACACCTTGCAGCTGCCTGCTAAGGCACAGCTTAGGAGCCAAGTAGTACCAGCATGCTACGAATGTGAAATCTGAATGGTGCCCAGGAAAGGAATTCTGACAGCCTTCTCAAACAGCATAGAAGCAGAGGTCGACTTCAGCAGCATCTCCATGAGAGTCTATCCACAAAAGGAACACCTTGAAGCTGGCTGCGAATGCAGAGGTTAGGTTGAAAGCAGTACCCGCATGCTACGAATGTGATATCTGGATGGTGCAGAGGAAAGGAATTCTGGCAAAATTCTAAAAGAGAATAAAAGCGGAGCCCGTCTCCAGCAGCATCTCCACGAGAATCTATCCACAAATGGAACACCTTGTAGCTGCCTGCGAATGCAGAGCTTAGTAGGAAAGCAGTACCCGCCTGCTACGAATGTGATATTTGGATGGTGCCCACGAATTGAATCCAGGCAGAATTCTGAAAGAGAATAGAAGCACAGGCCGTCTCCAGCAGCATCTCCATGAGAGTCTATCCACAAAAGGAACCCCTTGAAGCTGGCTGCAAATGCAGATCTTAGAGGCAAAGCAGTACCTGCATGCTACCAATGTGATATCTGGATGGTGCCCAGGGAAGGAATTCTGGCAGAATTCTCAAAGAGCATAGAAGCAGAGCCAGTCTCCAGCAGCATCTCCACGACAGTCTATCCACAAAAGGAACACCTTGTAGCTGCCTGCGAATGCACAGCTTAGGAGCAAACTAGTACCCGCATGCGACGAATGTGAAATCTGGATGGTGCCCAGGAAAGGAATTCTGACAGCCTTCTCAAACAGCATAGAAGCAGAGGTCGACTTCAGCAGCATCTCCATTAGAGTCTATCCACAAAAGGAACACTTTGAACCTGGCTGCAAATGCTGACCTTAGGAGGAAAGCAGTCCCCGCATGCTACGAATGTGATATCTGAATGGTGCCCAGGAAAGGAATTCTGGCAGAATTCTGAAAGAGCATAGAAGCACAGGCCGTCTCCAGCAGCACCTCCACGAGAGTCTATCCACAAAAGGAACACCTTGAAGCTGGCTGCGAATGCAGAGCTTAGGAGGAAAGCAGTAACTGCATGCTACGAATTAGATATCTGGACGGTGCCCAGGAAAGGAATTCTGGCGGAATTCTCAAAGAGCATAGAAGCATTGCCCGTCTCTAGCAAAATCTCCACGAGAGTCTATCCAGGAAAGGAACACCTTGTAGCTGCCTGCGAATGCACAGCTTAGGAGGAAAGCAGTACCTGCATGCTACGAATGTGATATCTGGATGGTGCACAGGAAAGGAATTCTGACAGCCTTCTAAAAGAGCATAGAAGCAGAGCCCGTCTCCATCAGCATCTCCACGAGAGTCTATCCACAAAAGGAACACCTTGTAGCTGCCTGTGAATGCACAGCTTAGGAGCAAACTAGTACCCGCATTCTACGAATGTGATATCTGGATGGTGCACAGGAAAGGAATTCTGACAGCCTTCTCAAAGAGCATAGAAGCAGAGGCTGACTTCAGCAGCATCTCCACGAGAATCTATCCACAAACGGAACACATTGAAGCTGGCTGCCAATGCAGAGCTTATGAGAAAAGCAGTACCCGCATGCTACGAATGTGATATCTGGATGGTCCCCAGGATTGGAATTCTGGCAGAATTCTGAAAGAGCAGAGAAGCACAGGCCGTCTTCTGCAGCACCTCCATGAGAGTCTATCCACAAAAGGAACACCTTGTAGCTGCCTGCTAATGCACAGCTTAGGAGCCAAGTAGTACCAGCATGCTATGAATGTGAAATCTGAATGGTGCCCAGGAAAGGAATTCTGACAGCCTTCTCAAACAGCATAGAAGCAGAGGTCGACTTCAGAAGCATCTCCATGAGAGTCTATCCACAAAAGGAACACCTTGAAGCTGGCTGCGAATGCAGAGCTTCGGAGGAAAGCAGTACCCGCATGCTACGAATTAGATATCTGGCTGGTGCCCAGGAAAGGAATTCTGGCAGAATTCTCAAAGAGCATGGAAGCAGAGCCCGTCTCCAGGAGCATCTCCACGAGAGTCTATCCACAAAAGGAACAACTTGTAGCTGCCTGCGAATGCACAGCTTAGGAGCAAACTAGTACCCGCATTCTACGAATGTGATATCTGGATGGTGCACAGGAAAGGAATTCTGACCGCCTTCTCAAAGAGCATAGAATCAGAGGCTGACTTCTGCAGCATCTCCACGAGAGTCTATCCACAAAAGGAACACTTTGAAGCTAGCTGCTAATGCAGAGATTAGGAGAAAAGCAGTACCCGCATGGTACGAATGTGATATCTGGATGGTGCCCAGGAATGGAATTCTGGCAGAATTCTGAAAGAGCATAGAAGCACAGGCCGTCTCCTGCAGCACCTCCACGAGAGTCTATCCACAAAAGGAACACCTTGATGCTGGCTGCGAATGCAGATCTTAGGAGGAAAGCAGTACCCGCATGCTACGAATTTGATATCTGGAATGTGCCCAGGATAGGAATTCTGGCAGAATTCTCAAAGAGCATAGAAGCACAGGCCGTCTGCTGCAGCATCTCCACGAGAGTCTATCCACAAAAGGAACACCTTGAAGCTGGCTGCGAATGCAGAGGTTAGGTTGAAAGCAGTACCCGCATGCTACGAATGTGATATCTGGATGGTGCCCAGGAAAGGAATTCTGGCAAAATTCTAAAAGAGCATAGAAGCGGAGCCCGTCTCCAGCAGCCTCTCCACGAGAATCTATACACAAATGGAACACCTTGTAGCTGCCTGGGAATGCAGAGCTTAGTAGGAAAGCAGTACCCGCCTGCTACGAATGTGATATTTGGATGGTGCCTACGAATTGAATTCAGGCACAATTCTGAAAGAGAATAGAAGCACAGGCCGTCTCCAGCAGCATCTCCACGAGAGTCTATCCACAAAAGGAACCCCTTGAAGCTGGCTGCAAATGCAGAGCTTATGAGAAAAGCAGTACCTGCATGCTACCAATGTGATATCTGGATGGTGCCCAGGGAAGGAATTCTGGCAGAATTCTCAAAGAGCATAGAAGCAGAGCCAGTCTCCAGCAGCATCTCCACGACAGTCTATCCACAAAAGGAACACCTTGTAGCTCCCTTCGAATGCACAGTTTAGGAGCAAACTAGTACCCGAATGCGACGAATGTGAAATCTGGATGGGGCCCAGGAAAGGAATTCCGACAGCCTTCTCAAACAGCATAGAAGCAGAGGTCGACTTCAGCAGCATCTCCATGAGAGTCTATCCACAAAAGGAACCCCTTGAAGCTGGCTGCAAATGCAGATCTTAGAGGCAAAGCAGTACCTGCATGCTACCAATGTGATATCTGGATGGTGCCCAGGAAAGGAATTCTGGCAGAATTCTCAAAGAGCATGGAAGCAGAGCCCGTCTCCAGCAGCATCTCCACGAGAGTCTATCCAGGAAAGGAACACCTTGTAGCTGCCTGTGAATTCACAGCTTAGGATCAAAGTAGTACCCGCATTCTACGAATGTGATGTCTGGATGGTGCACAGGAAAGGAATTCTGACAGCCTTCTCAAAGAGCATAGAAGCAGAGGCTGACTTCAGCAGCATCTCCACGAGAATCTATCCACAAACGGAACACATTGAAGCTGGCTGCCAATGCAGAGCTTATGAGAAAAGCAGTACCCGCATGCTACGAATGTGATATCTGGATGGTCCCCAGGATTGGAATTCTGGCAGAATTCTGAAAGAGCAGAGAAGCACAGGCCGTCTTCTGCAGCACCTCCATGAGAGTCTATCCACAAAAGGAACACCTTGTAGCTGCCTGCTAATGCACAGCTTAGGAGCCAAGTAGTACCAGCATGCTACGAATGTGAAATCTGAATGGTGCCCAGGAAAGGAATTCTGACAGCCTTCTCAAACAGCATAGAAGCAGAGGTCGACTTCAGCAGCATCTCCATGAGAGTCTATCCACAAAAGGAACACCTTGAAGCTGGCTGCGAATGCAGAGCTTCGGAGGAAAGCAGTACCCGCATGCGACGAATGTGATATCTGGATTGTGCAGAGGAAAGGAATTCTGGCAAAATTCTAAAAGAGCATAAAAGCGGAGCCCGTCTCCAGCAGCATCTCCACGAGAATCTATCCACAAATGGAACACCTTGTAGCTGCCTGCGAATGCAGAGCTTAGTAGGAAAGCAGTACCCGCCTGCTACGAATGTGATATTTGGATGGTGCCCACGAATTGAATCCAGGCAGAATTCTGAAAGAGAATAGAAGCACAGGCCGTCTCCAGCAGCATCTCCACGAGAGTCTATCCACAAAAGGAACCCCTTGAAGCTGGCTGCAAATGCAGATCTTAGAGGCAAAGCAGTACCTGCATGCTACCAATGTGATATCTGGATGGTGCCCAGGGAAGGAATTCTGGCAGAATTCTCAAAGAGCATAGAAGCAGAGCCAGTCTCCAGCAGCATCTCCACGACAGTCTATCCACAAAAGGAACACCTTGTAGCTGCCTGCGAATGCACAGCTTAGGAGCAAACTAGTACCCGCATGCGACGAATGTGAAATCTGGATGGTGCCCAGGAAAGGAATTCTGACAGCCTTCTCAAACAGCATAGAAGCAGAGGTCGACTTCAGCAGCATCTCCATTAGAGTCTATCCACAAAAGGAACACTTTGAACCTGGCTGCAAATGCTAACCTTAGGAGGAAAGCAGTCCCCGCATGCTACGAATGTGATATCTGAATGGTGCTCAGGAAAGGAATTCTGGCAGAATTCTGAAAGACCATAGAAGCACAGGCCGTCTCCAGCAGCACCTCCACGAGAGTCTATCCACAAAAGGAACACCTTGAAGCTGGCTGCGAATGCAGAGCTTAGGAGGAAAGCAGGAACTGCATGCTACGAATTAGATATCTGGACGGTGCCCAGGAAAGGAATTCTGGCGGAATTCTCAAAGAGCATAGAAACATTGCCCGTCTCTAGCAAAATCTCCACGAGAGTCTATCCAGGAAAGGAACACCTTGTAGCTGCCTGCGAATGCACAGCTTAGGAGGAAAGCAGTACCTGCATGCTACGAATGTGATATCTGGATGGTGCACAGGAAAGGAATTCTGACAGCCTTCTAAAAGAGCATAGAAGCAGAGCCCGTCTCCATCAGCATCTCCACGAGAGTCTATCCACAAAAGGAACACCTTGTAGCTGCCTGTGAATGCACAGCTTAGGAGCAAACTAGTACCCGCATTCTACGAATGTGATATCTGGATGGTGCACAGGAAAGGAATTCTGACAGCCTTCTCAAAGAGCATTGAAGCAGAGGCTGACTTCAGCAGCATCTCCACGAGAATCTATCCACAAACGGAACACATTGAAGCTGGCTGCCAATGCAGAGCTTATGAGAAAAGCAGTACCCGCATGCTACGAATGTGATATCTGGATGGTCCCCAGGATTGGAATTCTGGCAGAATTCTGAAAGAGCAGAGAAGCACAGGCCGTCTTCTGCAGCACCTCCATGAGAGTCTATCCACAAAAGGAACACCTTGTAGCTGCCTGTGAATGCACAGCTTAGGAGCCAAGTAGTACCAGCATGCTACGAATGTGAAATCTGAATGGTGCCCAGGAAAGGAATTCTGACAGCCTTCTCAAACAGCATAGAAGCAGAGGTCGACTTCAGCAGCATCTCCATGAGAGTCTATCCACAAAAGGAACACCTTGAAGCTGGCTGCGAATGCAGAGCTTCGGAGGAAAGCAGTACCCGCATGCTACGAATGTGATATCTGGATGGTGCAGAGGAAAGGAATTCTGGCAAAATTCTAAAAGAGCATAAAAGCGGAGCCCGTCTCCAGCAGCATCTCCACGAGAATCTATCCACAAATGGAACACCTTGTAGCTGCCTGCGAATGCAGAGCTTAGTAGGAAAGCAGTACCCGCCTGCTACGAATGTGATATTTGGATGGTGCCCACGAATTGAATCCAGGCAGAATTCTGAAAGAGAATAGAAGCACAGGCCGTCTCCAGCAGCATCTCCACGAGAGTCTATCCACAAAAGGAACCCCTTGAAGCTGGCTGCAAATGCAGATCTTAGAGGCAAAGCAGTACCTGCATGCTACCAATGTGATATCTGGATGGTGCCCAGGGAAGGAATTCTGGCAGAATTCTCAAAGAGCATAGAAGCGGAGCCAGTCTCCAGCAGCATCTCCACGACAGTCTATCCACAAAAGGAACACCTTGTAGCTGCCTGCGAATGCACAGCTTAGGAGCAAACTAGTACCCGCATGCGACGAATGTGAAATCTGGATGGTGCCCAGGAAAGGAATTCTGATAGCCTTCTCAAACAGCATAGAAGCAGAGGTCGACTTCAGCAGCATCTCCATTAGAGTCTATCCACAAAAGGAACACTTTGAACCTGGCTGCAAATGCTGACCTTAGGAGGAAAGCAGTCCCCGCATGCTACGAATGTGATATCTGAATGGTGCCCAGGAAAGGAATTCTGGCAGAATTCTGAAAGACCATAGAAGCACAGGCCGTCTCCAGCAGCACCTCCACGAGAGTCTATCCACAAAAGGAACACCTTGAAGCTGGCTGCGAATGCAGAGCTTAGGCGGAAAGCAGTAACTGCATGCTACGAATGAGATATCTGGACGGTGCCCAGGAAAGGAATTCTGGCGGAATTCTCAAAGAGCATAGAAGCATTGCCCGTCTCTAGCAAAATCTCCACGAGAGTCTATCCAGGAAAGGAACACCTTGTAGCTGCCTGCGAATGCACAGCTTAGGAGGAAAGCAGTACCTGCATGCTACGAATGTGATATCTGGATGGTGCACAGGAAAGGAATTCTGACAGCCTTCTAAAAGAGCATAGAAGCAGAGCCCGTCTCCATCAGCATCTCCACGAGAGTCTATCCACAAAAGGAACACCTTGTAGCTGCCTGTGAATGCACAGCTTAGGAGCAAACTAGTACCCGCATTCTACGAATGTGATGTCTGGATGGTGCACAGGAAAGGAATTCTGACAGCCTTCTCAAAGAGCATAGAAGCAGAGGCTGACTTCAGCAGCATCTCCACGAGAATCTATCCACAAACGGAACACATTGAAGCTGGCTGCCAATGCAGAGCTTATGAGAAAAGCAGTACCCGCATGCTACGAATGTGATATCTGGATGGTCCCCAGGATTGGAATTCTGGCAGAATTCTGAAAGAGCAGAGAAGCACAGGCCGTCTTCTGCAGCACCTCCATGAGAGTCTATCCACAAAAGGAACACCTTGTAGCTGCCTGCTAATGCACAGCTTAGGAGCCAAGTAGTACCAGCATGCTACGAATGTGAAATCTGAATGGTGCCCAGGAAAGGAATTCTGACAGCCTTCTCAAACAGCATAGAAGCAGAGGTCGACTTCAGCAGCATCTCCATGAGAGTCTATCCACAAAAGGAACACCTTGAAGCTGGCTGCGAATGCAGAGCTTCGGAGGAAAGCAGTACCCGCATGCTACGAATGTGATATCTGGATGGTGCAGAGGAAAGGAATTCTGGCAAAATTCTAAAAGAGCATAAAAGCGGAGCCCGTCTCCAGCAGCATCTCCACGAGAATCTATCCACAAATGGAACACCTTGTAGCTGCCTGCGAATGCAGAGCTTAGTAGGAAAGCAGTACCCGCCTGCTACGAATGTGATATTTGGATGGTGCCCACGAATTGAATCCAGGCAGAATTCTGAAAGAGAATAGAAGCACAGGCCGTCTCCAGCAGCATCTCCACGAGAGTCTATCCACAAAAGGAACCCCTTGAAGCTGGCTGCAAATGCAGATCTTAGAGGCAAAGCAGTACCTGCATGCTACCAATGTGATATCTGGATGGTGCCCAGGGAAGGAATTCTGGCAGAATTCTCAAAGAGCATAGAAGCAGAGCCAGTCTCCAGCAGCATCTCCACGACAGTCTATCCACAAAAGGAACACCTTGTAGCTCCCTTCGAATGCACAGTTTAGGAGCAAACTAGTACCCGAATGCGACGAATGTGAAATCTGGATGGGGCCCAGGAAAGGAATTCCGACAGCCTTCTCAAACAGCATAGAAGCAGAGGTCGACTTCAGCAGCATCTCCATGAGAGTCTATCCACAAAAGGAACCCCTTGAAGCTGGCTGCAAATGCAGATCTTAGAGGCAAAGCAGTACCTGCATGCTACCAATGTGATATCTGGATGGTGCCCAGGAAAGGAATTCTGGCAGAATTCTCAAAGAGCATGGAAGCAGAGCCCGTCTCCAGCAGCATCTCCACGAGAGTCTATCCAGGAAAGGAACACCTTGTAGCTGCCTGTGAATTCACAGCTTAGGATCAAAGTAGTACCCGCATTCTACGAATGTGATGTCTGGATGGTGCACAGGAAAGGAATTCTGACAGCCTTCTCAAAGAGCATAGAAGCAGAGGCTGACTTCAGCAGCATCTCCACGAGAATCTATCCACAAACGGAACACATTGAAGCTGGCTGCCAATGCAGAGCTTATGAGAAAAGCAGTACCCGCATGCTACGAATGTGATATCTGGATGGTCCCCAGGATTGGAATTCTGGCAGAATTCTGAAAGAGCAGAGAAGCACAGGCCGTCTTCTGCAGCACCTCCATGAGAGTCTATCCACAAAAGGAACACCTTGTAGCTGCCTGCTAATGCACAGCTTAGGAGCCAAGTAGTACCAGCATGCTACGAATGTGAAATCTGAATGGTGCCCAGGAAAGGAATTCTGACAGCCTTCTCAAACAGCATAGAAGCAGAGGTCGACTTCAGCAGCATCTCCATGAGAGTCTATCCACAAAAGGAACCCCTTGAAGCTGGCTGCAAATGCAGATCTTAGAGGCAAAGCAGTACCTGCATGCTACCAATGTGATATCTGGATGGTGCCCAGGAAAGGAATTCTGGCAGAATTCTCAAAGAGCATGGAAGCAGAGCCCGTCTCCAGCAGCATCTCCACGAGAGTCTATCCAGGAAAGGAACACCTTGTAGCTGCCTGTGAATTCACAGCTTAGGATCAAAGTAGTACCCGCATTCTACGAATGTGATGTCTGGATGGTGCACAGGAAAGGAATTCTGACAGCCTTCTCAAAGAGCATAGAAGCAGAGGCTGACTTCAGCAGCATCTCCACGAGAATCTATCCACAAACGGAACACATTGAAGCTGGCTGCCAATGCAGAGCTTATGAGAAAAGCAGTACCCGCATGCTACGAATGTGATATCTGGATGGTCCCCAGGATTGGAATTCTGGCAGAATTCTGAAAGAGCAGAGAAGCACAGGCCGTCTTCTGCAGCACCTCCATGAGAGTCTATCCACAAAAGGAACACCTTGTAGCTGCCTGCTAATGCACAGCTTAGGAGCCAAGTAGTACCAGCATGCTACGAATGTGAAATCTGAATGGTGCCCAGGAAAGGAATTCTGACAGCCTTCTCAAACAGCATAGAAGCAGAGGTCGACTTCAGCAGCATCTCCATGAGAGTCTATCCACAAAAGGAACACCTTGAAGCTGGCTGCGAATGCAGAGCTTCGGAGGAAAGCAGTACCCGCATGCGACGAATGTGATATCTGGATTGTGCAGAGGAAAGGAATTCTGGCAAAATTCTAAAAGAGCATAAAAGCGGAGCCCGTCTCCAGCAGCATCTCCACGAGAATCTATCCACAAATGGAACACCTTGTAGCTGCCTGCGAATGCAGAGCTTAGTAGGAAAACAGTACCCGCCTGCTACGAATGTGATATTTGGATGGTGCCCACGAATTGAATCCAGGCAGAATTCTGAAAGAGAATAGAAGCACAGGCCGTCTCCAGCAGCATCTCCACGAGAGTCTATCCACAAAAGGAACCCCTTGAAGCTGGCTGCAAATGCAGATCTTAGAGGCAAAGCAGTACCTGCATGCTACCAATGTGATATCTGGATGGTGCCCAGGGAAGGAATTCTGGCAGAATTCTCAAAGAGCATAGAAGCAGAGCCAGTCTCCAGCAGCATCTCCACGACAGTCTATCCACAAAAGGAACACCTTGTAGCTGCCTGCGAATGCACAGCTTAGGAGCAAACTAGTACCCGCATGCGACGAATGTGAAATCTGGATGGTGCCCAGGAAAGGAATTCTGACAGCCTTCTCAAACAGCATAGAAGCAGAGGTCGACTTCAGCAGCATCTCCATTAGAGTCTATCCACAAAAGGAACACTTTGAACCTGGCTGCAAATGCTAACCTTAGGAGGAAAGCAGTCCCCGCATGCTACGAATGTGATATCTGAATGGTGCTCAGGAAAGGAATTCTGGCAGAATTCTGAAAGACCATAGAAGCACAGGCCGTCTCCAGCAGCACCTCCACGAGAGTCTATCCACAAAAGGAACACCTTGAAGCTGGCTGCGAATGCAGAGCTTAGGAGGAAAGCAGGAACTGCATGCTACGAATTAGATATCTGGACGGTGCCCAGGAAAGGAATTCTGGCGGAATTCTCAAAGAGCATAGAAACATTGCCCGTCTCTAGCAAAATCTCCACGAGAGTCTATCCAGGAAAGGAACACCTTGTAGCTGCCTGCGAATGCACAGCTTAGGAGGAAAGCAGTACCTGCATGCTACGAATGTGATATCTGGATGGTGCACAGGAAAGGAATTCTGACAGCCTTCTAAAAGAGCATAGAAGCAGAGCCCGTCTCCATCAGCATCTCCACGAGAGTCTATCCACAAAAGGAACACCTTGTAGCTGCCTGTGAATGCACAGCTTAGGAGCAAACTAGTACCCGCATTCTACGAATGTGATATCTGGATGGTGCACAGGAAAGGAATTCTGACAGCCTTCTCAAAGAGCATTGAAGCAGAGGCTGACTTCAGCAGCATCTCCACGAGAATCTATCCACAAACGGAACACATTGAAGCTGGCTGCCAATGCAGAGCTTATGAGAAAAGCAGTACCCGCATGCTACGAATGTGATATCTGGATGGTCCCCAGGATTGGAATTCTGGCAGAATTCTGAAAGAGCAGAGAAGCACAGGCCGTCTTCTGCAGCACCTCCATGAGAGTCTATCCACAAAAGGAACACCTTGTAGCTGCCTGTGAATGCACAGCTTAGGAGCCAAGTAGTACCAGCATGCTACGAATGTGAAATCTGAATGGTGCCCAGGAAAGGAATTCTGACAGCCTTCTCAAACAGCATAGAAGCAGAGGTCGACTTCAGCAGCATCTCCATGAGAGTCTATCCACAAAAGGAACACCTTGAAGCTGGCTGCGAATGCAGAGCTTCGGAGGAAAGCAGTACCCGCATGCTACGAATGTGATATCTGGATGGTGCAGAGGAAAGGAATTCTGGCAAAATTCTAAAAGAGCATAAAAGCGGAGCCCGTCTCCAGCAGCATCTCCACGAGAATCTATCCACAAATGGAACACCTTGTAGCTGCCTGCGAATGCAGAGCTTAGTAGGAAAGCAGTACCCGCCTGCTACGAATGTGATATTTGGATGGTGCCCACGAATTGAATCCAGGCAGAATTCTGAAAGAGAATAGAAGCACAGGCCGTCTCCAGCAGCATCTCCACGAGAGTCTATCCACAAAAGGAACCCCTTGAAGCTGGCTGCAAATGCAGATCTTAGAGGCAAAGCAGTACCTGCATGCTACCAATGTGATATCTGGATGGTGCCCAGGGAAGGAATTCTGGCAGAATTCTCAAAGAGCATAGAAGCGGAGCCAGTCTCCAGCAGCATCTCCACGACAGTCTATCCACAAAAGGAACACCTTGTAGCTGCCTGCGAATGCACAGCTTAGGAGCAAACTAGTACCCGCATGCGACGAATGTGAAATCTGGATGGTGCCCAGGAAAGGAATTCTGATAGCCTTCTCAAACAGCATAGAAGCAGAGGTCGACTTCAGCAGCATCTCCATTAGAGTCTATCCACAAAAGGAACACTTTGAACCTGGCTGCAAATGCTGACCTTAGGAGGAAAGCAGTCCCCGCATGCTACGAATGTGATATCTGAATGGTGCCCAGGAAAGGAATTCTGGCAGAATTCTGAAAGACCATAGAAGCACAGGCCGTCTCCAGCAGCACCTCCACGAGAGTCTATCCACAAAAGGAACACCTTGAAGCTGGCTGCGAATGCAGAGCTTAGGCGGAAAGCAGTAACTGCATGCTACGAATGAGATATCTGGACGGTGCCCAGGAAAGGAATTCTGGCGGAATTCTCAAAGAGCATAGAAGCATTGCCCGTCTCTAGCAAAATCTCCACGAGAGTCTATCCAGGAAAGGAACACCTTGTAGCTGCCTGCGAATGCACAGCTTAGGAGGAAAGCAGTACCTGCATGCTACGAATGTGATATCTGGATGGTGCACAGGAAAGGAATTCTGACAGCCTTCTAAAAGAGCATAGAAGCAGAGCCCGTCTCCATCAGCATCTCCACGAGAGTCTATCCACAAAAGGAACACCTTGTAGCTGCCTGTGAATGCACAGCTTAGGAGCAAACTAGTACCCGCATTCTACGAATGTGATGTCTGGATGGTGCACAGGAAAGGAATTCTGACAGCCTTCTCAAAGAGCATAGAAGCAGAGGCTGACTTCAGCAGCATCTCCACGAGAATCTATCCACAAACGGAACACATTGAAGCTGGCTGCCAATGCAGAGCTTATGAGAAAAGCAGTACCCGCATGCTACGAATGTGATATCTGGATGGTCCCCAGGATTGGAATTCTGGCAGAATTCTGAAAGAGCAGAGAAGCACAGGCCGTCTTCTGCAGCACCTCCATGAGAGTCTATCCACAAAAGGAACACCTTGTAGCTGCCTGCTAATGCACAGCTTAGGAGCCAAGTAGTACCAGCATGCTACGAATGTGAAATCTGAATGGTGCCCAGGAAAGGAATTCTGACAGCCTTCTCAAACAGCATAGAAGCAGAGGTCGACTTCAGCAGCATCTCCATGAGAGTCTATCCACAAAAGGAACACCTTGAAGCTGGCTGCGAATGCAGAGCTTCGGAGGAAAGCAGTACCCGCATGCTACGAATGTGATATCTGGATGGTGCAGAGGAAAGGAATTCTGGCAAAATTCTAAAAGAGCATAAAAGCGGAGCCCGTCTCCAGCAGCATCTCCACGAGAATCTATCCACAAATGGAACACCTTGTAGCTGCCTGCGAATGCAGAGCTTAGTAGGAAAGCAGTACCCGCCTGCTACGAATGTGATATTTGGATGGTGCCCACGAATTGAATCCAGGCAGAATTCTGAAAGAGAATAGAAGCACAGGCCGTCTCCAGCAGCATCTCCACGAGAGTCTATCCACAAAAGGAACCCCTTGAAGCTGGCTGCAAATGCAGATCTTAGAGGCAAAGCAGTACCTGCATGCTACCAATGTGATATCTGGATGGTGCCCAGGGAAGGAATTCTGGCAGAATTCTCAAAGAGCATAGAAGCAGAGCCAGTCTCCAGCAGCATCTCCACGACAGTCTATCCACAAAAGGAACACCTTGTAGCTGCCTGCGAATGCACAGCTTAGGAGGAAACTAGTACCCGCATGCGACGAATGTGAAATCTGGATGGTGCCCAGGAAAGGAATTCTGACAGCCTTCTCAAACAGCATAGAAGCAGAGGTCGACTTCAGCATCATCTCCATGAGAGTCTATCCACAAAAGGAACCCCTTGAAGCTGGCTGCAAATGCAGATCTTAGAGGCAAAGCAGTACCTGCATGCTACCAATGTGATATCTGGATGGTGCCCAGGGAAGGAATTCTGGCAGAATTCTCAAAGAGCATAGAAGCAGAGCCAGTCTCCAGCAGCATCTCCACGACAGTCTATCCACAAAAAGAACACCTTGTAGCTCCCTTCGAATGCACAGCTTAGGAGCAAACTAGTACCCGCATGCGACGAATGTGAAATCTGGATGGGGCCCAGGAAAGGAATTCCGACAGCCTTCTCAAACAGCATAGAAGCAGAGGTCGACTTCAGCAGCATCTCCATGAGAGTCTATCCACAAAAGGAACACCTTGAAGCTGGCTGCGAATGCAGAGCTTCGGAGGAAAGCAGTACCCGCAAGCTACGAATTAGATATCTGGATGGTGCCCAGGAAAGGAATTCTGGCAGAATTCTCAAAGAGCATGGAAGCAGAGCCCGTCTCCAGCAGCATCTCCACGAGAGTCTATCCAGGAAAGGAACACCTTGTAGCTGCCTGTGAATTCACAGCTTAGGAGCAAAGGAGTACCCGCATTCTACGAATGTGATGTCTGGATGGTGCACAGGAAAGGAATTCTGACAGCCTTCTCAAAGAGCATAGAAGCAGAG
The DNA here is from genome assembly GCF_026419965.1 of Kogia breviceps. Taxonomy (NCBI): domain Eukaryota; kingdom Metazoa; phylum Chordata; class Mammalia; order Artiodactyla; family Physeteridae; genus Kogia; species Kogia breviceps. The sequence continues at coordinate 36,880,025 of NC_081325.1, forward strand.
GCTGACTTCAGCAGCATCTCCACGAGAATCTATCCACAAACGGAACACATTGAAGCTGGCTGCCAATGCAGAGCTTATGAGAAAAGCAGTACCCGCATGCTACGAATGTGATATCTGGATGGTCCCCAGGATTGGAATTCTGGCAGAATTCTGAAAGAGCAGAGAAGCACAGGCCGTCTTCTGCAGCACCTCCATGAGAGTCTATCCACAAAAGGAACACCTTGTAGCTGCCTGCTAATGCACAGCTTAGGAGCCAAGTAGTACCAGCATGCTACGAATGTGAAATCTGAATGGTGCCCAGGAAAGGAATTCTGACAGCCTTCTCAAACAGCATAGAAGCAGAGGTCGACTTCAGCAGCATCTCCATGAGAGTCTATCCACAAAAGGAACACCTTGAAGCTGGCTGCGAATGCAGAGCTTCGGAGGAAAGCAGTACCCGCATGCTACGAATGTGATATCTGGATGGTGCAGAGGAAAGGAATTCTGGCAAAATTCTAAAAGAGCATAAAAGCGGAGCCCGTCTCCAGCAGCATCTCCACGAGAATCTATCCACAAATGGAACACCTTGTAGCTGCCTGCGAATGCAGAGCTTAGTAGGAAAGCAGTACCCGCCTGCTACGAATGTGATATTTGGATGGTGCCCACGAATTGAATCCAGGCAGAATTCTGAAAGAGAATAGAAGCACAGGCCGTCTCCAGCAGCATCTCCACGAGAGTCTATCCACAAAAGGAACCCCTTGAAGCTGGCTGCAAATGCAGAGCTTAGAGGCAAAGCAGTACCTGCATGCTACCAATGTGATATCTGGATGGTGCCCAGGGAAGGAATTCTGGCAGAATTCTCAAAGAGCATAGAAGCGGAGCCAGTCTCCAGCAGCATCTCCACGACAGTCTATCCACAAAAGGAACACCTTGTAGCTGCCTGCGAATGCACAGCTTAGGAGCAAACTAGTACCCGCATGCGACGAATGTGAAATCTGGATGGTGCCCAGGAAAGGAATTCTGATAGCCTTCTCAAACAGCATAGAAGCAGATGTCGACTTCAGCAGCATCTCCATTAGAGTCTATCCACAAAAGGAACACTTTGAACCTGGCTGCAAATGCTGACCTTAGGAGGAAAGCAGTCCCCGCATGCTACGAATGTGATATCTGAATGGTGCCCAGGAAAGGAATTCTGGCAGAATTCTGAAAGACCATAGAAGCACAGGCCGTCTCCAGCAGCACCTCCACGAGAGTCTATCCACAAAAGGAACACCTTGAAGCTGGCTGCGAATGCAGAGCTTAGGCGGAAAGCAGTAACTGCATGCTACGAATGAGATATCTGGACGGTGCCCAGGAAAGGAATTCTGGCGGAATTCTCAAAGAGCATAGAAGCATTGCCCGTCTCTAGCAAAATCTCCACGAGAGTCTATCCAGGAAAGGAACACCTTGTAGCTGCCTGCGAATGCACAGCTTAGGAGGAAAGCAGTACCTGCATGCTACGAATGTGATATCTGGATGGTGCACAGGAAAGGAATTCTGACAGCCTTCTAAAAGAGCATAGAAGCAGAGGTCGACTTCAGCAGCATCTCCATGAGAGTCTATCCACAAAAGGAACACCTTGTAGCTGCCTGTGAATGCACAGCTTAGGAGCAAACTAGTACCCGCATTCTACGAATGTGATGTCTGGATGGTGCACAGGAAAGGAATTCTGACAGCCTTCTCAAAGAGCATAGAAGCAGAGGCTGACTTCAGCAGCATCTCCACGAGAATCTATCCACAAACGGAACACATTGAAGCTGGCTGCCAATGCAGAGCTTATGAGAAAAGCAGTACCCGCATGCTACGAATGTGATATCTGGATGGTCCCCAGGATTGGAATTCTGGCAGAATTCTGAAAGAGCAGAGAAGCACAGGCCGTCTTCTGCAGCACCTCCATGAGAGTCTATCCACAAAAGGAACACCTTGTAGCTGCCTGCTAATGCACAGCTTAGGAGCCAAGTAGTACCAGCATGCTACGAATGTGAAATCTGAATGGTGCCCAGGAAAGGAATTCTGACAGCCTTCTCAAACAGCATAGAAGCAGAGGTCGACTTCAGCAGCATCTCCATGAGAGTCTATCCACAAAAGGAACACCTTGAAGCTGGCTGCGAATGCAGAGCTTCGGAGGAAAGCAGTACCCGCATGCTACGAATGTGATATCTGGATGGTGCAGAGGAAAGGAATTCTGGCAAAATTCTAAAAGAGCATAAAAGCGGAGCCCGTCTCCAGCAGCATCTCCACGAGAATCTATCCACAAATGGAACACCTTGTAGCTGCCTGCGAATGCAGAGCTTAGTAGGAAAGCAGTACCCGCCTGCTACGAATGTGATATTTGGATGGTGCCCACGAATTGAATCCAGGCAGAATTCTGAAAGAGAATAGAAGCACAGGCCGTCTCCAGCAGCATCTCCACGAGAGTCTATCCACAAAAGGAACCCCTTGAAGCTGGCTGCAAATGCAGATCTTAGAGGCAAAGCAGTACCTGCATGCTACCAATGTGATATCTGGATGGTGCCCAGGGAAGGAATTCTGGCAGAATTCTCAAAGAGCATAGAAGCAGAGCCAGTCTCCAGCAGCATCTCCACGACAGTCTATCCACAAAAGGAACACCTTGTAGCTGCCTGCGAATGCACAGCTTAGGAGGAAACTAGTACCCGCATGCGACGAATGTGAAATCTGGATGGTGCCCAGGAAAGGAATTCTGACAGCCTTCTCAAACAGCATAGAAGCAGAGGTCGACTTCAGCATCATCTCCATGAGAGTCTATCCACAAAAGGAACCCCTTGAAGCTGGCTGCAAATGCAGATCTTAGAGGCAAAGCAGTACCTGCATGCTACCAATGTGATATCTGGATGGTGCCCAGGGAAGGAATTCTGGCAGAATTCTCAAAGAGCATAGAAGCAGAGCCAGTCTCCAGCAGCATCTCCACGACAGTCTATCCACAAAAAGAACACCTTGTAGCTCCCTTCGAATGCACAGCTTAGGAGCAAACTAGTACCCGCATGCGACGAATGTGAAATCTGGATGGGGCCCAGGAAAGGAATTCCGACAGCCTTCTCAAACAGCATAGAAGCAGAGGTCGACTTCAGCAGCATCTCCATGAGAGTCTATCCACAAAAGGAACACCTTGAAGCTGGCTGCGAATGCAGAGCTTCGGAGGAAAGCAGTACCCGCAAGCTACGAATTAGATATCTGGATGGTGCCCAGGAAAGGAATTCTGGCAGAATGCTCAAAGAGCATGGAAGCAGAGCCCGTCTCCAGCAGCATCTCCACGAGAGTCTATCCAGGAAAGGAACACCTTGTAGCTGCCTGTGAATTCACAGCTTAGGAGCAAAGGAGTACCCGCATTCTACGAATGTGATGTCTGGATGGTGCACAGGAAAGGAATTCTGACAGCCTTCTCAAAGAGCATAGAAGCAGAGGCTGACTTCAGCAGCATCTCCACGAGAATCTATCCACAAACGGAACACATTGAAGCTGGCTGCCAATGCAGAGCTTATGAGAAAAGCAGTACCCGCATGCTACGAATGTGATATCTGGATGGTCCCCAGGATTGGAATTCTGGCAGAATTCTGAAAGAGCAGAGAAGCACAGGCCGTCTTCTGCAGCACCTCCATGAGAGTCTATCCACAAAAGGAACACCTTGTAGCTGCCTGCTAATGCACAGCTTAGGAGCCAAGTAGTACCAGCATGCTACGAATGTGAAATCTGAATGGTGCCCAGGAAAGGAATTCTGACAGCCTTCTCAAACAGCATAGAAGCAGAGGTCGACTTCAGCAGCATCTCCATGAGTCTATCCACAAAAGGAACACCTTGAAGCTGGCTGCGAATGCAGAGGTTAGGTTGAAAGCAGTACCCGCATGCTACGAATGTGATATCTGGATGGTGCAGAGGAAAGGAATTCTGGCAAAATTCTAAAAGAGCATAAAAGCGGAGCACGTCTCCAGCAGCATCTCCACGAGAATCTATCCACAAATGGAACACCTTGTAGCTGCCTGCGAATGCAGAGCTTAGTAGGAAAGCAGTACCCGCCTGCTACGAATGTGATATTTGGATGGTGCCCACGAATTGAATCCAGGCAGAATTCTGAAAGAGAATAGAAGCACAGGCCGTCTCCAGCAGCATCTCCACGAGAGTCTATCCACAAAAGGAACCCCTTGAAGCTGGCTGCAAATGCAGATCTTAGAGGCAAAGCAGTACCTGCATGCTACCAATGTGATATCTGGATGGTGCCCAGGGAAGGAATTCTGGCAGAATTCTCAAAGAGCATAGAAGCAGAGCCAGTCTCCAGCAGCATCTCCACGACAGTCTATCCACAAAAGGAACACCTTGTAGCTGCCTGCGAATGCACAGCTTAGGAGCAAACTAGTACCCGCATGCGACGAATGTGAAATCTGGATGGTGCCCAGGAAAGGAATTCTGACAGCCTTCTCAAACAGCATAGAAGCAGAGGTCGACTTCAGCAGCATCTCCATTAGAGTCTATTCACAAAAGGAACACTTTGAACCTGGCTGCAAATGCTGACCTTAGGAGGAAAGCAGTCCCCGCATGCTACGAATGTGATATCTGAATGGTGCCCAGGAAAGGAATTCTGGCAGAATTCTGAAAGACCATAGAAGCACAGGCCGTCTCCAGCAGCACCTCCACGAGAGTCTATCCACAAAAGGAACACCTTGAAGCTGGCTGCGAATGCAGAGCTTAGGCGGAAAGCAGTAACTGCATGCTACGAATGAGATATCTGGACGGTGCCCAGGAAAGGAATTCTGGCGGAATTCTCAAAGAGCATAGAAGCATTGCCCGTCTCTAGCAAAATCTCCACGAGAGTCTATCCAGGAAAGGAACACCTTGTAGCTGCCTGCGAATGCACAGCTTAGGAGGAAAGCAGTACCTGCATGCTACGAATGTGATATCTGGATGGTGCACAGGAAAGGAATTCTGACAGCCTTCTAAAAGAGCATAGAAGCAGAGCCCGTCTCCATCAGCATCTCCACGAGAGTCTATCCACAAAAGGAACACCTTGTGGCTGCCTGTGAATGCACAGCTTAGGAGCAAACTAGTACCCGCATTCTACGAATGTGATATCTGGATGGTGCACAGGAAAGGAATTCTGACAGCCTTCTCAAAGAGCATAGAAGCAGAGGCTGACTTCAGCAGCATCTCCACGAGAATCTATCCACAAACGGAACACATTGAAGCTGGCTGCAAATGCAGAGATTATGAGAAAAGCAGTACCCGCATGCTACGAATGTGATATCTGGATGGTCCCCAGGATTGGAATTCTGGCAGAATTCTGAAAGAGCAGAGAAGCACAGCCCGTCTTCTGCAGCACCTCCATGAGAGTCTAACCACAAAAGGAACACCTTGTAGCTGCCTGCTAATGCACAGCTTAGGAGCAAACTAGTACCCGCATGCGACGAATGTGAAATCAGGATGGTGCCCAGGAAAGGAATTCTGACAGCCTTCTCAAACAGCATAGAAGCAGAGGTCGACTTCAGCAGCATCTCCATGAGAGTCTATCCACAAAAGGAACCCCTTGAAGCTGGCTGCAAATGCAGATCTTAGAGGCAAAGCAGTACCTGCATGCTACCAATGTGATATCTGGATGGTGCCCAGGGAAGGAATTCTGGCAGAATTCTCAAAGAGCATAGAAGCAGAGCCAGTCTCCAGCAGCATCTCCACGAGAGTCTATCCACAAAAGGAACCCCTTGAAGCTGGCTGCAAATGCAGAGCTTAGAGGCAAAGCAGTACCTGCATGCTACCAATGTGATATCTGGATGGTGCCCAGGGAAGGAATTCTGGCAGAATTCTCAAAGAGCATAGAAGCAGAGCCAGTCTCCAGCAGCATCTCCACGACAGTCTATCCACAAAAGGAACACCTTGTAGCTCCCTTCGAATGCACAGCTTAGGAGCAAACTAGTACCCGCATGCGACGAATGTGAAATCTGGATGGGGCCCAGGAAAGGAATTCCGACAGCCTTCTCAAACAGCATAGAAGCAGAGGTCGACTTCAGCAGCATCTCCATGAGAGTCTATCCACAAAAGGAACACCTTGAAGCTGGCTGCGAATGCAGAGCTTCGGAGGAAAGCAGTACCCGCAAGCTACGAATTAGATATCTGGATGGTGCCCAGGAAAGGAATTCTGGCAGAATTCTCAAAGAGCATGGAAGCAGAGCCCGTCTCCAGCAGCATCTCCACGAGAGTCTATCCAGGAAAGGAACACCTTGTAGCTGCCTGTGAATTCACAGCTTAGGAGCAAAGGAGTACCCGCATTCTACGAATGTGATGTCTGGATGGTGCACAGGAAAGGAATTCTGACAGCCTTCTCAAAGAGCATAGAAGCAGAGGCTGACTTCAGCAGCATCTCCACGAGAATCTATCCACAAACGGAACACATTGAAGCTGGCTGCCAATGCAGAGCTTATGAGAAAAGCAGTACCCGCATGCTACGAATGTGATATCTGGATGGTCCCCAGGATTGGAATTCTGGCAGAATTCTGAAAGAGCAGAGAAGCACAGGCCGTCTTCTGCAGCACCTCCATGAGAGTCTATCCACAAAAGGAACACCTTGTAGCTGCCTGCTAATGCACAGCTTAGGAGCCAAGTAGTACCAGCATGCTACGAATGTGAAATCTGAATGGTGCCCAGGAAAGGAATTCTGACAGCCTTCTCAAACAGCATAGAAGCAGAGGTCGACTTCAGCAGCATCTCCATGAGAGTCTATCCACAAAAGGAACACCTTGAAGCTGGCTGCGAATGCAGAGGTTAGGTTGAAAGCAGTACCCGCATGCTACGAATGTGATATCTGGATGGTGCAGAGGAAAGGAATTCTGGCAAAATTCTAAAAGAGAATAAAAGCGGAGCACGTCTCCAGCAGCATCTCCACGAGAATCTATCCACAAATGGAACACCTTGTAGCTGCCTGCGAATGCAGAGCTTAGTAGGAAAGCAGTACCCGCCTGCTACGAATGTGATATTTGGATGGTGCCCACGAATTGAATCCAGGCAGAATTCTGAAAGAGAATAGAAGCACAGGCCGTCTCCAGCAGCATCTCCACGAGAGTCTATCCACAAAAGGAACCCCTTGAAGCTGGCTGCAAATGCAGATCTTAGAGGCAAAGCAGTACCTGCATGCTACCAATGTGATATCTGGATGGTGCCCAGGGAAGGAATTCTGGCAGAATTCTCAAAGAGCATAGAAGCAGAGCCAGTCTCCAGCAGCATCTCCACGACAGTCTATCCACAAAAGGAACACCTTGTAGCTGCCTGCGAATGCACAGCTTAGGAGCAAACTAGTACCCGCATGCGACGAATGTGAAATCTGGATGGTGCCCAGGAAAGGAATTCTGACAGCCTTCTCAAACAGCATAGAAGCAGAGGTCGACTTCAGCAGCATCTCCATTAGAGTCTATTCACAAAAGGAACACTTTGAACCTGGCTGCAAATGCTGACCTTAGGAGGAAAGCAGTCCCCGCATGCTACGAATGTGATATCTGAATGGTGCCCAGGAAAGGAATTCTGGCAGAATTCTGAAAGACCATAGAAGCACAGGCCGTCTCCAGCAGCACCTCCACGAGAGTCTATCCACAAAAGGAACACCTTGAAGCTGGCTGCGAATGCAGAGCTTAGGCGGAAAGCAGTAACTGCATGCTACGAATGAGATATCTGGACGGTGCCCAGGAAAGGAATTCTGGCGGAATTCTCAAAGAGCATAGAAGCATTGCCCGTCTCTAGCAAAATCTCCACGAGAGTCTATCCAGGAAAGGAACACCTTGTAGCTGCCTGCGAATGCACAGCTTAGGAGGAAAGCAGTACCTGCATGCTAGGAATGTGATATCTGGATGGTGCACAGGAAAGGAATTCTGACAGCCTTCTAAAAGAGCATAGAAGCAGAGCCCGTCTCCATCAGCATCTCCACGAGAGTCTATCCACAAAAGGAACACCTTGTGGCTGCCTGTGAATGCACAGCTTAGGAGCAAACTAGTACCCGCATTCTACGAATGTGATATCTGGATGGTGCACAGGAAAGGAATTCTGACAGCCTTCTCAAAGAGCATAGAAGCAGAGGCTGACTTCAGCAGCATCTCCACGAGAATCTATCCACAAACGGAACACATTGAAGCTGGCTGCAAATGCAGAGATTATGAGAAAAGCAGTACCCGCATGCTACGAATGTGATATCTGGATGGTCCCCAGGATTGGAATTCTGGCAGAATTCTGAAAGAGCAGAGAAGCACAGCCCGTCTTCTGCAGCACCTCCATGAGAGTCTAACCACAAAAGGAACACCTTGTAGCTGCCTGCTAATGCACAGCTTAGGAGCCAAGTAGTACCAGCATGCTACGAATGTGAAATCTGAATGGTGCCCAGGAAAGGAATTCTGACAGCCTTCTCAAACAGCATAGAAGCAGAGGTCGACTTCAGCAGCATCTCCATGAGAGTCTATCCACAAAAGGAACCCCTTGAAGCTGGCTGCAAATGCAGATCTTAGAGGCAAAGCAGTACCTGCATGCTACCAATGTGATATCTGGATGGTGCCCAGGGAAGGAATTCTGGCAGAATTCTCAAAGAGCATAGAAGCAGAGCCAGTCTCCAGCAGCATCTCCACGAGAGTCTATCCACAAAAGGAACCCCTTGAAGCTGGCTGCAAATGCAGAGCTTAGAGGCAAAGCAGTACCTGCATGCTACCAATGTGATATCTGGATGGTGCCCAGGGAAGGAATTCTGGCAGAATTCTCAAAGAGCATAGAAGCAGAGCCAGTCTCCAGCAGCATCTCCACGACAGTCTATCCACAAAAGGAACACCTTGTAGCTCCCTTCGAATGCACAGCTTAGGAGCAAACTAGTACCCGCATGCGACGAATGTGAAATCTGGATGGGGCCCAGGAAAGGAATTCCGACAGCCTTCTCAAACAGCATAGAAGCAGAGGTCGACTTCAGCAGCATCTCCATGAGAGTCTATCCACAAAAGGAACACCTTGAAGCTGGCTGCGAATGCAGAGCTTCGGAGGAAAGCAGTACCCGCAAGCTACGAATTAGATATCTGGATGGTGCCCAGGAAAGGAATTCTGGCAGAATTCTCAAAGAGCATGGAAGCAGAGCCCGTCTCCAGCAGCATCTCCACGAGAGTCTATCCAGGAAAGGAACACCTTGTAGCTGCCTGTGAATTCACAGCTTAGGAGCAAAGGAGTACCCGCATTCTACGAATGTGATGTCTGGATGGTGCACAGGAAAGGAATTCTGACAGCCTTCTCAAAGAGCATAGAAGCAGAGGCTGACTTCAGCAGCATCTCCACGAGAATCTATCCACAAACGGAACACATTGAAGCTGGCTGCCAATGCAGAGCTTATGAGAAAAGCAGTACCCGCATGCTACGAATGTGATATCTGGATGGTCCCCAGGATTGGAATTCTGGCAGAATTCTGAAAGAGCAGAGAAGCACAGGCCGTCTTCTGCAGCACCTCCATGAGAGTCTATCCACAAAAGGAACACCTTGTAGCTGCCTGCTAATGCACAGCTTAGGAGCCAAGTAGTACCAGCATGCTACGAATGTGAAATCTGAATGGTGCCCAGGAAAGGAATTCTGACAGCCTTCTCAAACAGCATAGAAGCAGAGGTCGACTTCAGCAGCATCTCCATGAGAGTCTATCCACAAAAGGAACACCTTGAAGCTGGCTGCGAATGCAGAGCTTCGGAGGAAAGCAGTACCCGCATGCTACGAATGTGATATCTGGATGGTGCAGAGGAAAGGAATTCTGGCAAAATTCTAAAAGAGCATAAAAGCGGAGCCCGTCTCCAGCAGCATCTCCACGAGAATCTATCCACAAATGGAACACCTTGTAGCTGCCTGCGAATGCAGAGCTTAGTAGGAAAGCAGTACCCGCCTGCTACGAATGTGATATTTGGATGGTGCCCACGAATTGAATCCAGGCAGAATTCTGAAAGAGAATAGAAGCACAGGCCGTCTCCAGCAGCATCTCCACGAGAGTCTATCCACAAAAGGAACCCCTTGAAGCTGGCTGCAAATGCAGATCTTAGAGGCAAAGCAGTACCTGCATGCTACCAATGTGATATCTGGATGGTGCCCAGGGAAGGAATTCTGGCAGAATTCTCAAAGAGCATAGAAGCAGAGCCAGTCTCCAGCAGCATCTCCACGACAGTCTATCCACAAAAGGAACACCTTGTAGCTGCCTGCGAATGCACAGCTTAGGAGCAAACTAGTACCCGCATGCGACGAATGTGAAATCAGGATGGTGCCCAGGAAAGGAATTCTGACAGCCTTCTCAAACAGCATAGAAGCAGAGGTCGACTTCAGCAGCATCTCCATGAGAGTCTATCCACAAAAGGAACCCCTTGAAGCTGGCTGCAAATGCAGATCTTAGAGGCAAAGCAGTACCTGCATGCTACCAATGTGATATCTGGATGGTGCCCAGGGAAGGAATTCTGGCAGAATTCTCAAAGAGCATAGAAGCAGAGCCAGTCTCCAGCAGCATCTCCACGAGAGTCTATCCACAAAAGGAACCCCTTGAAGCTGGCTGCAAATGCAGAGCTTAGAGGCAAAGCAGTACCTGCATGCTACCAATGTGATATCTGGATGGTGCCCAGGGAAGGAATTCTGGCAGAATTCTCAAAGAGCATAGAAGCAGAGCCAGTCTCCAGCAGCATCTCCACGACAGTCTATCCACAAAAGGAACACCTTGTAGCTCCCTTCGAATGCACAGCTTAGGAGCAAACTAGTACCCGCATGCGACGAATGTGAAATCTGGATGGGGCCCAGGAAAGGAATTCCGACAGCCTTCTCAAACAGCATAGAAGCAGAGGTCGACTTCAGCAGCATCTCCATGAGAGTCTATCCACAAAAGGAACACCTTGAAGCTGGCTGCGAATGCAGAGCTTCGGAGGAAAGCAGTACCCGCAAGCTACGAATTAGATATCTGGATGGTGCCCAGGAAAGGAATTCTGGCAGAATTCTCAAAGAGCATGGAAGCAGAGCCCGTCTCCAGCAGCATCTCCACGAGAGTCTATCCAGGAAAGGAACACCTTGTAGCTGCCTGTGAATTCACAGCTTAGGAGCAAAGGAGTACCCGCATTCTACGAATGTGATGTCTGGATGGTGCACAGGAAAGGAATTCTGACAGCCTTCTCAAAGAGCATAGAAGCAGAGGCTGACTTCAGCAGCATCTCCACGAGAATCTATCCACAAACGGAACACATTGAAGCTGGCTGCCAATGCAGAGCTTATGAGAAAAGCAGTACCCGCATGCTACGAATGTGATATCTGGATGGTCCCCAGGATTGGAATTCTGGCAGAATTCTGAAAGAGCAGAGAAGCACAGGCCGTCTTCTGCAGCACCTCCATGAGAGTCTATCCACAAAAGGAACACCTTGTAGCTGCCTGCTAATGCACAGCTTAGGAGCCAAGTAGTACCAGCATGCTACGAATGTGAAATCTGAATGGTGCCCAGGAAAGGAATTCTGACAGCCTTCTCAAACAGCATAGAAGCAGAGGTCGACTTCAGCAGCATCTCCATGAGAGTCTATCCACAAAAGGAACACCTTGAAGCTGGCTGCGAATGCAGAGCTTCGGAGGAAAGCAGTACCCGCATGCGACGAATGTGATATCTGGATGGTGCAGAGGAAAGGAATTCTGGCAAAATTCTAAAAGAGCATAAAAGCGGAGCCCGTCTCCAGCAGCATCTCCACGAGAATCTATCCACAAATGGAACACCTTGTAGCTGCCTGCGAATGCAGAGCTTAGTAGGAAAGCAGTACCCGCCTGCTACGAATGTGATATTTGGATGGTGCCCACGAATTGAATCCAGGCAGAATTCTGAAAGAGAATAGAAGCACAGGCCGTCTCCAGCAGCATCTCCACGAGAGTCTATCCACAAAAGGAACCCCTTGAAGCTGGCTGCAAATGCAGATCTTAGAGGCAAAGCAGTACCTGCATGCTACCAATGTGATATCTGGATGGTGCCCAGGGAAGGAATTCTGGCAGAATTCTCAAAGAGCATAGAAGCAGAGCCAGTCTCCAGCAGCATCTCCACGACAGTCTATCCACAAAAGGAACACCTTGTAGCTGCCTGCGAATGCACAGCTTAGGAGCAAACTAGTACCCGCATGCGACGAATGTGAAATCTGGATGGTGCCCAGGAAAGGAATTCTGACAGCCTTCTCAAACAGCATAGAAGCAGAGGTCGACTTCAGCAGCATCTCCATTAGAGTCTATCCACAAAAGGAACACTTTGAACCTGGCTGCAAATGCTGACCTTAGGAGGAAAGCAGTCCCCGCATGCTACGAATGTGATATCTGAATGGTGCCCAGGAAAGGAATTCTGGCAGAATTCTGAAAGACCATAGAAGCACAGGCCGTCTCCAGCAGCACCTCCACGAGAGTCTATAACACCTTGAAGCTGGCTGCGAATGCAGAGCTTAGACGGAAAGCAGTAACTGCATGCTACGAATGAGATATCTGGACGGTGCCCAGGAAAGGAATTCTGGCGGAATTCTCAAAGAGCATAGAAGCATTGCCCGTCTCTAGCAAAATCTCCACGAGAGTCTATCCAGGAAAGGAACACCTTGTAGCTGCCTGCGAATGCACAGCTTAGGAGGAAAGCAGTACCTGCATGCTACGAATGTGATATCTGGATGGTGCACAGGAAAGGAATTCTGACAGCCTTCTAAAAGAGCATAGAAGCAGAGCCCGTCTCCATCAGCATCTCCACGAGAGTCTATCCACAAAAGGAACACCTTGTAGCTGCCTGTGAATGCACAGCTTAGGAGCAAACTAGTACCCGCATGCGACGAATGTGAAATCTGGATGGTGCCCAGGAAAGGAATTCTGACAGCCTTCTCAAACAGCATAGAAGCAGAGGTCGACTTCAGCAGCATCTCCATTAGAGTCTATTCACAAAAGGAACACTTTGAACCTGGCTGCAAATGCTGACCTTAGGAGGAAAGCAGTCCCCGCATGCTACGAATGTGATATCTGAATGGTGCCCAGGAAAGGAATTCTGGCAGAATTCTGAAAGACCATAGAAGCACAGGCCGTCTCCAGCAGCACCTCCACGAGAGTCTATCCACAAAAGGAACACCTTGAAGCTGGCTGCGAATGCAGAGCTTAGGCGGAAAGCAGTAACTGCATGCTACGAATGAGATATCTGGACGGTGCCCAGGAAAGGAATTCTGGCGGAATTCTCAAAGAGCATAGAAGCATTGCCCGTCTCTAGCAAAATCTCCACGAGAGTCTATCCAGGAAAGGAACACCTTGTAGCTGCCTGCGAATGCACAGCTTAGGAGGAAAGCAGTACCTGCATGCTAGGAATGTGATATCTGGATGGTGCACAGGAAAGGAATTCTGACAGCCTTCTAAAAGAGCATAGAAGCAGAGCCCGTCTCCATCAGCATCTCCACGAGAGTCTATCCACAAAAGGAACACCTTGTGGCTGCCTGTGAATGCACAGCTTAGGAGCAAACTAGTACCCGCATTCTACGAATGTGATATCTGGATGGTGCACAGGAAAGGAATTCTGACAGCCTTCTCAAAGAGCATAGAAGCAGAGGCTGACTTCAGCAGCATCTCCACGAGAATCTATCCACAAACGGAACACATTGAAGCTGGCTGCAAATGCAGAGATTATGAGAAAAGCAGTACCCGCATGCTACGAATGTGATATCTGGATGGTCCCCAGGATTGGAATTCTGGCAGAATTCTGAAAGAGCAGAGAAGCACAGCCCGTCTTCTGCAGCACCTCCATGAGAGTCTAACCACAAAAGGAACACCTTGTAGCTGCCTGCTAATGCACAGCTTAGGAGCCAAGTAGTACCAGCATGCTACGAATGTGAAATCTGAATGGTGCCCAGGAAAGGAATTCTGACAGCCTTCTCAAACAGCATAGAAGCAGAGGTCGACTTCAGCAGCATCTCCATGAGAGTCTATCCACAAAAGGAACCCCTTGAAGCTGGCTGCAAATGCAGATCTTAGAGGCAAAGCAGTACCTGCATGCTACCAATGTGATATCTGGATGGTGCCCAGGGAAGGAATTCTGGCAGAATTCTCAAAGAGCATAGAAGCAGAGCCAGTCTCCAGCAGCATCTCCACGAGAGTCTATCCACAAAAGGAACCCCTTGAAGCTGGCTGCAAATGCAGAGCTTAGAGGCAAAGCAGTACCTGCATGCTACCAATGTGATATCTGGATGGTGCCCAGGGAAGGAATTCTGGCAGAATTCTCAAAGAGCATAGAAGCAGAGCCAGTCTCCAGCAGCATCTCCACGACAGTCTATCCACAAAAGGAACACCTTGTAGCTCCCTTCGAATGCACAGCTTAGGAGCAAACTAGTACCCGCATGCGACGAATGTGAAATCTGGATGGGGCCCAGGAAAGGAATTCCGACAGCCTTCTCAAACAGCATAGAAGCAGAGGTCGACTTCAGCAGCATCTCCATGAGAGTCTATCCACAAAAGGAACACCTTGAAGCTGGCTGCGAATGCAGAGCTTCGGAGGAAAGCAGTACCCGCAAGCTACGAATTAGATATCTGGATGGTGCCCAGGAAAGGAATTCTGGCAGAATTCTCAAAGAGCATGGAAGCAGAGCCCGTCTCCAGCAGCATCTCCACGAGAGTCTATCCAGGAAAGGAACACCTTGTAGCTGCCTGTGAATTCACAGCTTAGGAGCAAAGGAGTACCCGCATTCTACGAATGTGATGTCTGGATGGTGCACAGGAAAGGAATTCTGACAGCCTTCTCAAAGAGCATAGAAGCAGAGGCTGACTTCAGCAGCATCTCCACGAGAATCTATCCACAAACGGAACACATTGAAGCTGGCTGCCAATGCAGAGCTTATGAGAAAAGCAGTACCCGCATGCTACGAATGTGATATCTGGATGGTCCCCAGGATTGGAATTCTGGCAGAATTCTGAAAGAGCAGAGAAGCACAGGCCGTCTTCTGCAGCACCTCCATGAGAGTCTATCCACAAAAGGAACACCTTGTAGCTGCCTGCTAATGCACAGCTTAGGAGCCAAGTAGTACCAGCATGCTACGAATGTGAAATCTGAATGGTGCCCAGGAAAGGAATTCTGACAGCCTTCTCAAACAGCATAGAAGCAGAGGTCGACTTCAGCAGCATCTCCATGAGAGTCTATCCACAAAAGGAACACCTTGAAGCTGGCTGCGAATGCAGAGCTTCGGAGGAAAGCAGTACCCGCATGCGACGAATGTGATATCTGGATGGTGCAGAGGAAAGGAATTCTGGCAAAATTCTAAAAGAGCATAAAAGCGGAGCCCGTCTCCAGCAGCATCTCCACGAGAATCTATCCACAAATGGAACACCTTGTAGCTGCCTGCGAATGCAGAGCTTAGTAGGAAAGCAGTACCCGCCTGCTACGAATGTGATATTTGGATGGTGCCCACGAATTGAATCCAGGCAGAATTCTGAAAGAGAATAGAAGCACAGGCCGTCTCCAGCAGCATCTCCACGAGAGTCTATCCACAAAAGGAACCCCTTGAAGCTGGCTGCAAATGCAGATCTTAGAGGCAAAGCAGTACCTGCATGCTACCAATGTGATATCTGGATGGTGCCCAGGGAAGGAATTCTGGCAGAATTCTCAAAGAGCATAGAAGCAGAGCCAGTCTCCAGCAGCATCTCCACGACAGTCTATCCACAAAAGGAACACCTTGTAGCTGCCTGCGAATGCACAGCTTAGGAGCAAACTAGTACCCGCATGCGACGAATGTGAAATCAGGATGGTGCCCAGGAAAGGAATTCTGACAGCCTTCTCAAACAGCATAGAAGCAGAGGTCGACTTCAGCAGCATCTCCATGAGAGTCTATCCACAAAAGGAACCCCTTGAAGCTGGCTGCAAATGCAGATCTTAGAGGCAAAGCAGTACCTGCATGCTACCAATGTGATATCTGGATGGTGCCCAGGGAAGGAATTCTGGCAGAATTCTCAAAGAGCATAGAAGCAGAGCCAGTCTCCAGCAGCATCTCCACGAGAGTCTATCCACAAAAGGAACCCCTTGAAGCTGGCTGCAAATGCAGAGCTTAGAGGCAAAGCAGTACCTGCATGCTACCAATGTGATATCTGGATGGTGCCCAGGGAAGGAATTCTGGCAGAATTCTCAAAGAGCATAGAAGCAGAGCCAGTCTCCAGCAGCATCTCCACGACAGTCTATCCACAAAAGGAACACCTTGTAGCTCCCTTCGAATGCACAGCTTAGGAGCAAACTAGTACCCGCATGCGACGAATGTGAAATCTGGATGGGGCCCAGGAAAGGAATTCCGACAGCCTTCTCAAACAGCATAGAAGCAGAGGTCGACTTCAGCAGCATCTCCATGAGAGTCTATCCACAAAAGGAACACCTTGAAGCTGGCTGCGAATGCAGAGCTTCGGAGGAAAGCAGTACCCGCAAGCTACGAATTAGATATCTGGATGGTGCCCAGGAAAGGAATTCTGGCAGAATTCTCAAAGAGCATGGAAGCAGAGCCCGTCTCCAGCAGCATCTCCACGAGAGTCTATCCAGGAAAGGAACACCTTGTAGCTGCCTGTGAATTCACAGCTTAGGAGCAAAGGAGTACCCGCATTCTACGAATGTGATGTCTGGATGGTGCACAGGAAAGGAATTCTGACAGCCTTCTCAAAGAGCATAGAAGCAGAGGCTGACTTCAGCAGCATCTCCACGAGAATCTATCCACAAACGGAACACATTGAAGCTGGCTGCCAATGCAGAGCTTATGAGAAAAGCAGTACCCGCATGCTACGAATGTGATATCTGGATGGTCCCCAGGATTGGAATTCTGGCAGAATTCTGAAAGAGCAGAGAAGCACAGGCCGTCTTCTGCAGCACCTCCATGAGAGTCTATCCACAAAAGGAACACCTTGTAGCTGCCTGCTAATGCACAGCTTAGGAGCCAAGTAGTACCAGCATGCTACGAATGTGAAATCTGAATGGTGCCCAGGAAAGGAATTCTGACAGCCTTCTCAAACAGCATAGAAGCAGAGGTCGACTTCAGCAGCATCTCCATGAGAGTCTATCCACAAAAGGAACACCTTGAAGCTGGCTGCGAATGCAGAGCTTCGGAGGAAAGCAGTACCCGCATGCGACGAATGTGATATCTGGATGGTGCAGAGGAAAGGAATTCTGGCAAAATTCTAAAAGAGCATAAAAGCGGAGCCCGTCTCCAGCAGCATCTCCACGAGAATCTATCCACAAATGGAACACCTTGTAGCTGCCTGCGAATGCAGAGCTTAGTAGGAAAGCAGTACCCGCCTGCTACGAATGTGATATTTGGATGGTGCTCACGAATTGAATCCAGGCAGAATTCTGAAAGAGAATAGAAGCACAGGCCGTCTCCAGCAGCATCTCCACGAGAGTCTATCCACAAAAGGAACCCCTTGAAGCTGGCTGCAAATGCAGATCTTAGAGGCAAAGCAGTACCTGCATGCTACCAATGTGATATCTGGATGGTGCCCAGGGAAGGAATTCTGGCAGAATTCTCAAAGAGCATAGAAGCAGAGCCAGTCTCCAGCAGCATCTCCACGACAGTCTATCCACAAAAGGAACACCTTGTAGCTGCCTGCGAATGCACAGCTTAGGAGCAAACTAGTACCCGCATGCGACGAATGTGAAATCTGGATGGTGCCCAGGAAAGGAATTCTGACAGCCTTCTCAAACAGCATAGAAGCAGAGGTCGACTTCAGCAGCATCTCCATTAGAGTCTATCCACAAAAGGAACACTTTGAACCTGGCTGCAAATGCTGACCCTAGGAGGAAAGCAGTCCCCGCATGCTACGAATGTGATATCTGAATGGTGCCCAGGAAAGGAATTCTGGCAGAATTCTGAAAGACCATAGAAGCACAGGCCGTCTCCAGCAGCACCTCCACGAGAGTCTATAACACCTTGAAGCTGGCTGCGAATGCAGAGCTTAGACGGAAAGCAGTAACTGCATGCTACGAAAGAGATATCTGGACGGTGCCCAGGAAAGGAATTCTGGCGGAATTCTCAAAGAGCATAGAAGCATTGCCCGTCTCTAGCAAAATCTCCACGAGAGTCTATCCAGGAAAGGAACACCTTGTAGCTGCCTGCGAATGCACAGCTTATGAGGAAAGCAGTACCTGCATGCTACGAATGTGATATCTGGATGGTGCACAGGAAAGGAATTCTGACAGCCTTCTAAAAGAGCATAGAAGCAGAGCCCGTCTCCATCAGCATCTCCACGAGAGTCTATCCACAAAAGGAACACCTTGTAGCTGCCTGTGAATGCACAGCTTAGGAGCAAACTAGTACCCGCATTCTACGAATGTGATATCTGGATGGTGCACAGGAAAGGAATTCTGACAGCCTTCTCAAAGAGCATAGAAGCAGAGGCTGACTTCAGCAGCATCTCCACGAGAATCTATCCACAAACGGAACACATTGAAGCTGGCTGCCAATGCAGAGCTTATGAGAAAAGCAGTACCCGCATGCTACGAATGTGATATCTGGATGGTCCCCAGGATTGGAATTCTGGCAGAATTCTGAAAGAGCAGAGAAGCACAGGCCGTCTTCTGCAGCACCTCCATGAGAGTCTATCCACAAAAGGAACACCTTGTAGCTGCCTGCTAATGCACAGCTTAGGAGCCAAGTAGTACCAGCATGCTACGAATGTGAAATCTGAATGGTGCCCAGGAAAGGAATTCTGACAGCCTTCTCAAACAGCATAGAAGCAGAGGTCGACTTCAGCAGCATCTCCATGAGAGTCTATCCACAAAAGGAACACCTTGAAGCTGGCTGCGAATGCAGAGCTTCGGAGGAAAGCAGTACCCGCATGCTACGAATGTGATATCTGGATGGTGCAGAGGAAAGGAATTCTGGCAAAATTCTAAAAGAGCATAAAAGCGGAGCCCGTCTCCAGCAGCATCTCCACGAGAATCTATCCACAAATGGAACACCTTGTAGCTGCCTGCGAATGCAGAGCTTAGTAGGAAAGCAGTACCCGCCTGCTACGAATGTGATATTTGGATGGTGCCCACGAATTGAATCCAGGCAGAATTCTGAAAGAGAATAGAAGCACAGGCCGTCTCCAGCAGCATCTCCACGAGAGTCTATCCACAAAAGGAACCCCTTGAAGCTGGCTGCAAATGCAGATCTTAGAGGCAAAGCAGTACCTGCATGCTACCAATGTGATATCTGGATGGTGCCCAGGGAAGGAATTCTGGCAGAATTCTCAAAGAGCATAGAAGCAGAGCCAGTCTCCAGCAGCATCTCCACGACAGTCTATCCACAAAAGGAACACCTTGTAGCTGCCTGCGAATGCACAGCTTAGGAGGAAACTAGTACCCGCATGCGACGAATGTGAAATCTGGATGGTGCCCAGGAAAGGAATTCTGACAGCCTTCTCAAACAGCATAGAAGCAGAGGTCGACTTCAGCATCATCTCCATGAGAGTCTATCCACAAAAGGAACCCCTTGAAGCTGGCTGCAAATGCAGATCTTAGAGGCAAAGCAGTACCGGCATGCTACCAATGTGATATCTGGATGGTGCCCAGGGAAGGAATTCTGGCAGAATTCTCAAAGAGCATAGAAGCAGAGCCAGTCTCCAGCAGCATCTCCACGACAGTCTATCCACAAAAAGAACACCTTGTAGCTCCCTTCGAATGCACAGCTTAGGAGCAAACTAGTACCCGCATGCGACGAATGTGAAATCTGGATGGGGCCCAGGAAAGGAATTCCGACAGCCTTCTCAAACAGCATAGAAGCAGAGGTCGACTTCAGCAGCATCTCCATGAGAGTCTATCCACAAAAGGAACACCTTGAAGCTGGCTGCGAATGCAGAGCTTCGGAGTAAAGCAGTACCCGCAAGCTACGAATTAGATATCTGGATGGTGCCCAGGAAAGGAATTCTGGCAGAATTCTCAAAGAGCATGGAAGCAGAGCCCGTCTCCAGCAGCATCTCCACGAGAGTCTATCCAGGAAAGGAACACCTTGTAGCTGCCTGTGAATTCACAGCTTAGGAGCAAAGGAGTACCCGCATTCTACGAATGTGATGTCTGGATGGTGCACAGGAAAGGAATTCTGACAGCCTTCTCAAAGAGCATAGAAGCAGAGGCTGACTTCAGCAGCATCTCCACGAGAATCTATCCACAAACGGAACACATTGAAGCTGGCTGCCAATGCAGAGCTTATGAGAAAAGCAGTACCCGCATGCTACGAATGTGATATCTGGATGGTCCCCAGGATTGGAATTCTGGCAGAATTCTGAAAGAGCAGAGAAGCACAGGCCGTCTTCT
This sequence comes from Kogia breviceps, assembly GCF_026419965.1. Classification (NCBI taxonomy): domain Eukaryota; kingdom Metazoa; phylum Chordata; class Mammalia; order Artiodactyla; family Physeteridae; genus Kogia; species Kogia breviceps. The sequence continues at coordinate 36,900,309 of NC_081325.1, forward strand.
GCAGCACCTCCATGAGAGTCTATCCACAAAAGGAACACCTTGTAGCTGCCTGCTAATGCACAGCTTAGGAGCCAAGTAGTACCAGCATGCTACGAATGTGAAATCTGAATGGTGCCCAGGAAAGGAATTCTGACAGCCTTCTCAAACAGCTTAGAAGCAGAGGTCGACTTCAGCAGCATCTCCATGAGAGTCTATCCACAAAAGGAACACCTTGAAGCTGGCTGCGAATGCAGAGGTTAGGTTGAAAGCAGTACCCGCATGCTACGAATGTGATATCTGGATGGTGCAGAGGAAAGGAATTCTGGCAAAATTCTAAAAGAGCATAAAAGCGGAGCACTTCTCCAGCAGCATCTCCACGAGAATCTATCCACAAATGGAACACCTTGTAGCTGCCTGCGAATGCAGAGCTTAGTAGGAAAGCAGTACCCGCCTGCTACGAATGTGATATTTGGATGGTGCCCACGAATTGAATCCAGGCAGAATTCTGAAAGAGAATAGAAGCACAGGCCGTCTCCAGCAGCATCTCCACGAGAGTCTATCCACAAAAGGAACCCCTTGAAGCTGGCTGCAAATGCAGATCTTAGAGGCAAAGCAGTACCTGCATGCTACCAATGTGATATCTGGATGGTGCCCAGGGAAGGAATTCTGGCAGAATTCTCAAAGAGCATAGAAGCAGAGCCAGTCTCCAGCAGCATCTCCACGACAGTCTATCCACAAAAGGAACACCTTGTAGCTGCCTGCGAATGCACAGCTTAGGAGCAAACTAGTACCCGCATGCGACGAATGTGAAATCTGGATGGTGCCCAGGAAAGGAATTCTGACAGCCTTCTCAAACAGCATAGAAGCAGAGGTCGACTTCAGCAGCATCTCCATTAGAGTCTATTCACAAAAGGAACACTTTGAACCTGGCTGCAAATGCTGACCTTAGGAGGAAAGCAGTCCCCGCATGCTACGAATGTGATATCTGAATGGTGCCCAGGAAAGGAATTCTGGCAGAATTCTGAAAGACCATAGAAGCACAGGCCGTCTCCAGCAGCACCTCCACGAGAGTCTATCCACAAAAGGAACACCTTGAAGCTGGCTGCGAATGCAGAGCTTAGGCGGAAAGCAGTAACTGCATGCTACGAATGAGATATCTGGACGGTGCCCAGGAAAGGAATTCTGGCGGAATTCTCAAAGAGCATAGAAGCATTGCCCGTCTCTAGCAAAATCTCCACGAGAGTCTATCCAGGAAAGGAACACCTTGTAGCTGCCTGCGAATGCACAGCTTAGGAGGAAAGCAGTACCTGCATGCTAGGAATGTGATATCTGGATGGTGCACAGGAAAGGAATTCTGACAGCCTTCTAAAAGAGCATAGAAGCAGAGCCCGTCTCCATCAGCATCTCCACGAGAGTCTATCCACAAAAGGAACACCTTGTGGCTGCCTGTGAATGCACAGCTTAGGAGCAAACTAGTACCCGCATTCTACGAATGTGATATCTGGATGGTGCACAGGAAAGGAATTCTGACAGCCTTCTCAAAGAGCATAGAAGCAGAGGCTGACTTCAGCAGCATCTCCACGAGAATCTATCCACAAACGGAACACATTGAAGCTGGCTGCAAATGCAGAGATTATGAGAAAAGCAGTACCCGCATGCTACGAATGTGATATCTGGATGGTCCCCAGGATTGGAATTCTGGCAGAATTCTGAAAGAGCAGAGAAGCACAGCCCGTCTTCTGCAGCACCTCCATGAGAGTCTAACCACAAAAGGAACACCTTGTAGCTGCCTGCTAATGCACAGCTTAGGAGCCAAGTAGTACCAGCATGCTACGAATGTGAAATCTGAATGGTGCCCAGGAAAGGAATTCTGACAGCCTTCTCAAACAGCATAGAAGCAGAGGTCGACTTCAGCAGCATCTCCATGAGAGTCTATCCACAAAAGGAACCCCTTGAAGCTGGCTGCAAATGCAGATCTTAGAGGCAAAGCAGTACCTGCATGCTACCAATGTGATATCTGGATGGTGCCCAGGGAAGGAATTCTGGCAGAATTCTCAAAGAGCATAGAAGCAGAGCCAGTCTCCAGCAGCATCTCCACGAGAGTCTATCCACAAAAGGAACCCCTTGAAGCTGGCTGCAAATGCAGAGCTTAGAGGCAAAGCAGTACCTGCATGCTACCAATGTGATATCTGGATGGTGCCCAGGGAAGGAATTCTGGCAGAATTCTCAAAGAGCATAGAAGCAGAGCCAGTCTCCAGCAGCATCTCCACGACAGTCTATCCACAAAAGGAACACCTTGTAGCTCCCTTCGAATGCACAGCTTAGGAGCAAACTAGTACCCGCATGCGACGAATGTGAAATCTGGATGGGGCCCAGGAAAGGAATTCCGACAGCCTTCTCAAACAGCATAGAAGCAGAGGTCGACTTCAGCAGCATCTCCATGAGAGTCTATCCACAAAAGGAACACCTTGAAGCTGGCTGCGAATGCAGAGCTTCGGAGGAAAGCAGTACCCGCAAGCTACGAATTAGATATCTGGATGGTGCCCAGGAAAGGAATTCTGGCAGAATTCTCAAAGAGCATGGAAGCAGAGCCCGTCTCCAGCAGCATCTCCACGAGAGTCTATCCAGGAAAGGAACACCTTGTAGCTGCCTGTGAATTCACAGCTTAGGAGCAAAGGAGTACCCGCATTCTACGAATGTGATGTCTGGATGGTGCACAGGAAAGGAATTCTGACAGCCTTCTCAAAGAGCATAGAAGCAGAGGCTGACTTCAGCAGCATCTCCACGAGAATCTATCCACAAACGGAACACATTGAAGCTGGCTGCCAATGCAGAGCTTATGAGAAAAGCAGTACCCGCATGCTACGAATGTGATATCTGGATGGTCCCCAGGAATGGAATTCTGGCAGAATTCTGAAAGAGCAGAGAAGCACAGGCCGTCTTCTGCAGCACCTCCATGAGAGTCTATCCACAAAAGGAACACCTTGTAGCTGCCTGCTAATGCACAGCTTAGGAGCCAAGTAGTACCAGCATGCTACGAATGTGAAATCTGAATGGTGCCCAGGAAAGGAATTCTGACAGCCTTCTCAAACAGCATAGAAGCAGAGGTCGACTTCAGCAGCATCTCCATGAGAGTCTATCCACAAAAGGAACACCTTGAAGCTGGCTGCGAATGCAGAGCTTCGGAGGAAAGCAGTACCCGCATGCTACGAATGTGATATCTGGATGGTGCAGAGGAAAGGAATTCTGGCAAAATTCTAAAAGAGCATAAAAGCGGAGCCCGTCTCCAGCAGCATCTCCACGAGAATCTATCCACAAATGGAACACCTTGTAGCTGCCTGCGAATGCAGAGCTTAGTAGGAAAGCAGTACCCGCCTGCTACGAATGTGATATTTGGATGGTGCCCACGAATTGAATCCAGGCAGAATTCTGAAAGAGAATAGAAGCACAGGCCGTCTCCAGCAGCATCTCCACGAGAGTCTATCCACAAAAGGAACCCCTTGAAGCTGGCTGCAAATGCAGATCTTAGAGGCAAAGCAGTACCTGCATGCTACCAATGTGATATCTGGATGGTGCCCAGGGAAGGAATTCTGGCAGAATTCTCAAAGAGCATAGAAGCAGAGCCAGTCTCCAGCAGCATCTCCACGACAGTCTATCCACAAAAGGAACACCTTGTAGCTGCCTGCGAATGCACAGCTTAGGAGCAAACTAGTACCCGCATGCGACGAATGTGAAATCAGGATGGTGCCCAGGAAAGGAATTCTGACAGCCTTCTCAAACAGCATAGAAGCAGAGGTCGACTTCAGCAGCATCTCCATGAGAGTCTATCCACAAAAGGAACCCCTTGAAGCTGGCTGCAAATGCAGATCTTAGAGGCAAAGCAGTACCTGCATGCTACCAATGTGATATCTGGATGGTGCCCAGGGAAGGAATTCTGGCAGAATTCTCAAAGAGCATAGAAGCAGAGCCAGTCTCCAGCAGCATCTCCACGAGAGTCTATCCACAAAAGGAACCCCTTGAAGCTGGCTGCAAATGCAGAGCTTAGAGGCAAAGCAGTACCTGCATGCTACCAATGTGATATCTGGATGGTGCCCAGGGAAGGAATTCTGGCAGAATTCTCAAAGAGCATAGAAGCAGAGCCAGTCTCCAGCAGCATCTCCACGACAGTCTATCCACAAAAGGAACACCTTGTAGCTGCCTGCGAATGCACAGCTTAGGAGCAAACTAGTACCTGCATGCGACGAATGTGAAATCTGGATGGGGCCCAGGAAAGGAATTCCGACAGCCTTCTCAAACAGCATAGAAGCAGAGGTCGACTTCAGCAGCATCTCCATGAGAGTCTATCCACAAAAGGAACACCTTGAAGCTGGCTGCGAATGCAGAGCTTCGGAGGAAAGCAGTACCCGCAAGCTACGAATTAGATATCTGGATGGTGCCCAGGAAAGGAATTCTGGCAGAATTCTCAAAGAGCATGGAAGCAGAGCCCGTCTCCAGCAGCATCTCCACGAGAGTCTATCCAGGAAAGGAACACCTTGTAGCTGCCTGTGAATTCACAGCTTAGGAGCAAAGGAGTACCCGCATTCTACGAATGTGATGTCTGGATGGTGCACAGGAAAGGAATTCTGACAGCCTTCTCAAAGAGCATAGAAGCAGAGGCTGACTTCAGCAGCATCTCCACGAGAATCTATCCACAAACGGAACACATTGAAGCTGGCTGCCAATGCAGAGCTTATGAGAAAAGCAGTACCCGCATGCTACGAATGTGATATCTGGATGGTCCCCAGGATTGGAATTCTGGCAGAATTCTGAAAGAGCAGAGAAGCACAGGCCGTCTTCTGCAGCACCTCCATGAGAGTCTATCCACAAAAGGAACACCTTGTAGCTGCCTGCTAATGCACAGCTTAGGAGCCAAGTAGTACCAGCATGCTACGAATGTGAAATCTGAATGGTGCCCAGGAAAGGAATTCTGACAGCCTTCTCAAACAGCATAGAAGCAGAGGTCGACTTCAGCAGCATCTCCATGAGAGTCTATCCACAAAAGGAACACCTTGAAGCTGGCTGCGAATGCAGAGCTTCGGAGGAAAGCAGTACCCGCATGCGACGAATGTGATATCTGGATGGTGCAGAGGAAAGGAATTCTGGCAAAATTCTAAAAGAGCATAAAAGCGGAGCCCGTCTCCAGCAGCATCTCCACGAGAATCTATCCACAAATGGAACACCTTGTAGCTGCCTGCGAATGCAGAGCTTAGTAGGAAAGCAGTACCCGCCTGCTACGAATGTGATATTTGGATGGTGCCCACGAATTGAATCCAGGCAGAATTCTGAAAGAGAATAGAAGCACAGGCCGTCTCCAGCAGCATCTCCACGAGAGTCTATCCACAAAAGGAACCCCTTGAAGCTGGCTGCAAATGCAGATCTTAGAGGCAAAGCAGTACCTGCATGCTACCAATGTGATATCTGGATGGTGCCCAGGGAAGGAATTCTGGCAGAATTCTCAAAGAGCATAGAAGCAGAGCCAGTCTCCAGCAGCATCTCCACGACAGTCTATCCACAAAAGGAACACCTTGTAGCTGCCTGCGAATGCACAGCTTAGGAGCAAACTAGTACCCGCATGCGACGAATGTGAAATCAGGATGGTGCCCAGGAAAGGAATTCTGACAGCCTTCTCAAACAGCATAGAAGCAGAGGTCGACTTCAGCAGCATCTCCATGAGAGTCTATCCACAAAAGGAACCCCTTGAAGCTGGCTGCAAATGCAGATCTTAGAGGCAAAGCAGTACCTGCATGCTACCAATGTGATATCTGGATGGTGCCCAGGGAAGGAATTCTGGCAGAATTCTCAAAGAGCATAGAAGCAGAGCCAGTCTCCAGCAGCATCTCCACGAGAGTCTATCCACAAAAGGAACCCCTTGAAGCTGGCTGCAAATGCAGAGCTTAGAGGCAAAGCAGTACCTGCATGCTACCAATGTGATATCTGGATGGTGCCCAGGGAAGGAATTCTGGCAGAATTCTCAAAGAGCATAGAAGCAGAGCCAGTCTCCAGCAGCATCTCCACGACAGTCTATCCACAAAAGGAACACCTTGTAGCTGCCTGCGAATGCACAGCTTAGGAGCAAACTAGTACCCGCATGCGACGAATGTGAAATCTGGATGGGGCCCAGGAAAGGAATTCCGACAGCCTTCTCAAACAGCATAGAAGCAGAGGTCGACTTCAGCAGCATCTCCATGAGAGTCTATCCACAAAAGGAACACCTTGAAGCTGGCTGCGAATGCAGAGCTTCGGAGGAAAGCAGTACCCGCAAGCTACGAATTAGATATCTGGATGGTGCCCAGGAAAGGAATTCTGGCAGAATTCTCAAAGAGCATGGAAGCAGAGCCCGTCTCCAGCAGCATCTCCACGAGAGTCTATCCAGGAAAGGAACACCTTGTAGCTGCCTGTGAATTCACAGCTTAGGAGCAAAGGAGTACCCGCATTCTACGAATGTGATGTCTGGATGGTGCACAGGAAAGGAATTCTGACAGCCTTCTCAAAGAGCATAGAAGCAGAGGCTGACTTCAGCAGCATCTCCACGAGAATCTATCCACAAACGGAACACATTGAAGCTGGCTGCCAATGCAGAGCTTATGAGAAAAGCAGTACCCGCATGCTACGAATGTGATATCTGGATGGTCCCCAGGATTGGAATTCTGGCAGAATTCTGAAAGAGCAGAGAAGCACAGGCCGTCTTCTGCAGCACCTCCATGAGAGTCTATCCACAAAAGGAACACCTTGTAGCTGCCTGCTAATGCACAGCTTAGGAGCCAAGTAGTACCAGCATGCTACGAATGTGAAATCTGAATGGTGCCCAGGAAAGGAATTCTGACAGCCTTCTCAAACAGCATAGAAGCAGAGGTCGACTTCAGCAGCATCTCCATGAGAGTCTATCCACAAAAGGAACACCTTGAAGCTGGCTGCGAATGCAGAGCTTCGGAGGAAAGCAGTACCCGCATGCGACGAATGTGATATCTGGATGGTGCAGAGGAAAGGAATTCTGGCAAAATTCTAAAAGAGCATAAAAGCGGAGCCCGTCTCCAGCAGCATCTCCACGAGAATCTATCCACAAATGGAACACCTTGTAGCTGCCTGCGAATGCAGAGCTTAGTAGGAAAGCAGTACCCGCCTGCTACGAATGTGATATTTGGATGGTGCCCACGAATTGAATCCAGGCAGAATTCTGAAAGAGAATAGAAGCACAGGCCGTCTCCAGCAGCATCTCCACGAGAGTCTATCCACAAAAGGAACCCCTTGAAGCTGGCTGCAAATGCAGATCTTAGAGGCAAAGCAGTACCTGCATGCTACCAATGTGATATCTGGATGGTGCCCAGGGAAGGAATTCTGGCAGAATTCTCAAAGAGCATAGAAGCAGAGCCAGTCTCCAGCAGCATCTCCACGACAGTCTATCCACAAAAGGAACACCTTGTAGCTGCCTGCGAATGCACAGCTTAGGAGCAAACTAGTACCCGCATGCGACGAATGTGAAATCTGGATGGTGCCCAGGAAAGGAATTCTGACAGCCTTCTCAAACAGCATAGAAGCAGAGGTCGACTTCAGCAGCATCTCCATTAGAGTCTATCCACAAAAGGAACACTTTGAACCTGGCTGCAAATGCTGACCTTAGGAGGAAAGCAGTCCCCGCATGCTACGAATGTGATATCTGAATGGTGCCCAGGAAAGGAATTCTGGCAGAATTCTGAAAGACCATAGAAGCACAGGCCGTCTCCAGCAGCACCTCCACGAGAGTCTATAACACCTTGAAGCTGGCTGCGAATGCAGAGCTTAGACGGAAAGCAGTAACTGCATGCTACGAATGAGATATCTGGACGGTGCCCAGGAAAGGAATTCTGGCGGAATTCTCAAAGAGCATAGAAGCATTGCCCGTCTCTAGCAAAATCTCCACGAGAGTCTATCCAGGAAAGGAACACCTTGTAGCTGCCTGCGAATGCACAGCTTAGGAGGAAAGCAGTACCTGCATGCTACGAATGTGATATCTGGATGGTGCACAGGAAAGGAATTCTGACAGCCTTCTAAAAGAGCATAGAAGCAGAGCCCGTCTCCATCAGCATCTCCACGAGAGTCTATCCACAAAAGGAACACCTTGTAGCTGCCTGTGAATGCACAGCTTAGGAGCAAACTAGTACCCGCATTCTACGAATGTGATATCTGGATGGTGCACAGGAAAGGAATTCTGACAGCCTTCTCAAAGAGCATAGAAGCAGAGGCTGACTTCAGCAGCATCTCCACGAGAATCTATCCACAAACGGAACACATTGAAGCTGGCTGCCAATGCAGAGCTTATGAGAAAAGCAGTACCCGCATGCTACGAATGTGATATCTGGATGGTCCCCAGGATTGGAATTCTGGCAGAATTCTGAAAGAGCAGAGAAGCACAGGCCGTCTTCTGCAGCACCTCCATGAGAGTCTATCCACAAAAGGAACACCTTGTAGCTGCCTGCTAATGCACAGCTTAGGAGCCAAGTAGTACCAGCATGCTACGAATGTGAAATCTGAATGGTGCCCAGGAAAGGAATTCTGACAGCCTTCTCAAACAGCATAGAAGCAGAGGTCGACTTCAGCAGCATCTCCATGAGAGTCTATCCACAAAAGGAACACCTTGAAGCTGGCTGCGAATGCAGAGCTTCGGAGGAAAGCAGTACCCGCATGCTACGAATGTGATATCTGGATGGTGCAGAGGAAAGGAATTCTGGCAAAATTCTAAAAGAGCATAAAAGCGGAGCCCGTCTCCAGCAGCATCTCCACGAGAATCTATCCACAAATGGAACACCTTGTAGCTGCCTGCGAATGCAGAGCTTAGTAGGAAAGCAGTACCCGCCTGCTACGAATGTGATATTTGGATGGTGCCCACGAATTGAATCCAGGCAGAATTCTGAAAGAGAATAGAAGCACAGGCCGTCTCCAGCAGCATCTCCACGAGAGTCTATCCACAAAAGGAACCCCTTGAAGCTGGCTGCAAATGCAGATCTTAGAGGCAAAGCAGTACCTGCATGCTACCAATGTGATATCTGGATGGTGCCCAGGGAAGGAATTCTGGCAGAATTCTCAAAGAGCATAGAAGCAGAGCCAGTCTCCAGCAGCATCTCCACGACAGTCTATCCACAAAAGGAACACCTTGTAGCTGCCTGCGAATGCACAGCTTAGGAGGAAACTAGTACCCGCATGCGACGAATGTGAAATCTGGATGGTGCCCAGGAAAGGAATTCTGACAGCCTTCTCAAACAGCATAGAAGCAGAGGTCGACTTCAGCATCATCTCCATGAGAGTCTATCCACAAAAGGAACCCCTTGAAGCTGGCTGCAAATGCAGATCTTAGAGGCAAAGCAGTACCTGCATGCTACCAATGTGATATCTGGATGGTGCCCAGGGAAGGAATTCTGGCAGAATTCTCAAAGAGCATAGAAGCAGAGCCAGTCTCCAGCAGCATCTCCACGACAGTCTATCCACAAAAAGAACACCTTGTAGCTCCCTTCGAATGCACAGCTTAGGAGCAAACTAGTACCCGCATGCGACGAATGTGAAATCTGGATGGGGCCCAGGAAAGGAATTCCGACAGCCTTCTCAAACAGCATAGAAGCAGAGGTCGACTTCAGCAGCATCTCCATGAGAGTCTATCCACAAAAGGAACACCTTGAAGCTGGCTGCGAATGCAGAGCTTCGGAGGAAAGCAGTACCCGCAAGCTACGAATTAGATATCTGGATGGTGCCCAGGAAAGGAATTCTGGCAGAATTCTCAAAGAGCATGGAAGCAGAGCCCGTCTCCAGCAGCATCTCCACGAGAGTCTATCCAGGAAAGGAACACCTTGTAGCTGCCTGTGAATTCACAGCTTAGGAGCAAAGGAGTACCCGCATTCTACGAATGTGATGTCTGGATGGTGCACAGGAAAGGAATTCTGACAGCCTTCTCAAAGAGCATAGAAGCAGAGGCTGACTTCAGCAGCATCTCCACGAGAATCTATCCACAAACGGAACACATTGAAGCTGGCTGCCAATGCAGAGCTTATGAGAAAAGCAGTACCCGCATGCTACGAATGTGATATCTGGATGGTCCCCAGGATTGGAATTCTGGCAGAATTCTGAAAGAGCAGAGAAGCACAGGCCGTCTTCTGCAGCACCTCCATGAGAGTCTATCCACAAAAGGAACACCTTGTAGCTGCCTGCTAATGCACAGCTTAGGAGCCAAGTAGTACCAGCATGCTACGAATGTGAAATCTGAATGGTGCCCAGGAAAGGAATTCTGACAGCCTTCTCAAACAGCATAGAAGCAGAGGTCGACTTCAGCAGCATCTCCATGAGAGTCTATCCACAAAAGGAACACCTTGAAGCTGGCTGCGAATGCAGAGGTTAGGTTGAAAGCAGTACCCGCATGCTACGAATGTGATATCTGGATGGTGCAGAGGAAAGGAATTCTGGCAAAATTCTAAAAGAGCATAAAAGCGGAGCACTTCTCCAGCAGCATCTCCACGAGAATCTATCCACAAATGGAACACCTTGTAGCTGCCTGCGAATGCAGAGCTTAGTAGGAAAGCAGTACCCGCCTGCTACGAATGTGATATTTGGATGGTGCCCACGAATTGAATCCAGGCAGAATTCTGAAAGAGAATAGAAGCACAGGCCGTCTCCAGCAGCATCTCCACGAGAGTCTATCCACAAAAGGAACCCCTTGAAGCTGGCTGCAAATGCAGATCTTAGAGGCAAAGCAGTACCTGCATGCTACCAATGTGATATCTGGATGGTGCCCAGGGAAGGAATTCTGGCAGAATTCTCAAAGAGCATAGAAGCAGAGCCAGTCTCCAGCAGCATCTCCACGACAGTCTATCCACAAAAGGAACACCTTGTAGCTGCCTGCGAATGCACAGCTTAGGAGCAAACTAGTACCCGCATGCGACGAATGTGAAATCTGGATGGTGCCCAGGAAAGGAATTCTGACAGCCTTCTCAAACAGCATAGAAGCAGAGGTCGACTTCAGCAGCATCTCCATTAGAGTCTATTCACAAAAGGAACACTTTGAACCTGGCTGCAAATGCTGACCTTAGGAGGAAAGCAGTCCCCGCATGCTACGAATGTGATATCTGAATGGTGCCCAGGAAAGGAATTCTGGCAGAATTCTGAAAGACCATAGAAGCACAGGCCGTCTCCAGCAGCACCTCCACGAGGGTCTATCCACAAAAGGAACACCTTGAAGCTGGCTGCGAATGCAGAGCTTAGGCGGAAAGCAGTAACTGCATGCTACGAATGAGATATCTGGACGGTGCCCAGGAAAGGAATTCTGGCGGAATTCTCAAAGAGCATAGAAGCATTGCCCGTCTCTAGCAAAATCTCCACGAGAGTCTATCCAGGAAAGGAACACCTTGTAGCTGCCTGCGAATGCACAGCTTAGGAGGAAAGCAGTACCTGCATGCTAGGAATGTGATATCTGGATGGTGCACAGGAAAGGAATTCTGACAGCCTTCTAAAAGAGCATAGAAGCAGAGCCCGTCTCCATCAGCATCTCCACGAGAGTCTATCCACAAAAGGAACACCTTGTGGCTGCCTGTGAATGCACAGCTTAGGAGCAAACTAGTACCCGCATTCTACGAATGTGATATCTGGATGGTGCACAGGAAAGGAATTCTGACAGCCTTCTCAAAGAGCATAGAAGCAGAGGCTGACTTCAGCAGCATCTCCACGAGAATCTATCCACAAACGGAACACATTGAAGCTGGCTGCAAATGCAGAGATTATGAGAAAAGCAGTACCCGCATGCTACGAATGTGATATCTGGATGGTCCCCAGGATTGGAATTCTGGCAGAATTCTGAAAGAGCAGAGAAGCACAGCCCGTCTTCTGCAGCACCTCCATGAGAGTCTAACCACAAAAGGAACACCTTGTAGCTGCCTGCTAATGCACAGCTTAGGAGCCAAGTAGTACCAGCATGCTACGAATGTGAAATCTGAATGGTGCCCAGGAAAGGAATTCTGACAGCCTTCTCAAACAGCATAGAAGCAGAGGTCGACTTCAGCAGCATCTCCATGAGAGTCTATCCACAAAAGGAACCCCTTGAAGCTGGCTGCAAATGCAGATCTTAGAGGCAAAGCAGTACCTGCATGCTACCAATGTGATATCTGGATGGTGCCCAGGGAAGGAATTCTGGCAGAATTCTCAAAGAGCATAGAAGCAGAGCCAGTCTCCAGCAGCATCTCCACGAGAGTCTATCCACAAAAGGAACCCCTTGAAGCTGGCTGCAAATGCAGAGCTTAGAGGCAAAGCAGTACCTGCATGCTACCAATGTGATATCTGGATGGTGCCCAGGGAAGGAATTCTGGCAGAATTCTCAAAGAGCATAGAAGCAGAGCCAGTCTCCAGCAGCATCTCCACGACAGTCTATCCACAAAAGGAACACCTTGTAGCTCCCTTCGAATGCACAGCTTAGGAGCAAACTAGTACCCGCATGCGACGAATGTGAAATCTGGATGGGGCCCAGGAAAGGAATTCCGACAGCCTTCTCAAACAGCATAGAAGCAGAGGTCGACTTCAGCAGCATCTCCATGAGAGTCTATCCACAAAAGGAACACCTTGAAGCTGGCTGCGAATGCAGAGCTTCGGAGGAAAGCAGTACCCGCAAGCTACGAATTAGATATCTGGATGGTGCCCAGGAAAGGAATTCTGGCAGAATTCTCAAAGAGCATGGAAGCAGAGCCCGTCTCCAGCAGCATCTCCACGAGAGTCTATCCAGGAAAGGAACACCTTGTAGCTGCCTGTGAATTCACAGCTTAGGAGCAAAGGAGTACCCGCATTCTACGAATGTGATGTCTGGATGGTGCACAGGAAAGGAATTCTGACAGCCTTCTCAAAGAGCATAGAAGCAGAGGCTGACTTCAGCAGCATCTCCACGAGAATCTATCCACAAACGGAACACATTGAAGCTGGCTGCCAATGCAGAGCTTATGAGAAAAGCAGTACCCGCATGCTACGAATGTGATATCTGGATGGTCCCCAGGATTGGAATTCTGGCAGAATTCTGAAAGAGCAGAGAAGCACAGGCCGTCTTCTGCAGCACCTCCATGAGAGTCTATCCACAAAAGGAACACCTTGTAGCTGCCTGCTAATGCACAGCTTAGGAGCCAAGTAGTACCAGCATGCTACGAATGTGAAATCTGAATGGTGCCCAGGAAAGGAATTCTGACAGCCTTCTCAAACAGCATAGAAGCAGAGGTCGACTTCAGCAGCATCTCCATGAGAGTCTATCCACAAAAGGAACACCTTGAAGCTGGCTGCGAATGCAGAGCTTCGGAGGAAAGCAGTACCCGCATGCTACGAATGTGATATCTGGATGGTGCAGAGGAAAGGAATTCTGGCAAAATTCTAAAAGAGCATAAAAGCGGAGCCCGTCTCCAGCAGCATCTCCACGAGAATCTATCCACAAATGGAACACCTTGTAGCTGCCTGCGAATGCAGAGCTTAGTAGGAAAGCAGTACCCGCCTGCTACGAATGTGATATTTGGATGGTGCCCACGAATTGAATCCAGGCAGAATTCTGAAAGAGAATAGAAGCACAGGCCGTCTCCAGCAGCATCTCCACGAGAGTCTATCCACAAAAGGAACCCCTTGAAGCTGGCTGCAAATGCAGATCTTAGAGGCAAAGCAGTACCTGCATGCTACCAATGTGATATCTGGATGGTGCCCAGGGAAGGAATTCTGGCAGAATTCTCAAAGAGCATAGAAGCAGAGCCAGTCTCCAGCAGCATCTCCACGACAGTCTATCCACAAAAGGAACACCTTGTAGCTGCCTGCGAATGCACAGCTTAGGAGGAAACTAGTACCCGCATGCGACGAATGTGAAATCTGGATGGTGCCCAGGAAAGGAATTCTGACAGCCTTCTCAAACAGCATAGAAGCAGAGGTCGACTTCAGCATCATCTCCATGAGAGTCTATCCACAAAAGGAACCCCTTGAAGCTGGCTGCAAATGCAGATCTTAGAGGCAAAGCAGTACCTGCATGCTACCAATGTGATATCTGGATGGTGCCCAGGGAAGGAATTCTGGCAGAATTCTCAAAGAGCATAGAAGCAGAGCCAGTCTCCAGCAGCATCTCCACGAGAGTCTATCCACAAAAGGAACCCCTTGAAGCTGGCTGCAAATGCAGAGCTTAGAGGCAAAGCAGTACCTGCATGCTACCAATGTGATATCTGGATGGTGCCCAGGGAAGGAATTCTGGCAGAATTCTCAAAGAGCATAGAAGCAGAGCCAGTCTCCAGCAGCATCTCCACGACAGTCTATCCACAAAAGGAACACCTTGTAGCTCCCTTCGAATGCACAGCTTAGGAGCAAACTAGTACCCGCATGCGACGAATGTGAAATCTGGATGGGGCCCAGGAAAGGAATTCCGACAGCCTTCTCAAACAGCATAGAAGCAGAGGTCGACTTCAGCAGCATCTCCATGAGAGTCTATCCACAAAAGGAACACCTTGAAGCTGGCTGCGAATGCAGAGCTTCGGAGGAAAGCAGTACCCGCAAGCTACGAATTAGATATCTGGATGGTGCCCAGGAAAGGAATTCTGGCAGAATTCTCAAAGAGCATGGAAGCAGAGCCCGTCTCCAGCAGCATCTCCACGAGAGTCTATCCAGGAAAGGAACACCTTGTAGCTGCCTGTGAATTCACAGCTTAGGAGCAAAGGAGTACCCGCATTCTACGAATGTGATGTCTGGATGGTGCACAGGAAAGGAATTCTGACAGCCTTCTCAAAGAGCATAGAAGCAGAGGCTGACTTCAGCAGCATCTCCACGAGAATCTATCCACAAACGGAACACATTGAAGCTGGCTGCCAATGCAGAGCTTATGAGAAAAGCAGTACCCGCATGCTACGAATGTGATATCTGGATGGTCCCCAGGATTGGAATTCTGGCAGAATTCTGAAAGAGCAGAGAAGCACAGGCCGTCTTCTGCAGCACCTCCATGAGAGTCTATCCACAAAAGGAACACCTTGTAGCTGCCTGCTAATGCACAGCTTAGGAGCCAAGTAGTACCAGCATGCTACGAATGTGAAATCTGAATGGTGCCCAGGAAAGGAATTCTGACAGCCTTCTCAAACAGCATAGAAGCAGAGGTCGACTTCAGCAGCATCTCCATGAGAGTCTATCCACAAAAGGAACACCTTGAAGCTGGCTGCGAATGCAGAGCTTCGGAGGAAAGCAGTACCCGCATGCTACGAATGTGATATCTGGATGGTGCAGAGGAAAGGAATTCTGGCAAAATTCTAAAAGAGCATAAAAGCGGAGCCCGTCTCCAGCAGCATCTCCACGAGAATCTATCCACAAATGGAACACCTTGTAGCTGCCTGCGAATGCAGAGCTTAGTAGGAAAGCAGTACCCGCCTGCTACGAATGTGATATTTGGATGGTGCCCACGAATTGAATCCAGGCAGAATTCTGAAAGAGAATAGAAGCACAGGCCGTCTCCAGCAGCATCTCCACGAGAGTCTATCCACAAAAGGAACCCCTTGAAGCTGGCTGCAAATGCAGATCTTAGAGGCAAAGCAGTACCTGCATGCTACCAATGTGATATCTGGATGGTGCCCAGGGAAGGAATTCTGGCAGAATTCTCAAAGAGCATAGAAGCAGAGCCAGTCTCCAGCAGCATCTCCACGACAGTCTATCCACAAAAGGAACACCTTGTAGCTGCCTGCGAATGCACAGCTTAGGAGGAAACTAGTACCCGCATGCGACGAATGTGAAATCTGGATGGTGCCCAGGAAAGGAATTCTGACAGCCTTCTCAAACAGCATAGAAGCAGAGGTCGACTTCAGCATCATCTCCATGAGAGTCTATCCACAAAAGGAACCCCTTGAAGCTGGCTGCAAATGCAGATCTTAGAGGCAAAGCAGTACCTGCATGCTACCAATGTGATATCTGGATGGTGCCCAGGGAAGGAATTCTGGCAGAATTCTCAAAGAGCATAGAAGCAGAGCCAGTCTCCAGCAGCATCTCCACGACAGTCTATCCACAAAAAGAACACCTTGTAGCTCCCTTCGAATGCACAGCTTAGGAGCAAACTAGTACCCGCATGCGACGAATGTGAAATCTGGATGGGGCCCAGGAAAGGAATTCCGACAGCCTTCTCAAACAGCATAGAAGCAGAGGTCGACTTCAGCAGCATCTCCATGAGAGTCTATCCACAAAAGGAACACCTTGAAGCTGGCTGCGAATGCAGAGCTTCGGAGGAAAGCAGTACCCGCAAGCTACGAATTAGATATCTGGATGGTGCCCAGGAAAGGAATTCTGGCAGAATTCTCAAAGAGCATGGAAGCAGAGCCCGTCTCCAGCAGCATCTCCACGAGAGTCTATCCAGGAAAGGAACACCTTGTAGCTGCCTGTGAATTCACAGCTTAGGAGCAAAGGAGTACCCGCATTCTACGAATGTGATGTCTGGATGGTGCACAGGAAAGGAATTCTGACAGCCTTCTCAAAGAGCATAGAAGCAGAGGCTGACTTCAGCAGCATCTCCACGAGAATCTATCCACAAACGGAACACATTGAAGCTGGCTGCCAATGCAGAGCTTATGAGAAAAGCAGTACCCGCATGCTACGAATGTGATATCTGGATGGTCCCCAGGATTGGAATTCTGGCAGAATTCTGAAAGAGCAGAGAAGCACAGGCCGTCTTCTGCAGCACCTCCATGAGAGTCTATCCACAAAAGGAACACCTTGTAGCTGCCTGCTAATGCACAGCTTAGGAGCCAAGTAGTACCAGCATGCTACGAATGTGAAATCTGAATGGTGCCCAGGAAAGGAATTCTGACAGCCTTCTCAAACAGCATAGAAGCAGAGGTCGACTTCAGCAGCATCTCCATGAGAGTCTATCCACAAAAGGAACACCTTGAAGCTGGCTGCGAATGCAGAGGTTAGGTTGAAAGCAGTACCCGCATGCTACGAATGTCATATCTGGATGGTGCAGAGGAAAGGAATTCTGGCAAAATTCTAAAAGAGCATAAAAGCGGAGCACTTCTCCAGCAGCATCTCCACGAGAATCTATCCACAAATGGAACACCTTGTAGCTGCCTGCGAATGCAGAGCTTAGTAGGAAAGCAGTACCCGCCTGCTACGAATGTGATATTTGGATGGTGCCCACGAATTGAATCCAGGCAGAATTCTGAAAGAGAATAGAAGCACAGGCCGTCTCCAGCAGCATCTCCACGAGAGTCTATCCACAAAAGGAACCCCTTGAAGCTGGCTGCAAATGCAGATCTTAGAGGCAAAGCAGTACCTGCATGCTACCAATGTGATATCTGGATGGTGCCCAGGGAAGGAATTCTGGCAGAATTCTCAAAGAGCATAGAAGCAGAGCCAGTCTCCAGCAGCATCTCCACGACAGTTTATCCACAAAAGGAACACCTTGTAGCTGCCTGCGAATGCACAGCTTAGGAGCAAACTAGTACCCGCATGCGACGAATGTGAAATCTGGATGGTGCCCAGGAAAGGAATTCTGACAGCCTTCTCAAACAGCATAGAAGCAGAGGTCGACTTCAGCAGCATCTCCATTAGAGTCTATTCACAAAAGGAACACTTTGAACCTGGCTGCAAATGCTGACCTTAGGAGGAAAGCAGTCCCCGCATGCTACGAATGTGATATCTGAATGGTGCCCAGGAAAGGAATTCTGGCAGAATTCTGAAAGACCATAGAAGCACAGGCCGTCTCCAGCAGCACCTCCACGAGAGTCTATCCACAAAAGGAACACCTTGAAGCTGGCTGCGAATGCAGAGCTTAGGCGGAAAGCAGTAACTGCATGCTACGAATGAGATATCTGGACGGTGCCCAGGAAAGGAATTCTGGCGGAATTCTCAAAGAGCATAGAAGCATTGCCCGTCTCTAGCAAAATCTCCACGAGAGTCTATCCAGGAAAGGAACACCTTGTAGCTGCCTGCGAATGCACAGCTTAGGAGGAAAGCAGTACCTGCATGCTAGGAATGTGATATCTGGATGGTGCACAGGAAAGGAATTCTGACAGCCTTCTAAAAGAGCATAGAAGCAGAGCCCGTCTCCATCAGCATCTCCACGAGAGTCTATCCACAAAAGGAACACCTTGTGGCTGCCTGTGAATGCACAGCTTAGGAGCAAACTAGTACCCGCATTCTACGAATGTGATATCTGGATGGTGCACAGGAAAGGAATTCTGACAGCCTTCTCAAAGAGCATAGAAGCAGAGGCTGACTTCAGCAGCATCTCCACGAGAATCTATCCACAAACGGAACACATTGAAGCTGGCTGCAAATGCAGAGATTATGAGAAAAGCAGTACCCGCATGCTACGAATGTGATATCTGGATGGTCCCCAGGATTGGAATTCTGGCAGAATTCTGAAAGAGCAGAGAAGCACAGCCCGTCTTCTGCAGCACCTCCATGAGAGTCTAACCACAAAAGGAACACCTTGTAGCTGCCTGCTAATGCACAGCTTAGGAGCCAAGTAGTACCAGCATGCTACAAATGTGAAATCTGAATGGTGCCCAGGAAAGGAATTCTGACAGCCTTCTCAAACAGCATAGAAGCAGAGGTCGACTTCAGCAGCATCTCCATGAGAGTCTATCCACAAAAGGAACCCCTTGAAGCTGGCTGCAAATGCAGATCTTAGAGGCAAAGCAGTACCTGCATGCTACCAATGTGATATCTGGATGGTGCCCAGGGAAGGAATTCTGGCAGAATTCTCAAAGAGCATAGAAGCAGAGCCAGTCTCCAGCAGCATCTCCACGAGAGTCTATCCACAAAAGGAACCCCTTGAAGCTGGCTGCAAATGCAGAGCTTAGAGGCAAAGCAGTACCTGCATGCTACCAATGTGATATCTGGATGGTGCCCAGGGAAGGAATTCTGGCAGAATTCTCAAAGAGCATAGAAGCAGAGCCAGTCTCCAGCAGCATCTCCACGACAGTCTATCCACAAAAGGAACACCTTGTAGCTCCCTTCGAATGCACAGCTTAGGAGCAAACTAGTACCCGCATTCTACGAATGTGATATCTGGATGGTGCACAGGAAAGGAATTCTGACAGCCTTCTCAAAGAGCATAGAAGCAGAGGCTGACTTCAGCAGCATCTCCACGAGAATCTATCCACAAACGGAACACATTGAAGCTGGCTGCAAATGCAGAGATTATGAGAAAAGCAGTACCCGCATGCTACGAATGTGATATCTGGATGGTCCCCAGGATTGGAATTCTGGCAGAATTCTGAAAGAGCAGAGAAGCACAGCCCGTCTTCTGCAGCACCTCCATGAGAGTCTAACCACAAAAGGAACACCTTGTAGCTGCCTGCTAATGCACAGCTTAGGAGCCAAGTAGTACCAGCATGCTACGAATGTGAAATCTGAATGGTGCCCAGGAAAGGAATTCTGACAGCCTTCTCAAACAGCATAGAAGCAGAGGTCGACTTCAGCAGCATCTCCACGAGAGTCTATCCACAAAAGGAACCCCTTGAAGCTGGCTGCAAATGCAGAGCTTAGAGGCAAAGCAGTACCTGCATGCTACCAATGTGATATCTGGATGGTGCCCAGGGAAGGAATTCTGGCAGAATTCTCAAAGAGCATAGAAGCAGAGCCAGTCTCCAGCAGCATCTCCACGACAGTCTATCCACAAAAGGAACACCTTGTAGCTCCCTTCGAATGCACAGCTTAGGAGCAAACTAGTACCCGCATGCGACGAATGTGAAATCTGGATGGGGCCCAGGAAAGGAATTCCGACAGCCTTCTCAAACAGCATAGAAGCAGAGGTCGACTTCAGCAGCATCTCCATGAGAGTCTATCCACAAAAGGAACACCTTGAAGCTGGCTGCGAATGCAGAGCTTCGGAGGAAAGCAGTACCCGCAAGCTACGAATTAGATATCTGGATGGTGCCCAGGAAAGGAATTCTGGCAGAATTCTCAAAGAGCATGGAAGCAGAGCCCGTCTCCAGCAGCATCTCCACGAGAGTCTATCCAGGAAAGGAACACCTTGTAGCTGCCTGTGAATTCACAGCTTAGGAGCAAAGGAGTACCCGCATTCTACGAATGTGATGTCTGGATGGTGCACAGGAAAGGAATTCTGACAGCCTTCTCAAAGAGCATAGAAGCAGAGGCTGACTTCAGCAGCATCTCCACGAGAATCTATCCACAAACGGAACACATTGAAGCTGGCTGCCAATGCAGAGCTTATGAGAAAAGCAGTACCCGCATGCTACGAATGTGATATCTGGATGGTCCCCAGGATTGGAATTCTGGCAGAATTCTGAAAGAGCAGAGAAGCACAGGCCGTCTTCTGCAGCACCTCCATGAGAGTCTATCCACAAAAGGAACACCTTGTAGCTGCCTGCTAATGCACAGCTTAGGAGCCAAGTAGTACCAGCATGCTACGAATGTGAAATCTGAATGGTGCCCAGGAAAGGAATTCTGACAGCCTTCTCAAACAGCATAGAAGCAGAGGTCGACTTCAGCAGCATCTCCATGAGAGTCTATCCACAAAAGGAACACCTTGAAGCTGGCTGCGAATGCAGAGGTTAGGTTGAAAGCAGTACCCGCATGCTACGAATGTGATATCTGGATGGTGCAGAGGAAAGGAATTCTGGCAAAATTCTAAAAGAGAATAAAAGCGGAGCACGTCTCCAGCAGCATCTCCACGAGAATCTATCCACAAATGGAACACCTTGTAGCTGCCTGCGAATGCAGAGCTTAGTAGGAAAGCAGTACCCGCCTGCTACGAATGTGATATTTGGATGGTGCCCACGAATTGAATCCAGGCAGAATTCTGAAAGAGAATAGAAGCACAGGCCGTCTCCAGCAGCATCTCCACGAGAGTCTATCCACAAAAGGAACCCCTTGAAGCTGGCTGCAAATGCAGATCTTAGAGGCAAAGCAGTACCTGCATGCTACCAATGTTATATCTGGATGGTGCCCAGGGAAGGAATTCTGGCAGAATTCTCAAAGAGCATAGAAGCAGAGCCAGTCTCCAGCAGCATCTCCACGACAGTCTATCCACAAAAGGAACACCTTGTAGCTGCCTGCGAATGCACAGCTTAGGAGCAAACTAGTACCCGCATGCGACGAATGTGAAATCTGGATGGTGCCCAGGAAAGGAATTCTGACAGCCTTCTCAAACAGCATAGAAGCAGAGGTCGACTTCAGCAGCATCTCCATTAGAGTCTCTTCACAAAAGGAACACTTTGAACCTGGCTGCAAATGCTGACCTTAGGAGGAAAGCAGTCCCCGCATGCTACGAATGTGATATCTGAATGGTGCCCAGGAAAGGAATTCTGGCAGAATTCTGAAAGACCATAGAAGCACAGGCCGTCTCCAGCAGCACCTCCACGAGAGTCTATCCACAAAAGGAACACCTTGAAGCTGGCTGCGAATGCAGAGCTTAGGCGGAAAGCAGTAACTGCATGCTACGAATGAGATATCTGGACGGTGCCCAGGAAAGGAATTCTGGCGGAATTCTCAAAGAGCATAGAAGCATTGCCCGTCTCTAGCAAAATCTCCACGAGAGTCTATCCAGGAAAGGAACACCTTGTAGCTGCCTGCGAATGCACAGCTTAGGAGGAAAGCAGTACCTGCATGCTAGGAATGTGATATCTGGATGGTGCACAGGAAAGGAATTCTGACAGCCTTCTAAAAGAGCATAGAAGCAGAGCCCGTCTCCATCAGCATCTCCACGAGAGTCTATCCACAAAAGGAACACCTTGTGGCTGCCTGTGAATGCACAGCTTAGGAGCAAACTAGTACCCGCATTCTACGAATGTGATATCTGGATGGTGCACAGGAAAGGAATTCTGACAGCCTTCTCAAAGAGCATAGAAGCAGAGGCTGACTTCAGCAGCATCTCCACGAGAATCTATCCACAAACGGAACACATTGAAGCTGGCTGCAAATGCAGAGATTATGAGAAAAGCAGTACCCGCATGCTACGAATGTGATATCTGGATGGTCCCCAGGATTGGAATTCTGGCAGAATTCTGAAAGAGCAGAGAAGCACAGCCCGTCTTCTGCAGCACCTCCATGAGAGTCTAACCACAAAAGGAACACCTTGTAGCTGCCTGCTAATGCACAGCTTAGGAGCCAAGTAGTACCAGCATGCTACGAATGTGAAATCTGAATGGTGCCCAGGAAAGGAATTCTGACAGCCTTCTCAAACAGCATAGAAGCAGAGGTCGACTTCAGCAGCATCTCCATGAGAGTCTATCCACAAAAGGAACCCCTTGAAGCTGGCTGCAAATGCAGATCTTAGAGGCAAAGCAGTACCTGCATGCTACCAATGTGATATCTGGATGGTGCCCAGGGAAGGAATTCTGGCAGAATTCTCAAAGAGCATAGAAGCAGAGCCAGTCTCCAGCAGCATCTCCACGAGAGTCTATCCACAAAAGGAACCCCTTGAAGCTGGCTGCAAATGCAGAGCTTAGAGGCAAAGCAGTACCTGCATGCTACCAATGTGATATCTGGATGGTGCCCAGGGAAGGAATTCTGGCAGAATTCTCAAAGAGCATAGAAGCAGAGCCAGTCTCCAGCAGCATCTCCACGACAGTCTATCCACAAAAGGAACACCTTGTAGCTCCCTTCGAATGCACAGCTTAGGAGCAAACTAGTACCCGCATGCGACGAATGTGAAATCTGGATGGGGCCCAGGAAAGGAATTCCGACAGCCTTCTCAAACAGCATAGAAGCAGAGGTCGACTTCAGCAGCATCTCCATGAGAGTCTATCCACAAAAGGAACACCTTGAAGCTGGCTGCGAATGCAGAGCTTCGGAGGAAAGCAGTACCCGCAAGCTACGAATTAGATATCTGGATGGTGCCCAGGAAAGGAATTCTGGCAGAATTCTCAAAGAGCATGGAAGCAGAGCCCGTCTCCAGCAGCATCTCCACGAGAGTCTATCCAGGAAAGGAACACCTTGTAGCTGCCTGTGAATTCACAGCTTAGGAGCAAAGGAGTACCCGCATTCTACGAATGTGATGTCTGGATGGTGCACAGGAAAGGAATTCTGACAGCCTTCTCAAAGAGCATAGAAGCAGAGGCTGACTTCAGCAGCATCTCCACGAGAATCTATCCACAAACGGAACACATTGAAGCTGGCTGCCAATGCAGAGCTTATGAGAAAAGCAGTACCCGCATGCTACGAATGTGATATCTGGATGGTCCCCAGGATTGGAATTCTGGCAGAATTCTGAAAGAGCAGAGAAGCACAGGCCGTCTTCTGCAGCACCTCCATGAGAGTCTATCCACAAAAGGAACACCTTGTAGCTGCCTGCTAATGCACAGCTTAGGAGCCAAGTAGTACCAGCATGCTATGAATGTGAAATCTGAATGGTGCCCAGGAAAGGAATTCTGACAGCCTTCTCAAACAGCATAGAAGCAGAGGTCGACTTCAGCAGCATCTCCATGAGAGTCTATCCACAAAAGGAACACCTTGAAGCTGGCTGCGAATGCAGAGCTTCGGAGGAAAGCAGTACCCGCATGCGACGAATTTGATATCTGGATGGTGCAGAGGAAAGGAATTCTGGCAAAATTCTAAAAGAGCATAAAAGCGGAGCCCGTCTCCAGCAGCATCTCCACGAGAATCTATCCACAAATGGAACACCTTGTAGCTGCCTGCGAATGCAGAGCTTAGTAGGAAAGCAGTACCCGCCTGCTACGAATGTGATATTTGGATGGTGCCCACGAATTGAATCCAGGCAGAATTCTGAAAGAGAATAGAAGCACAGGCCGTCTCCAGCAGCATCTCCACGAGAGTCTATCCACAAAAGGAACCCCTTGAAGCTGGCTGCAAATGCAGATCTTAGAGGCAAAGCAGTACCTGCATGCTACCAATGTGATATCTGGATGGTGCCCAGGGAAGGAATTCTGGCAGAATTCTCAAAGAGCATAGAAGCAGAGCCAGTCTCCAGCAGCATCTCCACGACAGTCTATCCACAAAAGGAACACCTTGTAGCTGCCTGCGAATGCACAGCTTAGGAGCAAACTAGTACCCGCATGCGACGAATGTGAAATCTGGATGGTGCCCAGGAAAGGAATTCTGACAGCCTTCTCAAACAGCATAGAAGCAGAGGTCGACTTCAGCAGCATCTCCATGAGAGTCTATCCACAAAAGGAACCCCTTGAAGCTGGCTGCAAATGCAGATCTTAGAGGCAAAGCAGTACCTGCATGCTACCAATGTGATATCTGGATGGTGCCCAGGGAAGGAATTCTGGCAGAATTCTCAAAGAGCATAGAAGCAGAGCCAGTCTCCAGCAGCATCTCCACGAGAGTCTATCCACAAAAGGAACCCCTTGAAGCTGGCTGCAAATGCAGAGCTTAGAGGCAAAGCAGTACCTGCATGCTACCAATGTGATATCTGGATGGTGCCCAGGGAAGGAATTCTGGCAGAATTCTCAAAGAGCATAGAAGCAGAGCCAGTCTCCAGCAGCATCTCCACGACAGTCTATCCACAAAAGGAACACCTTGTAGCTCCCTTCGAATGCACAGCTTAGGAGCAAACTAGTACCCGCATGCGACGAATGTGAAATCTGGATGGGGCCCAGGAAAGGAATTCCGACAGCCTTCTCAAACAGCATAGAAGCAGAGGTCGACTTCAGCAGCATCTCCATGAGAGTCTATCCACAAAAGGAACACCTTGAAGCTGGCTGCGAATGCAGAGCTTCGGAGGAAAGCAGTACCCGCAAGCTACGAATTAGATATCTGGATGGTGCCCAGGAAAGGAATTCTGGCAGAATTCTCAAAGAGCATGGAAGCAGAGCCCGTCTCCAGCAGCATCTCCACGAGAGTCTATCCAGGAAAGGAACACCTTGTAGCTGCCTGTGAATTCACAGCTTAGGAGCAAAGGAGTACCCGCATTCTACGAATGTGATGTCTGGATGGTGCACAGGAAAGGAATTCTGACAGCCTTCTCAAAGAGCATAGAAGCAGAGGCTGACTTCAGCAGCATCTCCACGAGAATCTATCCACAAACGGAACACATTGAAGCTGGCTGCCAATGCAGAGCTTATGAGAAAAGCAGTACCCGCATGCTACGAATGTGATATCTGGATGGTCCCCAGGATTGGAATTCTGGCAGAATTCTGAAAGAGCAGAGAAGCACAGGCCGTCTTCTGCAGCACCTCCATGAGAGTCTATCCACAAAAGGAACACCTTGTAGCTGCCTGCTAATGCACAGCTTAGGAGCCAAGTAGTACCAGCATGCTACGAATGTGAAATCTGAATGGTGCCCAGGAAAGGAATTCTGACAGCCTTCTCAAACAGCATAGAAGCAGAGGTCGACTTCAGCAGCATCTCCATGAGAGTCTATCCACAAAAGGAACACCTTGAAGCTGGCTGCGAATGCAGAGCTTCGGAGGAAAGCAGTACCCGCATGCGACGAATGTGATATCTGGATGGTGCAGAGGAAAGGAATTCTGGCAAAATTCTAAAAGAGCATAAAAGCGGAGCCCGTCTCCAGCAGCATCTCCACGAGAATCTATCCACAAATGGAACACCTTGTAGCTGCCTGCGAATGCAGAGCTTAGTAGGAAAGCAGTACCCGCCTGCTACGAATGTGATATTTGGATGGTGCCCACGAATTGAATCCAGGCAGAATTCTGAAAGAGAATAGAAGCACAGGCCGTCTCCAGCAGCATCTCCACGAGAGTCTATCCACAAAAGGAACCCCTTGAAGCTGGCTGCAAATGCAGATCTTAGAGGCAAAGCAGTACCTGCATGCTACCAATGTGATATCTGGATGGTGCCCAGGGAAGGAATTCTGGCAGAATTCTCAAAGAGCATAGAAGCAGAGCCAGTCTCCAGCAGCATCTCCACGACAGTCTATCCACAAAAGGAACACCTTGTAGCTGCCTGCGAATGCACAGCTTAGGAGCAAACTAGTACCCGCATGCGACGAATGTGAAATCTGGATGGTGCCCAGGAAAGGAATTCTGACAGCCTTCTCAAACAGCATAGAAGCAGAGGTCGACTTCAGCAGCATCTCCATTAGAGTCTATCCACAAAAGGAACACTTTGAACCTGGCTGCAAATGCTGACCTTAGGAGGAAAGCAGTCCCCGCATGCTACGAATGTGATATCTGAATGGTGCCCAGGAAAGGAATTCTGGCAGAATTCTGAAAGACCATAGAAGCACAGGCCGTCTCCAGCAGCACCTCCACGAGAGTCTATAACACCTTGAAGCTGGCTGCGAATGCAGAGCTTAGACGGAAAGCAGTAACTGCATGCTACGAATGAGATATCTGGACGGTGCCCAGGAAAGGAATTCTGGCGGAATTCTCAAAGAGCATAGAAGCATTGCCCGTCTCTAGCAAAATCTCCACGAGAGTCTATCCAGGAAAGGAACACCTTGTAGCTGCCTGCGAATGCACAGCTTAGGAGGAAAGCAGTACCTGCATGCTACGAATGTGATATCTGGATGGTGCCCAGGAAAGGAATTCTGACAGCCTTCTAAAAGAGCATAGAAGCAGAGCCCGTCTCCAGCAGCATCTCCACGAGAGTCTATCCACAAAAGGAACACCTTGTAGCTGCCTGTGAATGCACAGCTTAGGAGCAAACTAGTACCCGCATTCTACGAATGTGATATCTGGATGGTGCACAGGAAAGGAATTCTGACAGCCTTCTCAAAGAGCATAGAAGCAGAGGCTGACTTCAGCAGCATCTCCACGAGAATCTATCCACAAACGGAACACATTGAAGCTGGCTGCCAATGCAGAGCTTATGAGAAAAGCAGTACCCGCATGCTACGAATGTGATATCTGGATGGTCCCCAGGATTGGAATTCTGGCAGAATTCTGAAAGAGCAGAGAAGCACAGGCCGTCTTCTGCAGCACCTCCATGAGAGTCTATCCACAAAAGGAACACCTTGTAGCTGCCTGCTAATGCACAGCTTAGGAGCCAAGTAGTACCAGCATGCTACGAATGTGAAATCTGAATGGTGCCCAGGAAAGGAATTCTGACAGCCTTCTCAAACAGCATAGAAGCAGAGGTCGACTTCAGCAGCATCTCCATGAGAGTCTATCCACAAAAGGAACACCTTGAAGCTGGCTGCGAATGCAGAGCTTCGGAGGAAAGCAGTACCCGCATGCGACGAATGTGATATCTGGATTGTGCAGAGGAAAGGAATTCTGGCAAAATTCTAAAAGAGCATAAAAGCGGAGCCCGTCTCCAGCAGCATCTCCACGAGAATCTATCCACAAATGGAACACCTTGTAGCTGCCTGCGAATGCAGAGCTTAGTAGGAA
Source organism: Kogia breviceps (assembly GCF_026419965.1). Taxonomy (NCBI): domain Eukaryota; kingdom Metazoa; phylum Chordata; class Mammalia; order Artiodactyla; family Physeteridae; genus Kogia; species Kogia breviceps. The sequence goes on from NC_081325.1 coordinate 36,927,539, forward strand.
AGCAGTACCCGCCTGCTACGAATGTGATATTTGGATGGTGCCCACGAATTGAATCCAGGCAGAATTCTGAAAGAGAATAGAAGCACAGGCCGTCTCCAGCAGCATCTCCACGAGAGTCTATCCACAAAAGGAACCCCTTGAAGCTGGCTGCAAATGCAGATCTTAGAGGCAAAGCAGTACCTGCATGCTACCAATGTGATATCTGGATGGTGCCCAGGGAAGGAATTCTGGCAGAATTCTCAAAGAGCATAGAAGCAGAGCCAGTCTCCAGCAGCATCTCCACGACAGTCTATCCACAAAAGGAACACCTTGTAGCTGCCTGCGAATGCACAGCTTAGGAGCAAACTAGTACCCGCATGCGACGAATGTGAAATCTGGATGGTGCCCAGGAAAGGAATTCTGACAGCCTTCTCAAACAGCATAGAAGCAGAGGTCGACTTCAGCAGCATCTCCATTAGAGTCTATCCACAAAAGGAACACTTTGAACCTGGCTGCAAATGCTGACCTTAGGAGGAAAGCAGTCCCCGCATGCTACGAATGTGATATCTGAATGGTGCCCAGGAAAGGAATTCTGGCAGAATTCTGAAAGACCATAGAAGCACAGGCCGTCTCCAGCAGCACCTCCACGAGAGTCTATAACACCTTGAAGCTGGCTGCGAATGCAGAGCTTAGGAGGAAAGCAGTAACTGCATGCTACGAATGAGATATCTGGACGGTGCCCAGGAAAGGAATTCTGGCGGAATTCTCAAAGAGCATAGAAGCATTGCCCGTCTCTAGCAAAATCTCCACGAGAGTCTATCCAGGAAAGGAACACCTTGTAGCTGCCTGCGAATGCACAGCTTAGGAGGAAAGCAGTACCTGCATGCTACGAATGTGATATCTGGATGGTGCCCAGGAAAGGAATTCTGACAGCCTTCTAAAAGAGCATAGAAGCAGAGCCCGTCTCCAGCAGCATCTCCACGAGAGTCTATCCACAAAAGGAACACCTTGTAGCTGCCTGTGAATGCACAGCTTAGGAGCAAACTAGTACCCGCATTCTACGAATGTGATATCTGGATGGTGCACAGGAAAGGAATTCTGACAGCCTTCTCAAAGAGCATAGAAGCAGAGGCTGACTTCAGCAGCATCTCCACGAGAATCTATCCACAAACGGAACACATTGAAGTTGGCTGCCAATGCAGAGCTTATGAGAAAAGCAGTACCCGCATGCTACGAATGTGATATCTGGATGGTCCCCAGGATTGGAATTCTGGCAGAATTCTGAAAGAGCAGAGAAGCACAGGCCGTCTTCTGCAGCACCTCCATGAGAGTCTATCCACAAAAGGAACACCTTGTAGCTGCCTGCTAATGCACAGCTTAGGAGCCAAGTAGTACCAGCATGCTACGAATGTGAAATCTGAATGGTGCCCAGGAAAGGAATTCTGACAGCCTTCTCAAACAGCATAGAAGTAGAGGTCGACTTCAGCAGCATCTCCATGAGAGTCTATCCACAAAAGGAACACCTTGAAGCTGGCTGCGAATGCAGAGCTTCGGAGGAAAGCAGTACCCGCATGCGACGAATGTGATATCTGGATTGTGCAGAGGAAAGGAATTCTGGCAAAATTCTAAAAGAGCATAAAAGCGGAGCCCGTCTCCAGCAGCATCTCCACGAGAATCTATCCACAAATGGAACACCTTGTAGCTGCCTGCGAATGCAGAGCTTAGTAGGAAAGCAGTACCCGCCTGCTACGAATGTGATATTTGGATGGTGCCCACGAATTGAATCCAGGCAGAATTCTGAAAGAGAATAGAAGCACAGGCCGTCTCCAGCAGCATCTCCACGAGAGTCTATCCACAAAAGGAACCCCTTGAAGCTGGCTGCAAATGCAGATCTTAGAGGCAAAGCAGTACCTGCATGCTACCAATGTGATATCTGGATGGTGCCCAGGGAAGGAATTCTGGCAGAATTCTCAAAGAGCATAGAAGCAGAGCCAGTCTCCAGCAGCATCTCCACGACAGTCTATCCACAAAAGGAACACCTTGTAGCTGCCTGCGAATGCTCAGCTTAGGAGCAAACTAGTACCCGCATGCGACGAATGTGAAATCTGGATGGTGCCCAGGAAAGGAATTCTGACAGCCTTCTCAAACAGCATAGAAGCAGAGGTCGACTTCAGCAGCATCTCCATTAGAGTCTATCCACAAAAGGAACACTTTGAACCTGGCTGCAAATGCTGACCTTAGGAGGAAAGCAGTCCCTGCATGCTACGAATGTGATATCTGAATGGTGCCCAGGAAAGGAATTCTGGCAGAATTCTGAAAGACCATAGAAGCACAGGCCGTCTCCAGCAGCACCTCCACGAGAGTCTATAACACCTTGAAGCTGGCTGCGAATGCAGAGCTTAGGAGGAAAGCAGTAACTGCATGCTACGAATGAGATATCTGGACGGTGCCCAGGAAAGGAATTCTGGCGGAATTCTCAAAGAGCATAGAAGCATTGCCCGTCTCTAGCAAAATCTCCACGAGAGTCTATCCAGGAAAGGAACACCTTGTAGCTGCCTGCGAATGCACAGCTTAGGAGGAAAGCAGTACCTGCATGCTACGAATGTGATATCTGGATGGTGCCCAGGAAAGGAATTCTGACAGCCTTCTAAAAGAGCATAGAAGCAGAGCCCGTCTCCAGCAGCATCTCCACGAGAGTCTATCCACAAAAGGAACACCTTGTAGCTGCCTGTGAATGCACAGCTTAGGAGCAAACTAGTACCCGCATTCTACGAATGTGATATCTGGATGGTGCACAGGAAAGGAATTCTGACAGCCTTCTCAAAGAGCATAGAAGCAGAGGCTGACTTCAGCAGCATCTCCACGAGAATCTATCCACAAACGGAACACATTGAAGTTGGCTGCCAATGCAGAGCTTATGAGAAAAGCAGTACCCGCATGCTACGAATGTGATATCTGGATGGTCCCCAGGATTGGAATTCTGGCAGAATTCTGAAAGAGCAGAGAAGCACAGGCCGTCTTCTGCAGCACCTCCATGAGAGTCTATCCACAAAAGGAACACCTTGTAGCTGCCTGCTAATGCACAGCTTAGGAGCCAAGTAGTACCAGCATGCTACGAATGTGAAATCTGAATGGTGCCCAGGAAAGGAATTCTGACAGCCTTCTCAAACAGCATAGAAGTAGAGGTCGACTTCAGCAGCATCTCCATGAGAGTCTATCCACAAAAGGAACACCTTGAAGCTGGCTACGAATGCAGAGATTCGGAGGAAAGCAGTACCCGCATGCGACGAATGTGATATCTGGATTGTGCAGAGGAAAGGAATTCTGGCAAAATTCTAAAAGAGCATAAAAGCGGAGCCCGTCTCCAGCAGCATCTCCACGAGAATCTATCCACAAATGGAACACCTTGTAGCTGCCTGCGAATGCAGAGCTTAGTAGGAAAGCAGTACCCGCCTGCTACGAATGTGATATTTGGATGGTGCCCACGAATTGAATCCAGGCAGAATTCTGAAAGAGAATAGAAGCACAGGCCGTCTCCAGCAGCATCTCCACGAGAGTCTATCCACAAAAGGAACCCCTTGAAGCTGGCTGCAAATGCAGATCTTAGAGGCAAAGCAGTACCTGCATGCTACAAATGTGATATCTGGATGGTGCCCAGGGAAGGAATTCTGGCAGAATTCTCAAAGAGCATAGAAGCAGAGCCAGTCTCCAGCAGCATCTCCACGACAGTCTATCCACAAAAGGAACACCTTGTAGCTGCCTGCGAATGCACAGCTTAGGAGCAAACTAGTACCCGCATGCGACGAATGTGAAATCTGGATGGTGCCCAGGAAAGGAATTCTGACAGCCTTCTCAAACAGCATAGAAGCAGAGGTCGACTTCAGCAGCATCTCCATTAGAGTCTATCCACAAAAGGAACACTTTGAACCTGGCTGCAAATGCTGACCTTAGGAGGAAAGCAGTCCCCGCATGCTACGAATGTGATATCTGAATGGTGCCCAGGAAAGGAATTCTGGCAGAATTCTGAAAGACCATAGAAGCACAGGCCGTCTCCAGCAGCACCTCCACGAGAGTCTATCCACAAAAGGAACACCTTGAAGCTGGCTGCGAATGCAGAGCTTAGGAGGAAAGCAGTAACTGCATGCTACGAATGAGATATCTGGACGGTGCCCAGGAAAGGAATTCTGGCGGAATTCTCAAAGAGCATAGAAGCATTGCCCGTCTCTAGCAAAATCTCCACGAGAGTCTATCCAGGAAAGGAACACCTTGTAGCTGCCTGCGAATGCACAGCTTAGGAGGAAAGCAGTACCTGCATGCTAGGAATGTGATATCTGGATGGTGCACAGGAAAGGAATTCTGACAGCCTTCTAAAAGAGCATAGAAGCAGAGCCCGTCTCCATCAGCATCTCCACGAGAGTCTATCCACAAAAGGAACACCTTGTAGCTGCCTGTGAATGCACAGCTTAGGAGCAAAGGAGTACCCGCATTCTACGAATGTGATATCTGGATGGTGCACAGGAAAGGAATTCTGACAGCCTTCTCAAAGAGCATAGAAGCAGAGGCTGACTTCAGCAGCATCTCCACGAGAATCTATCCACAAACGGAACACATTGAAGCTGGCTGCCAATGCAGAGCTTATGAGAAAAGCAGTACCCGCATGCTACGAATGTGATATCTGGATGGTCCCCAGGATTGGAATTCTGGCAGAATTCTGAAAGAGCAGAGAAGCACAGGCCGTCTTCTGCAGCACCTCCATGAGAGTCTATCCACAAAAGGAACACCTTGTAGCTGCCTGCTAATGCACAGCTTAGGAGCCAAGTAGTACCAGCATGCTACGAATGTGAAATCTGAATGGTGCCCAGGAAAGGAATTCTGACAGCCTTCTCAAACAGCATAGAAGCAGAGGTCGACTTCAGCAGCATCTCCATGAGAGTCTATCCACAAAAGGAACACCTTGAAGCTGGCTGCGAATGCAGAGCTTCGGAGGTAAGCAGTACCCGCATGCTACGAATGTGATATCTGGAAGGTGCAGAGGAAAGGAATTCTGGTAAAATTCTAAAAGAGCATAAAAGCGGAGCCCGTCTCCAGCAGCATCTCCACGAGAATCTATCCACAAATGGAACACCTTGTAGCTGCCTGCGAATGCAGAGCTTAGTAGGAAAGCAGTACCCGCCTGTTACGAATGTGATATTTGGATGGTGCCCACGAATTGAATCCAGGCAGAATTCTGAAAGAGAATAGAAGCACAGGCCGTCTCCAGCAGCATCTCCACGAGAGTCTATCCACAAAAGGAACCCCTTGAAGCTGGCTGCAAATGCAGATCTTAGAGGCAAAGCAGTACCTGCATGCTACCAATGTGATATCTGGATGGTGCCCAGGGAAGGAATTCTGGCAGAATTCTCAAAGAGCATAGAAGCAGAGCCAGTCTCCAGCAGCATCTCCACGACGGTCTATCCACAAAAGGAACACCTTGTAGCTGCCTGCGAATGCACAGCTTAGGAGCAAACTAGTACCCGCATGCGACGAATGTGAAATCTGGATGGTGCCCAGGAAAGGAATTCTGACAGCCTTCTCAAACAGCATAGAAGCAGAGGTCGACTTCAGCAGCATCTCCATTAGAGTCTATCCACAAAAGGAACACTTTGAACCTGGCTGCAAATGCTGACCTTAGGAGGAAAGCAGTCCCCGCATGCTACGAATGTGATATCTGAATGGTGCCCAGGAAAGGAATTCTGGCAGAATTCTGAAAGACCATAGAAGCACAGGCCGTCTCCAGCAGCACCTCCACGAGAGTCTATCCACAAAAGGAACACCTTGAAGCTGGCTGCGAATGCAGAGCTTAGGCGGAAAGCAGTAACTGCATGCTACGAATGAGATATCTGGACGGTGCCCAGGAAAGGAATTCTGGCGGAATTCTCAAAGAGCATAGAAGCATTGCCCGTCTCTAGCAAAATCTCCACGAGAGTCTATCCAGGAAAGGAACACCTTGTAGCTGCCTGCGAATGCACAGCTTAGGAGGAAAGCAGTACCTGCATGCTACGAATGTGATATCTGGATGGTGCACAGGAAAGGAATTCTGACAGCCTTCTAAAAGAGCATAGAAGCAGAGCCCGTCTCCATCAGCATCTCCACGAGAGTCTATCCACAAAAGGAACACCTTGTGGCTGCCTGTGAATGCACAGCTTAGGAGCAAACTAGTACCCGCATTCTACGAATGTGATATCTGGATGGTGCACAGGAAAGGAATTCTGACAGCCTTCTCAAAGAGCATAGAAGCAGAGGCTGACTTCAGCAGCATCTCCACGAGAATCTATCCACAAACGGAACACATTGAAGCTGGCTGCAAATGCAGAGATTATGAGAAAAGCAGTACCCGCATGCTACGAATGTGATATCTGGATGGTCCCCAGGATTGGAATTCTGGCAGAATTCTGAAAGAGCAGAGAAGCACAGCCCGTCTTCTGCAGCACCTCCATGAGAGTCTAACCACAAAAGGAACACCTTGTAGCTGCCTGCTAATGCACAGCTTAGGAGCCAAGTAGTACCAGCATGCTACGAATGTGAAATCTGAATGGTGCCCAGGAAAGGAATTCTGACAGCCTTCTCAAACAGCATAGAAGCAGAGGTCGACTTCAGCAGCATCTCCATGAGAGTCTATCCACAAAAGGAACCCCTTGAAGCTGGCTGCAAATGCAGATCTTAGAGGCAAAGCAGTACCTGCATGCTACCAATGTGATATCTGGATGGTGCCCAGGGAAGGAATTCTGGCAGAATTCTCAAAGAGCATAGAAGCAGAGCCAGTCTCCAGCAGCATCTCCACGAGAGTCTATCCACAAAAGGAACCCCTTGAAGCTGGCTGCAAATGCAGAGCTTAGAGGCAAAGCAGTACCTGCATGCTACCAATGTGATATCTGGATGGTGCCCAGGGAAGGAATTCTGGCAGAATTCTCAAAGAGCATAGAAGCAGAGCCAGTCTCCAGCAGCATCTCCACGACAGTCTATCCACAAAAGGAACACCTTGTAGCTCCCTTCGAATGCACAGCTTAGGAGCAAACTAGTACCCGCATGCGACGAATGTGAAATCTGGATGGGGCCCAGGAAAGGAATTCCGACAGCCTTCTCAAACAGCATAGAAGCAGAGGTCGACTTCAGCAGCATCTCCATGAGAGTCTATCCACAAAAGGAACACCTTGAAGCTGGCTGCGAATGCAGAGCTTCGGAGGAAAGCAGTACCCGCAAGCTACGAATTAGATATCTGGATGGTGCCCAGGAAAGGAATTCTGGCAGAATTCTCAAAGAGCATGGAAGCAGAGCCCGTCTCCAGCAGCATCTCCACGAGAGTCTATCCAGGAAAGGAACACCTTGTAGCTGCCTGTGAATTCACAGCTTAGGAGCAAAGGAGTACCCGCATTCTACGAATGTGATGTCTGGATGGTGCACAGGAAAGGAATTCTGACAGCCTTCTCAAAGAGCATAGAAGCAGAGGCTGACTTCAGCAGCATCTCCACGAGAATCTATCCACAAACGGAACACATTGAAGCTGGCTGCCAATGCAGAGCTTATGAGAAAAGCAGTACCCGCATGCTACGAATGTGATATCTGGATGGTCCCCAGGATTGGAATTCTGGCAGAATTCTGAAAGAGCAGAGAAGCACAGGCCGTCTTCTGCAGCACCTCCATGAGAGTCTATCCACAAAAGGAACACCTTGTAGCTGCCTGCTAATGCACAGCTTAGGAGCCAAGTAGTACCAGCATGCTACGAATGTGAAATCTGAATGGTGCCCAGGAAAGGAATTCTGACAGCCTTCTCAAACAGCATAGAAGCAGAGGTCGACTTCAGCAGCATCTCCATGAGAGTCTATCCACAAAAGGAACACCTTGAAGCTGGCTGCGAATGCAGAGCTTCGGAGGAAAGCAGTACCCGCATGCGACGAATGTGATATCTGGATGGTGCAGAGGAAAGGAATTCTGGCAAAATTCTAAAAGAGCATAAAAGCGGAGCCCGTCTCCAGCAGCATCTCCACGAGAATCTATCCACAAATGGAACACCTTGTAGCTGCCTGCGAATGCAGAGCTTAGTAGGAAAGCAGTACCCGCCTGCTACGAATGTGATATTTGGATGGTGCCCACGAATTGAATCCAGGCAGAATTCTGAAAGAGAATAGAAGCACAGGCCGTCTCCAGCAGCATCTCCACGAGAGTCTATCCACAAAAGGAACCCCTTGAAGCTGGCTGCAAATGCAGATCTTAGAGGCAAAGCAGTACCTGCATGCTACCAATGTGATATCTGGATGGTGCCCAGGGAAGGAATTCTGGCAGAATTCTCAAAGAGCATAGAAGCAGAGCCAGTCTCCAGCAGCATCTCCACGACAGTCTATCCACAAAAGGAACACCTTGTAGCTGCCTGCGAATGCACAGCTTAGGAGCAAACTAGTACCCGCATGCGACGAATGTGAAATCTGGATGGTGCCCAGGAAAGGAATTCTGACAGCCTTCTCAAACAGCATAGAAGCAGAGGTCGACTTCAGCAGCATCTCCATTAGAGTCTATCCACAAAAGGAACACTTTGAACCTGGCTGCAAATGCTGACCTTAGGAGGAAAGCAGTCCCCGCATGCTACGAATGTGATATCTGAATGGTGCCCAGGAAAGGAATTCTGGCAGAATTCTGAAAGACCATAGAAGCACAGGCCGTCTCCAGCAGCACCTCCACGAGAGTCTATAACACCTTGAAGCTGGCTGCGAATGCAGAGCTTAGACGGAAAGCAGTAACTGCATGCTACGAATGAGATATCTGGACGGTGCCCAGGAAAGGAATTCTGGCGGAATTCTCAAAGAGCATAGAAGCATTGCCCGTCTCTAGCAAAATCTCCACGAGAGTCTATCCAGGAAAGGAACACCTTGTAGCTGCCTGCGAATGCACAGCTTAGGAGGAAAGCAGTACCTGCATGCTACGAATGTGATATCTGGATGGTGCCCAGGAAAGGAATTCTGACAGCCTTCTAAAAGAGCATAGAAGCAGAGCCCGTCTCCAGCAGCATCTCCACGAGAGTCTATCCACAAAAGGAACACCTTGTAGCTGCCTGTGAATGCACAGCTTAGGAGCAAACTAGTACCCGCATTCTACGAATGTGATATCTGGATGGTGCACAGGAAAGGAATTCTGACAGCCTTCTCAAAGAGCATAGAAGCAGAGGCTGACTTCAGCAGCATCTCCACGAGAATCTATCCACAAACGGAACACATTGAAGCTGGCTGCCAATGCAGAGCTTATGAGAAAAGCAGTACCCGCATGCTACGAATGTGATATCTGGATGGTCCCCAGGATTGGAATTCTGGCAGAATTCTGAAAGAGCAGAGAAGCACAGGCCGTCTTCTGCAGCACCTCCATGAGAGTCTATCCACAAAAGGAACACCTTGTAGCTGCCTGCTAATGCACAGCTTAGGAGCCAAGTAGTACCAGCATGCTACGAATGTGAAATCTGAATGGTGCCCAGGAAAGGAATTCTGACAGCCTTCTCAAACAGCATAGAAGCAGAGGTCGACTTCAGCAGCATCTCCATGAGAGTCTATCCACAAAAGGAACACCTTGAAGCTGGCTGCGAATGCAGAGCTTCGGAGGAAAGCAGTACCCGCATGCGACGAATGTGATATCTGGATTGTGCAGAGGAAAGGAATTCTGGCAAAATTCTAAAAGAGCATAAAAGCGGAGCCCGTCTCCAGCAGCATCTCCACGAGAATCTATCCACAAATGGAACACCTTGTAGCTGCCTGCGAATGCAGAGCTTAGTAGGAAAGCAGTACCCGCCTGCTACGAATGTGATATTTGGATGGTGCCCACGAATTGAATCCAGGCAGAATTCTGAAAGAGAATAGAAGCACAGGCCGTCTCCAGCAGCATCTCCACGAGAGTCTATCCACAAAAGGAACCCCTTGAAGCTGGCTGCAAATGCAGATCTTAGAGGCAAAGCAGTACCTGCATGCTACCAATGTGATATCTGGATGGTGCCCAGGGAAGGAATTCTGGCAGAATTCTCAAAGAGCATAGAAGCAGAGCCAGTCTCCAGCAGCATCTCCACGACAGTCTATCCACAAAAGGAACACCTTGTAGCTGCCTGCGAATGCACAGCTTAGGAGCAAACTAGTACCCGCATGCGACGAATGTGAAATCTGGATGGTGCCCAGGAAAGGAATTCTGACAGCCTTCTCAAACAGCATAGAAGCAGAGGTCGACTTCAGCAGCATCTCCATTAGAGTCTATCCACAAAAGGAACACTTTGAACCTGGCTGCAAATGCTGACCTTAGGAGGAAAGCAGTCCCCGCATGCTACGAATGTGATATCTGAATGGTGCCCAGGAAAGGAATTCTGGCAGAATTCTGAAAGACCATAGAAGCACAGGCCGTCTCCAGCAGCACCTCCACGAGAGTCTATAACACCTTGAAGCTGGCTGCGAATGCAGAGCTTAGGAGGAAAGCAGTAACTGCATGCTACGAATGAGATATCTGGACGGTGCCCAGGAAAGGAATTCTGGCGGAATTCTCAAAGAGCATAGAAGCATTGCCCGTCTCTAGCAAAATCTCCACGAGAGTCTATCCAGGAAAGGAACACCTTGTAGCTGCCTGCGAATGCACAGCTTAGGAGGAAAGCAGTACCTGCATGCTACGAATGTGATATCTGGATGGTGCCCAGGAAAGGAATTCTGACAGCCTTCTAAAAGAGCATAGAAGCAGAGCCCGTCTCCAGCAGCATCTCCACGAGAGTCTATCCACAAAAGGAACACCTTGTAGCTGCCTGTGAATGCACAGCTTAGGAGCAAACTAGTACCCGCATTCTACGAATGTGATATCTGGATGGTGCACAGGAAAGGAATTCTGACAGCCTTCTCAAAGAGCATAGAAGCAGAGGCTGACTTCAGCAGCATCTCCACGAGAATCTATCCACAAACGGACGGAACACATTGAAGCTGGCTGCCAATGCAGAGCTTATGAGAAAAGCAGTACCCGCATGCTACGAATGTGATATCTGGATGGTCCCCAGGATTGGAATTCTGGCAGAATTCTGAAAGAGCAGAGAAGCACAGGCCGTCTTCTGCAGCACCTCCATGAGAGTCTATCCACAAAAGGAACACCTTGTAGCTGCCTGCTAATGCACAGCTTAGGAGCCAAGTAGTACCAGCATGCTACGAATGTGAAATCTGAATGGTGCCCAGGAAAGGAATTCTGACAGCCTTCTCAAACAGCATAGAAGTAGAGGTCGACTTCAGCAGCATCTCCATGAGAGTCTATCCACAAAAGGAACACCTTGAAGCTGGCTGCGAATGCAGAGCTTCGGAGGAAAGCAGTACCCGCATGCGACGAATGTGATATCTGGATTGTGCAGAGGAAAGGAATTCTGGCAAAATTCTAAAAGAGCATAAAAGCGGAGCCCGTCTCCAGCAGCATCTCCACGAGAATCTATCCACAAATGGAACACCTTGTAGCTGCCTGCGAATGCAGAGCTTAGTAGGAAAGCAGTACCCGCCTGCTACGAATGTGATATTTGGATGGTGCCCACGAATTGAATCCAGGCAGAATTCTGAAAGAGAATAGAAGCACAGGCCGTCTCCAGCAGCATCTCCACGAGAGTCTATCCACAAAAGGAACCCCTTGAAGCTGGCTGCAAATGCAGATCTTAGAGGCAAAGCAGTACCTGCATGCTACCAATGTGATATCTGGATGGTGCCCAGGGAAGGAATTCTGGCAGAATTCTCAAAGAGCATAGAAGCAGAGCCAGTCTCCAGCAGCATCTCCACGACAGTCTATCCACAAAAGGAACACCTTGTAGCTGCCTGCGAATGCTCAGCTTAGGAGCAAACTAGTACCCGCATGCGACGAATGTGAAATCTGGATGGTGCCCAGGAAAGGAATTCTGACAGCCTTCTCAAACAGCATAGAAGCAGAGGTCGACTTCAGCAGCATCTCCATTAGAGTCTATCCACAAAAGGAACACTTTGAACCTGGCTGCAAATGCTGACCTTAGGAGGAAAGCAGTCCCTGCATGCTACGAATGTGATATCTGAATGGTGCCCAGGAAAGGAATTCTGGCAGAATTCTGAAAGACCATAGAAGCACAGGCCGTCTCCAGCAGCACCTCCACGAGAGTCTATAACACCTTGAAGCTGGCTGCGAATGCAGAGCTTAGGAGGAAAGCAGTAACTGCATGCTACGAATGAGATATCTGGACGGTGCCCAGGAAAGGAATTCTGGCGGAATTCTCAAAGAGCATAGAAGCATTGCCCGTCTCTAGCAAAATCTCCACGAGAGTCTATCCAGGAAAGGAACACCTTGTAGCTGCCTGCGAATGCACAGCTTAGGAGGAAAGCAGTACCTGCATGCTACGAATGTGATATCTGGATGGTGCCCAGGAAAGGAATTCTGACAGCCTTCTAAAAGAGCATAGAAGCAGAGCCCGTCTCCAGCAGCATCTCCACGAGAGTCTATCCACAAAAGGAACACCTTGTAGCTGCCTGTGAATGCACAGCTTAGGAGCAAACTAGTACCCGCATTCTACGAATGTGATATCTGGATGGTGCACAGGAAAGGAATTCTGACAGCCTTCTCAAAGAGCATAGAAGCAGAGGCTGACTTCAGCAGCATCTCCACGAGAATCTATCCACAAACGGAACACATTGAAGCTGGCTGCCAATGCAGAGCTTATGAGAAAAGCAGTACCCGCATGCTACGAATGTGATATCTGGATGGTCCCCAGGATTGGAATTCTGGCAGAATTCTGAAAGAGCAGAGAAGCACAGGCCGTCTTCTGCAGCACCTCCATGAGAGTCTATCCACAAAAGGAACACCTTGTAGCTGCCTGCTAATGCACAGCTTAGGAGCCAAGTAGTACCAGCATGCTACGAATGTGAAATCTGAATGGTGCCCAGGAAAGGAATTCTGACAGCCTTCTCAAACAGCATAGAAGTAGAGGTCGACTTCAGCAGCATCTCCATGAGAGTCTATCCACAAAAGGAACACCTTGAAGCTGGCTACGAATGCAGAGCTTCGGAGGAAAGCAGTACCCGCATGCGACGAATGTGATATCTGGATTGTGCAGAGGAAAGGAATTCTGGCAAAATTCTAAAAGAGCATAAAAGCGGAGCCCGTCTCCAGCAGCATCTCCACGAGAATCTATCCACAAATGGAACACCTTGTAGCTGCCTGCGAATGCAGAGCTTAGTAGGAAAGCAGTACCCGCCTGCTACGAATGTGATATTTGGATGGTGCCCACGAATTGAATCCAGGCAGAATTCTGAAAGAGAATAGAAGCACAGGCCGTCTCCAGCAGCATCTCCACGAGAGTCTATCCACAAAAGGAACCCCTTGAAGCTGGCTGCAAATGCAGATCTTAGAGGCAAAGCAGTACCTGCATGCTACAAATGTGATATCTGGATGGTGCCCAGGGAAGGAATTCTGGCAGAATTCTCAAAGAGCATAGAAGCAGAGCCAGTCTCCAGCAGCATCTCCACGACAGTCTATCCACAAAAGGAACACCTTGTAGCTGCCTGCGAATGCACAGCTTAGGAGCAAACTAGTACCCGCATGCGACGAATGTGAAATCTGGATGGTGCCCAGGAAAGGAATTCTGACAGCCTTCTCAAACAGCATAGAAGCAGAGGTCGACTTCAGCAGCATCTCCATTAGAGTCTATCCACAAAAGGAACACTTTGAACCTGGCTGCAAATGCTGACCTTAGGAGGAAAGCAGTCCCCGCATGCTACGAATGTGATATCTGAATGGTGCCCAGGAAAGGAATTCTGGCAGAATTCTGAAAGACCATAGAAGCACAGGCCGTCTCCAGCAGCACCTCCACGAGAGTCTATCCACAAAAGGAACACCTTGAAGCTGGCTGCGAATGCAGAGCTTAGGAGGAAAGCAGTAACTGCATGCTACGAATGAGATATCTGGACGGTGCCCAGGAAAGGAATTCTGGCGGAATTCTCAAAGAGCATAGAAGCATTGCCCGTCTCTAGCAAAATCTCCACGAGAGTCTATCCAGGAAAGGAACACCTTGTAGCTGCCTGCGAATGCACAGCTTAGGAGGAAAGCAGTACCTGCATGCTAGGAATGTGATATCTGGATGGTGCACAGGAAAGGAATTCTGACAGCCTTCTAAAAGAGCATAGAAGCAGAGCCCGTCTCCATCAGCATCTCCACGAGAGTCTATCCACAAAAGGAACACCTTGTAGCTGCCTGTGAATGCACAGCTTAGGAGCAAACTAGTACCCGCATTCTACGAATGTGATGTCTGGATGGTGCACAGGAAAGGAATTCTGACAGCCTTCTCAAAGAGCATAGAAGCAGAGGCTGACTTCAGCAGCATCTCCACGAGAATCTATCCACAAACGGAACACATTGAAGCTGGCTGCCAATGCAGAGCTTATGAGAAAAGCAGTACCCGCATGCTACGAATGTGATATCTGGATGGTCCCCAGGATTGGAATTCTGGCAGAATTCTGAAAGAGCAGAGAAGCACAGGCCGTCTTCTGCAGCACCTCCATGAGAGTCTATCCACAAAAGGAACACCTTGTAGCTGCCTGCTAATGCACAGCTTAGGAGCCAAGTAGTACCAGCATGCTACGAATGTGAAATCTGAATGGTGCCCAGGAAAGGAATTCTGACAGCCTTCTCAAACAGCATAGAAGCAGAGGTCGACTTCAGCAGCATCTCCATGAGAGTCTATCCACAAAAGGAACACCTTGAAGCTGGCTGCGAATGCAGAGCTTCGGAGGAAAGCAGTACCCGCATGCTACGAATGTGATATCTGGAAGGTGCAGAGGAAAGGAATTCTGGCAAAATTCTAAAAGAGCATAAAAGCGGAGCCCGTCTCCAGCAGCATCTCCACGAGAATCTATCCACAAATGGAACACCTTGTAGCTGCCTGCGAATGCAGAGCTTAGTAGGAAAGCAGTACCCGCCTGTTACGAATGTGATATTTGGATGGTGCCCACGAATTGAATCCAGGCAGAATTCTGAAAGAGAATAGAAGCACAGGCCGTCTCCAGCAGCATCTCCACGAGAGTCTATCCACAAAAGGAACCCCTTGAAGCTGGCTGCAAATGCAGATCTTAGAGGCAAAGCAGTACCTGCATGCTACCAATGTGATATCTGGATGGTGCCCAGGGAAGGAATTCTGGCAGAATTCTCAAAGAGCATAGAAGCAGAGCCAGTCTCCAGCAGCATCTCCACGACGGTCTATCCACAAAAGGAACACCTTGTAGCTGCCTGCGAATGCACAGCTTAGGAGCAAACTAGTACCCGCATGCGACGAATGTGAAATCTGGATGGTGCCCAGGAAAGGAATTCTGACAGCCTTCTCAAACAGCATAGAAGCAGAGGTCGACTTCAGCAGCATCTCCATTAGAGTCTATCCACAAAAGGAACACTTTGAACCTGGCTGCAAATGCTGACCTTAGGAGGAAAGCAGTCCCCGCATGCTACGAATGTGATATCTGAATGGTGCCCAGGAAAGGAATTCTGGCAGAATTCTGAAAGACCATAGAAGCACAGGCCGTCTCCAGCAGCACCTCCACGAGAGTCTATCCACAAAAGGAACACCTTGAAGCTGGCTGCGAATGCAGAGCTTAGGCGGAAAGCAGTAACTGCATGCTACGAATGAGATATCTGGACGGTGCCCAGGAAAGGAATTCTGGCGGAATTCTCAAAGAGCATAGAAGCATTGCCCGTCTCTAGCAAAATCTCCACGAGAGTCTATCCAGGAAAGGAACACCTTGTAGCTGCCTGCGAATGCACAGCTTAGGAGGAAAGCAGTACCTGCATGCTACGAATGTGATATCTGGATGGTGCACAGGAAAGGAATTCTGACAGCCTTCTAAAAGAGCATAGAAGCAGAGCCCGTCTCCATCAGCATCTCCACGAGAGTCTATCCACAAAAGGAACACCTTGTGGCTGCCTGTGAATGCACAGCTTAGGAGCAAACTAGTACCCGCATTCTACGAATGTGATATCTGGATGGTGCACAGGAAAGGAATTCTGACAGCCTTCTCAAAGAGCATAGAAGCAGAGGCTGACTTCAGCAGCATCTCCACGAGAATCTATCCACAAACGGAACACATTGAAGCTGGCTGCAAATGCAGAGATTATGAGAAAAGCAGTACCCGCATGCTACGAATGTGATATCTGGATGGTCCCCAGGATTGGAATTCTGGCAGAATTCTGAAAGAGCAGAGAAGCACAGCCCGTCTTCTGCAGCACCTCCATGAGAGTCTAACCACAAAAGGAACACCTTGTAGCTGCCTGCTAATGCACAGCTTAGGAGCCAAGTAGTACCAGCATGCTACGAATGTGAAATCTGAATGGTGCCCAGGAAAGGAATTCTGACAGCCTTCTCAAACAGCATAGAAGCAGAGGTCGACTTCAGCAGCATCTCCATGAGAGTCTATCCACAAAAGGAACCCCTTGAAGCTGGCTGCAAATGCAGATCTTAGAGGCAAAGCAGTACCTGCATGCTACCAATGTGATATCTGGATGGTGCCCAGGGAAGGAATTCTGGCAGAATTCTCAAAGAGCATAGAAGCAGAGCCAGTCTCCAGCAGCATCTCCACGAGAGTCTATCCACAAAAGGAACCCCTTGAAGCTGGCTGCAAATGCAGAGCTTAGAGGCAAAGCAGTACCTGCATGCTACCAATGTGATATCTGGATGGTGCCCAGGGAAGGAATTCTGGCAGAATTCTCAAAGAGCATAGAAGCAGAGCCAGTCTCCAGCAGCATCTCCACGACAGTCTATCCACAAAAGGAACACCTTGTAGCTCCCTTCGAATGCACAGCTTAGGAGCAAACTAGTACCCGCATGCGACGAATGTGAAATCTGGATGGGGCCCAGGAAAGGAATTCCGACAGCCTTCTCAAACAGCATAGAAGCAGAGGTCGACTTCAGCAGCATCTCCATGAGAGTCTATCCACAAAAGGAACACCTTGAAGCTGGCTGCGAATGCAGAGCTTCGGAGGAAAGCAGTACCCGCAAGCTACGAATTAGATATCTGGATGGTGCCCAGGAAAGGAATTCTGGCAGAATTCTCAAAGAGCATGGAAGCAGAGCCCGTCTCCAGCAGCATCTCCACGAGAGTCTATCCAGGAAAGGAACACCTTGTAGCTGCCTGTGAATTCACAGCTTAGGAGCAAAGGAGTACCCGCATTCTACGAATGTGATGTCTGGATGGTGCACAGGAAAGGAATTCTGACAGCCTTCTCAAAGAGCATAGAAGCAGAGGCTGACTTCAGCAGCATCTCCACGAGAATCTATCCACAAACGGAACACATTGAAGCTGGCTGCCAATGCAGAGCTTATGAGAAAAGCAGTACCCGCATGCTACGAATGTGATATCTGGATGGTCCCCAGGATTGGAATTCTGGCAGAATTCTGAAAGAGCAGAGAAGCACAGGCCGTCTTCTGCAGCACCTCCATGAGAGTCTATCCACAAAAGGAACACCTTGTAGCTGCCTGCTAATGCACAGCTTAGGAGCCAAGTAGTACCAGCATGCTACGAATGTGAAATCTGAATGGTGCCCAGGAAAGGAATTCTGACAGCCTTCTCAAACAGCATAGAAGCAGAGGTCGACTTCAGCAGCATCTCCATGAGAGTCTATCCACAAAAGGAACACCTTGAAGCTGGCTGCGAATGCAGAGCTTCGGAGGAAAGCAGTACCCGCATGCGACGAATGTGATATCTGGATGGTGCAGAGGAAAGGAATTCTGGCAAAATTCTAAAAGAGCATAAAAGCGGAGCCCGTCTCCAGCAGCATCTCCACGAGAATCTATCCACAAATGGAACACCTTGTAGCTGCCTGCGAATGCAGAGCTTAGTAGGAAAGCAGTACCCGCCTGTTACGAATGTGATATTTGGATGGTGCCCACGAATTGAATCCAGGCAGAATTCTGAAAGAGAATAGAAGCACAGGCCGTCTCCAGCAGCATCTCCACGAGAGTCTATCCACAAAAGGAACCCCTTGAAGCTGGCTGCAAATGCAGATCTTAGAGGCAAAGCAGTACCTGCATGCTACCAATGTGATATCTGGATGGTGCCCAGGGAAGGAATTCTGGCAGAATTCTCAAAGAGCATAGAAGCAGAGCCAGTCTCCAGCAGCATCTCCACGACGGTCTATCCACAAAAGGAACACCTTGTAGCTGCCTGCGAATGCACAGCTTAGGAGCAAACTAGTACCCGCATGCGACGAATGTGAAATCTGGATGGTGCCCAGGAAAGGAATTCTGACAGCCTTCTCAAACAGCATAGAAGCAGAGGTCGACTTCAGCAGCATCTCCATTAGAGTCTATCCACAAAAGGAACACTTTGAACCTGGCTGCAAATGCTGACCTTAGGAGGAAAGCAGTCCCCGCATGCTACGAATGTGATATCTGAATGGTGCCCAGGAAAGGAATTCTGGCAGAATTCTGAAAGACCATAGAAGCACAGGCCGTCTCCAGCAGCACCTCCACGAGAGTCTATCCACAAAAGGAACACCTTGAAGCTGGCTGCGAATGCAGAGCTTAGGCGGAAAGCAGTAACTGCATGCTACGAATGAGATATCTGGACGGTGCCCAGGAAAGGAATTCTGGCGGAATTCTCAAAGAGCATAGAAGCATTGCCCGTCTCTAGCAAAATCTCCACGAGAGTCTATCCAGGAAAGGAACACCTTGTAGCTGCCTGCGAATGCACAGCTTAGGAGGAAAGCAGTACCTGCATGCTAGGAATGTGATATCTGGATGGTGCACAGGAAAGGAATTCTGACAGCCTTCTAAAAGAGCATAGAAGCAGAGCCCGTCTCCATCAGCATCTCCACGAGAGTCTATCCACAAAAGGAACACCTTGTGGCTGCCTGTGAATGCACAGCTTAGGAGCAAACTAGTACCCGCATTCTACGAATGTGATATCTGGATGGTGCACAGGAAAGGAATTCTGACAGCCTTCTCAAAGAGCATAGAAGCAGAGGCTGACTTCAGCAGCATCTCCACGAGAATCTATCCACAAACGGAACACATTGAAGCTGGCTGCAAATGCAGAGATTATGAGAAAAGCAGTACCCGCATGCTACGAATGTGATATCTGGATGGTCCCCAGGATTGGAATTCTGGCAGAATTCTGAAAGAGCAGAGAAGCACAGCCCGTCTTCTGCAGCACCTCCATGAGAGTCTAACCACAAAAGGAACACCTTGTAGCTGCCTGCTAATGCACAGCTTAGGAGCCAAGTAGTACCAGCATGCTACGAATGTGAAATCTGAATGGTGCCCAGGAAAGGAATTCTGACAGCCTTCTCAAACAGCATAGAAGCAGAGGTCGACTTCAGCAGCATCTCCATGAGAGTCTATCCACAAAAGGAACCCCTTGAAGCTGGCTGCAAATGCAGATCTTAGAGGCAAAGCAGTACCTGCATGCTACCAATGTGATATCTGGATGGTGCCCAGGGAAGGAATTCTGGCAGAATTCTCAAAGAGCATAGAAGCAGAGCCAGTCTCCAGCAGCATCTCCACGAGAGTCTATCCACAAAAGGAACCCCTTGAAGCTGGCTGCAAATGCAGAGCTTAGAGGCAAAGCAGTACCTGCATGCTACCAATGTGATATCTGGATGGTGCCCAGGGAAGGAATTCTGGCAGAATTCTCAAAGAGCATAGAAGCAGAGCCAGTCTCCAGCAGCATCTCCACGACAGTCTATCCACAAAAGGAACACCTTGTAGCTCCCTTCGAATGCACAGCTTAGGAGCAAACTAGTACCCGCATGCGACGAATGTGAAATCTGGATGGGGCCCAGGAAAGGAATTCCGACAGCCTTCTCAAACAGCATAGAAGCAGAGGTCGACTTCAGCAGCATCTCCATGAGAGTCTATCCACAAAAGGAACACCTTGAAGCTGGCTGCGAATGCAGAGCTTCGGAGGAAAGCAGTACCCGCAAGCTACGAATTAGATATCTGGATGGTGCCCAGGAAAGGAATTCTGGCAGAATTCTCAAAGAGCATGGAAGCAGAGCCCGTCTCCAGCAGCATCTCCACGAGAGTCTATCCAGGAAAGGAACACCTTGTAGCTGCCTGTGAATTCACAGCTTAGGAGCAAAGGAGTACCCGCATTCTACGAATGTGATGTCTGGATGGTGCACAGGAAAGGAATTCTGACAGCCTTCTCAAAGAGCATAGAAGCAGAGGCTGACTTCAGCAGCATCTCCACGAGAATCTATCCACAAACGGAACACATTGAAGCTGGCTGCCAATGCAGAGCTTATGAGAAAAGCAGTACCCGCATGCTACGAATGTGATATCTGGATGGTCCCCAGGATTGGAATTCTGGCAGAATTCTGAAAGAGCAGAGAAGCACAGGCCGTCTTCTGCAGCACCTCCATGAGAGTCTATCCACAAAAGGAACACCTTGTAGCTGCCTGCTAATGCACAGCTTAGGAGCCAAGTAGTACCAGCATGCTACGAATGTGAAATCTGAATGGTGCCCAGGAAAGGAATTCTGACAGCCTTCTCAAACAGCATAGAAGCAGAGGTCGACTTCAGCAGCATCTCCATGAGAGTCTATCCACAAAAGGAACACCTTGAAGCTGGCTGCGAATGCAGAGCTTCGGAGGAAAGCAGTACCCGCATGCGACGAATGTGATATCTGGATGGTGCAGAGGAAAGGAATTCTGGCAAAATTCTAAAAGAGCATAAAAGCGGAGCCCGTCTCCAGCAGCATCTCCACGAGAATCTATCCACAAATGGAACACCTTGTAGCTGCCTGCGAATGCAGAGCTTAGTAGGAAAGCAGTACCCGCCTGTTACGAATGTGATATTTGGATGGTGCCCACGAATTGAATCCAGGCAGAATTCTGAAAGAGAATAGAAGCACAGGCCGTCTCCAGCAGCATCTCCACGAGAGTCTATCCACAAAAGGAACCCCTTGAAGCTGGCTGCAAATGCAGATCTTAGAGGCAAAGCAGTACCTGCATGCTACCAATGTGATATCTGGATGGTGCCCAGGGAAGGAATTCTGGCAGAATTCTCAAAGAGCATAGAAGCAGAGCCAGTCTCCAGCAGCATCTCCACGACGGTCTATCCACAAAAGGAACACCTTGTAGCTGCCTGCGAATGCACAGCTTAGGAGCAAACTAGTACCCGCATGCGACGAATGTGAAATCTGGATGGTGCCCAGGAAAGGAATTCTGACAGCCTTCTCAAACAGCATAGAAGCAGAGGTCGACTTCAGCAGCATCTCCATTAGAGTCTATCCACAAAAGGAACACTTTGAACCTGGCTGCAAATGCTGACCTTAGGAGGAAAGCAGTCCCCGCATGCTACGAATGTGATATCTGAATGGTGCCCAGGAAAGGAATTCTGGCAGAATTCTGAAAGACCATAGAAGCACAGGCCGTCTCCAGCAGCACCTCCACGAGAGTCTATCCACAAAAGGAACACCTTGAAGCTGGCTGCGAATGCAGAGCTTAGGCGGAAAGCAGTAACTGCATGCTACGAATGAGATATCTGGACGGTGCCCAGGAAAGGAATTCTGGCGGAATTCTCAAAGAGCATAGAAGCATTGCCCGTCTCTAGCAAAATCTCCACGAGAGTCTATCCAGGAAAGGAACACCTTGTAGCTGCCTGCGAATGCACAGCTTAGGAGGAAAGCAGTACCTGCATGCTAGGAATGTGATATCTGGATGGTGCACAGGAAAGGAATTCTGACAGCCTTCTAAAAGAGCATAGAAGCAGAGCCCGTCTCCATCAGCATCTCCACGAGAGTCTATCCACAAAAGGAACACCTTGTGGCTGCCTGTGAATGCACAGCTTAGGAGCAAACTAGTACCCGCATTCTACGAATGTGATATCTGGATGGTGCACAGGAAAGGAATTCTGACAGCCTTCTCAAAGAGCATAGAAGCAGAGGCTGACTTCAGCAGCATCTCCACGAGAATCTATCCACAAACGGAACACATTGAAGCTGGCTGCAAATGCAGAGATTATGAGAAAAGCAGTACCCGCATGCTACGAATGTGATATCTGGATGGTCCCCAGGATTGGAATTCTGGCAGAATTCTGAAAGAGCAGAGAAGCACAGCCCGTCTTCTGCAGCACCTCCATGAGAGTCTAACCACAAAAGGAACACCTTGTAGCTGCCTGCTAATGCACAGCTTAGGAGCCAAGTAGTACCAGCATGCTACGAATGTGAAATCTGAATGGTGCCCAGGAAAGGAATTCTGACAGCCTTCTCAAACAGCATAGAAGCAGAGGTCGACTTCAGCAGCATCTCCATGAGAGTCTATCCACAAAAGGAACCCCTTGAAGCTGGCTGCAAATGCAGATCTTAGAGGCAAAGCAGTACCTGCATGCTACCAATGTGATATCTGGATGGTGCCCAGGGAAGGAATTCTGGCAGAATTCTCAAAGAGCATAGAAGCAGAGCCAGTCTCCAGCAGCATCTCCACGAGAGTCTATCCACAAAAGGAACCCCTTGAAGCTGGCTGCAAATGCAGAGCTTAGAGGCAAAGCAGTACCTGCATGCTACCAATGTGATATCTGGATGGTGCCCAGGGAAGGAATTCTGGCAGAATTCTCAAAGAGCATAGAAGCAGAGCCAGTCTCCAGCAGCATCTCCACGACAGTCTATCCACAAAAGGAACACCTTGTAGCTCCCTTCGAATGCACAGCTTAGGAGCAAACTAGTACCCGCATGCGACGAATGTGAAATCTGGATGGGGCCCAGGAAAGGAATTCCGACAGCCTTCTCAAACAGCATAGAAGCAGAGGTCGACTTCAGCAGCATCTCCATGAGAGTCTATCCACAAAAGGAACACCTTGAAGCTGGCTGCGAATGCAGAGCTTCGGAGGAAAGCAGTACCCGCAAGCTACGAATTAGATATCTGGATGGTGCCCAGGAAAGGAATTCTGGCAGAATTCTCAAAGAGCATGGAAGCAGAGCCCGTCTCCAGCAGCATCTCCACGAGAGTCTATCCAGGAAAGGAACACCTTGTAGCTGCCTGTGAATTCACAGCTTAGGAGCAAAGGAGTACCCGCATTCTACGAATGTGATGTCTGGATGGTGCACAGGAAAGGAATTCTGACAGCCTTCTCAAAGAGCATAGAAGCAGAGGCTGACTTCAGCAGCATCTCCACGAGAATCTATCCACAAACGGAACACATTGAAGCTGGCTGCCAATGCAGAGCTTATGAGAAAAGCAGTACCCGCATGCTACGAATGTGATATCTGGATGGTCCCCAGGATTGGAATTCTGGCAGAATTCTGAAAGAGCAGAGAAGCACAGGCCGTCTTCTGCAGCACCTCCATGAGAGTCTATCCACAAAAGGAACACCTTGTAGCTGCCTGCTAATGCACAGCTTAGGAGCCAAGTAGTACCAGCATGCTACGAATGTGAAATCTGAATGGTGCCCAGGAAAGGAATTCTGACAGCCTTCTCAAACAGCATAGAAGCAGAGGTCGACTTCAGCAGCATCTCCATGAGAGTCTATCCACAAAAGGAACACCTTGAAGCTGGCTGCGAATGCAGAGCTTCGGAGGAAAGCAGTACCCGCATGCGACGAATGTGATATCTGGATGGTGCAGAGGAAAGGAATTCTGGCAAAATTCTAAAAGAGCATAAAAGCGGAGCCCGTCTCCAGCAGCATCTCCACGAGAATCTATCCACAAATGGAACACCTTGTAGCTGCCTGCGAATGCAGAGCTTAGTAGGAAAGCAGTACCCGCCTGTTACGAATGTGATATTTGGATGGTGCCCACGAATTGAATCCAGGCAGAATTCTGAAAGAGAATAGAAGCACAGGCCGTCTCCAGCAGCATCTCCACGAGAGTCTATCCACAAAAGGAACCCCTTGAAGCTGGCTGCAAATGCAGATCTTAGAGGCAAAGCAGTACCTGCATGCTACCAATGTGATATCTGGATGGTGCCCAGGGAAGGAATTCTGGCAGAATTCTCAAAGAGCATAGAAGCAGAGCCAGTCTCCAGCAGCATCTCCACGACGGTCTATCCACAAAAGGAACACCTTGTAGCTGCCTGCGAATGCACAGCTTAGGAGCAAACTAGTACCCGCATGCGACGAATGTGAAATCTGGATGGTGCCCAGGAAAGGAATTCTGACAGCCTTCTCAAACAGCATAGAAGCAGAGGTCGACTTCAGCAGCATCTCCATTAGAGTCTATCCACAAAAGGAACACTTTGAACCTGGCTGCAAATGCTGACCTTAGGAGGAAAGCAGTCCCCGCATGCTACGAATGTGATATCTGAATGGTGCCCAGGAAAGGAATTCTGGCAGAATTCTGAAAGACCATAGAAGCACAGGCCGTCTCCAGCAGCACCTCCACGAGAGTCTATCCACAAAAGGAACACCTTGAAGCTGGCTGCGAATGCAGAGCTTAGGCGGAAAGCAGTAACTGCATGCTACGAATGAGATATCTGGACGGTGCCCAGGAAAGGAATTCTGGCGGAATTCTCAAAGAGCATAGAAGCATTGCCCGTCTCTAGCAAAATCTCCACGAGAGTCTATCCAGGAAAGGAACACCTTGTAGCTGCCTGCGAATGCACAGCTTAGGAGGAAAGCAGTACCTGCATGCTAGGAATGTGATATCTGGATGGTGCACAGGAAAGGAATTCTGACAGCCTTCTAAAAGAGCATAGAAGCAGAGCCCGTCTCCATCAGCATCTCCACGAGAGTCTATCCACAAAAGGAACACCTTGTGGCTGCCTGTGAATGCACAGCTTAGGAGCAAACTAGTACCCGCATTCTACGAATGTGATATCTGGATGGTGCACAGGAAAGGAATTCTGACAGCCTTCTCAAAGAGCATAGAAGCAGAGGCTGACTTCAGCAGCATCTCCACGAGAATCTATCCACAAACGGAACACATTGAAGCTGGCTGCAAATGCAGAGATTATGAGAAAAGCAGTACCCGCATGCTACGAATGTGATATCTGGATGGTCCCCAGGATTGGAATTCTGGCAGAATTCTGAAAGAGCAGAGAAGCACAGCCCGTCTTCTGCAGCACCTCCATGAGAGTCTAACCACAAAAGGAACACCTTGTAGCTGCCTGCTAATGCACAGCTTAGGAGCCAAGTAGTACCAGCATGCTACGAATGTGAAATCTGAATGGTGCCCAGGAAAGGAATTCTGACAGCCTTCTCAAACAGCATAGAAGCAGAGGTCGACTTCAGCAGCATCTCCATGAGAGTCTATCCACAAAAGGAACCCCTTGAAGCTGGCTGCAAATGCAGATCTTAGAGGCAAAGCAGTACCTGCATGCTACCAATGTGATATCTGGATGGTGCCCAGGGAAGGAATTCTGGCAGAATTCTCAAAGAGCATAGAAGCAGAGCCAGTCTCCAGCAGCATCTCCACGAGAGTCTATCCACAAAAGGAACCCCTTGAAGCTGGCTGCAAATGCAGAGCTTAGAGGCAAAGCAGTACCTGCATGCTACCAATGTGATATCTGGATGGTGCCCAGGGAAGGAATTCTGGCAGAATTCTCAAAGAGCATAGAAGCAGAGCCAGTCTCCAGCAGCATCTCCACGACAGTCTATCCACAAAAGGAACACCTTGTAGCTCCCTTCGAATGCACAGCTTAGGAGCAAACTAGTACCCGCATGCGACGAATGTGAAATCTGGATGGGGCCCAGGAAAGGAATTCCGACAGCCTTCTCAAACAGCATAGAAGCAGAGGTCGACTTCAGCAGCATCTCCATGAGAGTCTATCCACAAAAGGAACACCTTGAAGCTGGCTGCGAATGCAGAGCTTCGGAGGAAAGCAGTACCCGCAAGCTACGAATTAGATATCTGGATGGTGCCCAGGAAAGGAATTCTGGCAGAATTCTCAAAGAGCATGGAAGCAGAGCCCGTCTCCAGCAGCATCTCCACGAGAGTCTATCCAGGAAAGGAACACCTTGTAGCTGCCTGTGAATTCACAGCTTAGGAGCAAAGGAGTACCCGCATTCTACGAATGTGATGTCTGGATGGTGCACAGGAAAGGAATTCTGACAGCCTTCTCAAAGAGCATAGAAGCAGAGGCTGACTTCAGCAGCATCTCCACGAGAATCTATCCACAAACGGAACACATTGAAGCTGGCTGCCAATGCAGAGCTTATGAGAAAAGCAGTACCCGCATGCTACGAATGTGATATCTGGATGGTCCCCAGGATTGGAATTCTGGCAGAATTCTGAAAGAGCAGAGAAGCACAGGCCGTCTTCTGCAGCACCTCCATGAGAGTCTATCCACAAAAGGAACACCTTGTAGCTGCCTGCTAATGCACAGCTTAGGAGCCAAGTAGTACCAGCATGCTATGAATGTGAAATCTGAATGGTGCCCAGGAAAGGAATTCTGACAGCCTTCTCAAACAGCATAGAAGCAGAGGTCGACTTCAGCAGCATCTCCATGAGAGTCTATCCACAAAAGGAACACCTTGAAGCTGGCTGCGAATGCAGAGCTTCGGAGGAAAGCAGTACCCGCATGCGACGAATGTGATATCTGGATGGTGCAGAGGAAAGGAATTCTGGCAAAATTCTAAAAGAGCATAAAAGCGGAGCCCGTCGCCAGCAGCATCTCCACGAGAATCTATCCACAAATGGAACACCTTGTAGCTGCCTGCGAATGCAGAGCTTAGTAGGAAAGCAGTACCCGCCTGCTACGAATGTGATATTTGGATGGTGCCCACGAATTGAATCCAGGCAGAATTCTGAAAGAGAATAGAAGCACAGGCCGTCTCCAGCAGCATCTCCACGAGAGTCTATCCACAAAAGGAATCCCTTGAAGCTGGCTGCAAATGCAGATCTTAGAGGCAAAGCAGTACCTGCATGCTACCAATGTGATATCTGGATGGTGCCCAGGGAAGGAATTCTGGCAGAATTCTCAAAGAGCATAGAAGCAGAGCCAGTCTCCAGCAGCATCTCCACGACAGTCTATCCACAAAAGGAACACCTTGTAGCTGCCTGCGAATGCACAGCTTAGGAGCAAACTAGTACCCGCATGCGACGAATGTGAAATCAGGATGGTGCCCAGGAAAGGAATTCTGACAGCCTTCTCAAACAGCATAGAAGCAGAGGTCGACTTCAGCAGCATCTCCATGAGAGTCTATCCACAAAAGGAACCCCTTGAAGCTGGCTGCAAATGCAGATCTTAGAGGCAAAGCAGTACCTGCATGCTACCAATGTGATATCTGGATGGTGCCCAGGAAAGGAATTCTGGCAGAATTCTCAAAGAGCATAGAAGCAGAGCCAGTCTCCAGCAGCATCTCCACGAGAGTCTATCCACAAAAGGAACCCCTTGAAGCTGGCTGCAAATGCAGAGCTTAGAGGCAAAGCAGTACCTGCATGCTACCAATGTGATATCTGGATGGTGCCCAGGGAAGGAATTCTGGCAGAATTCTCAAAGAGCATAGAAGCAGAGCCAGTCTCCAGCAGCATCTCCACGACAGTCTATCCACAAAAGGAACACCTTGTAGCTCCCTTCGAATGCACAGCTTAGGAGCAAACTAGTACCCGCATGCGACGAATGTGAAATCTGGATGGGGCCCAGGAAAGGAATTCCGACAGCCTTCTCAAACAGCATAGAAGCAGAGGTCGACTTCAGCAGCATCTCCATGAGAGTCTATCCACAAAAGGAACACCTTGAAGCTGGCTGCGAATGCAGAGCTTCGGAGGAAAGCAGTACCCGCAAGCTACGAATTAGATATCTGGATGGTGCCCAGGAAAGGAATTCTGGCAGAATTCTCAAAGAGCATGGAAGCAGAGCCCGTCTCCAGCAGCATCTCCACGAGAGTCTATCCAGGAAAGGAACACCTTGTAGCTGCCTGTGAATTCACAGCTTAGGAGCAAAGGAGTACCCGCATTCTACGAATGTGATGTCTGGATGGTGCACAGGAAAGGAATTCTGACAGCCTTCTCAAAGAGCATAGAAGCAGAGGCTGACTTCAGCAGCATCTCCACGAGAATCTATCCACAAACGGAACACATTGAAGCTGGCTGCCAATGCAGAGCTTATGAGAAAAGCAGTACCCGCATGCTACGAATGTGATATCTGGATGGTCCCCAGGATTGGAATTCTGGCAGAATTCTGAAAGAGCAGAGAAGCACAGGCCGTCTTCTGCAGCACCTCCATGAGAGTCTATCCACAAAAGGAACACCTTGTAGCTGCCTGCTAATGCACAGCTTAGGAGCCAAGTAGTACCAGCATGCTACGAATGTGAAATCTGAATGGTGCCCAGGAAAGGAATTCTGACAGCCTTCTCAAACAGCATAGAAGCAGAGGTCGACTTCAGCAGCATCTCCATGAGAGTCTATCCACAAAAGGAACACCTTGAAGCTGGCTGCGAATGCAGAGCTTCGGAGGAAAGCAGTACCCGCATGCGACGAATGTGATATCTGGATTGTGCAGAGGAAAGGAATTCTGGAAAAATTCTAAAAGAGCATAAAAGCGGAGCCCGTCTCCAGCAGCATCTCCACGAGAATCTATCCACAAATGGAACACCGTGTAGCTGCCTGCGAATGCAGAGCTTAGTAGGAAAGCAGTACCCGCCTGCTACGAATGTGATATTTGGATGGTGCCCACGAATTGAATCCAGGCAGAATTCTGAAAGAGAATAGAAGCACAGGCCGTCTCCAGCAGCATCTCCACGAGAGTCTATCCACAAAAGGAACCCCTTGAAGCTGGCTGCAAATGCAGATCTTAGAGGCAAAGCAGTACCTGCATGCTACCAATGTGATATCTGGATGGTGCCCAGGGAAGGAATTCTGGCAGAATTCTCAAAGAGCATAGAAGCAGAGCCAGTCTCCAGCAGCATCTCCACGACAGTCTATCCACAAAAGGAACACCTTGTAGCTGCCTGCGAATGCACAGCTTAGGAGCAAACTAGTACCCGCATGCGACGAATGTGAAATCTGGATGGTGCCCAGGAAAGGAATTCTGACAGCCTTCTCAAACAGCATAGAAGCAGAGGTCGACTTCAGCAGCATCTCCATTAGAGTCTATCCACAAAAGGAACACTTTGAACCTGGCTGCAAATGCTGACCTTAGGAGGAAAGCAGTCCCCGCATGCTACGAATGTGATATCTGAATGGTGCCCAGGAAAGGAATTCTGGCAGAATTCTGAAAGACCATAGAAGCACAGGCCGTCTCCAGCAGCACCTCCACGAGAGTCTATAACACCTTGAAGCTGGCTGCGAATGCAGAGCTTAGGAGGAAAGCAGTAACTGCATGCTACGAATGAGATATCTGGACGGTGCCCAGGAAAGGAATTCTGGCGGAATTCTCAAAGAGCATAGAAGCATTGCCCGTCTCTAGCAAAATCTCCACGAGAGTCTATCCAGGAAAGGAACACCTTGTAGCTGCCTGCGAATGCACAGCTTAGGAGGAAAGCAGTACCCGCATGCTACGAATGTGATATCTGGATGGTGCCCAGGAAAGGAATTCTGACAGCCTTCTAAAAGAGCATAGAAGCAGAGCCCGTCTCCAGCAGCATCTCCACGAGAGTCTATCCACAAAAGGAACACCTTGTAGCTGCCTGTGAATGCACAGCTTAGGAGCAAACTAGTACCCGCATTCTACGAATGTGATATCTGGATGGTGCACAGGAAAGGAATTCTGACAGCCTTCTCAAAGAGCATAGAAGCAGAGGCTGACTTCAGCAGCATCTCCACGAGAATCTATCCACAAACGGAACACATTGAACCTGGCTGCCAATGCAGAGCTTATGAGAAAAGCAGTACCCGCATGCTACGAATGTGATATCTGGATGGTCCCCAGGATTGGAATTCTGGCAGAATTCTGAAAGAGCAGAGAAGCACAGGCCGTCTTCTGCAGCACCTCCATGAGAGTCTATCCACAAAAGGAACACCTTGTAGCTGCCTGCTAATGCACAGCTTAGGAGCCAAGTAGTACCAGCATGCTACGAATGTGAAATCTGAATGGTGCCCAGGAAAGGAATTCTGACAGCCTTCTCAAACAGCATAGAAGTAGAGGTCGACTTCAGCAGCATCTCCATGAGAGTCTATCCACAAAAGGAACACCTTGAAGCTGGCTGCGAATGCAGAGCTTCGGAGGAAAGCAGTACCCGCATGCGACGAATGTGATATCTGGATTGTGCAGAGGAAAGGAATTCTGGCAAAATTCTAAAAGAGCATAAAAGCGGAGCCCGTCTCCAGCAGCATCTCCACGAGAATCTATCCACAAATGGAACACCTTGTAGCTGCCTGCGAATGCAGAGCTTAGTAGGAAAGCAGTACCCGCCTGCTACGAATGTGATATTTGGATGGTGCCCACGAATTGAATCCAGGCAGAATTCTGAAAGAGAATAGAAGCACAGGCCGTCTCCAGCAGCATCTCCACGAGAGTCTATCCACAAAAGGAACCCCTTGAAGCTGGTTGCAAATGCAGATCTTAGAGGCAAAGCAGTACCTGCATGCTACCAATGTGATATCTGGATGGTGCCCAGGGAAGGAATTCTGGCAGAATTCTCAAAGAGCATAGAAGCAGAGCCTGGCTCCAGCAGCATCTCCACGACGGTCTATCCACAAAAGGAACACCTTGTAGCTGCCTGCGAATGCACAGCTTAGGAGCAAACTAGTACCCGCATGCGACGAATGTGAAATCTGGATGGTGCCCAGGAAAGGAATTCTGACAGCCTTCTCAAACAGCATAGAAGCAGAGGTCGACTTCAGCAGCATCTCCATTAGAGTCTATCCACAAAAGGAACACTTTGAACCTGGCTGCAAATGCTGACCTTAGGAGGAAAGCAGTCCCCGCATGCTACGAATGTGATATCTGAATGGTGCCCAGGAAAGGAATTCTGGCAGAATTCTGAAAGACCATAGAAGCACAGGCCGTCTCCAGCAGCACCTCCACGAGAGTCTATCCACAAAAGGAACACCTTGAAGCTGGCTGCGAATGCAGAGCTTAGACGGAAAGCAGTAACTGCATGCTACGAATGAGATATCTGGACGGTGCCCAGGAAAGGAATTCTGGCGGAATTCTCAAAGAGCATAGAAGCATTGCCCGTCTCTAGCAAAATCTCCACGAGAGTCTATCCAGGAAAGGAACACCTTGTAGCTGCCTGCGAATGCACAGCTTAGGAGGAAAGCAGTACCTGCATGCTACGAATGTGATATCTGGATGGTGCACAGGAAAGGAATTCTGACAGCCTTCTAAAAGAGCATAGAAGCAGAGCCCGTCTCCATCAGCATCTCCACGAGAGTCTATCCACAAAAGGAACACCTTGTAGCTGCCTGTGAATGCACAGCTTAGGAGCAAACTAGTACCCGCATTCTACGAATGTGATATCTGGATGGTGCCCAGGAAAGGAATTCTGACAGCCTTCTCAAACAGCATAGAAGCAGAGGTCGACTTCAGCAGCATCTCCATGAGAGTCTATCCACAAAAGGAACCCCTTGAAGCTGGCTGCAAATGCAGATCTTAGAGGCAAAGCAGTACCTGCATGCTACCAATGTGATATCTGGATGGTGCCCAGGGAAGGAATTCTGACAGAATTCTCAAAGAGCATAGAAGCAGAGCCAGTCTCCAGCAGCATCTCCACGAGAGTCTATCCACAAAAGGAACACCTTGAAGCTGGCTGCAAATGCAGAGCTTAGAGTCAAAGCAGTACCTGCATGCTACCAATGTGATATCTGGATGGTGCCCAGGGAAGGAATTCTGGCAGAATTCTCAAAGAGCATAGAAGCAGAGCCAGTCTCCAGCAGCATCTCCACGACAGTCTATCCACAAAAGGAACACCTTGTAGCTCCCTTCGAATGCACAGCTTAGGAGCAAACTAGTACCCGCATGCGACGAATGTGAAATCTGGATGGGGCCCAGGAAAGGAATTCCGACAGCCTTCTAAAACAGCATAGAAGCAGAGGTCGACTTCAGCAGCATCTCCATGAGAGTCTATCCAGGAAAGGAACACCTTGTAGCTGCCTGTGAATTCACAGCTTAGGAGCAAAGGAGTACCCGCATTCTACGAATGTGATGTCTGGATGGTGCACAGGAAAGGAATTCTGACAGCCTTCTCAAAGAGCATAGAAGCAGAGGCTGACTTCAGCAGCATCTCCACGAGAATCTATCCACAAACGGAACACATTGAAGCTGGCTTCCAATGCAGAGCTTATGAGAAAAGGAGTACCCGCATGCTACGAATGTGATATCTGGATGGTCCGCAGGATTGGAATTCTGGCAGAATTCTGAAAGAGCAGAGAAGCACAGGCCGTCTTCTGCAGCACCTCCATGAGAGTCTATCCACAAAAGGAACACCTTGTAGCTGCCTGCTAATGCACAGCTTAGGAGCCAAGTAGTACCAGCATGCTACGAATGTGAAATCTGAATGGTGCCCAGGAAAGGAATTCTGACAGCCTTCTCAAACAGCATAGAAGCAGAGGTCGACTTCAGCAGCATCTCCATGAGAGTCTATCCACAAAAGGAACACCTTGAAGCTGGCTGCGAATGCAGAGCTTCGGAGGAAAGCAGTACCCGCATGCGACGAATGTGATATCTGGATTGTGCAGAGGAAAGGAATTCTGGCAAAATTCTAAAAGAGCATAAAAGCGGAGCCCGTCTCCAGCAGCATCTCCACGAGAATCTATCCACAAATGGAACACCTTGTAGCTGCCTGCGAATGCAGAGCTTAGTAGGAAAGCAGTACCCGCCTGCTACGAATGTGATATTTGGATGGTGCCCACGAATTGAATCCAGGCAGAATTCTGAAAGAGAATAGAAGCACAGGCCGTCTCCAGCAGCATCTCCACGAGAGTCTATCCACAAAAGGAACCCCTTGAAGCTGGCTGCAAATGCAGATCTTAGAGGCAAAGCAGTACCTGCATGCTACCAATGTGATATCTGGATGGTGCCCAGGGAAGGAATTCTGGCAGAATTCTCAAAGAGCATAGAAGCAGAGCCAGTCTCCAGCAGCATCTCCACGACAGTCTATCCACAAAAGGAACACCTTGTAGCTGCCTGCGAATGCACAGCTTAGGAGCAAACTAGTACCCGCATGCGACGAATGTGAAATCTGGATGGTGCCCAGGAAAGGAATTCTGACAGCCTTCTCAAACAGCATAGAAGCAGAGGTCGACTTCAGCAGCATCTCCATGAGAGTCTATCCACAAAAGGAACACCTTGAAGCTGGCTGCGAATGCAGAGCTTCGGAGGAAAGCAGTACCCGCATGCTACGAATTAGATATCTGGATGGTGCCCAGGAAAGGAATTCTGGCAGAATTCTCAAAGAGCATGGAAGCAGAGCCCGTCTCCAGCAGCATCTCCACGAGACTCTATCCACAAAAGGATCACCTTGTAGCTGCCTGCGAATGCACAGCTTAGGAGCAAACTAGTACCCGCATTCTACGAATGTGATATCTGGATGGTGCACAGGAAAAGAATTCTGACCGCCTTCTCAAAGAGCATAGAATCAGAGGCTGACTTCTGCAGCATCTCCACGAGAGTCTATCCACAAAAGGAACACTTTGAAGCTAGCTGCTAATGCAGAGGTTAGGAGAAAAGCAGTACCCGCATGGTACGAATGTGATATCTGGATGGTGCCCAGGAATGGAATTCTGGCAGAATTCTGAAAAAGCATAGAAGCACAGGCCGTCTCCTGCAGCACCTCCACGAGAGTCTATCCACAAAAGGAACACCTTGATGCTGACTGCGAATGCAGATCATAGGAGGAAAGCAGTACCCGCATGCTACGAATTTGATATCTGGAATGTGCCCAGGATAGGAATTCTGGCAGAATTCTCAAAGAGCATAGAAGCACAGGCCGTCTCCTGCAGCATCTCCACGAGAGTCTATCCACAAAAGGAACACCTTGAAGCTGGCTGCGAATGCAGAGGTTAGGTTGAAAGCAGTACCCGCATGCTACGAATGTGATATCTGGAGGGTGCCCAGGAAAGGAATTATGGCAAAATTCTAAAAGAGCATAGAAGCGGAGCCCGTCTCCAGCAGCATCTCCACGAGAATCTATCCTCAAATGGAACACCTTGTAGCTGCCTGCGAATGCAGAGCTTAGTAGGAAAGCAGTACCCCCCTGCTACGAATGTGATATTTGGATGGTGCCAACGAATTGAATTCAGGCAGAATTCTGAAAGAGAATAGAAGCACAGGCCGTCTCCAGCAGCATCTCCACGAGAGTCTATCCACGAAAGCAAGCCCTTGAAGCTGGCTGCAAATGCAGAGCTTAGAGGCATAGCAGTACCTGCATGCTACCAATGTGATATCTGGATGGTGCCCAGGGAAGGAATTCTGGCAGAATTCTCAAAGAGCATAGAAGCAGAGCCAGTCTCCAGCAGCATCTCCACGACAGTCTATCCACAAAAGGAACACATTGTAGCTGCCTGCGAATGCACAGCTTAGGAGCAAACTAGTACCCGCATGCGACGAATGTGAAATCTGGATGGTGCCCAGGAAAGGAATTCTGACAGCCTTCTCAAACAGCATAGAAGCAGAGGTCGACTTCAGCAGCATCTCCATTAGAGTCTATCCAAAAAAGGAACACCTTGAACCTGGCTGCAAATGCTGACCTTAGGAGGAAAGCAGTCCCCGCATGCTACGAATGTCATATCTGAATGGTGCCCAGGAAAGGAATTCTGGCAGAATTCTGAAAGACCATAGAAGCACAGGCCGTCTCCAGCAGCACCTCCACGAGAGTCTATCCACAAAAGGAACACCTTGAAGCTGGCTGCGAATGCATAGCTTAGGAGGAAAGCAGTAACTGCATGCTACGAATTAGATATCTGGACGGTGCCCAGGAAAGGAATTCTGGCGGAATTCTCAAAGAGCATAGAAGCACAGGCCGTCTCCAGCAGCACCTCCACGAGAGTCTATCCACAAAAGGAACACCTTGAAGCTGGCTGCGAATGCAGAGCTTAGGAGGAAAGCAGTAACTGCATGCTACGAATGTGATATCTGAATGGTGCCCAGGAAAGGAATTCTGGCAGAATTCTGAAAGACCATAGAAGCACAGGCCGTCTCCAGCAGCACCTCCACGAGAGTCTATCCACAAAAGGAACACCTTGAAGCTGGCTGCGAATGCAGAGCTTAGGAGGAAAGCAGTAACTGCATGCTACGAATTAGATATCTGGACGGTGCCCAGGAAAGGAATTCTGGCGGAATTCTCAAAGAGCATAGAAGCATTGCCCGTGTCTAGCAACATCTCCACGAGAGTCTATCCAGGAAAGGAACACCTTGTAGCTGCCTGCGAATGCACAGCTTAGGAGGAAAGCAGTACCTGCATGCTACGAATGTGATATCTGGATGGTGCACAGGAAAGGAATGCTGACAGCCTTCTAAAAGAGCATAGAAGCAGAGCCCGTCTCCAGCAGCATCTCCACGAGAGTCTATCCACAAAAGGAACACCTTGTAGCTGCCTGTGAATGCACAGCTTAGGAGCAAACTAGTACCCGCATTCTACGAATGTGATATCTGGATGGTGCACAGGAAAGGAATTCTGACAGCCTTCTCAAAGAGCATAGAAGCAGAGGCTGACTTCAGCAGCATCTCCACGAGAATCTATCCACAAACGGAACACATTGAAGCTGGCTGCAAAAGCAGAGCTTATGAGAAAAGCAGTACCCGCATGCTACGAATGTGATATCTGGATGGTCCCCAGAATTCGAATTCTGGCAGAATTCTGAAAGAGCATAGAAGCACAGGCCGTCTTCTGCAGCACCTCCATGAGAGTCTATCCACAAAAGGAACACCGTGTAGTTGCCTGCTAATGCACAGCTTAGGAACCAAGTAGTACCAGCATGGTACGAATGTGAAATCTGAATGGTGCCCAGGAAAGGAATTCTGACAGCCTTCTCAAACAGCATAGAAGCAGAGGACGACTTCAGCAGCATCTCCATGAGAGTCTCTCCACAAAAGAAACACCTTAACCCTGGCTGCAAATGCTGAGCTTAGGAGGAATGCAGTCCCCGCATGCTACGAATGTGATATCTGAATAGTGACCAGGAAAGGAATTCTGGCAGAATTCTGAAAGACCATAGAAGCACAGACCGTCTCCAGCAGCACCACCACGACACTCTATCCACAAAAAGAACACCTTGAAGCTGGCTGCGAATGCAGAGCTTAGGAGGAAAGCAGTACCCGCATGCTACGAATTAGATATCTGGATGGTGCCCAGGAAAGGAATTCTGACAGCTTTCTCAAAGAGCATAGAAGCAGAGCCCGTCTCCAGCAGCATCTCCACGAGAGTCTATCCACAAAAGGAACACCTTGTAGCTGCCTGTGAATGCACAACTTAGGAGCCAACTAGTACCCGCATTCTACGAATGTGATATCTGGATGGTGCCCAGGAAACGAATTCTGCCGGAATTCTCAAAGAGCATAGAAGCAGAGCCCGTCTCCAGCAGCATCTCCACGAGAGTCTCTCCAGGAAAGGAACTCTTGGTAGCTGCCTTCGAATGCACAGCCTACGAGCCAAGTAGTACCCGCATGCTACGAATGTGAAATCTGAATGGTGCCCAGGAATGGAATTCTGACAGCCTTCTAAAAGAGCATAGAAGCAGAGCCCGTCTCCAGCAGCATCTCCACGAGAGTCTATCCACAAAAGGAACACCTTGTAGCTGCCTGTGAATGCACAGCTTAGGAGCAAACTAGTACCCGCATTCTACGAATGTGATATCTGGATGGTGCACAGGAAAGGAATTCTGACAGCCTTCTCAAAGAGCATAGAAGCAGAGGCTGACTTCAGCAGCATCTCCACGAGAATCTATCCACCAACGGAACACATTGAAGCTGGCTGCAAAAGCAGAGCTTATGAGAAAAGCAGTACCCGCATGCTACGAATGTGATATCTGGATGGTCCCCAGAATTCGAATTCTGGCAGAATTCTGAAAGAGCAGAGAAGCACAGGTCGTCTTCTGCAGCACCTCCATGAGAGTCTATCCACAAAAGGAACACCTTATGGCTGCCTGCTAATGCACAGCTTAGGAGCCAAGTAGTACCAGCATGCTACGAAAGTGAAATCTGAATGGTGCCCAGGAAACGAATTCTGACAGCCTACTCTAACAGCATAGAAGCAGAGGTCGACTTCAGCAGCATCTCCACGAGAGTCTATCCACAAAAGGAACACTTTGAAGCTAGCTGCTAATGCAGAGGTTAGGAGAAAAGCAGTACCCGCATGGTACGAATGTGATATCTGGATGGTGCCCAGGAATGGAATTCTGGCAGAATTCTGAAAAAGCATAGAAGCACAGGCCGTCTCCTGCAGCACCTCCACGAGAGTCTATCCACAAAAGGAACACCTTGATGCTGACTGCGAATGCAGATCATAGGAGGAAAGCAGTACCCGCATGCTACGAATTTGATATCTGGAATGTGCCCAGGATAGGAATTCTGGCAGAATTCTCAAAGAGCATAGAAGCACAGGCCGTCTCCTGCAGCATCTCCACGAGAGTCTATCCACAAAAGGAACACTTTGAAGCTGGCTGCGAATACAGAGGTTAGGTTGAAAGCAGTACCCGCATGCTATGAATGTGATATCTGGAGGGTGCCCAGGAAAGGAATTATGGCAAAATTCTAAAAGAGCATAGAAGCGGAGCCCGTCTCCAGCAGCATCTCCACGACAGTCTATCCACAAAAGGAACACATTGTAGCTGCCTGCGAATGCACAGCTTAGGAGCAAACTAGTACCCGCATGCGACGAATGTGAAATCTGGATGGTGCCCAGGAAAGGAATTCTGACAGCCTTCTCAAACAGCATAGAAGCAGAGGTCGACTTCAGCAGCATCTCCATTAGAGTCTATCCAAAAAAGGAACACCTTGAACCTGGCTGCAAATGCTGACCTTAGGAGGAAAGCAGTCCCCGCATGCTACGAATGTCATATCTGAATGGTGCCCAGGAAAGGAATTCTGGCAGAATTCTGAAAGACCATAGAAGCACAGGCCGTGTCCAGCAGCACCTCCACGAGAGTCTATCCACAAAAGGAACACCTTGAAGCTGGCTGCGAATGCATAGCTTAGGAGGAAAGCAGTAACTGCATGCTACGAATTAGATATCCTGACGGTGCCCAGGAAAGGAATTCTGGCGGAATTCTCAAAGAGCATAGAAGCACAGGCCGTCTCCAGCAGCACCTCCACGAGAGTCTATCCACAAAAGGAACACCTTGAAGCTGGCTGCGAATGCAGAGCTTAGGAGGAAAGCAGTAACTGCATGCTACGAATGTGATATCTGAATGGTGCCCAGGAAAGGAATTCTGGCAGAATTCTGAAAGACCATAGAAGCACAGGCCGTCTCCAGCAGCACCTCCACGAGAGTCTATCCACAAAAGGAACACCTTGAAGCTGGCTGCGAATGCAGAGCTTAGGAGGAAAGCAGTAACTGCATGCTACGAATTAGATATCTGGACGGTGCCCAGGAAAGGAATTCTGGCGGAATTCTCAAAGAGCATAGAAGCATTGCCCGTGTCTAGCAACATCTCCACGAGAGTCTATCCAGGAAAGGAACACCTTGTAGCTGCCTGCGAATGCACAGCTTAGGAGGAAAGCAGTACCTGCATGCTACGAATGTGATATCTGGATGGTGCACAGGAAAGGAATGCTGACAGCCTTCTAAAAGAGCATAGAAGCAGAGCCCGTCTCCAGCAGCATCTCCACGAGAGTCTATCCACAAAAGGAACACCTTGTAGCTGCCTGTGAATGCACAGCTTAGGAGCAAACTAGTACCCGCATTCTACGAATGTGATATCTGGATGGTGCACAGGAAAGGAATTCTGACAGCCTTCTCAAAGAGCATAGAAGCAGAGGCTGACTTCAGCAGCATCTCCACGAGAATCTATCCACAAACGGAACACATTGAAGCTGGCTGCAAAAGCAGAGCTTATGAGAAAAGCAGTACCCGCATGCTACGAATGTGATATCTGGATGGTCCCCAGAATTCGAATTCTGGCAGAATTCTGAAAGAGCATAGAAGCACAGGCCGTCTTCTGCAGCACCTCCATGAGAGTCTATCCACAAAAGGAACACCGTGTAGTTGCCTGCTAATGCACAGCTTAGGAACCAAGTAGTACCAGCATGGTACGAATGTGAAATCTGAATGGTGCCCAGGAAAGGAATTCTGACAGCCTTCTCAAACAGCATAGAAGCAGAGGACGACTTCAGCAGCATCTCCATGAGAGTCTCTCCACAAAAGAAACACCTTAACCCTGGCTGCAAATGCTGAGCTTAGGAGGAATGCAGTCCCCGCATGCTACGAATGTGATATCTGAATAGTGACCAGGAAAGGAATTCTGGCAGAATTCTGAAAGACCATAGAAGCACAGACCGTCTCCAGCAGCACCACCACGACACTCTATCCACAAAAAGAACACCTTGAAGCTGGCTGCGAATGCAGAGCTTAGGAGGAAAGCAGTACCCGCATGCTACGAATTAGATATCTGGATGGTGCCCAGGAAAGGAATTCTGACAGCTTTCTCAAAGAGCATAGAAGCAGAGCCCGTCTCCAGCAGCATCTCCACGAGAGTCTATCCACAAAAGGAACACCTTGTAGCTGCCTGTGAATGCACAACTTAGGAGCCAACTAGTACCCGCATTCTACGAATGTGATATCTGGATGGTGCCCAGGAAACGAATTCTGCCGGAATTCTCAAAGAGCATAGAAGCAGAGCCCGTCTCCAGCAGCATCTCCACGAGAGTCTCTCCAGGAAAGGAACTCTTGGTAGCTGCCTTCGAATGCACAGCCTACGAGCCAAGTAGTACCCGCATGCTACGAATGTGGAATCTGAATGGTGCCCAGGAATGGAATTCTGACAGCCTTCTAAAAGAGCATAGAAGCAGAGCCCGTCTCCAGCAGCATCTCCACGAGAGTCTATCCACAAAAGGAACACCTTGTAGCTGCCTGTGAATGCACAGCTTAGGAGCAAACTAGTACCCGCATTCTACGAATGTGATATCTGGATGGTGCACAGGAAAGGAATTCTGACAGCCTTCTCAAAGAGCATAGAAGAAGAGGCTGACTTCAGCAGCATCTCCACGAGAATCTATCCACCAACGGAACACATTGAAGCTGGCTGCAAAAGCAGAGCTTATGAGAAAAGCAGTACCCGCATGCTACGAATGTGATATCTGGATGGTCCCCAGAATTCGAATTCTGGCAGAATTCTGAAAGAGCAGAGAAGCACAGGTCGTCTTCTGCAGCACCTCCATGAGAGTCTATCCACAAAAGGAACACCTTATGGCTGCCTGCTAATGCACAGCTTAGGAGCCAAGTAGTACCAGCATGCTACGAAAGTGAAATCTGAATGGTGCCCAGGAAACGAATTCTGACAGCCTTCTCTAACAGCATAGAAGCAGAGGTCGACTTCAGCAGCATCTCCATGAGAGTCTATCCACAAAAGGAACACCTTGAAGCTGGCTGCGAATGCAGAGCTTCGGAGGAAAGCAGTACCCGCATGCTACGAATTAGATATCTGGCTGGTGCCCAGGAAAGGAATTCTGGCAGAATTCTCAAGGAGCATGGAAGCAGAGCCCGTCTCCAGCAGCATCTCCACGAGAGTCTATCCACAAAAGGAACAACTTGTAGCTGCCTGCGAATGCACAGCTTAGGAGCAAACTTACCCGCATTCTACGAATGTGATATCTGGATGGTGCACAGGAAAGGAATTCTGACCGCCTTCTCAAAGAGCATAGAATCAGAGGCTGAATCTGCAGCATCTCCACGAGAGTCTATCCACAAAAGGAACACTTTGAAGCTAGC
The DNA here is from genome assembly GCF_026419965.1 of Kogia breviceps. Taxonomy (NCBI): domain Eukaryota; kingdom Metazoa; phylum Chordata; class Mammalia; order Artiodactyla; family Physeteridae; genus Kogia; species Kogia breviceps. The sequence continues at coordinate 36,968,220 of NC_081325.1, forward strand.
TGCTAATGCAGAGCTTAGGAGGAAAGCAGTAACTGCATGCTACGAATTAGATATCTGGACGGTGCCCAGGAAAGGAATTCTGGCGGAATTCTCAAAGAGCATAGAAGCATTGCCCGTCTCTAGCAACATCTCCACGAGAGTCTATCCAGGAAAGGAACACCTTGTAGCTGCCTGCGAATGCACAGCTTAGGAGGAAAGCAGTACCTGCATGCTACGAATGTGATATCTGGATGGTGCACAGGAAAGGAATTCTGACAGCCTTCTAAAAGAGCATAGAAGCAGAGCCCGTCTCCAGCAGCATCTCCACGAGAGTCTATCCACAAAAGGAACACCTTGTAGCTGCCTGTGAATGCACAGCTTAGGAGCAAACTAGTACCCGCATTCTACGAATGTGATATCTGGATGGTGCACAGGAAAGGAATTCTGACAGCCTTCTCAAAGAGCATAGAAGCAGAGGCTGACTTCAGCAGCATCTCCACGAGAATCTATCCACAAACGGAACACATTGAAGCTGGCTGCAAATGCAGAGCTTATGAGAAAAGCAGTACGCGCATGCTACGAATGTGATATCTGGATGGTCCCCAGGATTGGAATTCTGGCAGAATTCTGAAACAGCAGAGAAGCACAGGCCGTCTTCTGCAGCACCTCCATGAGAGTCTATCCACAAAAGGAACACCTTGTAGCTGCCTGCTAATGCACAGTTTAGGAGCCAAGTAGTACCCGCATGCAACGAATGTGAAATCTGGATGGTGCCCAGGAAAGGAATTCTAACAGCCTTCTCAAACAGCATAGAAGCAAAGGTCGACTTCAGCAGCATCTCCATGAGAGTCTATCCACAAAAGGAACACCTTGTAGCTGCCTGCGAATGCAGATCTTAGGAGGAAAGCAGTACACGCATGCTACGAATTTGATATCTGGAATGTGCCCAGGATAGGAATTCTGGCAGAATTCTCAAAGAGCATAGAAGCACAGGCCGTCACCTGCAGCATGTCCACGAGAGTCTATCCACAAAAGGAACACTTTGAAGCTAGCTGCTAATGCAGAGGTTAGGAGAAAAGCAGTACCCGCATGGTACGAATGTGATATCTGGATGGTGCCCAGGAATGGAATTCTGGCAGAATTCTGAAAGAGCATAGAAGCACAGGCCGTCTCCAGCAGCACCTCCACGAGAGTCTATCCACAAAAGGAACACCTTGAAGCTGGCTGCGAATGCAGAGGTTAGGTTGAAAGCAGTACCTGCATGCTACGAATGTGATATCTGGATGGTGCACAGGAAAGGAATTCTGGCAGAATTCTCAAAGAGCATGGAAGCTGAGCCCGTCTCCAGCAGCATCTCCACGAGAGTCTATCCACAAAAGGAACACCTTGTAGCTGCCTGCGAATGCACAGCTTAGGAGCAAACTAGTACCCGCGTTCTACGAATGTGATATCTGGATGGTGCACAGAAAAGGAATTCTGACCGCCTTCTCAAAGAGCATAGAATCAGAGGCTGACTTCTGCAGCATCTCCACGAGAGTCTATACACAAAAGGAACACCTTGAAGCTAGCTGCTAATGCAGAGGTTAGGAGAAAAGCAGTACCCGCATGGTACGAATGTGATATCTGGATGGTGCCCAGGAATGGAATTCTGGCAGAATTCTGAAAAAGCATAGAAGCACAGGCCGTCTCCTGCAGCACCTCCACGAGAGTCTATAGACAAAAGGAACACCTTGATGCTGGCTGCGAATGCAGATCTTAGGAGGAAAGCAGTACCCGCATGGTACGAATGTGATATCTGGATGGTGCACAGGAAAGGAATTCTGGCACAATTCTAAAAGAGCAGAGAAGCGGAGCCCGTCTCCAGCAGCATCTCCACGAGAATCTATCCTCAAATGGAACACCTTGTAGCTGCCTGCGAATGCAGAGCTTAGTAGGAAAGCAGTAACTGCCTGCTACGAATGTCATATTTGGATGGTGCCCACGAATTGAATTCAGGCACAATTCTGAAAGAGAATAGAAGCACAGGCCGTCTCCAGCAGCATCTCCACGAGAGTCTATCCACAAAAGGAACCCCTTGAAGCTGGCTGCAAATGCAGAGCTTAGAGGCAAAGCAGTACCTGCATGCTACCAATGTGATATCTGGATGGTGCCCAGGGAAGGAATTCTGGCAGAATTCTCAAAGAGCATAGAAGCAGAGCCAGTCTCCAGCAGCATCTCCACGACAGTCTATCCACAAAAGGAACACCTTGTAGCTGCCTGCGAATGCACAGCTTAGGAGCAAACTAGTACCCGCATGCGACGAATGTGAAATCTGGATGGTACCCAGGAAAGGAATTCTGACAGCCTTCTCAAACAGCATAGAAGCAGAGGTCGACTTCAGCAGCATCTCCACGAGAGTCTATCCACAAAAGGAACACCTTGAACCTGGCTGCAAATGCTGACCTTAGGAGGAAAGCAGTCCCCGCATGCTACGAATGTGATATCTGAATGGTGCCCAGGAAAGGAATTCTGGCAGAATTCTGAAAGACCATAGAAGCACAAGCCGTCTCCAGCAGCATCTCCACGAGAGTCTATCCACAAAAGGAACACCTTGAAGCTGGCTGCGAATGCAGAGCTTAGGAGGAAAGCAGTAACTGCATGCTACGAATTAGATAAATGGACGGTGCCCAGGAAAGGAATTCTGGCGGAATTCTCAAAGAGCATAGAAGCATTGCCCGTCTCTAGCAACATCTCCACGAGAGTCTATCCAGGAAAGGAACACCTTGTAGCTGCCTGCGAATGCACAGCTTAGGAGGAAAGCAGTACCTGCATGCTACGAATGTGATATCTGGATGGTGCACAGGAAAGGAATTCTGACAGCCTTCTAAAAGAGCATAGAAGCAGAGCCCGTCTCCAGCAGCATCTCCACGAGAGTCTATCCACAAAAGGAACACCTTGTAGCTGCCTGCGAATGCACAGCTTAGGAGCAAACTAGTACCCGCATTCTACGAATGTGATATCTGGATGGTGCACAGGAAAGGAATTCTGACAGCCTTCTCAAAGAGCATAGAAGCAGAGGCTGACTTCAGCAGCATCTCCCCGAGAATCTATCCACAAACGGAACACATTGAAGCTGGCTGCCAATGCAGAGCTTATGAGAAAAGCAGTACCCGCATGCTACGAATGTGATATCTGGATGGTCCCCAGGATTGGAATTCTGGCAGAATTCTGAAAGAGCAGAGAAGCACAGGCCGTCTTCTGCAGCACCTCCATGAGAGTCTATCCACAAAAGGAACACCTTGTAGCTGCCTGCTAATGCACAGCTTAGGAGCAAACTAGTACCCGCATTCTACGAATGTGATATCTGGATGGTGCACAGGAAAGGAATTCTGACCGCCTTCTCAAAGAGCATAGAAGCAGAGGTCGACTTCAGCAGCATCTCCATGAGAGTCTATCCACAAAAGGAACACCTTGAAGCTGGCTGGGAATGCAGAGCTTCGGGGGAAAGCAGTACCCGCATGCTACGAATTAGATATCTGGATGGTGCAAAGGAAAGGAATTCTGGCAGAATTCTCAAAGAGCATGGAAGCAGAGCCCGTCTCCAGCAGCATCTCCACGAGAGTCTATCCACAAAAGGAACACCTTGTAGCTGCCTGCGAATGCACAGCTTAGGAGCAAACTAGTACCCGCATTCTACGAATGTGATATCTGGATGGTGCACAGGAAAGGAATTCTGACCGCCTTCTCAAAGAGCATAGAATCAGAGGCTGACTTCTGCAGCATCTCCACGAGAGTCTATCCACAAAAGGAACACCTTGAACCTGGCTGCAAATGCTGACCTTAGGAGGAAAGCAGTCCCCGCATGCTACGAATGTGATATCTGAATGGTGCCCAGGAATGGAATTTTGGCAGAATTCTGAAAAATCATAGAAGCACAGGCCGTCTCCTGCAGCATCTCCACGAGAGTCTATCCACGAAAGGAACACCTTGAAGCTGGCTGCGAATGCAGAGGTTAGGTTGAAAGCAGTACCCGCATGCTACGAATGTGATATCTGGATGGTGCACAGGAAAGGAATTCTGGCAAAATTCTAAAAGAGCAGAGAAGCGGAGCCCGTCTCCAGCAGCATCTCCACGAGAATCTATCCTCAAATGGAACACCTTGTAGCTGCCTGCGAATGCAGAGCTTAGTAGGAAAGCAGTACCCGCCTGCTACGAATGTGATATTTGGATGGTGCCCACGAATTGAATTCAGGCACAATTCTGAAAGAGAATAGAAGCACAGGCCGTCTCGAGCAGCATCTCCACGAGAGTCTATCCACAAAAGGAACCCCTTGAAGCTGGCTGCAAATGCAGAGCTTAGAGGCAAAGCAGTACCTGCATGCTACCAATGTGATATCTGGATGGTGCCCAGGGAAGGAATTCTGGCAGAATTCTCAAAGAGCATAGAAGCAGAGCCAGTCTCCAGCAGCATCTCCACGACAGTCTATCCACAAAAGGAACACCTTGTAGCTGCCTGCGAATGCACAGCTTAGGAGCAAACTAGTACCCGCATGCGACGAATGTGAAATCAGGATTGTGCCCAGGAAAGGAATTCTGACAGCCTTCTCAAACAGCATAGAAGCAGAGGTCGACTTCAGCAGCATCTCCATGAGAGTCTATCCACAAAAGGAACACCTTGAACCTGGCTGCAAATGCTGACCTTAGGAGGAAAGCAGTCCCCGCATGCTACGAATGTGATATCTGAATGGTGCCCAGGAAAGGAATTCTGGCAGAATTCTGAAAGACCATAGAAACACAGGCCGTCTCCAGCAGCACCTCCACGAGAGTCTATCCACAAAAGGAACACCTTGAAGCTGGCTGCGAATGCAGAGCTTAGGAGGAAAGCAGTAACTGCATGCTACGAATTAGATATCTGGACGGTGCCCAGGAAAGGAATTCTGGCGGAATTCTCAAAGAGCATAGAAGCATTGCCCGTCTCTAGCAACATCTCCACGAGAGTCTATCCAGGAAAGGAACACCTTGTAGCTGCCTGCGAATGCACAGCTTAGGAGGAAAGCAGTACCTGCATGCTACGAATGTGATATCTGGATGGTGCACAGGAAAGGAATTCTGACAGCCTTCTAAAAGAGCATAGAAGCAGAGCCCGTCTCCAGCAGCATCTTCACGAGAGTCTATCCACAAAAGGAACACCTTGTAGCTGCCTGTGAATGCACAGCTTAGGAGCAAACTAGTACCCGCATTCTACGAATGTGATATCTGGATGGTGCACAGGAAAGGAATTCTGACAGCCTTCTCAAAGAGCATAGAAGCAGAGGCTGACTTCAGCAGCATCTCCACGAGAATCTATCCACAAACGGAACACATTGAAGCTGGCTGCCAATGCAGAGCTTATGAGAAAAGCAGTACCCGCATGCTACGAATGTGATATCTGGATGGTCCCCAGGATTGGAATTCTGGCAGAATTCTGAAAGAGCAGAGAAGCACAGGCCGTCTTCTGCAGCACCTCCATGAGAGTCTATCCACAAAAGGAACACCTTGTAGCTGCCTGCTAATGCACAGCTTAGGAGCCAAGTAGTACCAGCATGCTACGAATGTGAAATCTGAATGGTTCCCAGGAAAGGAATTCTGACCGCCTTCTCAAACAGCGAGGAATCAGAGGCTGACTTCTGCAGCATCTCCACGAGAGTCTATCCACAAAAGGAACACTTTGAAGCTAGCTCCTAATGCAGAGGTTAGGAGAAAAGCAGTACCCGCATGGTACGAATGTGATATCTGGATGGTGCCCAGGAATGGAATTCTGGCAGAATTCTGAAAAAGCATAGAAGCACAGGCCGTCTCCTGCAGCACGTCCACGAGAGTCTATCCACAAAAGGAACACCTTGATGCTGGCTGCGAATGCACATCTTAGGAGGAAAGCAGTACCTGCATGCTACGAATTTGATATCTGGAATGTGCCCAGGATAGGAATTCTGGCAGAATTCTCAAAGAGCATAGAAGCACAGGCCGTCTCCTGCAGCATCTCCACGAGAGTCTATCCACAAAAGGAACACCTTGAAGCTGGCTGCGTATGCTGAGGTTAGGTTGAAAGCAGTACCCGCATGCTACGAATGTGATATCTGGATGGTGCCCAGGAAAGGAATTCTGGCAAAATTCTAAAAGAGCATAGAAGCGGAACCCGTCTCCAGCAGCATCTCCACGAGAATCTATCCTCAAATGGAACACCTTGTAGCTGCCTGCGAATGCAGAGCTTAGTAGGAAAGCAGTACCGGCCGGCTACGAATGTGATATTTGGATGGTGCCCACGAATTGAATTCAGGCACAATTCTGAAAGAGAATAGAAGCACAGGCCGTCTCCAGCAGCATCTCCACGAGAGTCTATCCACAAAAGGAACCCCTTGAAGCTGGCTGCAAATGCAGAGCTTAGAGGCAAAGCAGTACCTGCATGCTACCAATGTGATATCTGGATGGTGCCCAGGGAAGGAATTCTGGCAGAATTCTCAAAGAGCATAGAAGCAGAGCCAGTCTCCAGCAGCATCTCCACGACAGTCTATCCACAAAAGGAACACCTTGTAGCTGCCTGCGAATGCACAGCTTAGGAGAAAACTAGTACCCGCATGCGACGAATGTGAAATCTGGATGGTGCCCAGGAAAGGGATTCTGACAGCCTTCTCAAACAGCATAGAAGCAGAGGTCGACTTCAGCAGCATCTCCATGAGAGTCTATCCAGAAAAGGAACACCTTGAACCTGGCTGCAAATGCTGACCTTAGGAGGAAAGCAGTCCCCGCATGATACGAATGTGATATCTGAATGGTGCCCAGGAAAGGAATTCTGGCAAAATTCTGAAAGACCATAGAAGCACAGGCCGTCTCCAGCAGCACCTCCACGAGAGTCTATCCACAAAAGGAACACCTTGAAGCTGGCTGCGAATGCAGAGCTTAGGAGGAAAGCAGTAACTGCATGCTACGAATGAGATATCTGGACGGTGCCCAAGAAAGGAATTCTGGCGGAATTCTCAAAGAGCATAGAAGCATTGCCCGTGTCTAGCAACATCTCCACGAGAGTCTATCCAGGAAAGGAACACCTTGTAGCTGCCTGCGAATGCACAGCTTAGGAGGAAAGCAGTACCTGCATGCTACGAATGTGATATCTGGATGGTGCACAGGAAAGGAATTCTGACAGCCTTCTAAAAGAGCATAGAAGCAGAGCCCGTCTCCAGCAGCATCTCCACGAGAGTCTATCCACAAAAGGAACACCTTGTAGCTGCCTGTGAATGCACAGCTTAGGAGCAAACTAGTACCCGCATTCTACGAATGTGATATCTGGATGGTGCACAGGAAAGGAATTCTGACAGCCTTCTCAAAGAGCATAGAAGCAGAGGCTGACTTCAGCAGCATCTCCACGAGAATCTATCCACAAACGGAACACATTGAAGCTGGCTGCAAATGCAGAGCTTATGAGAAAAGCAGTACGCGCATGCTACGAATGTGATATCTGGATGGTCCCCAGGATTGGAATTCTGGCAGAATTCTGAAACAGCAGAGAAGCACAGGCCGTCTTCTGCAGCACCACCATGAGAGTCTATCCACAAAAGGAACACCTTGTAGCTGCCTGCTAATGCACAGTTTAGGAGCCAAGTAGTACCGGCATGCAACGAATGTGAAATCTGGATGGTGCCCAGGAAAGGAATTCTAACAGCCTTCTCAAACAGCATAGAAGCAGAGGTCGACTTCAGCAGCATCTCCATGAGAGTCTATCCACAAAAGGAACACCTTGTAGCTGCCTGCGAATGCAGATCTTAGGAGGAAAGCAGTACACGCATGCTACGAATTTGATATCTGGAATGTGCCCAGGATAGGAATTCTGGCAGAATTCTCAAAGAGCATAGAAGCACAGGCCGTCACCTGCAGCATGTCCACGAGAGTCTATCCACAAAAGGAACACTTTGAAGCTAGCTGCTAATGCAGAGGTTAGGAGAAAAGCAGAACCCGCATGGTACGAATGTGATATCTGGATGGTGCCCAGGAATGGAATTCTGGCAGAATTCTGAAAGAGCATAGAAGCACAGGCCGTCTCCAGCAGCACCTCCACGAGAGTCTATCCACAAAAGGAACACCTTGAAGCTGGCTGCGAATGCAGAGGTTAGGTTGAAAGCAGTACCTGCATGCTACGAATGTGATATCTGGATGGTGCACAGGAAAGGAATTCTGGCAGAATTCTCAAAGAGCATGGAAGCTGAGCCCGTCTCCAGCAGCATCTCCACGAGAGTCTATCCACAAAAGGAACACCTTGTAGCTGCCTGCGAATGCACAGCTTAGGAGCAAACTAGTACCCGCATTCTACGAATGTGATATCTGGATGGTGCACAGGAAAGGAATTCTGACCGCCTTCTCAAAGAGCATAGAATCAGAGGCTGACTTCTGCAGCATCTCCACGAGAGTCTATACACAAAAGGAACACCTTGAAGCTAGCTGCTAATGCAGAGGTTAGGAGAAAAGCAGTACCCGCATGGTACGAATGTGATATCTGGATGGTGCCCAGGAATGGAATTCTGGCAGAATTCTGAAAAAGCAGAGAAGCACAGGCCGTCTCCTGCAGCACCTCCACGAGAGTCTATAGACAAAAGGAACACCTTGAAGCGGGCTGCGAGTGCAGATCTTAGGAGGAAAGCAGTTCCAGCATGGTACGAATGTGATATCTGGATGGTGCACAGGAAAGGAATTCTGGCACAATTCTAAAAGAGCAGAGAAGCGGAGCCCGTCTCCAGCAGCATCTCCACGAGAATCTATCCTCAAATGGAACACCTTGTAGCTGCCTGCGAATGCAGAGCTTAGTAGGAAAGCAGTACCCGCCTGCTACGAATGTGATATTTGGATGGTGCCCACGAATTGAATTCAGGCACAATTCTGAAAGAGAATAGAAGCACAGGCCGTCTCCAGCAGCATCTCCACGAGAGTCTATCCACAAAAGGAACCCCTTGAAGCTGGCTGCAAATGCAGAGCTTAGAGGCAAAGCAGTACCTGCATGCTACCAATGTGATATCTGGATGGTGCCCATGGAAGGAATTCTGGCAGAATTCTCAAAGAGCATAGAAGCAGAGCCAGTCTCCAGCAGCATCTCCACGACTGTCTATCCACAAAAGGAACACCTTGTAGCTGCCTGCGAATGCACAGCTTAGGAGCAAACTAGTACCCGCATGCGACGAATGTGAAATCAGGATGGTGCCCATGAAAGGAATTCTGACACCCTTCTCAAACAGCATAGAAGCAGAGGTCGACTTCAGCAGCATCTCCATGAGAGTCTATCCACAAAAGGAACACCTTGAACCTGGCTGCAAATGCTGACCTTAGGAGGAAAGCAGTCCCCGCATGCTACGAATGTGATATCTGAATGGTGCCCAGGAAAGGAATTCTGGCAGAATTCTGAAAGACCATAGAAACACAGGCCGTCTCCAGCAGCACCTCCACGAGAGTCTATCCACAAAAGGAACACCTTGAAGCTGGCTGCGAATGCAGAGCTTAGGAGGAAAGCAGTAACTGCATGCTACGAATTAGATATCTGGACGGTGCCCAGGAAAGGAATTCTGGCGGAATTCTCAAAGAGCATAGAAGCATTGCCCGTCTCTAGCAACATCTCCACGAGAGTCTATCCAGGAAAGGAACACCTTGTAGCTGCCTGCGAATGCACAGCTTAGGAGGAAAGCAGTACCTGCATGCTACGAATGTGATATCTGGATGGTGCACAGGAAAGGAATTCTGACAGCCTTCTAAAAGAGCATAGAAGCAGAGCCCGTCTCCAGCAGCATCTTCACGAGAGTCTATCCACAAAAGGAACACCTTGTAGCTGCCTGTGAATGCACAGCTTAGGAGCAAACTAGTACCCGCATTCTACGAATGTGATATCTGGATGGTGCACAGGAAAGGAATTCTGACAGCCTTCTCAAAGAGCATAGAAGCAGAGGCTGACTTCAGCAGCATCTCCACGAGAATCTATCCACAAACGGAACACATTGAAGCTGGCTGCCAATGCAGAGCTTATGAGAAAAGCAGTACCCGCATGCTACGAATGTGATATCTGGATGGTCCCCAGGATTGGAATTCTGGCAGAATTCTGAAAGAGCAGAGAAGCACAGGCCGTCTTCTGCAGCACCTCCATGAGAGTCTATCCACAAAAGGAACACCTTGTAGCTGCCTGCTAATGCACAGCTTAGGAGCCAAGTAGTACCAGCATGCTACGAATGTGAAATCTGAATGGTGCCCAGGAAAGGAATTCGGACAGCCTTCTCAAACAGCATAGAAGCAGAGGTCGACGTCAGCAGCATGTCCATGAGAGTCTATCCACAAAAGGAACACCTTGAAGCTGGCTGCGAATGCAGAGCTTCGGAGGAAAGCAGTACCCTCATGCTACGAATTAGATATCTGGATGGTGCCCACAAGGAATTCTGGCAGAATTCTCAAAGAGCATGGAAGCAGAGCCCGTCTCCAGCAGCATCTCCACGAGAGTCTATCCACAAAAGGAACACCTTGTAGCTGCCTGCGAATGCACAGATTAGGAGCAAACTTGTACCCGCATTCTACGAATGTGATATCTGGATGGTGCACAGGAAAGGAATTCTGACCGCCTTCTCAAAGTGCATAGAATCAGAGGCTGACTTCTGCAGCATCTCCACGAGAGTCTATCCACAAAAGGAACACTTTGAAGCTAGCTGCTAATGCAGATGTTAGGAGAAAAGCAGTACCCGCATGGTACGAATGTGATATCTGGATGGTGCCCAGGATTGGAATTCTGGCAGAATTCTGAAAAAGCATAGAAGCACAGGCCGTCTCCTGCAGCACCTCCACGAGAGTCTATCCACAAAAGGAACACCTTGATGCTGGCTGCGAATGCAGATCTTAGGAGGAAAGCAGTACCCGCATGCTACGAATTTGATATCTGGAATGTGCCCAGGATAGGAATTCTGGCAGAATTCTCAAAGAGCATAGAAGCACAGGGCGTCTCCTGCAGCATCTCCACGAGAGTCTATCCACGAAAGGAACACTTTGAAGCTGGCTGCGAATGCAGAGGTTAGGTTGAAAGCAGTACCCGCATGCTACGAATGTGATATCTGGATGGTGCACAGGAAAGGAATTCTGGCAAAATTCTAAAAGAGCCTAGAAGCGGAGCCCGTCTCCAGCAGCATCTCCACGAGAATCTATCCACAAATGGAACACCTTGTAGCTGCCTGCGAATGCAGAGCTTAGTAGGAAAGCAGTACCCGCCTGCTACGTATGTGATATTTGGATGGTGCCCACGAATTGAATTCAGGCACAATTCTGAAAGAGAATAGAAGCACAGGCCGTCTCGAGCAGCATCTCCACGAGAGTCTATCCACAAAAGGAACCCCTTGAAGCTGGCTGCAAATGCAGAGCTTAGAGGCAAAGCAGTACCTGCATGCTACCAATGTAATATCTGGATGGTGCCCAGGGAAGGAATTCTGGCAGAATTCTCAAAGAGCATAGAAGCAGAGCCAGTCTCCAGCGGCATCTCCACGACAGTCTATCCACAAAAGGAACACCTTGTAGCTGCCTGCGAATGCAAAGCTTAGGAGCAAACTAGTACCCGCATGCGACGAACGTGAAATCTGGATGGTGCCCAGGAAAGGAATTCTGACAGCCTTCTCAAACAGCATAGAAGCAGAGGTCGACTTAAGCAGCATCTCCATGAGAGTCTATCCACAAAAGGAACACCTTGAACCTGGCTGCAAATGCTGACCTTAGGAGGAAAGCAGTCCCCGCATGCTACGAATGTGATATCTGAATGGTGCCCAGGAAAGGAATTCTGGCAGAATTCTGAAAGACCATAGAAGCACAGGCCGTCTCCAGCAGCACCTCCACGAGAGTCTATCCACAAAAGGAACACCTTGAAGCTGGCTGCGAATGCAGAGTTTAGGAGGAAAGCAGTAACTGCATGCTACGAATTAGATATCTGGACGGTGCCCAGGAAAGGAATTCTGGCGGAATTCTCAAAGAGCATAGAAGCATTGCCCGTCTCTAGCAACATCTCCACGAGAGTCTATCCAGGAAAGGAACACCTTGTAGCTGCCTGCGAATGCACAGCTTAGGAGGAAAGCAGTACCTGCATGCTACGAATGTGATATCTGGATGGTGCACAGGAAAGGAATTCTGACAGCCTTCTAAAAGAGCATAGAAGCAGAGCCCGTCTCCAGCAGCATGTCCACGAGAGTCTATTCACAAAAGGAACACCTTGTAGCTGCCTGTGAATGCACAGCTTAGGAGCAAACTAGTACCCGCATTCTACGAATGTGATATCTGGATGGTGCACAGGAAAGGAATTCTGACAGCCTTCTCAAAGAGCATAGAAGCAGAGGCTGACTTCAGCAGCATCTCCACGAGAATCTATCCACAAACGGAACACATTGAAGCTGGCTGCCAATGCAGAGCTTATGAGAAAAGCAGTACCCGCATGCTACGAATGTGATATCTGGATGGTCCCCAGGATTGGAATTCTGGCAGAATTCTGAAAGAGCAGAGAAGCACAGGCCGTCTTCTGCAGCACCTCCATGAGAGTCTATCCACAAAAGGAACACCTTGTAGCTGCCTGCTAATGCACAGCTTAGGAGCCAAGTAGTACCAGCATGCTACGAATGTGAAATCTGAATGGTGCCCAGGAAAGGAATTCTGACAGCCTTCTCAAACAGCATAGAAGCAGAGGTCGACGTCAGCAGCATCTCCATGAGAGTCTATCCACAAAAGGAACACCTTGAAGCTGGCTGCGAATGCAGAGCTTCGGAGGAAAGCAGTACCCGCATGCTACGAATTAGATATCTGGATGGTGCAAAGGAAAGGAATTCTGGCAGAATTCTCAAAGAGCATGGAAGCAGAGCCCGTCTCCAGCAGCATCTCCACGAGAGTCTATCCACAAAAGGAACACCTTGTAGCTGCCTGCGAATGCACAGCTTAGGAGCAAACTAGTACCCGCATTCTACGAATGTGATATCTGGATGGTGCACAGGAAAGGAATTCTGACCGCCTTCTCAAAGAGCATAGAATCAGAGGCTGACTTCTGCAGCATCTCCACGAGAGTCTATCCACAAAAGGAACACCTTGAACCTGGCTGCAAATGCTGACCTTAGGAGGAAAGCAGTCCCCGCATGCTACGAATGTGATATCTGAATGGTGCCCAGGAATGGAATTCTGGCAGAATTCTGAAAAAGCATAGAAGCACAGGCCGTCTCCTGCAGCACCTCCACGAGAGTCTATCCACAAAAGGAACACCTTGATGCTGGCTGCGAATGCAGATCTTAGGAGGAAAGCAGTACCCGCATGCTACGAATTTGATATCTGGAATGTGCCCAGGAGAGGAATTCTGGCAGAATTCTCAAAGAGCATAGAAGCACAGGCCGTCTCCTGCAGCATCTCCACGAGAGTCTATCCACGAAAGGAACACCTTGAAGCTGGCTGCGAATGCAGAGGTTAGGTTGAAAGCAGTACCCGCATGCTACGAATGTGATATCTGGATGGTGCACAGGAAAGGAATTCTGGCAAAATTCTAAAAGAGCCTAGAAGCGGAGCCCGTCTCCAGCAGCATCTCCACGAGAATCTATCCACAAATGGAACACCTTGTAGCTGCCTGCGAATGCAGAGCTTAGTAGGAAAGCAGTACCCGCCTGCTACGTATGTGATATTTGGATGGTGCCCACGAATTGAATTCAGGCACAATTCTGAAAGAGAATAGAAGCACAGGCCGTCTCGAGCAGCATCTCCACGAGAGTCTATCCACAAAAGGAACCCCTTGAAGCTGGCTGCAAATGCAGAGCTTAGAGGCAAAGCAGTACCTGCATGCTACCAATGTAATATCTGGATGGTGCCCAGGGAAGGAATTCTGGCAGAATTCTCAAAGAGCATAGAAGCAGAGCCAGTCTCCAGCGGCATCTCCACGACAGTCTATCCACAAAAGGAACACCTTGTAGCTGCCTGCGAATGCACAGCTTAGGAGCAAACTAGTACCCGCATGCGACGAACGTGAAATCTGGATGGTGCCCAGGAAAGGAATTCTGACAGCCTTCTCAAACAGCATAGAAGCAGAGGTCGACTTAAGCAGCATCTCCATGAGAGTCTATCCACAAAAGGAACACCTTGAACCTGGCTGCAAATGCTGACCTTAGGAGGAAAGCAGTCCCCGCATGCTACGAATGTGATATCTGAATGGTGCCCAGGAAAGGAATTCTGGCAGAATTCTGAAAGACCATAGAAGCACAGGCCGTCTCCAGCAGCACCTCCACGAGAGTCTATCCACAAAAGGAACACCTTGAAGCTGGCTGCGAATGCAGAGTTTAGGAGGAAAGCAGTAACTGCATGCTACGAATTAGATATCTGGACGGTGCCCAGGAAAGGAATTCTGGCGGAATTCTCAAAGAGCATAGAAGCATTGCCCGTCTCTAGCAACATCTCCACGAGAGTCTATCCAGGAAAGGAACACCTTGTAGCTGCCTGCGAATGCACAGCTTAGGAGGAAAGCAGTACCTGCATGCTACGAATGTGATATCTGGATGGTGCACAGGAAAGGAATTCTGACAGCCTTCTAAAAGAGCATAGAAGCAGAGCCCGTCTCCAGCAGCATGTCCACGAGAGTCTATTCACAAAAGGAACACCTTGTAGCTGCCTGTGAATGCACAGCTTAGGAGCAAACTAGTACCCGCATTCTACGAATGTGATATCTGGATGGTGCACAGGAAAGGAATTCTGACAGCCTTCTCAAAGAGCATAGAAGCAGAGGCTGACTTCAGCAGCATCTCCACGAGAATCTATCCACAAACGGAACACATTGAAGCTGGCTGCCAATGCAGAGCTTATGAGAAAAGCAGTACCCGCATGCTACGAATGTGATATCTGGATGGTCCCCAGGATTGGAATTCTGGCAGAATTCTGAAAGAGCAGAGAAGCACAGGCCGTCTTCTGCAGCACCTCCATGAGAGTCTATCCACAAAAGGAACACCTTGTAGCTGCCTGCTAATGCACAGCTTAGGAGCCAAGTAGTACCAGAATGCTACGAATGTGAAATCTGAATGGTGCCCAGGAAAGGAATTCTGACAGCCTTCTCAAACAGCATAGAAGCAGAGGTCGACGTCAGCAGCATCTCCATGAGAGTCTATCCACAAAAGGAACACCTTGAAGCTGGCTGCGAATGCAGAGCTTCGGAGGAAAGCAGTACCCGCATGCTACGAATTAGATATCTGGATGGTGCAAAGGAAAGGAATTCTGGCAGAATTCTCAAAGAGCATGGAAGCAGAGCCCGTCTCCAGCAGCATCTCCACGAGAGTCTATCCTCAAATGGAACACCTTGTAGCTGCCTGCGAATGCACAGCTTAGGAGCAAACTAGTACCCGCATTCTACGAATGTGATATCTGGATGGTGCACAGGAAAGGAATTCTGACCGCCTTCTCAAAGAGCATAGAATCAGAGGCTGACTTCTGCAGCATCTCCACGAGAGTCTATCCACAAAAGGAACACCTTGAACCTGGCTGCAAATGCTGACCTTAGGAGGAAAGCAGTCCCCGCATGCTACGAATGTGATATCTGAATGGTGCCCAGGAATGGAATTCTGGCAGAATTCTGAAAAAGCATAGAAGCACAGGCCGTCTCCTGCAGCACCTCCACGAGAGTCTATCCACAAAAGGAACACCTTGATGCTGGCTGCGAATGCAGATCTTAGGAGGAAAGCAGTACCCGCATGCTACGAATTTGATATCTGGAATGTGCCCAGGAGAGGAATTCTGGCAGAATTCTCAAAGAGCATAGAAGCACAGGCCGTCTCCTGCAGCATCTCCACGAGAGTCTATCCACGAAAGGAACACCTTGAAGCTGGCTGCGAATGCAGAGGTTAGGTTGAAAGCAGTACCCGCATGCTACGAATGTGATATCTGGATGGTGCACAGGAAAGGAATTCTGGCAAAATTCTAAAAGAGCAGAGAAGCGGAGCCCGTCTCCAGCAGCATCTCCACGAGAATCTATCCTCAAATGGAACACCTTGTAGCTGCCTGCGAATGCAGAGCTTAGTAGGAAAGCAGTACCCGCCTGCTACGAATGTGATATTTGGATGGTGCCCACGAATTGAATTCAGGCACAATTCTGAAAGAGAATAGAAGCACAGGCCGTCTCGAGCAGCATCTCCACGAGAGTCTATCCACAAAAGGAACCCCTTGAAGCTGGCTGCAAATGCAGAGCTTAGAGGCAAAGCAGTACCTGCATGCTACCAATGTGATATCTGGATGGTGCCCATGGAAGGAATTCTGGCAGAATTCTCAAAGAGCATAGAAGCAGAGCCAGTCTCCAGCAGCATCTCCACGACAGGCTATCCACAAAAGGAACACCTTGTAGCTGCCTGCGAATGCACAGCTTAGGAGCAAACTAGTACCCGCATGCGACGAATGTGAAATCAGGATGGTGCCCAGGAAAGGAATTCTGACAGCCTTCTCAAACAGCATAGAAGCAGAGGTCGACTTCAGCAGCATCTCCATGAGAGTCTATCCACAAAAGGAACACCTTGAACCTGGCTGCAAATGCTGACCTTAGGAGGAAAGCAGTCCCCGCATGCTACGAATGTGATATCTGAATGGTGCCCAGGAAAGGAATTCTGGCAGAATTCTGAAAGACCATAGAAACACAGGCCGTCTCCAGCAGCACCTCCACGAGAGTCTATCCACAAAAGGAACACCTTGAAGCTGGCTGCGAATGCAGAGCTTAGGAGGAAAGCAGTAACTGCATGCTACGAATTAGATATCTGGACGGTGCCCAGGAAAGGAATTCTGGCGGAATTCTCAAAGAGCATAGAAGCATTGCCCGTCTCTAGCAACATCTCCACGAGAGTCTATCCAGGAAAGGAACACCTTGTAGCTGCCTGAGAATGCACAGCTTAGGAGGAAAGCAGTACCTGCATGCTACGAATGTGATATCTGGATGGTGCACAGGAAAGGAATTCTGACAGCCTTCTAAAAGAGCATAGAAGCAGAGCCCGTCTCCAGCAGCATCTTCACGAGAGTCTATCCACAAAAGGAACACCTTGTAGCTGCCTGTGAATGCACAGCTTAGGAGCAAACTAGTACCCGCATTCTACGAATGTGATATCTGGATGGTGCACAGGAAAGGAATTCTGACAGCCTTCTCAAAGAGCATAGAAGCAGAGGCTGACTTCAGCAGCATCTCCACGAGAATCTATCCACAAACGGAACACATTGAAGCTGGCTGCCAATGCAGAGCTTATGAGAAAAGCAGTACCCGCATGCTACGAATGTGATATCTGGATGGTCCCCAGGATTGGAATTCTGGCAGAATTCTGAAAGAGCAGAGAAGCACAGGCCGTCTTCTGCAGCACCTCCATGAGAGTCTATCCACAAAAGGAACACCTTGTAGCTGCCTGCTAATGCACAGCTTAGGAGCCAAGTAGTACCAGCATGCTACGAATGTGAAATCTGAATGGTGCCCAGGAAAGGAATTCGGACAGCCTTCTCAAACAGCATAGAAGCAGAGGTCGACGTCAGCAGCATGTCCATGAGAGTCTATCCACAAAAGGAACACCTTGAAGCTGGCTGCGAATGCAGAGCTTCGGAGGAAAGCAGTACCCGCATGCTACGAATTAGATATCTGGATGGTGCCCACAAGGAATTCTGGCAGAATTCTCAAAGAGCATGGAAGCAGAGCCCGTCTCCAGCAGCATCTCCACGAGAGTCTATCCACAAAAGGAACACCTTGTAGCTGCCTGCGAATGCACAGATTAGGAGCAAACTAGTACCCGCATTCTACGAATGTGATATCTGTATGGTGCACAGGAAAGGAATTCTGACCGCCTTCTCAAAGTGCATAGAATCAGAGGCTGACTTCTGCAGCATCTCCACGAGAGTCTATCCACAAAAGGAACACTTTGTAGCTAGCTGCTAATGCAGAGGTTAGGAGAAAAGCAGTACCCGCATGGTACGAATGTGATATCTGGATGGTGCCCAGGATTGGAATACTGGCAGAATTCTGAAAAAGCATAGAAGCACAGGCCGTCTCCTGCAGCACCTCCACGAGAGTCTATCCACAAAAGGAACACCTTGATGCTGGCTGCGAATGCAGATCTTAGGAGGAAAGCAGTACCCGCATGCTACGAATTTGATATCTGGAATGTGCCCAGGATAGGAATTCTGGCAGAATTCTCAAAGAGCATAGAAGCACAGGGCGTCTCCTGCAGCATCTCCACGAGAGTCTATCCACAAAAGGAACACTTTGAAGCTGGCTGCGAATGCAGAGGTTAGGTTGAAAGCAGTACCCGCATGCTACGAATGTGATATCTGGATGGTGCACAGGAAAGGAATTCTGGCAAAATTCTAAAAGAGCCTAGAAGCGGAGCCCGTCTCCAGCAGCATCTCCACGAGAATCTATCCACAAATGGAACACCTTGTAGCTGCCTGCGAATGCAGAGCTTAGTAGGAAAGCAGTACCCGCCTGCTACGAATGTGATATTTGGATGGTGCCCACGAATTGAATTCAGGCACAATTCTGAAAGAGAATAGAAGCACAGGCCGTCTCGAGCAGCATCTCCACGAGAGTCTATCCACAAAAGGAACCCCTTGAAGCTGGCTGCAAATGCAGAGCTTAGAGGCAAAGCAGTACCTGCATGCTACCAATGTAATATCTGGATGGTGCCCAGGGAAGGAATTCTGGCAGAATTCTCAAAGAGCATAGAAGCAGAGCCAGTCTCCAGCGGCATCTCCACGACAGTCTATCCACAAAAGGAACACCTTGTAGCTGCCTGCGAATGCACAGCTTAGGAGCAAACTAGTACCCGCATGCGACGAACGTGAAATCTGGATGGTGCCCAGGAAAGGAATTCTGACAGCCTTCTCAAACAGCATAGAAGCAGAGGTCGACTTAAGCAGCATCTCCATGAGAGTCTATCCACAAAAGGAACACCTTGAACCTGGCTGCAAATGCTGACCTTAGGAGGAAAGCAGTCCCCGCATGCTACGAATGTGATATCTGAATGGTGCCCAGGAAAGGAATTCTGGCAGAATTCTGAAAGACCATAGAAGCACAGGCCGTCTCCAGCAGCACCTCCACGAGAGTCTATCCACAAAAGGAACACCTTGAAGCTGGCTGCGAATGCAGAGTTTAGGAGGAAAGCAGTAACTGCATGCTACGAATTAGATATCTGGACGGTGCCCAGGAAAGGAATTCTGGCGGAATTCTCAAAGAGCATAGAAGCATTGCCCGTCTCTAGCAACATCTCCACGAGAGTCTATCCAGGAAAGGAACACCTTGTAGCTGCCTGCGAATGCACAGCTTAGGAGGAAAGCAGTACCTGCATGCTACGAATGTGATATCTGGATGGTGCACAGGAAAGGAATACTGACAGCCTTCTAAAAGAGCATAGAAGCAGAGCCCGTCTCCAGCAGCATGTCCACGAGAGTCTATTCACAAAAGGAACACCTTGTAGCTGCCTGTGAATGCACAGCTTAGGAGCAAACTAGTACCCGCATTCTACGAATGTGATATCTGGATGGTGCACAGGAAAGGAATTCTGACAGCCTTCTCAAAGAGCATAGAAGCAGAGGCTGACTTCAGCAGCATCTCCACGAGAATCTATCCACAAACGGAACACATTGAAGCTGGCTGCCAATGCAGAGCTTATGAGAAAAGCAGTACCCGCATGCTACGAATGTGATATCTGGATGGTCCCCAGGATTGGAATTCTGGCAGAATTCTGAAAGAGCAGAGAAGCACAGGCCGTCTTCTGCAGCACCTCCATGAGAGTCTATCCACAAAAGGAACACCTTGTAGCTGCCTGCTAATGCACAGCTTAGGAGCCAAGTAGTACCAGCATGCTACGAATGTGAAATCTGAATGGTGCCCAGGAAAGGAATTCTGACAGCCTTCTCAAACAGCATAGAAGCAGAGGTCGACGTCAGCAGCATCTCCATGAGAGTCTATCCACAAAAGGAACACCTTGAAGCTGGCTGCGAATGCAGAGCTTCGGAGGAAAGCAGTACCCGCATGCTACGAATTAGATATCTGGATGGTGCAAAGGAAAGGAATTCTGGCAGAATTCTCAAAGAGCATGGAAGCAGAGCCCGTCTCCAGCAGCATCTCCACGAGAGTCTATCCACAAAAGGAACACCTTGTAGCTGCCTGCGAATGCACAGCTTAGGAGCAAACTAGTACCCGCATTCTACGAATGTGATATCTGGATGGTGCACAGGAAAGGAATTCTGACCGCCTTCTCAAAGAGCATAGAATCAGAGGCTGACTTCTGCAGCATCTCCACGAGAGTCTATCCACAAAAGGAACACCTTGAACCTGGCTGCAAATGCTGACCTTAGGAGGAAAGCAGTCCCCGCATGCTACGAATGTGATATCTGAATGGTGCCCAGGAATGGAATTCTGGCAGAATTCTGAAAAAGCATAGAAGCACAGGCCGTCTCCTGCAGCACCTACACGAGAGTCTATCCACAAAAGGAACACCTTGATGCTGGCTGCGAATGCAGATCTTAGGAGGAAAGCAGTACCCGCATGCTACGAATTTGATATCTGGAATGTGCCCAGGATAGGAATTCTGGCAGAATTCTCAAAGAGCATAGAAGCACAGGCCGTCTCCTGCAGCATCTCCACGAGAGTCTATCCACGAAAGGAACACCTTGAAGCTGGCTGCGAATGCAGAGGTTAGGTTGAAAGCAGTACCCGCATGCTACGAATGTGATATCTGGATGGTGCACAGGAAAGGAATTCTGGCAAAATTCTAAAAGAGCAGAGAAGCGGAGCCCGTCTCCAGCAGCATCTGCACGAGAATCTATCCTCAAATGGAACACCTTGTAGCTGCCTGCGAATGCAGAGCTTAGTAGGAAAGCAGTACCCGCCTGCTACGAATGTGATATTTGGATGGTGCCCACGAATTGAATTCAGGCACAATTCTGAAAGAGAATAGAAGCACAGGCCGTCTCGAGCAGCATCTCCACGAGAGTCTATCCACAAAAGGAACCCCTTGAAGCTGGCTGCAAATGCAGAGCTTAGAGGCAAAGCAGTACCTGCATGCTACCAATGTGATATCTGGATGGTGCCCATGGAAAGAATTCTGGCAGAATTCTCAAAGAGCATAGAAGCAGAGCCAGTCTCTAGCAGCATCTCCACGACAGTCTATCCACAAAAGGAACACCTTGTACCTGCCTGCGAATGCACAGCTTAGGAGCAAACTAGTACCCGCATGCGACGAATGTGAAATCAGGATGGTGCCCAGGAAAGGAATTCTGACAGCCTTCTCAAACAGCATAGAAGCAGAGGTCGACTTCAGCAGCATCTCCATGAGAGTCTATCCACAAAAGGAACACCTTGAACCTGGCTGCAAATGCTGACCTTAGGAGGAAAGCAGTCCCCGCATGCTACGAATGTGATATCTGAATGGTGCCCAGGAAAGGAATTCTGGCAGAATTCTGAAAGACCATAGAAACACAGGCCGTCTCCAGCAGCACCTCCACGAGAGTCTATCCACAAAAGGAACACCTTGAAGCTGGCTGCGAATGCAGAGCTTAGGAGGAAAGCAGTAACTGCATGCTACGAATTAGATATCTGGACGGTGCCCAGGAAAGGAATTCTGGCGGAATTCTCAAAGAGCATAGAAGCATTGCCCGTCTCTAGCAACATCTCCACGAGAGTCTATCCAGGAAAGGAACACCTTGTAGCTGCCTGCGAATGCACAGCTTAGGAGGAAAGCAGTACCTGCATGCTACGAATGTGATATCTGGATGGTGCACAGGAAAGGAATTCTGACAGCCTTCTAAAAGAGCATAGAAGCAGAGCCCGTCTCCAGCAGCATCTTCACGAGAGTCTATCCACAAAAGGAACACCTTGTAGCTGCCTGTGAATGCACAGCTTAGGAGCAAACTAGTACCCGCATTCTACGAATGTGATATCTGGATGGTGCACAGGAAAGGAATTCTGACAGCCTTCTCAAAGAGCATAGAAGCAGAGGCTGACTTCAGCAGCATCTCCACGAGAATCTATCCACAAACGGAACACATTGAAGCTGGCTGCCAATGCAGAGCTTATGAGAAAAGCAGTACCCGCATGCTACGAATGTGATATCTGGATGGTCCCCAGGATTGGAATTCTGGCAGAATTCTGAAAGAGCAGAGAAGCACAGGCCGTCTTCTGCAGCACCTCCATGAGAGTCTATCCACAAAAGGAACACCTTGTAGCTGCCTGCTAATGCACAGCTTAGGAGCCAAGTAGTACCAGCATGCTACGAATGTGAAATCTGAATGGTGCCCAGGAAAGGAATTCGGACAGCCTTCTCAAACAGCATAGAAGCAGAGGTCGACGTCAGCAGCATGTCCATGAGAGTCTATCCACAAAAGGAACACCTTGAAGCTGGCTGCGAATGCAGAGCTTCGGAGGAAAGCAGTACCCGCATGCTACGAATTAGATATCTGGATGGTGCCCACAAGGAATTCTGGCAGAATTCTCAAAGAGCATGGAAGCAGAGCCCGTCTCCAGCAGCATCTCCACGAGAGTCTATCCACAAAAGGAACACCTTGTAGCTGCCTGCGAATGCACAGATTAGGAGCAAACTAGTACCCGCATTCTACGAATGTGATATCTGGATGGTGCACAGGAAAGGAATTCTGACCGCCTTCTCAAAGTGCATAGAATCAGAGGCTGACTTCTGCAGCATCTCCACGAGAGTCTATCCACAAAAGGAACACTTTGAAGCTAGCTGCTAATGCAGAGGTTAGGAGAAAAGCAGTACCCGCATGGTACGAATGTGATATCTGGATGGTGCCCAGGATTGGAATTCTGGCAGAATTCTGAAAAAGCATAGAAGCACAGGCCGTCTTCTGCAGCACCTCCACGAGAGTCTATCCACAAAAGGAACACCTTGAAGCTGGCTGCGAATGCAGAGCTTCGGAGGAAAGCAGTACCCGCATGCTACGAATTTGATATCTGGAATGTGCCCAGGATAGGAATTCTGGCAGAATTCTCAAAGAGCATAGAAGCACAGGGCGTCTCCTGCAGCATCTCCACGAGAGTCTATCCACAAAAGGAACACCTTGAAGCTGGCTGCGAATGCAGAGGTTAGGTTGAAAGCAGTACCCGCATGCTACGAATGTGATATCTGGATGGTGCACAGGAAAGGAATTCTGGCAAAATTCTAAAAGAGCCTAGAAGCGGAGCCCGTCTCCAGCAGCATCTCCACGAGAATCTATCCACAAATGGAACACCTTGTAGCTGCCTGCGAATGCAGAGCTTAGTAGGAAAGCAGTACCCGCCTGCTACGAATGTGATATTTGGATGGTGCCCACGAATTGAATTCAGGCACAATTCTGAAAGAGAATAGAAGCACAGGCCGTCTCGAGCAGCATCTCCACGAGAGTCTATCCACAAAAGGAACACCTTGAAGCTGGCTGCGAATGCAGAGCTTCAGAGGAAATCAGTACCCGCATGCTACGAATTAGATATCTGGATGGTGCAAAGGAAAGGAATTCTGGCAGAATTCTCAAAGAGCATAGAAGCAGAGCCAGTCTCCAGCGGCATCTCCACGACAGTCTATCCACAAAAGGAACACCTTGTAGCTGCCTGCGAATGCACAGCTTAGGAGCAAACTAGTACCCGCATGCGACGAACGTGAAATCTGGATGGTGCCCAGGAAAGGAATTCTGACAGCCTTCTCAAACAGCATAGAAGCAGAGGTCGACTTAAGCAGCATCTCCATGAGAGTCTATCCACAAAAGGAACACCTTGAACCTGGCTGCAAATGCTGACCTTAGGAGGAAAGCAGTCCCCGCATGCTACGAATGTGATATCTGAATGGTGCCCAGGAAAGGAATTCTGGCAGAATTCTGAAAGACCATAGAAGCACAGGCCGTCTCCAGCAGCACCTCCACGAGAGTCTATCCACAAAAGGAACACCTTGAAGCTGGCTGCGAATGCAGAGTTTAGGAGGAAAGCAGTACCTGCATGCTACGAATGTGATATCTGGATGGTGCACAGGAAAGGAATTCTGACAGCCTTCTAAAAGAGCATAGAAGCAGAGCCCGTCTCCAGCAGCATGTCCACGAGAGTCTATTCACAAAAGGAACACCTTGTAGCTGCCTGTGAATGCACAGCTTAGGAGCAAACTAGTACCCGCATTCTACGAATGTGATATCTGGATGGTGCACAGGAAAGGAATTCTGACAGCCTTCTCAAAGAGCATAGAAGCAGAGGCTGACTTCAGCAGCATCTCCACGAGAATCTATCCACAAACGGAACACACTGAAGCTGGCTGCCAATGCAGAGCTTATGAGAAAAGCAGTACCCGCATGCTACGAATGTGATATCTGGATGGTCCCCAGGATTGGAATTCTGGCAGAATTCTGAAAGAGCAGAGAAGCACAGGGCGTCTTCTGCAGCACCTCCATGAGAGTCTATCCACAAAAGGAACACCTTGTAGCTGCCTGCTAATGCACAGCTTAGGAGCCAAGTAGTACCAGCATGCTACGAATGTGAAATCTGAATGGTGCCCAGGAAAGGAATTCTGACAGCCTTCTCAAACAGCATAGAAGCAGAGGTCGACTTCAGCAGCATCTCCATGAGAGTCTATCCACAAAAGGAACACCTTGAAGCTGGCTGCGAATGCAGAGCTTCAGAGGAAAGCAGTACCCGCATGCTATGAATTAGGTATCTGGATGGTGCAAAGGAAAGGAATTCTGGCAGAATTCTCAAAGAGCATGGAAGCAGAGCCCGTCTCCAGCAGCATCTCCACGAGAGTCTATCCACAAAAGGAACACCTTGTAGCTGCCTGCGAATGCACAGCTTAGGAGCAAACTAGTACCCGCATTCTACGAATGTGATATCTGGATGGTGCACAGGAAAGGAATTCTGACCGCCTTCTCAAAGAGCATAGAATCAGAGGCTGACTTCTGCAGCATCTCCACGAGAGTCTATCCACAAAAGGAACACCTTGAACCTGGCTGCAAATGCTGACCTTAGGAGGAAAGCAGTCCCCGCATGCTACGAATGTGATATCTGAATGGTGCCCAGGAATGGAATTCTGGCAGAATTCTGAAAAAGCATAGAAGCACAGGCCGTCTCCTGCAGCACCTCCACGACAGTCTATCCACAAAAGGAACACCTTGACGCTGGCTGCGAATGCAGATCTTAGGAGGAAAGCAGTACCCGCATGCTACGAATTTGATATCTGGAATGTGCCCAGGATAGGAATTCTGGCAGAATTCTCAAAGAGCATAGAAGCACAGGCCGTCTCCTGCAGCATCTCCACGAGAGTCTATCCACGAAAGGAACACCTTGAAGCTGGCTGCGAAAGCAGAGGTTAGGTTGAAAGCAGTACCCGCATGCTACAAATGTGATATCTGGATGGTGCACAGGAAAGGAATTCTGGCAAAATTCTAAAAGAGCAGAGAAGCGGAGCCCGTCTCCAGCAGCATCTCCACGAGAATCTATCCTCAAATGGAACACCTTGTAGCTGCCTGCGAATGCAGAGCTTAGTAGGAAAGCAGTACCCGCCTGCTACGAATGTGATATTTGGATGGTGCCCACGAATTGAATTCAGGCACAATTCTGAAAGAGAATAGAAGCACAGGCCGTCTCGAGCAGCATCTCCACGAGAGTCTATCCACAAAAGGAACCCCTTGAAGCTGGCTGCAAATGCAGAGCTTAGAGGCAAAGCAGTACCTGCATGCTACCAATGTGATATCTGGATGGTGCCCATGGAAGGAATTCTGGCAGAATTCTCAAAGAGCATAGAAGCAGAGCCAGTCTCCAGCAGCATCTCCACGACAGTCTATCCACAAAAGGAACACCTTGTAGCTGCCTGCGAATGCACAGCTTAGGAGCAAACTAGTACCCGCATGCGACGAATGTGAAATCAGGATGGTGCCCAGGAAAGGAATTCTGACAGCCTTCTCAAACAGCATAGAAGCAGAGGTCGACTTCAGCAGCATCTCCATGAGAGTCTATCCACAAAAGGAACACCTTGAAGCTGGCTGCGAATGCAGAGCTTCGGAGGAAAGCAGTACCCGCATGCTACGAATTAGATATCTGGATGGTGCCCAGGAATGGAATTCTGGCAGAATTCTGAAAAAGCATAGAAGCACAGGCCGTCTCCTGCAGCACCTCCACGAGAGTCTATCCACAAAAGGAACACCTTGACGCTGGCTGCGAATGCAGATCTTAGGAGGAAAGCAGTACCCGCATGGTACGAATGTGATATCTGGATGGTGCCCAGGATTGGAATTCTGGCAGAATTCTGAAAGAGCAGAGAAGCACAGGCCGTCTTCTGCAGCACCTCCATGAGAGTCTATCCACAAAAGTAACACCTTGATGCTGGCTGCGAATGCACATCTTAGGAGGAAAGCAGTACCTGCAGGCTACGAATTTGATATCTGGAATGTGCCCAGGATAGGAATTCTGGCAGAATTCTCAAAGAGCATAGAAGCATTACCCGTGTCTAGCAACATCTCCACGAGAGTCTATCCAGGAAAGGAACACCTTGTAGCTGCCTGCGAATGCACAGCTTAGGAGGAAAGCAGTACCTGCATGCTACGAATGTGATATCTGGATGGTGCACAGGAAAGGAATTCTGACAGCCTTCTAAAAGAGCATAGAAGCAGAGCCCGTCTCCAGCAGCATCTCCACGAGAGTCTATCCACAAAAGGAACACCTTGTAGCTGCCTGTGAATGCACAGCTTAGGAGCAAACTAGTACCCGCATTCTACGAAGGTGATATCTGGATGGTGCACAGGAAAGGAATTCTGACAGCCTTCTCAAAGAGCATAGAAGCAGAGGCTGACTTCAGCAGCATCTCCACGAGAATCTATCCACAAACGGAACACATTGAAGCTGGCTGCAAATGCAGAGCTTATGAGAAAAGCAGTACCCGCATGCTACGAATGTGATATCTGGATGGTCCCCAGAATTGGAATTCTGGCAGAATTCTCAAAGAGCATAGAAGCAGAGCCAGTCTCCAGCAGCATCTCCACGGCAGTCTATCCACAAAAGGAACACCTTGTAGCTGCCTGCGAATGCACAGTTTAGGAGCAAACTAGTACCCGCATGCAACGAATGTGAAATCTGGATGGTGCCCAGGAAAGGAATACCGACAGCCTTCTCAAACAGCATAGAAGCAGAGGTCGACTTCAGCAGCATCTCCATGAGAGTCTATCCACAAAAGGAACACCTTGAAGCTGGCTGCGAATGCAGAGCTTCGGAGGAATGCAGTACCCGCATGCTACGAATTAGATATCTGGATGGTGCCAAGGAAAGGAATTCTGGCAGAATTCTCAAAGAGCATGGAAGCAGAGCCCGTCTCCAGCAGCATCTCCACGAGAGTCTATCCACAAAAGGAACACCTTGTAGGTGCCTGCGAATGCACAGCTTAGGAGCAAACTAATACCCGCATTCTACGAATGAGATATCTGGATGGTGCTCAGTAAAGGACTTCTGACCGCCTTCTCAAACAGCAAAGAATCAGAGGCTGACTTCTGCAGCATCTCCACAAGAGTCTATCCACAAAAGGAACACTTTGAAGCTAGCTGCTAATGCAGAGGTTAGGAGAAAAGCAGTACCCGCATGGTACGAATGTGATATCTGGATGGTGCCCAGGAATGGAATTCTGGCAGAATTCTGAAAAAGCATATAAGCACAGGCCGTCTCCTGCAGCACCTCCACGAGAGTCTATCCACAAAAGGAACACCTTAATGCTGGCTGCGAATGCACATCTTAGGAGGAAAGCAGTACCTGCATGCTACGAATTTGATATCTGGAATGTGCCCAGGATAGGAATTCTGGCAGAATTCTCAAAGAGCATAGAAGCACAGGCCGTCTCCTGCAGCATCTCCACAAGAGTCTATCCACAAAAGGAACACCTTGAAGCTGGCTGCGAATGCTGAGGTTAGGTTAAAAGCAGTACCCGCATGCTACGAATGTGATATCTGGATGGTGCCCAGGAAAGCAATTCTGGCAAAATTCTAAAAATGCATAGAAGCGGAACCCGTCTCTAGCAGCATCTCCACGAGAATCTATCCTCAAATGGAACACCTTGTAGCTGCCTGCGAATGCAGAGCTTAGTAGGAAAGCAGTACCGGTCGGCTACGAATGTGATATTTGGATGGTGCCCACGAATTGAATTCAGGCACAATTCTGAAAGAGAATAGAAGCACAGGCCGTCTCCAGCAGCATCTCCACGAGAGTCTATCCACAAAAGGAACCCCTTGAAGCTGGCTGCAAATGCAGAGCTTAGAGGCAAAGCAGTACCTGCATGCTACCAATGTGATATCTGGATGGTGCCCAGGGAAGGAATTCTGGCAGAATTCTCAAAGAGCATAGAAGCAGAGCCAGTCTCCAGCAGCATCTCCACGACAGTCTATCCACAAAAGGAACACCTTGTAGCTGCCTGCGAATGCACAGATTAGGAGCAAACTAGTACCCACATGCGACGAATGTGAAATCTGGATGGTGCCCAGGAAAGGAATTCTGACAGCCTTCTCAAACAGCATAGAAGCAGAGGTCGACTTCAGCAGCATCTCCATGAGAGTCTATCCACAAAAGGAACACCTTGAACCTGGCTGCAAATGCTGACCTTAGGAGGAAAGCAGTCCCCGCATGCTACGAATGTGATATCTGAATGGTGCCCAGGAAAGGAATTCTGGCAAAATTCTGAAAGACCATAGAAGCACAGGCCGTCTCCAGCAGCACCTCCACGAGAGTCTCTCCACAAAAGGAACACCTTGAAGCTGGCTGCGAATGCAGAGCTTAGGAGGAAAGCAGTAACTGCATGCTACGAATTAGATATCTGGACGGTGCCCAAGAAAGGAATTCTGGCGGAATTCTCAAAGAAATGGAAGCAGAGCCCGTCTCCAGCAGCATCTCCACGAGACTCTATCCACAAAAGGAACACCTTGTAGCTGCCTGCGAATGCACAGCTTAGGAGCAAACTAGTACCCGTATTCTACGAATGTGATATCTGGATGGTGCACAGGAAAGGAATTCTGACTGCCTTCTCAAACAGCATAGAATCAGAGGCTGACTTCTGCAGAATCTCCACGAGAGTCTATCCACAAAAGGAACACTTTGAAGCTAGCTGCTAATGCAGAGGTTAGGAGAAAAGCAGTACCCGCATGGTACGAATGTGATATCTGGATGGTGCCCAGGAATGGAATTCTGGCAGAATTCTGAAAAAGCATAGAAGCACAGGCCGTCTCCTGCAGCACCTCCACGAGAGTCTATCCACAAAAGGAACACCTTGATGCTGGCTGCGAATGCACATCTTAGGAGGAAAGCAGTACCCGCATGCTACGAATTTGATATCTGGAATGTGCCCAGGATAGGAATTCTGGCAGAATTCTCAAAGAGCATAGAAGCACAGGCCGTCTCCTGCAGCATCTCCACGAGAGTCTATCCACAAAAAGAACACCTTGAAGCTGGCTGCCAATGCAGAGGTTAGGTTGAAAGCAGTACCCGCATGCTACGAATGTGATATCTGGAGGGTGCCCAGGAAAGGAATTCTGGCAAAATTCTAAAAGAGCATAGAAGCGGACCCCGTCTCCAGCAGCATCTCCACGAGAATCTATCCTCAAATGGAACACCTTGTAGCTGCCTGCGAATGCACAGCTTAGGAGCAAATTAGTACCCGCATGCGACGAATGTGAAATCTGGATGGTGCCCAGG